>NW_017728998.1:44811217-44817593 GCF_001723915.1 Gavialis gangeticus
GGTTTAAAAGAGGATGGAGATAGACTGTTCTCAGTCGTGGCAGATGACAGAACAAGGATCAATGGTCTCAGGATGCAGCAAGGGAAGTTTAGGTTAGATATTAGGAAAAAGTTTCTTACCAGGAGAGTAGTAAAACACTGGATCAGGTTACCCAGAGAGGTGGTGGAAGCTCCATCCTTGGAGTTTTTTAAGACCCAGCTCATGCAGGTGAGAATGTGTGGTCCTACCTCTTTCTCCACCTGACCCCAAGGGGAAGGCCAGCCCAGTGTTTGGGGCACCGGCCTAAATCTTAGGAAACCAGGATTCAATTCCTTCACCTAGCACAGGCTCCTTGTCTGATGCTAGGCAAGGCATTAAGACTGTTTTTTAAAGGTATTGAATAATAATCCTACACAACACTGCAAGGCGTAAGCGTCTTAGATAGCTAGGACTCATTTTCTAAAGTGATTTCAGCACTTGACTGATTTTCAGTGAGACTGGAGTCCTGGGTACCTAAGGGCCCTTCTGTAGTGCTTCCATAGTCATCACAAGATCGCTGCTGAGCAACAAGCCTTGTTTGCCCTCTGCAGTCTCTGCTTCCTGAAAAATGTCATGTGATTGCTTTCTACAACATGACCAGGGAAGCTTTCAGGGTCCTGGTCTTCAACAGGCTCCCAAGGGCTCTTTGCCACTTAGGCCTTGTAATGGTGAGTTGAACAACCCTGACATACCATTAAAATCTGGACCTTCACCTGTGTGGGCCCTTCTGTGTAAGAACAGGAGTGTAACAGCACTGGAATGCCTCCCTGGAGTGTGTGAGAGTAAAGTTATTAAAGACAATGAGGTACTGACTGCAGTGATGGTGCTAACACAGAGAAGTCCTTCTCTTTGGGTGTTTCTGGTGAGAGAAGGGGGCAGTACTCCCCCACTGAGATGGCTAGCTGTGGGAAGGTAGTTCAGTAGGCAGGAAGAGAAAGTTGCCGGGAGATTTCCAAAGCAAGGTACAGCTGACTTCTGACCAGGTTAGCTATCAAATTAGGCTGAGCTGTAATAGCCTTTCCCTATTATTGGGCCCAGGGCTGGGAGGCACTTACCACAACTGGCTGCAGGAAGGTGATGAAGGTGCAGAAGCGGCCCCGCTCCTCAATGAGGGCCTTGCGCACAGCCTGTTTCTCGGTCTCTTCCAGAAGTAGGTACATGTCATTGACATCTTGAAGGGCATTGTCCAGCTGGGGCTGCAGGTCCCCCTTCCCTGCAAGGGAGATAAAGATAAGGCGATATTGTCCCTTTTCATTCCTAATCCCAGAGCCTTCTTCTATAGAACCTGAAGCCTTCAAGTGAGTTTCCCTTAATAAAGCCTGCTTGTTTTCCATACACTGCTGTCTACATGCCACCAACCACAGGACAATGAATGAGGACATGGGGGTATCAGCCCTTGGCCAAACACCACAACATTTTATATTAGCAGCCTCAGACAATAAGTCTTATTAGGGTCATGGCTACTGTATTTATAAACAGAAAGAAGTAGAAGGGGGTAGGCCACATACCCTATGAACTCTGGAATAACCACTTTCTGCTGAGGAAAGCCCTTTCAGGCAAACCCCATTCATTCCTCCATCATAGGTCCCAGCACGCTGAAGACCCAAACTGAGGGCCCTGTGTGGGAAAAGGCTACAAGACTCTGAATCTAACATTATTTCAATGGGGGAGTTATTGTGGAATAAAAGCCAAAGGCTGGCTTTTGTTCAGAATTCCCCCTCTCCCCTTCCCACCCCAGGGTCCCAGGAGGCAGGACATGGAGAGCATATGGTGGTAGGTTAGCTCATCATGAGCCGCCCCGCCAGCATGACATATAAAACAGGCCTCAGTGGAGCTGTATTTGGGATGATAGCTTGTTCAGAGCTACAGGGCTATGAAGGAGCCCAGCAGATGGGGGCAAACAATGCCTCTCTTTGTGCAATAGGGTTCCAAGACCTCCAGCCTCCATGTACCTCTTCACTGACTCCTTTCTACTTTGGTTTTCACAGCAGCAACAGCTGTGGGAAAGGACTGCAGGAAAGTATCATTTCAGGCTGTACCTTTGGAGTCTTCCACTCCTGCCCAACCACCTGAGTGTTTTTGGTTCAAGATGGACAGAGCCCTGGTTGGCCCAGTTGGGTATTGCACCCAAGCCAGTGTCAACCTCCATGAGGCATGCTGGCTCTTTAGAGTGGGCAAGGTCAAGACATGAGCCAAAAGGAACAGATCTTCTCTCTGCTCCTCCCAAGTCCATGGAAGTTTCATACTCACCTGGTAGTAGCTGCCTTTGCCAGACCCAAAACCCACCTGCCCCTCCCCCACCCTACTTTGCCCCAATATTTATAAACAAACATTTAAATTCATCCCTGGGACAGCTCCACTGAGGCCCATGGAGTTACAGTGAGGATGAATTTGGTTCAAGAGGTTACTACTGCCTCTTGTAGCTGGATAAGGACACAAGCTGGCAGGGTGTGTACAGCTCAGAGGGTTTGAGTGAGTCAGTTTATCAGAGGGAGCTAAAGTGTGACACATGCAATGGGAGCAGAAATTCAAAGGTGTTACGTGAAGGCAGGAACATTACACACACATGTACAGACACAGAAAGCAAAGCAGAGGCCAAGAAGCAAGCGCCTTTAGGTCAGAGGTTTCCACAAAGTCTGCCCAGCTGAGGGGCCACATGGTAGCCTTAATGAAACAGAGCAAATGGCCACTGCTGACATGTTCAGTATGGAAGGGCATCCCATGAGGACTACAAATCCCAGCATACAATGCTCAAGTTGTTCCAAGAAACCTAGGCTGAGCCCTGGATCCAGGGTTCTGCATTCCACATGGTTGCCCACCATTAGTGTTCAATAAGAGAGGGCTGATGGGACTGCTTTGGGCACCTCTGCCTTCGGCCATAAAGACACAAGCTCCAGTGAATTCCAACAAACCTCCCACCACCACAACTCCACATGCAAGAGAAGGCAAAGCCAGACAACCGAGAGGCCTGTTGGGTGACAAGGATGTGGGGGAAAGGGAGGAGAAAGATGGTGACGTGATGGATTCCTAGGATGAAACAATCAAGAGGGCAGCCAGGTGGCTTGGCTAGAGATACCTGACAAGACAGCAGGTGAATGCTGAGATCTCACAGCAACAGGGGGCCATCAGCTCTGCTCAGTGGGCAGACACGATGAAAATACCAGGCTCACAGGAGTGACAGAAAACAAGTTTGTGATAGTTCAGAATCCAGGCATAGATCCCAGGCTGAATGCCCCATGTGTCCTCTAAACTGGACCACACCAAACTCCCAGAACCTAAACACGCCTGCTCCAAAGGGTGGGCTCCAGATTCAGAGTGGGGAGGAGGGTTGTCATGGGCTAGCACCTGCTTCCTAGTCATGGGCACACAGTTCTGGTCTGGGCAGTTTGAAATGGGGAGCCCCTTAACAGCAGCTTCGTGCAGAGGGTTGTGTGGGGTGTTTCTGACCCATGGAGATGGCCTGCTTTTTCAGTTGAGAGGGCCTAGAACCACACTCCACAGTCCTGCTGGGGTAAACACATTGAGGCCAGGTGGTGTCTGAAAGGCTGTTTCTTATTTGTTCCTAAGGGAAACACTTATTCCTTTGACATCAAATACCCAGGGAGGGTGAAGTGGGGCAAGGAGCCCTGGTAACCTTTTTGATGAATGGCAGCTGCTGAAGATGAAGACAGAACTGCAGGGAAAAGGGAGATGTCCTTTAAGCTCCTGACCCCATTTTAAAATGGCTTCCCTATGATCAGTGGGGCAGGAAATGTGTCACTTGCTAAGACAGAGTGGGGCTTCCTCAGTGAAGGGATCTCAGCATTCACCATGTAGCTTAAAACATGCAAACCCTGCAGGAACATGAGGGGAGAAAGAGAATGGAGAGGAAGGCAGGGCTTGAAATGAAACCCAGGTCGCTGGACTTGTGGGGGCTGGGGTTTGACACTCCATGGGGTGCCCATGTCTTCTGGGTCTCGAATGCACTAGGGGTGTCTGTTTTGATAATGGACTCATCTTAGAGAGAGGGAAGGGCCTGCAGACAATATAGTATCAAACACAGTGGCTCCAATTGCTGGGGATGGGGCATGACCCCCTATCTCAGAAGGCTGCCTATCCCCTGCTTATGGATGGGGCATTCCTTTCCTGCTCCCCTGTGGGGTGGGGCAGAGAGGGTTAGAAGCAGTCTTCCCAAGGTCCCCCCAGCCTCAGGTCCCAAAACCTGCCTGCCTGTGATGACCATGGCACTATGGCACTATAATACAGAGGGGACAAAGAACCCATCTAGGAGAGACAAGAGTGGATGGGCACATTGTGAAGCAGCTGCTTCTGCCTTTCTGGAGTGACCCCTACCTCTAGGCCCCAATACAGCAAAGCTGGTTTGCCTTGGGTTTCCATGATAGCCCCCCCACAATGCCCATGTTGTGGCTCAGCCGGGTGGGCAAAAACAGGCCATCCTAGCCAGCCTGATACAAGGCAGCAACTATCTGGAACACTGTAAGTCTTAGAGGCTTGTTTCATTTCAAGCTCTGCTGAAGAGGGGAACACAGATAAATACAGCACAGATACTAGTGAAGGGGTGAGAGTGGAGGGTTTGCAGGGAGAGGGCTGGAGGAAGCTGGGTTGACGCTTGACTTACCAAGTAGCTCTACAGGAAGGATGTGGAAGGGAGGAAAGAAAAGAGAGAGGGAGACAGAGAGAAAGAGAGAGAAAAGAGAATGTGTGAAAGATAGGCTGATGTACAGAGAGTCATCACATTAAGATTGGGGGCCTCTGCCCCACCCACCCCACCAGGCCCAGCTGGCAAATCAGCCCCTCCTCCCCGCAGACTCTAATTCCCTCTCTGTGCTGCTCCCAGCCTGGGTGTGGACATCACAGCGAGCCCTGTGAATGACAGGCCACTCTCCTGCCTGTGGGGCATTTGATGACAGATCTAACTGCTTTCTCGTCCTGTGCTGGGTTCTACGGCTCATCAACAGCAGTAATAGTGCCACCTCTGTGCTCTTTTCCCCCTTGCCTGGTAGCAGTCAGGAGGAGGGATTTCCTGCAAGAAGTGGACTGGGCTCTTTCTGCTTGAAGAGGGAATTTTATGGGCACTTCTTTATCCAATTATTGCTGTTTTGGTCACAAGTCTCAGCTGGGGATTAGCACCCCATTGTGCCAGACCCATGCACATAACCGGCCAGCAGCTTTGGGACCCAGCACTGAATTGGGTACTGCTCACCTGATAACATCCTCCCTGCAGGTCCCTGTTAACACCCAGCTGGGGCTACCATGGCATGGGCTTCTCACATCAGTGCCTGTCAACACTACCTCAATCCCCACTCCCAGGACTGATGGTGCCAGTCATAATCCTCCACTACAGGTTCAGGAGAGGGTCAAAGTTGAGAAGATTCAATTTGAGAACAGTTTCCTGTTTCCTGGAGACTGCTACATGAGATATGTATATCAGTAGCAGAATTCTTCTAACTGGACCCAAAGGACAGAGGGACCCTAAGGTCACAGCTGTCACGCACCACGAATACAGCAAGCTTACTCACCCACTGCACCCCCTAAAAAGATGTGATTCACCATCAATGCTCAGATGTGAAGGACTAGACTGTCTGCTGACCCTCTGCCTTCAGGAAGGCTATTAACAATAGCATAGCCTTGCTCTTCACTACACCATGATTTAATGATGCTTCCTAGCTGAACCTGTGAGCTATAACAGAAGTTAGCATGCCCACCACTACTGATCCAGCCAGCTCTGGGATAAAGCAGGCTAGCTGCTTAGCAGTGTACACCATAAAATCCCTTGATGGGAAGGGGCCTGGGGGGTGTGGGGAGGGGTCAGGCATCAGCAGTATTGTGGCCAAGCTGAAGAACTCTTTAAGCCAACGCTAAGCCCCTACCCTCAATGGATTGCTGAGCTGCCTCTGGGCTGAGGTGCCATGCTGTGGCCCCGACTCTTTTTCATTAAGGAGCCATCAGTTAATGCCCCATCTCAAAAGCATAATGAACCCCCCCACCACCATTCTTTGCAGAGCTGAGGAGTTCCCAGGGTGTGAAACCAGCCCTGACCCAAGCTCAAGGGGGACAGATCCCCTTCCCCCTAAGAGCATAGCCAGGGCCTGGCAAGGCTCTTACCTTTGCGGGCTTTCTTCTGCAGCTTGAGCGTGTCAGAGGATTTCTTCTTTATCTCGTGGCGGGCACGCTTATATTCTGGGGGCACAGGATGAATCATGAAAGATGCCACATCCCCACTCCCCTATGCCATGTTGCACCCCTCCTGCCCCATATCACAGGGTCTAGATTGTCTCTCCTCCCACCCTTCCTCCTTGCTGTGCTCTCCCCAGCCACAAGGCCTCAGTGCTACTATGGTATATCCCCCACCATCCCT
>NW_017728998.1:44822593-44833862 GCF_001723915.1 Gavialis gangeticus
TGGGGCTTGAACACCAAACATAGTAAAAAAATATCTGGTTGTCAGTAAAAAGTTTGCAGATGGTTAGTAAAAAAAAAAAAAAAAAATCTTGCAGAGGCAACCCTGCTTGACCGCAGCAGTAGTTTTATACCATGCTCCCCTCCCACTGGGTATGGTAAGCACTCCCTCATCCTTTCCAGAGAGACTGAAAACTCCCTACGCCCAGGACTCAAGACATTTCCTTCATGCTGCTCATGTGCTCATGACCTTCCCCTCCTAATCTTCCTCTGCTCCCTAAGAAATTGGCACCACTAGCCCCAAGAAACAGCATCTCCCCTCCCCTGGATACAGCTCCACCCAGACTCTTCCCCTTGAGGCTGTCCCCACTCCTGGGGATACCATGTCCCTACTTCTCCTCCCCTTCCCTGGATATAGCATCCCTTTTTGACTTCATATGACATCCCACAAGTCAGCAGGTCCCCCAGCCTCAGGGGACAGTACACCCAACCCTCTCCTGGTCTGTACCTTTTGCATGGTCCTTGTCCAGCTGGTTGGCAGTTTTCTTCCAGTCTTCAATCCTGTCCTGCAGAGGGTTAATGAGACTCTCCATCAGGGCACTGGAACAAGGGAGACACAAAGAGAGCAGGGGTTAGAGAGACCCCCCACAGAAAGGAGGCAGAGGCAGGAGCAGGCACCAGAAACGGACAAGGGCAAGCACCAGCATCCCAGCCGGGCACTTGGAGCACTGTTGGAAGAGAGCTCACAGTGCCAGAATCCCAGCGGGCATGGGTGGATACAACAGTTCAGAGCACCGACTGGGAACTGCTGGGAACAGCTCCTTGCATGACAAGTGAGAGGCAAAGCTAACACATCCAGAGGAGTGTTCTGGACTGTCATGGACAGAGAGGGTCTCAGATGTTGTGCCTAAAGCCTCTAAGGGGAGACCAGAGAAATCCAAGGGCTGGAATGGAGGGAGAGAGGAGACTGGCATGATATTGTACATAATCGCAGCAGTTGGCCTACAGCTGGTTTTGCAATGGGATCCTGTACACTTGCTAAGTTCTTGCTAGCCCAATTGTGCAGCTCAGGGTGGAATTTCACCCTGGCAGCAAACGGACGGACCCTGCCTGTTGGAAGCTCTCTTTTGCTGTGTAGGCACAGGGAGGGCTCATCCCATTGCATGTGTCTGGGACCATCTGACAGAAGGAGAACAGCCTCCATCTGTTTCACTGAGACATTAAGGCCAAGATTTTCAAACCTGAGGGCCTAGCGCTTGGCTCCTATTTCTATTTTTAGGCACCGAGTCACTGCTTTGCACTTCAAATGCATGGAACACTCTGCCTGCTGAACAAGGACTTCATTGAGTGCTCTTCATGTCGCTGGGTCAGAGTCCCAGGGAGGACCCCAATCCCCAGCTCTCTGGATGCCCATCACAAGGTGAAGAGACTTAATGTCACCTCCTTCATCCTTGGGGGAAGGCATGGCTGAGGCTGGCAGACTTGTGTCCCTTGGGCCCATTGGACTTACTTGGTGAATTGCCTCAGTTTGGCCTCGATGCTGCGGTGCCGCATGCACATGCGAGTCAGTGCGGAGCCAATGTCCCTTGTGGCCCCTGGAGGGAGACAAAATCCTTGTTACGGCAAAGTGCCACACTCTGAAAGCCTCTTCACTGAACTGGAATGCCAGCCCCTTCACCTGGGCACTAGCCTCTCCCCATCTGTGCAAAGCAAAAACTATGTACTAAGGGCAAAGTGCTATGACCACAATCCATTCCTGTTGGGATCCACTAATCCAATACAGGATTTCCCTGAGGTTGCACCAAGCAAGACATGTTCAAAGCCAAGTATGTCAGAATCAGCTGGGAATCATGCTGTGGAGCATTAAACACCCAGAGCTGGATTTCTGTGAGCATTTGACATGGAAGAGATGACTATTTCTGTGCCCAAGTGAGAACATGCTGGGTGCACCCCCTGCTTTGCTGCATCTATGTATAGTATCATGTGTAAAGTAAATAACAATGCAGCAGGGAGATTTAGGCCTTGTGGGGTTTGCAAGGACTGAAGTTATGGATCAAGCCTGTTGTCAGGGCTGGGAGCCCCCTGAATCCAAAATCCAGCCTGTTTTCCTGGTATCCTCAGCTGGAAATGATCCTGAGATCTGCAGCAGAGGTTACTATGACATTGAGGGGCCAGGGAGCAGAGGGTTCAGCAGGCCAGAGGGGCATCCCATCTGCTGAGCATTCACTTCTCTCTGTTATAAGCTGGTCAATATAAACCTTCTTATTTAGTCAAGCACGGCTGATCGTATCTGAAGCCAAACCACTGACTGAGTGGGAATTAAGAATCCCCTAGAGCTCTCAAAACCCCTGGACAGCTGAGAGCTAAACGCATCCCTACGACAACCCCACCAAGGTCCAAGGACCAAGGTCACTGGTGTCACAGAGACAGATGGTTTTACCCCAAGGATGGATTTAACCCAGACAGTCTACTTTACTAGCCAAGTCTGAACTGCTATTATGCTTCAGGCTGCTTTTTCCCAGCTTTTCTTCACCAAGGAGTACTGCTCACCACTGGCCACCAGAGGACAGCCTGAAGCCAAGAATAGCTAGAGGTGGGCTGATCCTTGGTCAACATCCCCAATTCCAGGCAGAGAGAGACTGTGAGAACAGGAGTGAGGGGAAAACCAATATGCCACACAGGCTGATTGGCAGAGACTGATGGGGAGACGAAGACCGCCTTAGGAATCTCCTCTAGGCCATGCCACAGCTCTCTTGCTTGGGAGAGAGCTCAGAGAATGTCCTCTCAGATCAATCTGATCCAAGGGCAGGGGCCCTGTAGGGAGAGGTCCCAGCTCGGGCTTAAGGATGGAAGGGATTCTGAGGTCAAGGGGCATAACCCTCTGGCCATGGACATGGGTGGGAGAGCTGAGCCCTAGGAGGGTGGGTCTCAGTTTGGGCCAGTGGGCTGATGCTGTTATATCCAGAAGGGGGCATTGCTGGGGCCTAACTCAAACTTTTGAGACCTTGTGAATGTGTTGCTTAGGGGCTAAGACAACAGGATCTGGGAAGCACATTTATGCCAGCTGGCCACAACCTTCAGACTTCATCCATAGCCACGCACTGCCCCTGAGCTCAATCTTGTTCCAAAATTCAGCTTCAAAGGGGAACTGGAAGCAAAGTAGGGCACAGCCCATCTTCCTGTCCCACTCAGGATGAGAATTTGCCCTGTGCTATATTTCTCCTTTTTCCCCTTCACTGTGTCAACCTGGCCCTCAGGGGTCTCATCCCATCAGCATCTTCCCTCACACCCTCCCTCCTCTTGCTCTTCTGCATCATACATAGTTCTGTTCTCACCCTTTTAAACCCTTCTTCCAATCAGTGCCAGCCTGTACCCTCATGCACCCTTCAGCTCTTCAAGGACTCTGCTCCTTCTGTCCATCATTCTAGCCTACAAGCCTAGGCCCCAGGACTTCACTGTCAGCACTGTGCTGTACCAACTCAGAACACACAGCTGAAGCAAGGAACAGATACAGATCCTTACACTCCTGCAGCTCCCTTCACTGGACCACTGTAGTGTCAGCTGAAGAATTCTCATCCCACCTAGCAGAAGACAGCATCAGCCCAACTCCTCTGCCATATACCACATCTTGGTAGCATATTATAATCTTCAACCCTCCAACAAAGTGTGTCCATAACAAAACACGCAGCTTGTGCTCTTTCAGAGTCAACAGCCCTTTCCCTGCTCCTGCCCTACACTACAAGCTCTTCAAGCTGTGGGCCTGTTTGTAAGGTGCTGTGTCTGCTCATCACGCTAAATAATAATCCTGCCAGCCTAACACATGCTCTCCTCTAACTCCCCATTCCCAGAGCTGCCCACCTTTCCCCAGGGAGTGCACCTGGAACAACAAGCTAGCGTGCATCAAGGCCATTTGGGTGCAAGGGCTAATCAGTATAACCCTTTTGTCTTGGAAGTGCTTTTTGCCCATCAGTTGCTTGGGACCAGTGATTCAGCTGTCACATTTCTGCAGGCAGGGAGAGGTGTGTGTGTGTGTGAGGTAGGGAGAGGTGTGTGTCTGTGTGTGTGTCACATTTCTGCAGGCAGGGAGGTGTGTGTGTGTGTGTGTGTGTGTGTGTGGGTGTTCTGAAGGACAGGGGACATCTTGTCAAGCTGCAACATGAGGTTTGACAATGAGATGCAATGTATGTATCTAGCAAAGGACTGGGAAAAACTCAGAGAAAGAGAATACAGGGGGAGGTAACCTCCTGGATGCAAAACTCACAAGCTGTTTAGATCCCTGGAAGAGACAATTTGGGCGTGGGTGGGATTTCTCTGGCTTATCCCTTTACTCATAACTCATGGCTCAAGGCTGGTTCTGTTACTCTGGAGCTCTGAGCTGCAGACGGCAAATGCAAATCCCTCACATGTCTGGGGAGAGTCCTGATGCTTCCTCTCCCACAACAGGCATCTACCACTTGGACCAAAAGAGAGCGCCTCTTGGCTGCAGCACTAATAGGCCCCATATGTTCCCTGTGACTCAGACACCAGGACAGGATCACTCCTGCTTGCAGACAGGGTATGTTATTCATTTGCATTATGACAGCAGCTGGGGCCTCCTTGTGCCAGGCACCATGTACACATCATAAGGCAGATTCCTTGCCCTGACAGGCTCACCATCCAAACAGGTGGGGTGGGTGTAGGGGAAATGGCTCCTGTCTTTTGGTATTTCCTAGTAGCCTCTTAAAAGCAGGCAAAGCTTGCTCATATTCTCCACTGGGTCTTATGGGGAGTGGAGGGGTGGGGGGAAGAAACAATATGTCTCCTCATTGCCACCTTTGGGCAATGGATCTGTGTGTGTGTGTGTGTGTGTGTGTGTGCGTGGGTGTGTGTGCGTGCGTGCGTGTGTGTGTGTGTGTGTGTGTGCATGCACGCACAAGATGACTATCATCCTGGGTTCACACATTGGGAACTCTCAGAGCCAGGAAGAGGAGTTGGTAAGAGGAAAAAGATAATGCTTCCTAGCTAGAGCTGGGTCCCTCATGTCCTCTGTGAACTGGATACAGAGTAAGACCTGTAACTCAAATGGGTAGTGGGTTACCACATGCAAACTTCTGTTCCTGAAGACCCCACCAACCCAGCCAGCACAAGCAAGGCCATGGTTACTGTTGGGGTGCAGAAGATCCCTGCTGAAGTCAACAGTGAATGCTTGGATTTAAATGCAGAACAGGTGTGAAAAAGTCTATCACAACTTACTATGTCCCCAAAGGGGACTTTGAAAAACAAGGCATGGGTGTTCTGCAGTGTAACATGGGCTGTTGATCTACCTCTGGAGGGATGAAGCACTAGGTGTGGCTAGTGCTTAGATGAATCCTTGGGGAATACCTCAGTGCTGCTCAAAGGGAATTTGGTGAATCCCTAGGTGAAGCTGGGACTTTTACAATTGTTGTCCCCACAGAACAGATGGAGCTATCTGAGGACATGTAACACTGTAATCATACACATTCACTATATATCCCCCTGTGCTGTTTTTAAGGGATGGGTGTCTATCCAGCTGTGCTGGCCACACTAAAGCCGGGATAATTATATTTTGCCTGACATGAACCCAGTGCAGACACAGCCTACCTCACAAAATTGTTGTGCAGTGCTTTCTGTTAAATGGCTGTCATGTTCCACCCCAGAAACAGTTGCATTCAGTACTTAATATCGGTAACTCCTCTCAATGGGAGCACAGTAGTTATGGAAAAGGTACTATTTATTTTTCCTGTCCATCTCCTCCAGGTCAAACATAGAGCCCCTCTTACCATCTATAGTTTATCAAATTGTTTATAACAGCAACTCCCCTAGCTTCACAGAATGTTGTCTAGTGCCTGCCAACTTCTCCTTATTTTCAACTCTGCATGCGTTAAGTGCTCCCCTAAAGCTCCTTTTCCAGGTACATGATTGCTAGGGTTCCCACAAGATCACAGGGGATTATGAAACAGACCCATATCGATGAGAAAGATCACTTTTCTTTAGCAACCCACAGTTTGTGATGAGAAATGGGGGAAAGGATTGGTATGCAGGATAACAAATGGGAGGAGAGTTGTCTACAAATGGCCTCTCCACTAGGACATGATCCACACCTGCTATGGCCTTGTTTCTACAAGGGGGGAAGGTGCCATTTTAGAAGCACATTAATAGATGCCCTTGGGTTAACACATGAATGGCACGTGCCCCCAGCGGCTGGGGGGGGCACAGCTGCACCAGCGGTGGCAGAAGCCCAGTGGTGTAGAGCTCCCGCAGATGCTGCCAGTGTTGTTGGCAGTGGGGGGTGGGGAAGCGGCAAGCGCTGATAGGTGCCGCCGGCAGCGTCAGCAGTGGCTAGGGGCAATCAGGGACTGTAGCAGATGCTGCTGGCACGGGGTGCCAAGCAGCGACCGCCTGCAGGAGCCGCCAACAGTGTTGGAGGCACCTTTTTGCAAGGGGTGCACTGCCATGCATAGGGGGTGCATGTGCGCCCATGCGCATCCCCTACACGTCGCCCCTGGCTTAGCATGTTGTTGAGCAGAACTTTACCCAAGGCATACATGGACAGGCCTGCTAAAAAATTGCTGGCTAGCAGTGGTTAATCCCACCAAGAGTTAGGCAAGACCAACAGGGCAGCATGAGCAGCTTAGCATCCTTCAGGGGGAACCCACTGGAGAGAGAGAGACCATCCATGGAGCAACCTCAGGTTATGAACTTGAGCCATGAATCATGTGGGAGAAATTGAGCAAATGCTCTTTTCCCACCTCCCCAGAGGGGGCTCTGGGATGTGGACACAGCAGGGTCCCATTAGCTAGGTCTGACTGGAGGATCTCTCTGGTCATAAATTTCCTCAACTGGTCAGGGAAGCTCCAGCTGCTGCTGTTGGCCATTTCCTATTGTGTCAGCATTTTGAAGAGTTCGCTGTTGGTAAGTGATGGGCCCCATGCTGGCAATAGCATGATTCTCCCATATTGGCAAGGGTCTGTTTGCAGTTCAGGGCTGCTGGAGAAGTGGGGAAGGACGGCGAGACAGAAGCTCTGATGGACCCTGCTGGGCCTTGAGGGCCGCTGGTTTGGCTCAGGGAAGTGGCCACAGTCACCACAAGGGCTTGTCTGTTTGCTTTCAAAATACAAATAGGAGCCTCATCCCAGCAGATGGGGAGTAGATGCAGGATGCCAGGGTGGCAGACGCCGGGTCCATTTCTGGGAAGGAGAGGGCTGCAGGGAGTGCAAGAAGGAGGGGGCAGGGACAGGGAATGGGAGTGAAAGGCAGGGGGAAGGCAGAAGAGTAGCAGGAAGGGAGCACAGGAAATAGAGGGAGTCGTCCTGGGTTCTCTACCTGTCTTTGACACCTTGCTGCATAGTGCCTCAGTCTCTACATCTGCCTCATGATGTCAACAGTCACAACTGCACAGGTGCCCAAGGGGGCAACATTACCCCATTAGACCCCCTGTAGAAAGCAAAGCATAATTTCCCCACCTTCCACATCTGTTGGCTCCTGCCCTCCTCTCCCCGCCACTGGATGAGACCCATTTCTGCCCTGAGAACCTAAGGGGACACCCCTCCCTCTATGGGTTGCTCTGCCCCTTCCCTTTTGCTAAGGTGGTCAGCTGGTCACCACTGTCCCTGCAGGCCCTGGCTCCAGCAGCACCTGCTGGGCAGCTGCACCGAGGGGGAAGGCTGGGTTAACTCATTTCCTTGTGAGCTCATCGAGACAGGCGGCCGCCTCAGCTCCAAAGCCATTTAGAGAAAGAATTCATTTCCGCTGGCTCTCCCCTCCCCACCTCCCTGAGCTGACCAAGAGCATTTCCTCTCCCAGCTGCTCATAACTGAGCTTCCCTCATGTTAACCCCCACAGCTCCCTCTTGCCTACACTATCCTGTCTCTCTGTGCAAGGACATAAGGAAGGGAGCTATCCCAGAATCCCCTTTGTCCCAGGTCAGACTAGGGGAGAACTGTCCCCAAATTCTCTCAGTTCCACATCGCTTGAAAGGGGCCTAGAGTAGAGTCCCCCCAGTTCACACCAGGTGGGATGAGGCCCCAAATTCTCCCTGCTCTACTCTGGGCAGGGCTGAGCCATCCCAGAGTTCACTCCATCCCACCAAAGAAGGGAGAAGTATCTCTCAGAGTCCCTTGCCTCACTTTTCCTGGATCATTTCCCCCAGTTTCCCTGTTGTTCCATCTCTTCTGTAGTTGAGGTTCATGCCTGGCATGCTGAAGGTCCAACGTCAGCTCCCACCTCTGGCCCAAACGGAAGTCTGTACCACTCCCCAGTCTGGTTAGTGCAGCACTGCTAAGAGGCAGAGCACATTAGCATGGGTGTAATTGCCATGTGAATGTGGTGATAGAGCCTGGGAATACCAAATGCAGGCCAAAAGTTCCATTTCAGCGATGGAGTCCCTGAGAAATGCTCTGAAATTCAGGAGCATCCTGTAAAACTCAAAACAGTTGGTTGCTTTACCCAGAGAGGTTGGGAAAGGGAAGGAGCCTGAGTGGAGGGGAGGGTGCACAGGCCTATAAAAGCTCCTTAGCCAGTAGGGATAGGGACTCAAAGGGGTGTGTGGGTGCCAGAGCCAGGCATCCCTATAGCACATGCTGCTGTGGAGACTCTGGGTAATTCAAAGCTATAGAGCTGCTCAGAGGCAGCTCACAAAAAGCTGCTAACCACAAAGAGCAGCCCCAAATAAAGACATAACAATGGCTTAAACTTGGTTTCGCTCCCCCTTTTCTAGGCTGGGTCTGCTGGAAGGGCAGCATGGATCTTAGCCTCTGGGTTTATATTGTGCACATGCTAAAACACAGCAGAGTGCAAGCAATGCCTTCCAGGAGCTGGGAGCCAGCAATCCCCAGGACCCACACTTAGCACGACAATTGTTCTTGGAAAACATTTTAAATGTTGCTACATTGTGCACAGATCACACCAATATGTGCCCAGGTGGGCCATTTTGACAGCAGGAAGCTAGAGACCTAAAGGGTCTTATTCCCCTACCTCACAGCTGTACCAGAAAAATGAAGCAGCCTAGTTTGGGAAGATGACAGAGTGCTAATTTGCTCTCAGATCCTTTGTCCAGTACACTGTGCTTTGACTTAAACAGTCCAGCACCCATTCAAAAATCATAGATCAGGCCTCACAATTTATTAGATCAGGTTAGCAATTATGAGATTTTAAAATATAATTGGCTTCTATTTGCCTTTTCAATGAAAGGTGAGAGCCTCCCCTAATCACATGCAACCAGAAGCAGAGGCTTTAAGGGAAAAAAGACACCAAACACTATAAATGTCATAACAAAAATGACTGGTGATGACTGATGTGGTGCTCCCAAGAAATTCTAATGACTAAAAGTGTCCACTGTTTGGACAAGGATCCTTTGAAGTGGAAGATTTGAAAAAATAATGCAGCCGACACCCTCTCCCCAACAAGAAAAAACACTGCTGGGTTGTAAGTCTGGATGGCAGCAGATTGTCTTGTGCTGTATTTTTCCTCAACTTCCCCCAATTACTCTGGCTTCCTCAGAACCCAGCTTAATAAGAATTACTGAAGGTCTTCTCTGACTCAAGAGATGCTCTCTGGCTTTGCAATGCAGCATGTGGAACAAGAGCTGTCAGGAAGTGAAGTACAGTCACAGAGATTATTCCATATGCAAGGAAATAAGCTCCAAAAGGTCTGTCCTGAATGGCTGTCTGCCTGAGTATGAGCAGCTGCAAACCTTTAGCTGAGCTGAATAGCTTGAAACTGTTTTTTTGTGTTTAAAAATAACCACGGTTTATTTCTAGGGTGACCACGGAAAGCAAAACCTTTCTTTGCCTTATATGGTGGGTGGAAAGCTGTGAGGGGCTGGCTCACCGGGGTCAGGGAGGTGAGCAGAATTTGTGGTAGCAGATCAGAAGTGGAGGCTAGACAATAAAGCTGCTCACTCCACCCTTTATTTTCTCTTTTTTGTCCTCCGCCTGCAGCCCATCTCCTCCACCTCATTTTCAGAAAACCACACTCAGCTTTGGTCCTGCATACACTGACAAACATGGGTAATGTGCTTTCAGTGGGACTTCGCATGTGTAATTCACTTGTACCCATAAGCCTACAGGATCATCAGTGCCTGCAGGATCAGCTCTTCATGCTTTCATTACATTTTATTGGATCTTCCCTGTGCCCCACTGGGGCCTTCCTGTGATGTAGTGTGCAGGGGAAGATGGAAGAATACTAGCCTCCAGTTTGGCTGAGCAGCCACCTGGGCAGTCCTGACTGCAGACCTTAAGATGGCAGCCAAGTTCAAAGCCTTGGACTCCCCCTGGATGTGATTTTGTGGTGTGCAGCAGGCCTGGCTCAAGATAGGTGTCCACTAGGGCTGTGCAAAGCTTCGGTTCGTGATTCAATTTGGAGAAGATTTGGCCTGATTTGGAGGCCGAATCTCTGAATCAAATCGCTCAAAGCTTTAAACTTTCTAAATCGATTTGGAGCCTCTGAATCAAGTCTGAAAAGATTTGGTGATTTGGAAGGCAGTCTTTGAGGGGAAACAGAAACTTAGAAGGAGGGGGAGTGGGGGGGAGGGGAAGCAGGGGGGGAAGGACTGATATCTTTAGCTGGCCAGTGAGTGTGATTTCTCCCCGAGTCCTCTTCCAATCACAGTGTCTGGGAGAGGGACATAAAAACAGCACAAAAGCCTCTGTCTGCAGGCTTTCTGTGCCTTTCCTGAGCTGGTTCTGGGCAACAGTGTCAGAACCGTACTGGAATGGCTTGGCTTCCTAGTCAGTTGCCTGCTCCTTTTTGTTCTTAGAAAGGACTGGATAGGATATAGCTTAGCTTAGCTTAGCTTAGCTTAGAATCTCTCTACTTTACTTATCCAATTCATTTCTTTCAATTTATATTTGTTCTCTTTTACTTGTAAAAAAGAAAGCTCAGTATTTTCCCTGGCAGTGTGATCCATCACTGTGCAGGGAAGCACATTACACACACTCACACACATGATAGAAGAAGTCAGATATTCATAGAAGAAGAAGAGATTCAGATTATATATAGTTATTAGTTATTAATATTATTATAGTTAATTTACATACAGACTAAAGACAACACAGAAGAAGTCAGATAGAGATTCAGATTGAGATTAACACACACAACACAGAACTCAAGAGTCTTAGAAGAAGGAGAAGTCAGTCACACATCACAGAAGAACAACACAAACCATACAGTTATTCATAATCAATAATCATCAGCAAACTGCAGTCCACTACACACAACACAAAGCAAACAAATCACACAACCCAGAAGGAGTCAGATATACACACACCTTTTGC
>NW_017728998.1:44838862-44841224 GCF_001723915.1 Gavialis gangeticus
AGGGGAGGGAGAGGGGCTAGAGGGGGTAGGGGGAGAATTACAGCTGCAAGTTCTCCCCTCCACAAACATAGATGCATCCTCTTCCTGAGCAGCCACGAGGCTTCTGCTGCCAGTGGAAACAAGGAGGTGGGAGAAGTACCTGACATCCCTGCACCTGCACCACCTCCCCTAACTCCAGAAATAGTCACCAGCAGCAGAACGACTGTCTCCTCCACCCCAATTTCATCTCCAAGTGTGAGCCTCCCACTGCCAAAGGAGGAGCTGGAGCTGGAACCAGGGACCTGAGCGCCCTGGCTAAAACAATTCTGGGGACCAAGGAGGAATCTGAGTTTGTGCTCACCATCTCTCAAAGTTCCCCTAGACTCAGGTCTCCTTCTCCAAAAAGCACTTTGGAGGAGGTTGAGGTTGTGGAGGCTCAGGCAAGTGGGTCAGCTGAGTCACCTCCTCCTGCTGTTGTGCCTCAATCTGCTGAGGAGGGGGATAAGGCAGGATCCTCATCCTCAACCCAGAAGTGGGGGAGTAGCGTAGTGTGGGATCATTTTGAGGTGGCAGATGATCCCAGGTCTGCTATCTGGCAGCACTGCCAAAGGCAGATCAGCCAGGACAAAGAGGTGAAACACTTCACCACCACGGCGATGCTGCTGCATCTCAGGAGGCAGCACGCTTTTGCCTTTCTTTCTGCTCAGCCTGGCACCAGTGCAAGTGTGCGCAAAGGGAAGTCCCCCGCTCACTTCAAAGCCCACGTTCCCCCAAAACAGAGGCAGGCCATCCTGGAGCAGTGGGGGAAAGCTGCAGACAGAGGGGGGAAGCGTGTGTGTTCCCAAGGGTTGCCAACTTTTGGGTTGAAAAACCCTTTGTCAGGCTGAGGAAGCATCTGCAGTTGTATCTGCTGGTTCTGGATGGAAGGAATAGTATAGAAGTCAGAGGCTGGCTTGGCATGCAATGCAGGCAAGAAAGCCAGTTAGTGAAAATGGAAATGGAGGCATCAGAGGGTGAGGGACAGGCTGGGAGTGGGGGGGAAGGGGGATGTAGCAGTGCAGGTAAAATTGCAGAGGTACCTGGGGAGTCAGATGTCTGGCAGGTTGTAGTGTCAGGATTCCACTTTATTGAGTCCATGAGTTTCTGTATCTAGGAGGCTGATGAAGCGAAGATCATAGGCCCGGCTGTGAAAAGTGGTTTGTAAATTGTTCCCTCTCAGGATCAGGCCTGAGAGATGGGAGGCAAAGAGTTTTTTTGGTGAGGAATATGCCCCTACAGGTAGTTGGATATTCTTGTCTTTGATAGATACTGGTGTGCAGTTTGTTGGGGTACTGGAGATAGTTGGCAGGTTTTGTGTTTTGAGCTGTAGGAAGTTGGCTTCAGTTCTGGTGATGAGGTTAGGTGCTTGTTTGAATTTTTAAACCACTTTTCAGAGCCGGACCTGTGAACTGCACTTCTTCACCCCCTAGATAGTAGGTACAGAAACTCATGGACTCAATGTAGACAGTGGAGTTCTGGCACACGGCGACCTGCCAGACATCTGACACCCCAGGTACCTCTGCACTTTTACCTGCGCTGCTATATCACCCTTCCCCCAGCCTGTCCCTCACCCCCTGATGCCTCCAATTCCATTTTCACTGACTGGCTTTCTTGTCTGCATTGTGTGCCAGGCCAGCCTCTGGCTTCTTTACTATTCCTTCTATCCGGGACCAGCAGACACGCCAACTACAGGTGCTTCCTCAGCCTGACAAAGGATTTTTCTATGCAAATCTTGCTAAAATACATTTCTCTAACTCTATAGTTGCCCTACTAAAAGGACACCAGATTGTCTTACCTGTTGTCATGTAAAGTGGTGGACTGAGATGAGGCTGTAGGGGAGAAGGAAGCCTCATTGGGGCACACTACCATGTTGTGTAGAGGCCCCAGTGCCAGTGAGGGCACACCTTAACACACACACAATATCACCCATCCATGTCATGAGTTTTGCCTGTCAGCAGCCAGAGGTACAGGGCCCCAGAACCCCCCTGCACCTATCTCCTTGAAAGCTGGCAGGCTTTGTGGCCACAACAGGCCTGCAGTTTTCACCCCCCTGTGCCCTAAGACAGACACAGTCAGTTGCACAAGCAACCATGTCACGAGTTTTGCCTGTTAGCAGCCTGAGGCGCAGGACCCCAGAACCCAGACTCCCCCTGCACCTATCTCCTTGACAGCTGGCAGGCCTCATGGCCGCAGTGGGGCCTAGCAGGCCTGCAGTGTTCACCCCCCTGTACCTTAACACACACCCACTGTCACCCATGTCATGAGTTTTACTTGTCAGAAGCTTGAGGTGCAGTTTCCCAGAAATGCCTGCACTTATCTCCTTGAAACTTGGCAGGCTTTGTGG
>NW_017728998.1:44841388-44844891 GCF_001723915.1 Gavialis gangeticus
ATAGATATTTCATTGATTCCCCATTATACTCTGTGGCTGAATCTCCGAATGTCTCCAAATCAGTGCTGAATCTTCCGAAGCCAATTCAGCCGAATCAATTTGGAAAAGTGATCCGAATCTCCAAATCGAGTTGCTGGCCTCCGAATTGACTAAATCAAAATCTGAATTGAATAGTTCTCTAATCGCACAAGCCTAGTGCCCACTGGGAGGAGCAGAGAAGGCGGGAGGATAGCACTGCTGTATGGTAGTTGTGGGAATGGTACAAGCATGGTCGGACAGGCTGCTGGTTATGTCAGCTCTTATGGCTGAGGGTGCTGCAGAGGACATGGTGCACTGGTTTTTATAAAAACAGAGGGCCAAACACTATTTTCTAAGAAATAAACAATAACTCAAGGCAGGCCTTGAAATCAGGGACCCATTGCTCCTCTCTTTATGCATCAGTGCCAAGAGAAGATCCTCCTCTACACCACAAACACATACTAAGAACTGGAGCCAGCATGAGGCATGTTCCTCAGCACAGCTGCAGCACTGGGTCCCAGCAAGCAGCTCTGTGCTGCCCTACAACAAGCCCTAGTGCATGGACCACTGGCTGTGAGCTGTACTGCCGTTTGGTGCTGCACGCTGCAGAATGACCCATAAAAACACTCAAGATGGTCCTGGATATTTACACCAGGGAATGCATTGGTCCCCAGAGGAGGCCTGAATTTGGCACGTGTATGGGGGGCCAGTGTATTTTGTGTGGTGCCTCAAGGGGCAGGCAGCATCTGCCCCAAAGCATCTGTACTCCATTCCCAGTGGGGCACAGCAAGGAGTGTAGGGAGGGGAATTGATGAGGTTTTACAGGCATTTGCTTGGCAGGGGGGATTGGCAACATAACATACAGGCCTGGGGAAATCTGCTAAGGGAAGCATTGCCTTGCTGCTGAATCTCATGGTCTGACTTCTCACTATACAGCTTCACCTCCCTTGGGAGCTCTTTCAGAGAACATGTCCAGGAGAGGTGCAAGGCAGTGGCCTTGACATTGTTCTTGAAAGGGCAGAGGCTTTACAGGGATGGGTGCTGCCAGCCACTCTCCAGCTTGCTGCTGCTGCTGTGAGAGCACAGAATTTGTGCTGAGGAAGCTGAAGCCCCTACGGAAGGTGGGAGAAGGGATGGGATCATAAGAATGCCACAAGCAGCGTGGAAACTTGGGCAACTGGAAGGAAAAGGTGTTTTTAGTTGAATGATTTAAAGCTCCGAGGATTTGGTTTTCCACTTGCTCACACTGGTATAAATCAGGAGTGACTATGCTGAGATAGCACACAGATAAAATGAGAGTCACTAAGGCTAGAAACAGAATCAGCTGTGTTGGAACATGTCCCATCAAGACCCAGCTCCCATACTGCCCAGTGCCTCCTGGGGGCATGTCTCTAAGCAGGGTTCCTCATTTAATAAGTACCAGGGAGATTCCTGAGATATGCTGCCATAAGTGAGGAACTCAAGAGCTTTACCTGCTTAAGGAGATGTGCCTGGGAGATCCTGGGGGTGGCTGTATAAATGAACCCCCCCCCTCCGGCTTTTCCTGCTTACCAATGTGTGCCCCAAGGGGCATCTCTGTAAGTGGGGAAATCAAGGAAGGCACTCCAGGAACCTGAGAAGCTTGATTTGGCCTGGGAATTCCCCAGGGTGCTCAGGATCAGAGCCCTAAACCCTCCAGAGGAGCTGCCCTGGGTGGCTGGAGAGTATGGGGAGCTCCTGCTGCCCATGCTCTCCTGCCCCAAGCAAACAGACATCCACCACAAGAAAGTAGCACAATCTGTTATTACCGTTGTCCCTGCCACAAATTTGAGGCATTTGTGGTGTGACAAAGGGAAAGCATGTCTGTTTGTTTTGCCTTTGTGCCGCCATAAAAAATGTTATGGCAGCACAAAGGCAAGGAAAAGTGATGCCTGTTTCCACACTAAGAAAACTTGGGCCCTTTGTTTGCAGTTTGCTTTTGTTAACACACATTTAACTCCAACAGCAAACAAACACTTGAGAGAAAGGTCCTCTTTGTCACAGATTCTCAGCTCAGGGAAACAAGTCAGAAAACACATGCGGGAGAACATTCAGGGGTTTCTTCTGGAAAAAACAGACGGTCATTCCTGAGATTTCTGAGGTAAAAAACAAGCAGTGTTCAATGTCACACTCAGAGCTGTTCTACAAACTGGTCTTAAACCACTCTCAGCGGATCCAAACGCCCGGGAACTTTCAGGGTGACTGAAATCCAGGCCTAAATTCAAATGACTGCAAATGGACCCTCTCTTTATGGGGAGCAGAACCAACCTCCAAACTGTGAGGTATCTACAATCTGCAGCTTGGCCTTCTTGTTTCTGAAAGCAAGTGTCCAAGGCCAGTGCTGAGCTGGTGGGGAGAGTATGGGGCTACAGGAATGTGTTTGCTTATGCTGTAAAGCTGTTTGGAAGTAAGCACCAAGTTATCAGAACTGGGCTGAAGGACGGTGTGCCCCCATTAAACGGCCTAGTTGCGAGAGGTAAGAAAGGCTTGTCTGGCAGCTGATACAGGGAGAGAGGAGTGAAGGGGATGGTGAAATGCCAAGAGGCAGAGAGAACCCGCTTCAGTTGCCAGAAGCCGACAGGAACACCAGCTGGCCAGCCTCAGTGCAAGATAAGCAGTGGGTGGAAAGGATGGCTTGAGCTGCAACACTGAGGCGCCAGGGTCTGATCCTGACCCTCTGTCCCAGACTGCTGCTGCTCCAAACATGGGGAATTTATGTTAGCGTGGCATTGAGTATCATAGTGTGATGAAAGAGAGGAGCAAGGCCTAGTGGAGTTAGGAACTCCTGTCTCCTCGCTGGCTCTGACTTGCTGTAGGGCCTTGGGTGAGTCATGCTGACTTTTCTGTGGCTCAGTTTCCACATCTAATGATGGAAGAAAACACTGACCTTGGAGGACAAAGCAAAGACCTTGAAGAGGAAAACATCTGGTCTTGTGGAGCTTTTTATAAGTGGCCTGAAAAAAGTTAGGCTTATTTTTCTTCAACACCAGAAATTAAGTTCCTCTCTAAGCTGATTTCTACACTGAATGGCAAACTAGAACCAGTGACATCACCAGCCAGGAGAGTGAAAGGCAAGCCACTGAGAGGAAACGGTATTTTTAATAGAGGTGCACCGATACATTGGTCCAATATTGGATCAGCACTAATATAAAGAAAACTGTCTGTATCAGAAATTGGCCTGATGTGGCCAATAATTTGGCTGATAGATGGCCCGTGCATGCACACAGCTGCAGCGCTGCACATAGGTGGCAAGGAGCAGTGTCCAGCAGCTTGGAGAGCTGCATGTAGCTGGTAAGTCTATGGTGGTGGAAGGGAAAGGGTGTGGGAGGGCAGATGAAGGCCCCCACGGTGGGGGGAGGGTGTGGGGCTGGGGTAGGCTGTAGCCCCCCCACACCTCCTCCCAGTGCCACTGCCGCCTGCCCCAAACACAGCCCAGTCCAGCCCCTCACCAGGAAGAGCCCAGCGCA
>NW_017728998.1:44845103-44845971 GCF_001723915.1 Gavialis gangeticus
CTGGGCAAGCACTTGCCACAGCCCCACTCCCTCCCACCCTCACCACAGGGGCCTCATTCTGCCCTCTCTTCATGCCCCTTCCCTCCCCCTTCCCCTTCCACCACAACAGACTTACCAGTTGGACTCTACTCTTCAAGTTGCCTGGGCTGGTATCAGAAATCAGATCAGTATTGGCTGATATGCCTCCTTAAAAATTAGTTATTGATATTGGCCCTGAAAATCTCTATTGGAGCACCCCTAGTTTTTAAGTCTAACTCTGATCTTTTTAGGTTAATGTTTTAAAGTTGTCAGAATGTGGTTCCGCTCTTACTCATGCTGATGTAATTCAGGAATGACTACACTGAAGTCAATGAAATAACATGGGGTAAAATGGGTATCACTAAGGGGAAACTCAGGCTATTTGTTTTTAGTTTGTTTTTGTTAATTCATAGATTCATAGATTTATAGATGCTAGGGTAGGAAGGGACTTTGTCAGATTATTGAGTCTGACCCCCTTCCTGGGCAGGAAAGAGTGCTGGGGTCAGATGACCCCAGCCAGATGCCTATCCAGCCTTCTCTTAGAGACCCCCCAAGGTAGGAGAGAGCACCACCTCCCTTGGAAGCCCATTCCAAAATTTGGCCACCCTTATTGTGAAGAAGTTTTTCTTCATATCTAGCCTAAATCTGCTCTCTGTCAATTTGTGACCATTGTTCCTTGTTACCCCAAGAAGCGCCCTGGTGAACAGACCATCTCCGATCCCTTGCTGCGTCCCCTGAATGAATTTGTAGGCGGCCACAAGATCACCTCTCAGCTTCCTATTGCAGAGGCTGAAGAGGTCCAGGTCCCTCAGTCTCTCCTCATAGGGCTTGTCCTGTAAGCCCCTAACCA
>NW_017728998.1:44850971-44876317 GCF_001723915.1 Gavialis gangeticus
TGGTGAACAGAGCATCTCCGATCCCTTGTTGTGTCCCCCTAATGAATTTTTAGGATGCCACAAGATCACCTTGCAGCCTTCTCGTGCAGAGGCTGAAGAGGTCCAGGTCCCTCAGTCTCTCCTCATAGGGCTTGTCCTGTAAGCCCCTAACCATAGGAGTGGCCCTCCTCTGGACCCTCTCGAGTCTATCAACATCCTTCTGGAAGTACAGCGCCCAAAACTAGACACAGTACTCCACCTGCAGTCTGACCAATGCCGCATAGAGGGGAAGTATCACCTCCCTGATTCTATTTGTCATGCATCTGCTAATGCATGATAAAGTGCAGTTAGCTTTGCTGATGATTTCATCACACTCACGACTCATGTTCATCTTGGAGTCCACGATGCCCCTGAGATCTTTTTCCGCTTCTGTGCTGCTAAGAGATTCACTTCCCAGCCTGTAGGTGTGCTGAATATTTTTGCATCATAGGTGCAGCACTCTGCATTTGTCCTTGTTGAACTGCTTCTTATTGTGTACTGCCCACTTTTCTACCCTGTCCAGGTCTGCCTGCAATTGTTCCCTACCCTCAGGAGTGTGCACTTCACCCCACAATTTAGTATTGACTGCAAACTTGGACAGAGTACACTTCACACCCACGTCCAAGTTACTGATGAAGATATTCAAGAGTACAGGACCGAACCCTGCAGTACCGAACCACCCACTTCCTTCCAGGTCGATACCAAACCATCTATTACCATTCTCTGGGTGCGACCACTAAGCCAATTTGCCACCCACCAGACTGTGTAAACATCTATATCACAGCCTCTTAATTTATTTATGAGAATGGGATGAGATACCATATTGAAGGCATTGCTAAAATCCAAAAAAACGACATCCAACTCTACTCCCGTGTCTAAGCATTTTGCGATCCTGTCATAAAATGAAACCAGATTGGTCAGGCATGATCTATCTGCTACGAATCCATGGTGGTTTCCCTGCTGCATTATTTTTCCCACTGGACTCCCACAAATATGATCCTTCATAATCTTTTCAAAGACTTTTCCAAGGATAGAGGTGAGACTGACTGGCCTATAATTACTTGGATCCTCCTTTATTCCCTTTCTGAAAATAGGGACCACCATAGGCGACTATAGGGGATGCACGGGGGTACGTGTCCCCCCTGATGGGGCCAGTGCCCCCCCCGAACAGCTGACACTGATGCTGTCAGTAGAGCTGGTGCCCCCCGACAGGGTCTGCGGTGGCTTCTGCGGGTGCCCCCCCAGATTCAGGAGGCACTAGTCATTCATGGGGACCATATTGGCCCTTCTGTGCATTTGTTAATTCAAATGCCAAATGAACACTTGGGAGAAAGCCCCTCTTTGTTAAGGACTCAGCACTTCCCACCGTAGCTAAGGGAAAGAAGTCAGAACACACCTGTGGTGGGACATTCAGAAGATTCTGTTGGGAAATGAAATTAGAGGTTCTGAGATTTCTGAGGGAAAAACAAACTGAGTTCACTTTATTTACCTACCAAGCCCTTTCAAGCTTTTCTTCTCCATCATAAAGAAGCAGAGAAAAAGACAAAAGCCTATTTTTACAAAAATCACTGGAGGAGGCCCTTGGGTTAACGAGTGTTCAGGAGGCACTTTGAGATCCTGCATTGAGAAGTGATTAAGAAACACATAAGCAGGCACCAATCCTGCTCCTACAGGACATTCTGGCCAACTAAATTAACATCCCAGGAATCAAAAGCCTGATGACCTGAAAGGATTTTCATCAAGGCTCTTAGTGCTTTACCAGTCTCCTTGTCCTCTAGGAGAGGACACCGACTTCAGCCATGTCCTGCCTTTGACCAACTTGGTCTCCATTCAAACTGCTCTGCTCCTAGGCAAGTCGCAATCTTAAGACATGGTTTCCATATCAATTCTACAGTAAAATGTCTGTAAAAATCAATCTGTGATATGGGATCTGTCCTGAAGGCCCTCATACCCTTGATTCAGATGAGGGAAGCATATGCTGTCACATCATGAACCTCAATGACCTTTCTCTGAATGGTGACCTGGCATGGTTTGGGGCCCCAGTTGTCAGCCAGGATGTAGGCTTCTTTCACAACTGATTCTACAATATATATTTGTTTTATCCTCTGCTCCATACACTTCCTTTATATCAATTTATATCATCTGACCCCAGAACTCTTTTCTGCCCACAGCAGGGGGTTGGACTTGATCCACTGATGTCCCTTCCAATCCTAAAAATCTATGAAATCTATGAAATTTCAGAATACTGCAAGTGCACAGTGTAGGAAGGTGAATGTATCTCCCTGGCCTTACTCAGAGCTCCCCTGCCATGACTTGAGATGGGAGAAATGATAAGAGTTATTCCCTGAATGAGGTGAGATTCCATTGACCAGGCAGATAGTAGTTTAACAAGGTGTTACATTTACTGAGTTCTAGTTATGAAGTCTTAATTGGCCATGCTTATTGCTTGTTAGCAGGGAGGCGGTTTCTTCACTGCCCTGCCGAACCTCTCATGGTTCCCTCCCCTTACTTCCCTTTTCCAACATTTGTCCTCTGGGCTCCCCAGACCTGTCTTCGTCCACCCTGATCGCCCGCGACCCCTTGGGTAAGTACCCTGCTGCTCACCGGTCAGCCATTGACCCACAGTCCCTCAGGCTTATGTGCTTCTTTTCTGCTCATCATCCACTGCGTATTCCTCTCTTTCTCCAAGTGCCCAGAGGGCAAGGTTCTGTCCCTCACTACCTGCCTTTTAAGCATGGTGGCCGCTTTCATCTCCCTTATCTCCAACCTTTCTCTCCAAAATTGCAAGAAATGCATTCCAACTCCTCCAAGGGCTTTAAGTTTCCAGGTGTTCCTTGGAGACAAAAACTCAAACAGGTCCCTGCCCCATGTAGGACAGAGACCAAAGTCTCTTGCTATCACCCCACGCTACTCACCCTAACAATTTGCCCGTACAGCTGTGTGTTATCCATATATAAACATGTGGCACACTCACAATTTGCAATGAGTCCAGTATTCAAATGAATAGCACAAAGAGGACATGGGGTCTGATTGCAAGCCTCTTTCCATCCTTCAGTTGATAAATGCCTGTGATTCTGAATGCAACTGCAGCTGCTTCAGGGGTTCCAATGGCCTCAGAATTTAGTACCCCCAGAATTTAGTACAAAGACCTCTGCTGTGTAATTGAGGTCTTGATGAGGACAGAACACAGAAGGCCCTTTGCATACATGCAGTAAATGAGTAGGAGAGAATAATGATTACACCTGTGCCAGATTCTCACAAGACTTAAAATTCAGTGAAGTAAAACAATCCTGCACAAATCTTAGGGGATGAATCATCTCCCATTGATGTCTCTGAGAGTCTTTCCACTGACTTCCATGGAATTAGATCAGACCCTTTAATTCTATAGGATTTTCAGACCAAGTAAGTTTCTGATGTACATATAACACTGCAAATATGCAGCCAGTTCTGGGGAAGAGGGCAACAGCCACTCAGGGAGAACAAGGCACAAAAATGGGGGAATAAGGAATGGTGTGGGTTAAGCATGCTTAAACAAACTACTCCTTTAGAGTTGGACCACAGGGTCTTTGATACCCACATAACGCAGACATGAACTCGCATATGGTGGACAAAGTACATCCAAAATGTCCTGCACAGTGTAATGACATGTTACGGATATTACATACCCTTCCCAGACTTTCCCTGCTGTAAGCACATTTTATATGCAGTTACATATTTCAGGCATGTGCCAAACCAAGAAATTAACCCATTTCTAGGGACAGCATTACTTCTGAACCTGGTCTTCTCCCCAACCCCCTGCTACTCCCCTCCCTGCCACTCTTTATGCTGGGGATTCTTATTTCTGATCCAACCCAGGCCCAGCAGATGGTATCAGTAGAGCCTTGCACTGCTCCTGTAATGCCTTGTCAGTGTTCACCAGATTCCATTATGCAACAGCAATAGAAGAGCAGAGACAATTGCTTCCTTGGGCCAACCCAGTATAGAGCCTTGGCACTCTTAATGATCGGCTTGATGTTACAGCTGGGAGGTGGTGGGGGAACAGGCAGACCAATGGGCATGAATGGGTGCATTGCCTATATGGGAAACATGAACCCAGAAAGGACAAAGCAGGGCTATTTCATTTTCCATTATTCAGGAATTGAAATACCCCAAGAAGCCCAGATCTTACGCAAATCTAGTATCATGTGTTAGGCATTAAAAATAAACAATGAAAACACCAACGCTGTTGCAAGCACCCAGGAGTAGGCATGTGTGCTGGGCAGGGAAACATCATTACATAAGAGTTCTCAAATCTCTTGAATACACAAGGAATCTCAGAGATCTCAGGTTCAGTGAGCAGGACTTTGACTTTTCAAGCACAGGCCCTGATCTTACGCCAAACTCTGTTCAATCATTGGAACCCACTTAACAGTTTTTTGCCTCTGACATATGGTTCAGTTTCCATTTTGGGAGAAACTAGTATTAATCATGAATCAAGAAACAATGATTTTCTTTTCTTTTTAACTTATTGGTATGTTTGACTTCAATGCGTAGGAATCCTCTCATTTTTCCAGCCTTGGTAATAGTTCTTATATGCATACATGTTCAGGTATTTTTATCCACTATATGAATAGCTGCATGACAACCCTTAGTAATACATTTGGTTCTGTCAGAAAGCATCCAAGCCTGTAAGCTAAGAAGGAGCAATTTCAGATCCCTAGGAACAGAAATGACCCTAGGCTGTACATGTGAGATGCTGATACTTCCACAGATAAAAACAGATCTGAGATTGAAACTCATACTGATAAAAATTTGCACTGGGAAAATAAAATTGGGACTTGAGTTGGTATAAAGATCTGAACAGCATGATTCATAAAAAAACAACTGTGACATGAACCTTGACTGCTTTCTATCCCATGGAAACCAAACAACTGTAGAGAAGGGATAAACTGGAGTCACCAGAGGGGGGAGTTCACCATGTGAAAGGCTCCATCTTGTGACTCCAGAAGCATGGATTCTGTTCTCTGTCACAGGCTGCCTTTGTAATAGCAGGAAACTTATCCACAGCTTCTCTAGCCTTGGCAACCCAGCTGCACAGTAGGGATCATCCTGCTTCACCCCACAGGAATGCTGTGAGGATAAGCTCAATAAATGAAGGACACAACTGGGTTTAGCAGACAGGGCCCATACCTGGGAGTCCAGGCACTCAGGTGCTACGCCTGCCTCTGCCCCTAATCTGCTGGGTGATGTTGAGCAAGTCACCTTGATCCAGACTGTCAAAGATATTTAACCTCCTAACTCCCATTGAGTTTGGTACCTCTTAGGCACTTGAATGCCCTTGACAATTCGGGCCTTCTCTTCTCTGTGCCTCTATTTCCCCACCTTCTTCTGCTTTGTCTACTTAGAGTGTCAATGCCTTGGGATGGCAACTATCTCTCAGTTCATGTCTACCCAACACATGGGGGTGTTCAAGGGCCACTGGAGTACAAATGCTACCAGGGTAAGATAATAGGATGAAGGTTTGGTCATACCAGCACCTGAGGGTGCTCAAGGAAAGCCACATGGCCTGCCTTGGCTGTGTTTAAGTTTTCATCTGAAGCCACTGAGGGATGGGGGCTTCTTTTCAACTTATAGTTAACTTAAAGGTCCATCTCTCTACGGTTTTAAAGCAACCTGGATTTCCCAGAGCCTAGACTAGGAGTGGCCAACCCATGACAGGCAGCAGATTAGGAAGGGGACAGGCAGCATGGTGGCAGATAGGGCAGAGTCCAGAAAAGAGAGGAGTTCAGTCAGGGAGCACAGGGCAGGAAGCAGAAAGCAGAGCAGGAGATCAAGCAAAGGAATGGGATTGGAGTGGCACTCAGGGAGGGTAAGAAAAGGTTGGCACCCACTGGCCTTTTATCTTGGATGTCCTGAAAGAGGGCACAGCCTGCCAGCCCAGGGGCAGCTCACCATACTGTGCTTCAAGCAGGCTGGGTTCCTAGATTCTTTTTTGTGGGCTGACCTGCCACAGGGCGTCTATGCCAGGATTTTCCAGTGAGAAGGAGCCTGCAGAGACTAATTCTAGCAAGCAGAAGCAGGAAAAGGTCCCCTTCCTCTAGCCCACCCCTTTCCCATAGGGCCCAGTTTGGCTTGTTTCCTAATATGAGGGAGTCTCCTGTACCACCTTCAGGATTTCCACACATGAAAGGAGTTACGACAGCAGCTCCCCTCCCCTCCCTGGTGTTAGCGCTGAGGGGACAGGCCCTCAGCCCACAGAGGGCAGGCAGGGGAGGTTCACCACAGTGCCAGGGCACAGCCCCTTGGGAATTCTAATCCATTTCTCCTGCCTTCTTCCAGCCACACACAAGTGCGTACATATACAGACACACATACACCGGTGTAGAAATACACTCCCATGCAAGCACCAGCACACAGATGCTCCTGAGAAGACTTCTAATTAGGTGTTACACCTGGATTTCAGACACAGTGGTCATGCCTACACATTTATTAATACACTGTAAATTTGATTCAGTGCTTGCTTAATGAAATACTAACTAAATGTGCAGGAATTCATGCTATTGCATAGTAGCACTGGCACATGGTATTTTTGTGATGCTTACTGCGCAGTAGCTTAATAACACTGCAATAGCATATTAGCATGGTTTCTGACCAGCACACTACTGCACAGTGTTATTAGGTTACTGCGCAGTAAGTGTCTCATGTAGACGCACCCAGTCTCTCAGGGTTTGAGTCAAGTCACTGCAAGAGACCTCTGGAGACAGTGAATCCCACCACCTGTTATCACAGGCAGCCATGCCAGTTCACAGCTGCCTGCACACTTGGGCGGCACACCCAGCTCTGCTGACAAGGAAAGGGCCTGCTTTGATTAAGGCTGCTGTGCTGGCCTGAAATCAAAGTCAGTTCTCTCATGTGGCTGGCCAGAATTCTGCTCCTGAACCACAGCTGCTGTGCACGGATGGCCTATGTGATCTCAGACAAGTATTTTTATGCCTGAGATCCCCACCTGCAAACATAAGTAACAGCACTGTCCTGCCTCCCAAGCGTAAGTGAATATAAGTACACTGAAGACAGCAACACATTAAGATACTGCAGTGATGGGGATCAGGGACGTGCCTTAGCCATGCTGGCTCACAAGAACACGACTGATTGCAGCAGAAATATCAAGCTCATGCCTTGCTCTCCTGAGCCCGATCCCCTCCCACAGGCCCCAGGGAAGGAAATTTACCAGTTCTACCGAAATCAAAGACACAGGGATCTCTTGGAATGACTACATTATTCAGTCTCATAATTAAACCACTCTTATTTCTTCATGTCACTCAAGCTGCTGCAGAATTCCCATTCCATGAACCCAAGTGCCTCAGAAGCCCGCAACCTTGCTGCAGACTTTTAGTCTTGACTGTTACAGAGCACAAGGGACCCTGATTCCATGCACGGGGGTTTACACGAGCCAGTTAGGGGTGCTGCCTTTTTTCTGGTATTGAATTTGGCATACGTGGATAGTAACTGCTCCAGGATATAATTATGTTTGCTTCTTCACATCATAGCACATGGTTCTGTCTCACTAACAGAACCACGCATGTGCATCTCCACAGGGCACCAGGGGAGGCCAAATGCCATCCTCACCTCATAGTACTGCAGCAGGACAGTGTAACTGATGTGGATGCAGGACGGGGGTTTCCATTGTAAATTAAGACATTCTCATGGAAAATACATTTAGGGTGTTTGGGACAACCCTGTGCAAGTGTCTCATAGAAGGGAGAAGGACACTGTCTCCTTCTAGCCACCACAGACTAAACCCACCAGGTTGCTATAACTGTTCGCCTTCCTTGCTCTGCAAAGTGAAGTGAAATTCATTTTTAGTGTGCTGTCTCCTCCCCATCCTCCTTTGGGTGGCCAACAATGGGCTTGCCAGGGGCTGTGGGCCAAGGTTATTCGGGTTAACAATACATCAACACACAATCCTCTTCCAAACCTGAATCATCTATTCAGTATTTGGAACTGCCAGAAAAAAACTGCTTCCCAAACAGGCCACATCCCTGGTGATTTCTGGAGCCTCTCAGCTACATTACAGTAGCAGAACTACTGCACATGCCTGACTCTAAGACTCAGGTGTCAATCTCCTATTGGGTGGTGCTGTACAGTAGATCTGCCCTGGGTTCAATGTTTGTAATATCACAGCTTCAAATGGCTCTATTAACCTACATGGGTCTTTAGTGCTTGAGCTCCCTCTGTTTATTTAAATGTTCAGTATACTGGTGGTGAACAAGAGAGCACTCTATTTGCAGTGTGAAAGAAACCTTGTCTGTACCAAGATGACAATTCGAGAGGGCTGTCAGTCATTGCGCTGGTATCTCTTCCCTTGTCCACAGGGAGGCATGCATGATTGCCAAGCCCATTGCACCCCTTCCCCCAAATCAAGCAGTTGGCTTAAAAAATTATTTGACATTTTAAAAAGTTATTGGGGGGGGGGAGGGGGGAGAGACGCACTCTTTATTTCCCTTTTTATTTCCCTTATTTCAGGTCTCTTTCCCAAGGTTTTTCCCAGAGCCAGAAAAGCTAGAAATGTTTGAAAGAAAGAAAGAAAAAGCAAGAAAGCTGAGAGATTTGTGTGTTCACCTGATTCCAGGAGCTTAACAAAGAAAGCAAGATCAGTATGAGGCATCCAGGGTTTGCAAAGAACAGCAGAAATAGGTCAAGCCTGAGTGCAAGTCTCAGGAGGGCTTGGGGTTCTGTTCCCACCTCTAGCCCAGATTTCTCATGGCATTTTGGGTGAGGTCAGATCTTCAAAAGGAATCTTTCCACTTTGGATGTTGATATCATTTGAGATCCCAGTTACAAAGGGAACATCTGGGTGCTGAAAACCTGACAGTCACACAGATATGTATCTCATCAAAACAGAGTACGCTTCCAAATCCAGGCCCCAAAGTGAGCCCCCATACATTGAAATCTGGCCTGAAGCTCTTTTGACAAATAGGTTCTTAATTTCTCTGGGCCTCGGTTCCTCAAACTGAAGCATGGGGCAATGTTCTTTTTGTTTAATTAGTTTGGGAGCCCACCAGAGCTAGAAATGTCTTTCATAGAGTGTTTGTAGAACACCTGGGACTCAAGGGCTCTGATCTCTGTGGGGGTCTGTAGGCAACACTGTAACACAAATAAAAATAATAATAATAAAAATAATAATACAGTAATGATAGCATTAAGAACTGCAGGGATTCAGGACTGGGTGCTTCAGGTAGTCAAGGAGTTTAGAACTGCAAGTCAGGCAGTCAAAAGCCAAAGACAAGAAGATTCAAAATGCAGACAACATGTTTACCCTACCTTCATGCCACAGCAATGAGTAGCACCATGAAGCATATACCCCTTCTCCCACATCCCAGAAATGAGAGAATGAAGCCACATTAGAGCAGCCCTGAGCACATGCCAAGAAACACCTGCGAGACAGAGAACCTAGAGCATACACACAGCGCTGCCCTGAAGCAGCCCTCATGGGTGCATTTCCCAGAGTTGGTGTGTGTGGAGCAGGGGCAAGGAGGCTTTTGTGGTGCTGCTCCCAGACTTGGCCCAGAAGCAGTGTGGACATGCTGAGAGTGCAGCAAAATTGGGGAACTGTTCAGAAGCTGGGATAACACAGACTGTATTGTGCACCAACCTGGCTGCAGAGAATAAAGCTGATCCCTTCCTGAGCTGGAAGGTGCTGGGACTGTAGATAGGTCAGGCAAGGGGAGTGAGTGGCAATTGCAACAACAGGCTTCTTTGCCCCTTGGTGAAACCTTCCAGACACTTATTTTACTTCCAGCTCTTTGTGGCAGCCTTCTTTCTGGGAACTGCTTTGATCCACAAAGCTCACTGGTAAATCCCAGCCCTGCCACAGGGTAACAGCATCTGTAGCAAAACCCCTGGTGCTGCCAATCCCAGAGACAGCATAGAGGGCAGGGGCAGATCTAAGCTGGTGTCACTCCTGCTATCACCCACAGAAGCAAAAGAAATCCCATCTGAGCGCACTGGTATAGTAGAAGGGGCATTTCCCCTCAGCACTTCTACCATCCCAACAGAACAAGGCAAACATTGTCCATGGCAAGCAAGGAGTCTTTGCTGAACTCAGCCTCCCAGCTTTGGCCAATGTGTCCATCCATACCATCCCCTACCAAGGCCAGGAACAACTGTTCCATGGAATCCTGCATATGTAAATAGCAAAAAACTGGCCTGTGTGCGTTTGGATTACTGCTCACTGCTGGCAGGACCCCAGCTAGGCCAATGTGTCATACATCAATGGAAAGTTATGCAGTGGATGGCAGCCTTATCCCACTTTGCTGAAAACACACTGGCTGTACAGTGTTTCTTTGAGTACTGTGTTTGTGAAGCAATGACATGACAACTGGGGAATTATGGGATCCGGGAGTTCACAATGACCACAATCCTTGAGCCTCCAAATGAGCTTGACAGTGACAAAAATGGAGGCACCTGGAGCCACCATGGTGGAGCACCATGCATGGTAAAGTAACACCTTCCTACAAATGCATTTGAATCAGGACATGCACAGGAGTCAGGGTCCTCTCCTGAGTGGTCTTTAGGTACATTCACTAGTGTGTGCACAAAGGAGCTGCACAGAGGGGGACTCTGCCCTTTGGGCCCAGCCAGAGCAAATTTTGATTCCACATGAGCCTGGTATGGTGCTTGCATGCTGGGAACCATGCCCAGCCTCAGAGGTCTCCGGGTTATTCGTCAAGGGTTCCTTGGGGCAGAACATGCTTTTTTGGTGAAGTACTGGCTTGTAGGCTGTTAAGCTATGCTGTAGGTGAGCACAGGGAGCCCAGTGATGTATACTACTGTCTTGCAGGATTCCTGCCCCAGACGCATGATTTCAGTCAGGACTACTTATGCTCTGCCTGTATCAAGGGAAGCTCCAGCCCTCCCAAGATTTTCATGGACAGGAGTGGGTGCAGGGGAGAAGGAAAAGAAGATGTAGAAATACAGCTGAATAACTGGCTTTCCCCTTGCCCTGCTTCCTGGGAAAGGGCAGCCTATCAGGATGGCTCACATCCCTCCCCTTAGAGGCCAACAACTCTTGTAGGATGAAATATTAAAAAAAAAGTAGAGAGGCCCCAGAGCAGGGCAGACCCAGCCTTTCCTGTGAGCCATGGGTCAGTCTGCAAAGGGGTGCAGCGGGACCCTGCTGCAGCCCCTACCCAGGGCTGGCAGAGGACAGGGAGTTGCCTACACAAGAACAGAGATGATGGGGATCTAGGCAGATGCAAGGGGTATAACTGATGGGGGTAAAACTAACTGACAAGGAGACAGCTCAATGTGGGAGTAGGTGTGCCTGCAGCAGGGTAAAAGACATCTCCTCAGTAAGTGGCGGAACACTGGTGACGCTTAGTCACATACACACTGGGAGATGCATTTCTTGGGGGGGGACAGGGCAGGGAGGATGGGACATTAACTTAAAAGACAGAGCAAAAGCCACAACTCATTCTCTTCTAATAATCTTATGATTTTCCAGGGCTGGACCTGAGGTTTGGCAACAGCCGCAGCACAGCTGCAAATGAGGGTGCTCAGAGGTACTGCACCTCAGGCCCTGCAGACTATTCAGTCACAGATATGTCCGCCTCCTCCTCCCCTCCACCACAGCAACCCTCCTTTGGACTGATCCACCCTCCTTACCTTAAAGGCTTGACACTAAGCCAGCTGAGCTAACTTAGGGGGAGGGGATCTGCAGGCACAGACAGCAACTTGCAGCCACCTACAAAGGCAGACTGAGACTGGGGCACAACATCTGGTTTCAGCAAAGCTGACATCCCATGGGCACTCCTGGAATATCAGCCCTTTTGTCACCATGACCCCTTCTCTCTGGATATCTTAGGCATCCACCCAGTTCAGGCCCACAGAGTTACAGCCCAGTGTCCCGCAGGCTTGCTGTACAGCTAGGGTCTCCCTCCAATCTGGGGCTCACTAATCCTTAAGTTTCTTTACCTTCAAGGCCATCACAGGGCTTTACTCCTTCCACTGCTTCTCTGAAGACTCTCCAAAGCAGCCTGTGGTCTCTCCATTTGTGCCCCATTCTGCCTGGACTGGCTATAGCAGCTGTTTCTAATGGCTGTTTCATCACAGCCAGGGGAGGTAATTAGGTCCTTCATTAACACCTTTTAGGCTGCTGGTGTCTGCATAGGGAAGGGGTGGTACTGGTACCTACCCTGTCATATAGTCCCTCACAACCATGATCTGGTTGGGTGGAAGAAGGCTAGGTGGGTCAGCTTTTTGTGTAATAAGCACAAGGGCAAACCGCTTCTTTTCCACATGCAGCTTGAAGTCCAAGAACTATCAAAATTAACTGTTTTCAGTTAATACACAGCTGAGACTTCCACTAAGATGACCCTAAGGCACAGTGACCACTAAAGCTGGGACAGCTAACGATGGAAGCAGGAATCTAAAAACACAGATCCTAGTCCCCATATTCTTTGGGGTTTATTGCCAGAGCTGGGATGGCCACAGCCAGAGACAGAGCAATGACTGTAAAAGTTGTTGCTGCATCCCTGATGCCTTTGAAAGCCTTGCAAAAGCAGCTAGTTATGGAGGCAAACAGGCGCCAACTGCTTCTAAACGTAGGTCACAGGCTTCTTGGGGGACAGCAAGGGGTGGGGGGAATGTTTATTGAATGGATCCTGTCCCAGGGGGATGATGAAAGGGGGGGGATACCCCTCCTGAGGCATGGGTCATGGTGGGGCAGTCCACCACAACACCAAGGAGAAAAGCCCCGAAAACAGGGCAAACTTACCCCCAACAGGTACAGTCGGGCTGGATGAGCTGCAGAGGGGCAGAGCGACCGCGCGGTTCATCAGCCACTTTTCTCTGTGGCTGGGGCCAACGCGGCCCGATGACACTATTAAAGAATGCTGCCGGGCTGGGATAAAAGCTGGTGGTGGGGAAATAGCTGGGGGGACATAGCAGGAAAGGAGCTGTGAGACCCCTCTCCGGGACGATCAGAGGCCTCCCAACCGCTGCAGGGAGAGGCCAAAGAGGAACCCAGGAGACGAGTCCGGAATACATTTAAAGGGTTACAACACCCAGGACGGTGAGGGAACCAGACTGGAGGAAGACGCTGAGGGACGGCAAAGTCGTTGGATGCAGGATGCATGAGTGGGGAGCAGGCTGAGGCCCCTTTCTGGAGTTTCTGTTATTTGTTTCTCTTTCATTTAATTTAAAGCCCTGGAGGCCAGGAAAAGGCCACAGGACATACGCCAAGGGCTGAGCAGACCAAGGCTGCTTGGGGACACTCAATGTTAATAGGCAGACCCATCACTGGGGTTGCCTCTCTGCCCAAGTAAAACCCATGCAGTAGAGAGGAAAACAGTTGCTAACACTGAGGGCCAGAAAGAGCAAGAGGGATCAGGACGATATCCAAGTGGAGTCGGACTGCCCATCGTCTGGCTATCCCAACAGGCTGGCACATGGCTGGAGTGTAGGGGAGGTGGAGCCCCAGGAGCACATGCTGGTGATGATGCTTGGCACATCCACCCCTGCAGAAGGGAATCCCACTACTGAACATAATATTAAAAATGTGGCAGGCAAGTACTGGGGTATCCCTTGTGGAGAATGCAACCTAGCATCGCAGCAGACTCTGTGCTCCTGCTTCAGGGATGCACGAGAGAGGCTCCATGAAGCCACGTGGGTACAGACCCACAGCACCCACACTAACCAGGCTGGTCTGCAGAGAGTGGTGTAAGATGCTCCCACCTCTAGATCCCCAATTGTTGACTGGTTTTTGGATCTGGGTGTGCCAACTGTTAGTGATCCCTCCACATATGGCAAATTTAATAGGTTCAGGGACACCCTGCATAATCAAATCCAGTTCTGGCACCAGTGGACTCAGGACTAACACTTGGCTGGTGAGCAGAGTGCAGAGCCTCAGTCGGGTGGAGAGCCCTAGGCTGTTGGCTGCAATTGTGCGATGTTGAATCATATCTTTTCAGACTCACTATGCGGCCATGCCTGAACCCAGTTTACCAAGTCACTGCATCATAATGCCATCTCTCTGTATGTCAATCCTTCCTTATGCCCTTGGGCAACAAGATATTTAGCAAAATTTGCAGATTCAGAGGAATCTGACAGGGCCACACTGTGAATGCTTCTGCTATGGCCTATGAGCTTGCAACTTCTGGGCTGTCAAACGCATGCCTTCGTGCCTACATCACCCCAGGCTCCTGGCATGGTGTGGTGCTGAGTATTACAATGCCTAAGTCCTCTGGGGGATTTAACCCTTGATGCCTAAATTCCCACCAGCAAAGTTTCCTAGATTTCTGGTGCCGGATTTCCTAGATTTCTGCTGCCACTGTCAAGCACTTTCCAGTTCTTAAATGTGCTGAACAGTACAGTGTTTACCTCATGCTTGAACCCCTAAAGGATTCAGACTAGATGTTCCCTGCCTACCTTGCCCAAGGGATCTGCATTTCAGATGTAGTCTTCTTGACAGACCTAAGACCAAGAGATGATGGTAAGGCCTCATTCTAAGAACTGGTCTAACTTGTGAAAACCTCATCGGGGATGCAGGGCACTACAGTTCAAATCTCTCCTTTAGGAGTAGGGAAGTCCAGTCCAGGCTCTTGCCACCCCACAGCTGCATCACTTCAGGAGGCAGCTGAATCCTTGGACAGTAAGTTTCCTTTCCTCATGCTGTGGATGAATCAGTGGGATGCAGCTCCTTATTTCTTCAGTGACACAGGTTTTCACCCCCTATATCCATTGATTAAGCATAAATTCCATTCCCAAGCTTAGCGAAAACTCCTTGACACCCAGAACACCAGGGCTTCCCCTTTGCCTCCTGACAAGGCTGGAACAACCAGAAGAACTTCCATGGAGACACAAATGAGCTGCGTGTCTATCGCTGGTCTGCTATACTCTGAATATTTGCTGTTAGATTCTCCAAGCCACCACCATTGATGTGTGTAAATTCATCTCTCTGTGCTAGGCCCTCCACTGCCCTCCATTTTGTGGTCACTCACAAGAGGAGAAAGTAAGCACAAAGGATCAGGCTCTTGGGAGGTGTGGTGTGAGGGGCATCCCCATTATAAACCCTGTCTACTGCAGGCTAGGCCACTCTCAGAGACCTTGTCTCCACCAGCACCTTTCTTCAGAGCTCCCATACTCATCCTCTCTCCAGGGGAGAAGCCTCCTGGTGGGAGGCAGAGGAGGGAAAGTGAGCACAGACAGGTTGCAGCAACTGCAGGTTTTCTACTGCCGTGCCTGCAGACAGGAGTCCCATAATAATTGCTAGAGCATGCAGACACTGGGAGGAGGCTTGGGGAGGGAAGCAGGACTGGATAAGGCCCGGCTCCAATGCCAAAGGAAACCATCTCTGTGCCATGGAGACTGTGCTCTTTCTGAAGGTGATTACCTAACACAGGCTGTCAACATGGGGGGAGGATGGAGGGATGGGCTGGAGGGATCAAAGAGACCCTCTCTGTGAGAGACCAGGAGTTCCCTACTTTCCTCTGTTTCCTCTCTGTACCTGCTCTGGCTCAGCCTCTGGGGCACAAGAAGCCAAGCCCATCCTAGGAACTGTGGGTTCCCCCCGCTCCACCAGCTGACTCTCTGCAAATAGTCTTGAATGAACAGCTCTTGGGCTTTAAACCTGAGGTAACCAAGAACAGAAACTGCCCCTCCCCTGGTACATCCCATATTCCTCAACTGTGTGGCACTTTAGGGAACAAATACCCTGTTATTGTGAACGAGGCATCACCTTTCGACTTTGTGTCCAGTTTGCCCTGGGCTCCAGCACCCACCAGGGTGGGAGCTGCTACACTGCAACCTAGCGAGGCCAAAGTCTCCTGGACTGAGAGGGGGTTATAGTCAATCCCTGGGCATTCACAGTGATCTCCCACTGAGTCCTGTCCTTCCCCATGCCTACACCATGTGGGGCTTGTGCTGCTTCCTCCTCCTCAATCCCTGCCTTCCCTTCCCACAGTGTCAGAGTTGCTGCTGTCTGACATGGGTCCTGTGGGGCAGCGTCACCACCTCACCCTCTCTGGGACTAGCTCACACAGGTCTAGCCCCCATCCTTTAGTCTGGGAGTCTCTGTCCTTCTGTGCCCCTCTACCCCTTCCCCATTACTGCACCATCCAGCTCTTCAGCTGCCTCACCAACTGTGCCCCTTTCTCCCTTGTGTCTAAATCTCTTCTCTGAGCCTTGCTCTCATTGCCTCCCCACAAAATGGGCTGTGAGGTAGTGTCTTCTCCTCCCCCATTGTGCTGTCTAGGAGGTCTAGGTCCCTCTAACCAGTCTTTCCAACCTGTTCCTGAATCTGCCCAGCTGTTTTATCTGTCTATCTGTCCAGTTTCTCTTCTCCTTTGTCTGTCTGTCTGTCTGTCTCCCTCCTGCCTTTCTTCCTCTAGCCCAGCTCCTAACACTCCTCTCCTCTCTTTTTTTCTGTCTTACCTGTCCCCTCAGGCCTGTCAGGCTTACTGTCAGACTGGTGCCCTGACCTGCTTTCTCAGTGCTTTCATGCCTGCATTTATGACTGTCCAGGCACTCCATCTGGGGGGAGCAGAACTGGCATCTGGCAAGACCCAGGATGTCAGCAGCCACAGCAGCCCTGGAGGAGGCTGGGCCTGAGCTTTGGAGGTGAATTCAGGCTCGGAGAGATCTGAGTCCTAACGGTGCAGCGGGCTAGTGTGTCTCCAGACAAATCTGACTCCACCTGGAGCTGCCATTGCTGCTTCCCCCCTGTATGGTTCCAGATGGCCTGGATCCCGAGAGTTTGGGCAACAAGCTGAGACCATCTGCTGTGCAGAAGCCACACAGTGGGAGGTAGGCCCCAGCTCTGCCAACACAGGAGCTGTGTACCCCGGAAATGCCCATGAATCCCCACCACATGCACTCCTAATCTGCAGAAGCTGACAGCAAGGAAGTGTGCAGCTTTTGAGGACTGGTGTTTATGTTTTTCCACAGACATGTTACTGCCTGAGGGAGACATTTATGAAGCTGAGAGGTGAGAGCTGGTTTCCTGCCAGTTTCTCAAGTCTTGGGAGAAGGTGATACCATAAGGAGGCCAGATCCCAGGGCATTTCAGCCCCATAACCCCTTCACCCTAGAGCAGAAGGGTCATCCAGAGCAATCACACTGCAATGGCTGACCTGCTGAATCCATGCAGAACCTCACAGATTTGGAAGCCAGTAGGGACCATTATGATTCTCTACTCTTACACGGCTCCAGCCAACACACGCACTGGGAAGCCAGCCTAAAATGAAGCTTTAGCACTGCCCTGCTGGAGAAGAGCAGTGTGATCTTCAGGTCACAAATTCAGGACAGCATGTTCAGCCAAAAGGAGAAGGAGCACTCAGACTGAGCACTGAGGAGATGTGTCCTCCAAACCCAGCATCCCAGTCTCCAACCTAGCATCCATTCCCACCACCTGTAGTTCACCAGTCTGAAACCAAACACTGGTTCTTTCCACCATCCCACAATCCTTTGCATCCACCAAAAGCAGTCATATTTGAGCTGGCATTCATCTAGCTAGCACATGTAGCAGTAATGAAGACACAGATGCTTGGTTTTCAGCCACCAGAAAATATGCCCCAAGTTCCCAGAGAGCTGGTACAGGTAGTTCTTGAGTGCTATGTCTTGGCTGACAAGTACACAAGGCCAGATTCAGGCCTCCTATAGGGACCAGGGCAACCTTTCACCAGGACCGAATTAAGCCTGACATATTTGTCAGCTCCCAGGCACGGTGCCCCGGAGCTAATGCTATTCTGGGGTAGCCTGAATACATTCAAAACACTCCTATGGCCCAGCAAAAGGATCTGGCCAGTGCCCTATGGACAGCGTGTTTGTCACTGCAGCCCTCTCCTCAGCCCCACAGTGAAGCATCTGTGCTCTGAGAGCCCCAGCACAATGGCTTCACTGTGTGCAAAGGAAAGCTAACAATCCAAGAGGAAACACATACCACTGACACTGGCTGCCAGCACAACCAAGCAATCCAGCCTTTCAGCCCTGCCCGGATGGGATTTCTGTTATATGGAGGAGAGGCTGCCCATTCAGGCCTAACTCCAGTGGGTCAGGGCTCAGACTGCTTCCCATCAGGTGGGCCAAAGTGGACAGGCCCCAGTGTCTGCACTTCAGCTATGGTCCCCACCATAGCTGGAAACCACACCTCAGTGCCACTTCCTCAGACATGCTTGGGAGACCAGGTCCTGAGCATTGTCCCTAAAGAAGTGTCTAAACCTGGCTGCTTACAAAACAAGTTGTTCTAACTGTCCCAACAATCCCAGTCCTCAGTCTGCTGTGCACATGGCCTCTGTTCTGCCCTGAGCTCTTCAAACAACCCCCAGTCCCAGCTGGTCAGAGCATGGGTACATCATGCATTAAATCCCAAATGTATTCTCTCTGCTCAATCAGAGTTTGCCAGCCACACCAAAGGTAGGGGATGTCACAGAGCCAGGCCATGTCAAAGCTTACCAAATCCAATCCAATATGGAGAAGCAAGGAGGTGAGCCTGTAGCCACCTAGTTGTCTCATGGTGGGGGAATAAATAAATGGCAGGGCTAATCTGTATATGCAAATGAGAAACCCTAATGCACTGTGTCACAGCCAAGCTAAGAAAGGTGCATCTGGGAGGTTTCCAGGATTCCAAAAGAAAAACCAAGAAAAAAATACTCTTCCTTTATGGGCTGCTCCTTCAGCATTTCTACTGCAAAATGGCACATAAAGGGACAGTGTCACAGGGCAGAAGATGCTGCTGCAAATAAATTGTGATGATGCCTAGGAGATGAAAGCACAGAAACATGAGAGTTTATTGGCAGCATCATCTCATCACAGTCTTCCTTTTGCCCAAAACCAAATCAACGCCACCAAGAAGGTGCCAACGAATCCTTGTATATGAGGTACCTTAGAAAAGACACCCCAGGGGATGTCAGCACATCTGCCACATTGTGAAAACATCCCACCAGTAGTCTGGAGATTTCTGCAGTCTCTTGCTGGTAACACACCCTAACCTGGGGTCCTGCTGAGTGCAGCTGAAGCTAGCTGTCTTAGCCAGTGCTCAACACCACCCTCCACAGCATCTGACCTCCTTTCTCAGTTGTGGCCCTGATTGCTGGCTTTTCTATTTCCTGTGTCCCAATCTCCTGTAATCACACTGCACATCTGTCACAGTTTCCTCTAATGCCCATAGGCCTTTCCAGGAGATTCTCTGCCTTGGTTGTAGGCAAAGAGTAGAAGGAGGAGCACTGTGGGGTGGTAGGAGACACACACACACACACGCACGCCTTCTGCAGCCTAGAGCCGCCAATTCCTCTCCCCCCAAGCTGCAGAGAGGATGAGCCTTCTGCTGTTCAGCCTAGCAAGAAGGTAACTTACAGGTGCTCTGAAGTGTATGCAGGACTTGGGGGTGGGGAAAAAGTCAAAGCAGGCCGAGCCCAGCTTCTAGGCCACTGCTGGGAGAGGGTCGGTACCCCCCGATATGCCCCGACCTTGAGATAGCCTAAGACAGGCTCAGCTTCTTTGCTTAAGTTCTCAGCAGGGGCTGGGATGAGAAGAATGGGGGGTCCTGGTGATCCTACACAGCTCAGCAGCAGAAGGCACTGCCCTTCCACCCTTTAATCCCCTCATCAGCAGCACTTTGATTAACTGCCAAGCAACATGACCACCACCACTGTCCAGGCCCAGCCCCTTTCCACCTGAAGATGCCAAACACCTTACAAACAGTAACAAAATTACCTCTCAGGACTCCTGAGCTGTAAGCAAACATGTACAGGACAGCCTACATAGACACTATTTTGCCTCATATGAAAAGCCTTGGGAAAACAAGTATTTGACTGGTTGGTCCAGCTGGTCCCGAGTTCTGGCCCACGATCTCTTCAGGACTGTACCCAGACACATGGGCTTGTGGAGCAACAGTCCTACCTCGTGTGTTGGTGGCCATGTCAGCCACTTTCTGGAAGGCATCCAGGAAAGCAACAGCTGCCAGCACTGTAGTCCTAAGACAGAAACAGATGGAAATGTAAGTGAAGTGGAAGTGTGAGGGAGAGGGCCAACACCGCTTCCCCTGACCAGTTATAGCAACATAGCACAATCTATTGCAGTGGGTCTGACCCAGCTACAGCTAGCCCAGCATTCCCTAGCCAGCAATGTTTCAGAGGAAGATTTGAAGATTAAACAAACAAATTAGCCCATGGAAGGAAATTCCTTCTCAATCCCTGCATAGTTTGCAAGAGTGAAGTTCTACCCCTCCTCTCCTGGGCCCAAAGGAGGAAGCAGCAGGCAATTAAAGATGTCTTTGGAAGTGGAATTATAAATAGGAATGTGTCTAAACACCAGTTGCCAGATAGAGGCAGGGTCACAGAGTTTGGCAAATTAAGGGTTAAAACTATGGGGATTTACACGAGAGGTGGGACTGTGGGGTCTCTAGAGGTACCCCAGCAAACACACTGTGCAGAGGGTTCTCAGGCAACCAGGCCCAGGGCATGGCTCAAAGAGAAGAGTGGACTTCCGATGAGTAACAGCTACTTTCTGACTTCACCATGACCTCCTTAGGCAGTGGCCCTGGCTTGGAGACCTCTTGCAGGTGCAAATCAAGACAGTTACTTCTTTGAAAGCAATGGTGTCACCCTAAGAGACTCACACTGTGCCCAGCCCTGCTTCGCATCAGCATAACTATCTGCCTAAAACACACACTGGCTGACCAGGAAGAGAGGGGCCCAAGACAGCTCCTCAAAACACCCACCAGTTTGGAGGCTGTGCATCCCGCAAAAAAGACTGCAGATGACACCTTGCTTTGAGGGAAGCCTGCCTCAACTGGTGACAAGACAGCCCCACACCCTGCCAAGACTGGGGAGAGCCTTGCTAGCTCAGAGCCCTCTCCTACTGCTTCACTTTCACCCTACAGAGATTAAACCCCATGATTACCAGTAGCCTGCCTTGGAGTCTTCATCAGCTTCAACAATCCCATTCTCCAGCCCTGCCCTCTACCCTCCCAACCCCATAGCAAAGCTCTTCCCAGCCACCGTTGCACAGCTCAGACTGAATGGCTGGGAGGCAACTGACCATGGACCCATTGGGTAGCAAAGATGTACAACACCCAGCCCTACTGGGCAGAAACAGGGGTGTAATGTCCTTTGCTAAAGTACATGCCCAAGATCTTGAACATGGTATGAGATGTGCTGGTGCTGGGCTTGGGCAGATGACTCCTGTTGGACAACTAGTGGTGACAAGGCAGGAGCAGGCAGAGGGGGCAGGCTGTAAGCCCTGGCTTTGGGGCACTGTTCTTTGTCTCGACACCTGTGTGCAAAGAACTGTGCCTACCAGTGAGGCTACACTATATGGCTGGGGTTTCACAGATACCAAGAGGCAGTTGGCTGGGCATATTCAAGAGCATCCATGTTTATAGTAAGACTTGTAGTGGACTCTTCTATGCATGATTGAGAATTGGAAGGTGGCTTTCAAGCTGAGGCCAGCTGCAGTGGCACTGACCTGTGCCAGATTAGACTGTTACCTGGCAATGACAAATTTCAGGGGTGTTTTAGATGGTGGTACACAGAATGCAGATTTGGACTTACAGGATGCTTAACACATTTATGGCCAGGTTTAACATGATACTGGAGAAGTTCTGGCTCTCTCACCACCTAAGTTTGGACTTCCATGTGTTTGTAACAAAGATGTCCAGACTGTGACCCCTGTGTTAAATCCATTCCCTAGGGAACTGGATGGAATTCAGGCAGTGCGCTATTTTCTATTAGACATCAAAAGCAGAGTGATACCATGGCAAAAGGACCTCAGTTTAGTAAGCTAAGGCCTTCCCCATGGCACTTTTCACCTGCAGCTCTCAAAGTGTTTTACAGAGGTGGGAGAGCAGTCATACTTTTAATTTCACAGATAAGGAAACTGAGGCATTGTGTAGTCTGTAGCCTCATTTTCAGATGGGCTGAGCAGCCATAGAACTATTGACTGGTAGGACTTAAGTGAGCTCAGCCTTCTGAAAATCAGTCCTTCAGTGACTTACTCAAAGGCAAGGACTGAAGCCCAGGCTGTCTGAGTCTAGTATCCTTTCAGTGGGCCACAAGGCTTTCCATATGTACAGACTGGGTGAGCTGTATGAGTATGCCAGGGACTAGGGGGAACAAGCTAAGGCTGGACCCAGGACAGAAATACAGCAGAGCCTGAGAATGGTGGAACTAACAAAGCCACTGGTTCAAACTAAACCCCTTCACTCAGTGTGAAATGCAAGCACCCACTTCCCTGGAGCGCACACTCCTGGGCAGTGTACGTGCCATGCCTGTCACTAGCATCAGATCCTGGGAAGAGCAAAGCATATCCAGGAACCCATGCGAGGTAGGCAGGGCTGACACCATCCTATTTATTAGCTAGTGAGGACACTCCTTCCCAGATTCACCACTGACTGACAGCCTCACCACAGCACGGTCTGTTTTGGAGAAGAAAGGGGTGGGAGAGCTAGGCCTGGTTTGGAGACTCAGCCTTCCTCTCACTGGGGATGGCTGCCCTCACTCCCTAGCACGAAGGCAAAAGTTATGGAGTTGGCCTCACTTCATTCAACCAGCATGAACGAGCCATGCTGTGGAAACAAACACCAAGGGCAAAGCATGACTCTTGTGTCACTGGCAGCAGAAAAACTATGCGATAGCCCAGCTGCTTAAGAAGACCATGAGGGAGCACAAAGAGGGGCACTGGCAGCATAGGAGAAGCAAAGTGCCAATTGCCGAGGAGAGAGAGGCACAACAAGCATTTCTTTAACAGACTGGAGGGCTGAGAAACCAGGGAGAACCTGTGAGGTATTAACAGGGCAGCTGAGTGAGGAACAGCTCCAGCTGAAGGGCAATGAGCTAAATGGCCTCTTTGTGTGGGGGTTTCATAAGGAACAATGTGCTCCCAGAGGAGGAGGAGGAGAAGCTTGTAGCACTGGTGAGGAGAGACTAGAGGAAAGTCCTGAAACCTGGACCTGAGGTCAGCAGGCGGCTTGAGAGCCTTTGGTAAAGGTAAAGGGCTGGAGAGCCCTGAATAACAGGCAAGAAAAGGGCCCCAACTACTGGCCAATGAACCTGGCAGCAGGAGTCTAAGCTAAGAGGTACCTTCTGGGCAACAAAGAAAGGCACAGAGGGAGGAGGGAGGAAGCCGGTAGGGAGATGGTGCTCTAAGTGCCCTCAAAGCTTGGCGCTTGTCACAAGCTAAGACACGCCCTGGGGAAACTGAGGCAGCTCACAGAGCAGCTCTAAGTTCTAGCACCAGTTCCTGTTGACAGCTCCAGCTTCCAGGGGGAGCTGGAGTGTCTGCAGCAGCATATGCTCTTGCCCTACCCCATCTCTCCTTAGCATATGCCCAGTATGAGGTCTTGCAAGGGATCCTGTCTAAGGCCACCGGGAGCAGCACTAGACAGTACCTAGACTCAGCTCAGGAAATTCTCCTCACCGTACACCCCCAGAGTCCCACAGAGTGGGGAACTCTCTCCCCTGGGGTTCTGAGCCTGCCTGGCACTGACTGACCAGATGGCCTCAGTCAAATTACCTAATTTTGGCCAACAGAGTTTTGTTGTGAGATTAACACCCCAGGTCTTTAGCACTTGACACTGGCCTAACTACAAAGCAGACTTTTTAATAAAGCCATTCTGCACAATCCCCCCAGTGCACTTTACAGCAGGACAGCTAGGTTGGTCACAGCTGCATTCAGGGAGTGCTGTGTGGAAGCCTGAGCCACTCACCTCAGCTGGGAGTGTAGCTTGGTCGCCTTCGAGTTGAAATCTTCCCAGATCGGGTAGGAGCTCTGAAACAAGAGGGAACAAGGAATAAGATGAATCAATGGAAAAAAGCTGTCACACATGCAGACTCTTTGTACCAGTCCCACCCCTTCATCCTGAGGTGCCTTACAGAATGAACCAACATGGCCATGAATAGACTCAAGCACACCAGCATGTGATCCCAGACCAGTACCTTCCCTTCATTCATTCAATCCCTGATGGAAGTGGGTCAGGTCCCATTAGCTGAACATCCCCAGTGGTCTCTGTGAAGACCCAAATGGCATCGACAGGGGATTATTTTAGCCCACTAAAATGCAGAACATCTCAGTACCACTGTCAGGAAGGAAGCATGAGGAGGGAGAGTTAAAGGAGAAGGAAGAAGGCTGAGGCGAAATGGAGGGAACTCTGCCATTCCTTTCTTGCCCACAGCAGAGATCTGACATTGCAGACAATGATCGGACTCAGAGGACTCTTCCCAGGAGAGCTGCTGGAAGAGCCCTGGGGTCTCCTCAATAGTAGGGAGGAGCTGTGGGCTTCTATCTCTTTTTAGACTGAGAGACAGGCTGCTTCCCTTCCCCCAACTCATTGATAATGCCCAATCCCATGAGCTCTTCCTTCTCACACAACCCAACCATACTTTTGGCCCTGTCTCACCATGGAGCCATACCACAGCTGTCCGTGTTGTTGCATCAGGGTGATGTTTGCCCAGGAATTTTATTCAACTAAGGGCTCCAACTCCCACATCTTTAGGTACTGCACAGCTAATACAAGTACCAGAGAGCCCCACACATCACCTAGCAGAACTAGATGCCAATATAACATCAAGGGTCTGCAGTGCAGGAGCTCATGAAATGGGGGCAGGAGAGACGGGGTGACTGGAATGATCCTTGATTTTCTATTCCGGGTAAGGGGCAAGCCCTCCATTTCCAAGTTTGCTCTGCTAGCTAGCAATTTAATCATCTCTCCTGCAAATGGCAGATTTACTTTGTGGCAGAATGCCATCTCAGTCTCTCCCCAAACTCTGCTGTCAGGCTTATTGCCTATCTGACAATTTGGTTACCGTGGTCACTGTAGAGGGCAGGCACACCTGCCCCCATCTGCTTCAGGTAACCCTGAGTTGTAACCTGAGCTGGCTACATTACAGAGGGAGTAGGGAATCTGCTCCCTTTGCCTAGGTGACTGGTCTTACACACCTGGGTCGGGGCTTAAACTCCCTACTGCTCTAAGCAATGAAAGCAGGACTGGGAGAGGGCTAGAGACCCTGCCAGTCTACCCAGCAACCAGTGATGCATTTCAAATTGGTTGGCTGGCAGTCAACAACTGCTGACCTTCATTGAATCAGGTAAAAGAGGTCATAAGGTCTATATAAGTTAAAGACTGCCTAGGACAAGGGGCAGCAGCCATGATGAAGACAAAGAGAGCAGCTCACCTCTTTGTCTTGCTCTCTTGAAACATATGGACACACTAGGAACTGCCCACCTCTGGAGGAAACGATACTTCTGAGTAAGTTACTTGAAATCTAACTAGATACAGGCAGCCCTTGACTTACAACGTTTTGGGTTACAACGTTTCACACTTACAACATTTATAAATTGACACCCTGTTTCACGGT
>NW_017728998.1:44881446-44892458 GCF_001723915.1 Gavialis gangeticus
GGAGCCACCCTGGGGGTTTTTAAGAGGAGGTTGGATGACCACCTTACTGGGGTCATTTGACCCCAGTGCTCTTCCTGCCATGGCAGGGGGTCAGACTAGATGACCTGCTCAGGTCCCTTCCGACCCTAGAAACTATGAAACTTTATGACAGCAGTTTCGAGTTTACAACACTTGATCTGATGCGATGCCACGCCAGTGAACAAGCTGGCTGTGTCACTCATCTCCCTGGAGAACATCTGTCCAAACTTCCTTGGACACTTTCTTTAAGAAAGCAGACAAGACTCCAGAAAAACCTGCAGCCAAGACTCCCGAGAAGACTCCAGCCAAGAACCCTTCAAAAAGTCCAACCAGGAGCCCTTCAAAAGGTCCAGCAAAGTCACTTCAAAGAAGTCCTTCCAAATCAATATGATTGCTATTTACAATATAAATACATTAATGTAACTATATTACTCATCTATAATTGATCGAGTACAAAATTCTGGGGTATTTTTTGTGAAAACAGAGTATCAGGCCTTGGTTCAGGAAACAATCCCCCATTTATAACATTGTTTCTTATGAGAAAATTGGTTCTGAGTTATAACGTTTCAACTTAAGAGGCAGTTTTCAAGAACCAATTGTATTGTAAGACTGCCTGTATATAGCTTGCAGTAACACAGATGCATGATCCAAGGCTACCCAGACACCCCGTTTGCTCTAAGGTATTTCTCTGATATTGCTCTACCCTGTACCCTATTCCAAACCTACTTCCTGTAATCAACAAAGTTCTCCTCTGTACCTACCATGGGAGACTTACTGGGAGAGGGTCTAGATTATGCCTTGGGGTCCCCTTGGTCTGACTCAGGGAGACCACTATTTTTTTCAGACTAAGGGAAGCACCCCGAGTTCCTGCAGTGGGATGAGTACTCCCTTCAGGTCTATAAAGCCTGTGTACCTCACGAGGCACAGAGCCACTAACAGATTGAGTCTCACGAGGGGTGGCAGTGTTACATCCAGGCTGGCGGATGTGCTCCAGAATGGGGGTCGGCCAGACGTGAGGTGCCCCCAGGGAGGAGGCACTCGGAGCCTGGAAGGTGGTTGGGCACAGTGAGGTTGGTGGCTTAACGCAGGAGCACTCCCTACTGACCTGCCACACGTGGTGCTAGTGGTGGGATCTGACAGCTTGCTGTCTTGAAGGCATAATTTGGGGAAGGGAATAGAATCACTGAAAACCCTTGAGCAAACCATCTCAAATTTGGCATTGGGTCAGCTGGACAGTGTAGCTAGCTAGGATGGTTGACACGCATGACCACATGTCCGTGGCCAACCTGAGAGAGGCATTGAAAGTGAAAGGCCTTTCAGTGAGGAAAGACCAAGAAAAGAAGAACTGAATAAGTCCTTGTGTGATAGTGATCAGACCTCCAGATCACGTCTGTGCGCCCATCCAGAACCCACTCGGGGCAAGGGGCATCCTGGGAGTGGGACTTCTGGAAATACCAGCTGCAGCTAGAAGCTGAGGAGCATAAGCTCAAGCATGAGCTAGAGCTGAAGGGGATGGAGCTGGAGATGGCAGAGGAGGCGGCCCAGCATGAAGAGGCCCATTGCCAGCATGAAGAGAGTGAGGCCCAGTGCAAGGTGGAGGCTGAAGAGGCAAGGCTCAAGCACAAGCATGCACTTGAACTACTTCAAAAGCAGCATGAAACCAGAAGCCGGATTAATTCACCTCCGCCAGTGCCAGTGGCACCACCCAAATTGAAAACCGCGACCTTTCCCCAGTTCAAAGATAGGGATGATCCATCAATGTTTCTGGTCAATTTTGAAAACGAAGCATGTCGATGGAATTTCAAAGAACAGAATTACATGAGGTGTATTGGTGGACAGGCACCATGTCTTCCATCCTGAACAGCCCACCCTCCGAGTCAGTGAATGACTATAATGCCTGTAAAGAGGCAGTGTTTGAAAGGTATAGGTTGGGGCCAGATCATTTCTGGAAAAAGTTCCATAACAGTAACCCACTGCCAGGACAATCCTTAAATGAGCTTGCAGCTCAGTTGGAGGATTTATGCTTGAAATGGAAGGAGGGGAAAAAAGCTTACACTGTGAAGGAGGTGGATGCACTTGTGGTCCTAGACCAATTCTATTTCAAGTGCCTCAGAGACATTAGACACCTGGTTAAAGACAGGAATCCCAAAACTGCCAGGGAGGTGGCTACCATTGCTGAGCAGATGTTGTTAAATCGAGAGGAACTGAACAGGTGAGCTCCCCACTTTGGGAAGGAACAGAAAGGGTTCCACAAAGCGGGGAAGGGAGGGCCAGGCCCAAAATGGGAAAGGGGACCACCTCCTGCAGAGTGCAAGGCAGCCCCAGATTTGGACAAATGACCCAATTCGGAAAAGAGGGGTTGCTATAGCTGTGGGGAGCCAGGCCACATCAGGCTCAACTGCCCAAAGATAAGCAACAAGCCCAAGCCAGTCAGCTGTGCAACAGCTGTAAGCAATGGGGAGGGAGACCCGAACCACTCTGAGGAGTGTACCTGTTGCTATAGGATTACAAATCCAGAGGAGGCGATGGCCACCCACCGGACTGAGATAATGGTAAATGGGAGAACCCCTTGTCGGGGAGCTGGACACAGGGGCCAGTGTGTCATTAATCAACACCAACCTTGTTTTGTCTGTGGATATAGTCCTGGGTAGGACCCTTACCATTCAAGGGGTGGGGCCCCAGTCATTTGAGGTACTGGTAACCCGTCTCCCCATCGAGTTGAGAGGCTGCAAGATGTGCATAGAACTGGGAGTGCTGGAAGAGGCTCCTGTCCCCATATTGATAGGGTGGGATATTATGGAGCTCGAATACCTGCAAAGGGCAGGGGACCACTTCATATAGCCCTACCGTGTTAATGTAGTGACTCGTCAACAGAGCAGAAAGGCTAAGGTGGAAGGAGTGGAAACCTCCCAGAGCCCAGTCACCCAATTGGCTGCAGAGGAGGAGAAGGGAGAGACTCCCCCTGACTGCAGCCATCTGCCAGCCACTGAGGAAACTGGCAACCTCAAGGTTGGGTTAAGTGACAGCCCCAGGGAGGAGCCCGGTCAGTCAGTGGTGGAGGAAACCAAGACTCTCGGGGAGGAGTTAGAGGACACCCCCGTGGGTGAGAGTGCACTCCTTACAGGAGCACCAGAACTCCCTGCTGACTGCTTAGCCAGACAAGAGGAGCTCAAGCAGGAGGCTCTAGAGGACCCCAGCTTGGAGGGACTCTGGCAGCTGGAAGGTGGTCAGGCACAGTGAGGTGAGTGGCACAGCACAGGAGCACCCCCAACTGGCCCACCATATAAGCAAAGAGCAGGAACAAGGCTTTACCAAAAAGGAATTCTATCACAGAGCTTGCTGACATTGCTAAACCAAAGCCCAGCCCCTCCAGCCAGCCAGAGCCCTTGTGGAGCCTTTCCTAGAACAGATCAACTCAAGACAGGCTTTGTGCTAGAAAATACTTCCAGCTGAAGTACTGTTAGTGGGGAACAAACTGGCTGGTTATTGCTCTGCTCTGGCACTAGTAGCGGTAGTAATCATGTCAAAGCTTGCCCTTGTCAACAATTACCTGAATTCTGGTCCCTCTCCTGGTCAACAGAGAAAGACTTTGGAGATCCCAGTCCAGTTCCCAATAGAAAAGAGTCCATCTTACAAAAGCCGCACCACAACTCCACCTATTGGTAGTGGCCAGGGGGGAATGGGCCAAGGGGACCAAACTTTCACTGCCTTGGGGAAGGTCCTCTACCTTCATGATGAGTGGTGTGCCCACCAGGCTGCAAAGACAGTGCTCTAAGCATTTTTTTGTGGGGTGCCATAGTGTGGCTGGTCCTCTCTGGAAATGGCTGGGCCAGGATGGCATGGATCAGTGGCCAGTGAATGGAAACCACAAGCCACTTTGGCTAATCTACTAAGGAGGGTGCCAACATTAGAACTGGGTGTATTTAGGTCAGATCAGTGATGTAAGGGGAGGGATTTTTGGTGGCAAAGGTCAGGGGTCAGGGAGTAGGACTTCCAATCCCAAGATGGTGACAGGGGGTGGGGTATCAATCAAGGGCAGAGCTACCCTTGAGACCCTCGACAGCTCACCAAAACTCGTTAAGTGGCCTTCCAGCCAAAATAATTGCCCACCCCTGCTCTAGTCAGTTCTCTTTTAGCAACCAGGAGCAAGGGACAAGCATGATCACGCATGTATAAATCAGCCTATGCACCTGGTATCAAATGGATAGATCCTGTGGTCTGTCCTGATGTCCCACTGGACTCCTTATGGGCTGATGGATCTGATAGTAGTGAGAAAGAGAAATTAAGGGAGGAACAGATGTGGCCTCAGGCAACAGAGGGATGCTCTTGAGACAGACTGGGAGGTTAGTGCAACCCATGGAAGAAGAGAGTGAGCTTTCTTCCAGGCCCCAGGTACAAGGCATGAGTCAGAACTATAAAACTCATATGCCCGATCACATAGCAAGAGATCAGTATCCTCCGAGTCCAAACCACACAGTGTCCATTGAGTCCAATGGCTACCATCATAATTTCATAGTTGGTAGGGTTGGAAGGGACCTGAGCAGATCATCAAGTCTGACCCCCTGCCATGGGCAGGAAAGAGTACTGGGGTCAAATGTCACAGCAGGAAAAAACAGGAGAGGTTTCTCTTTGCACAGATCTATTGTTACTATTTTAGCTGAGCACTGGGGGAAGAGAGGAGCAGAAAAAGGCAAAAAAGGGCAAGGAAGAATGATAGAGGCAGAGAACGAGGGCAGGAAGAGAGCCCAGGCCTTCCCCTGCTCTAGCTACCCACCATGACTGACCAAGAGTCCTTTTCAGTCCAGGAGACTGACCAACTCCTCTGGCCTAGGTTGCATGGGAATTTGTTACTGAGGCAGCTGCTGTGCGGCCATGCCTTCTTCAGTGCCAGAGTCAGAACTGGGATTACAACCCCGTGGGGTCCCCTCAAGTGTAATACGCCAGGATACAAGCAACTCCTGCACAGCTCCAGGCAGGCTAGTCCCTGATGCTAGACTTGAGCATCTATACATGGCTTTATTCCAGATCAACCCTTCCTCTGGCACCCAGAAAGCTAGTGAGACTCAATGCAGCTGTAGGATGCAGGACACACAAGAATTCTGAAACAAAGTGCTCTCCTGGACAAGGAACACCACCAAGGACATGGAGCCTCTGCCAGGCTCAGCCAGCACATATCTCCTGGAGACAGACGTGTGGGGCTGGAGCCATGGCTGAGCCTCAAGCAGCTTAGCCCTTACTTAATTGCTCAGGGGGGGTTGTAACAAGAGACAGTCTCTCTGAACAAGGCTTATGTCTGAAGAGACCAAGAGCCTCTGCTCTCTCTGTACTGGCTGATGTGAAATGGGTTGAGGCACTTGATTCATATTCCCTCATCATAAAGAGCAATCAATACGGTTGACACTAGCTAGCACCTGTGTGGGCTGGGGGAGCGAGGGGGGAAGGGACAGGGGACTCAACTCAGTTGTCTGCTCTCTCTGAAGACAGTTCTTCTCAGTCAAGTCTGAGGCACAGGTCAGTGTGGGGAAACATGCCTTGCTGCACATTCTTTGTGAACCAAGAGCTCCAGGCTACAAAGCAATGCAGCACTTTCTGACAGCACTAGATTCGCTGGGCCAGGTACCACTGGTATAGATCAGCATAGCACCAGAGAGGGTGCTGAAGTCCATGGAGTTGTGTTGGACTGCAGCAGCTGAGGACCTTGCTGCTGCCGCTTACACATGTTATAAGAGGATCAGTTCCCCAAGTCAGTGACCAAAGCTCTTGGGGACACGAAACAACCAGAGACCACAACCTGCCACGGTCTTATGAGTGACAATGGAAATGATCCAGACGGGCACAACCAAAGGAGGACTGGGATGATGGGAGGCTGTGCACAATACAAATAACATCCCCTTCAGTTCAAAGAGTCTTTGGCCAAGCCAGTCACAGTAACAGTGGGTAAATGTGGGTTTAGCTGAGATGAGGATACACTGCAGTTTGCAATAAGTGGTGTCCCAGGTGTTCAGACAGGGTTCAGAGGAACAGCAGCTGCTTGTAGGCAGAGCCCCTCCATCTCTTGACAATGCTGCATCATTTGAAGAGGACTGCAGATTGCTTAGCTGATGCAGTCACGTAGCAAGTCAGCATCCATAAGATGAATGCACGTGCATAAAAGCGAGTTACTTAGCATATCTTGCCCCACAGCTCCCCTGAGTGACAGGCATTAAGAGCACATTATAGGGGGATGTAGGTTGTAGCCGTGTTGGTCTAAGGACATAGGCAGACAACGTTCTTTGGGTGAAACTGATAGCTTTTATTAGACCAACTTAAATAGTTGGAAAACAATTATTATAGTTTCATAGTTTCTAGGGTCGGAAGCTTTCGGGTTCAAAAACCCTTCGTCAGGCTAAGGAAGTTTCTGCAGTTGGTGTGTGCTCTTCCTGGATGAAATGAAAAGTAAAGAAGCCACAGGCTGGTCTGGTATGCATACAAGACAGGTAGTCAGTGACCAGCCTCTGGCTTCTTTACTTTTCATCCCATCCAGGAAGAGCACACACCAACTGCAGCAACTTCCTTAGCCTGACGAAGGGTTTTTGAACCCAAAAGCTTGCTTAATAATTGTTTTCCAACTATTTAAGTTGGTCTAATAAAAGCTATCAGATTCACCCAAAGAACGTTGTCTGCCATTACAAAGGGATGAATTCAGACACCTAAGTGACTTGTCCAGTGCCATACATATAGTCAGAATCAGGCTGGCATTATTGCTGAGGAACCTCTCGCTCAGCAGCTTTGCCCATAGGGCCATATCTCTATGTCAACTAAGGCAGCTTCACTGATCACCATGGAACTGTGCCTGCTTACACCAGGTGAAGATCTGTCCCCAAATGGTTACATTTTGAGAGAAGGTTTTCAAAACAGCGCAGCCCTGGGCACTGGCTGGCTCACAAGAGGCCTGGTGATTGGACACGGACTGTCTCACCTCTCTGGTACAAATACAGCCCAGATTAATAGTGACCAAGCAGAAGCAAGGGCTGCCGAGTGGCCTCTGTGACATGCTTCCAACTGGACACATTACCAAATAATCCAGGGTGTTACAACTGGGACCAATGGGGGATTCCTCCTTTCAGCCTCCGCAGCAAGCCCAAGAACAGAATGCTGCAAGCACTGACCCCTCCAAGCAGGATGAAAGCACGCTTGTGCCATGTGGAGTAGCCTGCACTGATGTTACCTTTGCTGTACCCAATTCAGGGATAAATTGAGAGCTCTGGCCTCCAGATCTGTCAGTCTGGCTCTAACTCCACACCCACAAATAATTCATTGAGAGCAAACAAGAATCATCTGTTGCTGCCTGCGTCACTGAATGGGACTGGTGTCTCAGCCAGCGGGCGCCACCATTTTACAGGTACTTCCTGCTAGGAAGCCCAGACAGACAACCTCACTGGAGACGGATAATGTGTGGCTTAGACCAGGAACACTCAAGTGAAACCAAGAGCCTTTTCAAGCAGCTGTGAGGTATATTCAGTTCTTCCTAAGCTGTGGTTTCCATTTACTCAATATCCATGCATGTTTAACACAAATAAATTCAGCTTATCCGTTGTATTGCTACTGACAACACTGTAATGCAAGGTAAATTCCCCCTAACCACCCTTTCAGGTATTAGGCTGCACTCCAACCTCATATGGGTAAGACGGCGACTTTGTTAGAAGTGACTTGCACCTACTATGTAGAAGACACTTGAACAAAGCCTAGTTACTTATTTTTCTTTATGATGACAGTAAATCATATATAGGCCTGAACTCCAGTGTTACGGAGCAATCTGAATCAGGGATCCATCACTAGAAAAGACAGGATGATTTTAAAGCTGGATACGCTGCACTGCTGCGTATCACATGGAATCCAGGCTGTATACATTTTAAAGCACCAGAGACTTTACTGTTTCTCCATTCCCCATATCAGTGGTTATTTCCAGGTGAAAACTGGTTCTGAGAAGCCAATGCCTTACTCAAACATAGTGATCCGCAGAAGGAATTGATAAACATAAACACGTTCAAAGGACTACATCCAACAGGCCTGTGACTGTACACACTGGGACCTGAGGTACAAGGCATGGATCTGGACCTGGACTGTCCCAAATAAGGGATTCAAGGGATTTGATTTGAGGTTATCTCTAACAGTGACCAGAGGGCTGGGCCAGCTCTCACCCACTTCAATATACTGCCAGAAAATGAAAGCTGAGCAGAACTGCTAACAAGCATCATCAGCAACACGGAACCATTTGCCCTGCCTGAGAAAAACACCCAACCACAACTCCTTCCTTGGGCCAAGTTCACTCTCCAGATCACCTAACACAAAGGACAGGCCGCCGGTTTCTTATTGTAATTTACCTTATGGCAGAGCCCAGAAGCTTCAGCTTGGCTGGGGTCCTATTATGTTGGGTCCCAGTAAACCACAGAGCCCTTCCTTCAAAACACTGATATCACTTTAGTACTTATTCAGGAGCTGCTACATTTCCACCACTGCATACATACAGAGCAGACATCAGCCAAGCCCTGTGATGCTAGTGCTCAACACTAGTACAGCAAACAGGTCAGCCGCACCCATGTAACAGGACCACAATGCAATCAGTCAGAGCTGCCTTGTAATAAGCATTGCAGGCAACAGGCAAGTATTATATAAATCAAACACACGCAGTAATGCCAACCACAAGTGCTCCACAGTCATGAGTCAGGCCTGTAAGAGATCACAAGATTGCCTTGAAAACGTAGGATTTTTTCTTGGTAATTGATATGCAAGAAAGAATAAATGGCTCTTTTTCTTTGCCTTCTGCTCTGGAGACCAGGTCACATACAGGTAACATTTCTTAGCTTTTCAATGAAGCTGTTGGGGGAAGGTAGACACAAAGGTTTTTGTTTTTTTTTTTACACAAATGCAAAGCTTAGAGCTTCACAAACACATAAGCTGGAGCTTTATGAAATACATCAAATATCATGAGACTCCCAATAAACTGGCAAGGCTTAGCAACACAGGACAGAATTTATTGCTAATATTGTCATTATTATTTGCACTAGTAATATGACATAGATTTCCCAGTCAAGGACCAAACCCAACTGTGCTGGGCTCTTCATAGACAGAGTCCTCATCTCAAAGAATTTCCAATCGCAGTATGAGCTTCGATTAGATCAGTGAGATGTACCATTTTGGGCAGAAATGTCACGAAGTGATGCACCCTCCCCAAGTGCCACTCCAATCCCTTCCCCACGCCTAATCTGCTGTTTTGTTTTCTGCTCTTTGCTCTGTGCTCCCTCCCCAATCTACCGCTCCACTTTCTGCTCTCTACCCTATCTGGCACTGTGCTGCCTACCCTCTCCCCAGTCAGCCATCATACACACAGGCTACCCATGTCGCTTGTGGCATGCATGCTGTAGGTTGGTCACCTCCAGATTAGATCCTCAACGTCTCCAAACATAGGTATCTACCCTCGAGCTTATGAAGTACTCCCCTATGCAGCAATAGTGGTAAATTCTTTAATGCTTTTGTGAGCCCAGTTGTTAGGAGGGCTCATCACAAAGCCTGGCCCATCCACAAGATGGAGACACCTGGAGCAAAACCTAAGCTGTCTTATGTGGGCAGAGGCTATGTACCAGTATTTCACCCAGCACTGAGGTAATCAAACACTCCCAACAGCAGAGGTCAAAAAGAAGTTTTCCCCACTATGTAAGTTTGGTATGGATGGTGGGGTCTTGCCTTCCTTTGTAGTGTGGGACACAATGTTTTTCCTAGGATTTTCAGAGAACATATTAACTAACCACTTCCCTGTCATTGTGATGGCAGAGCACTGGCAGTGCCCTCATCTCCTCTGCTCTTACCTGTGGTATGTTGTGGGGTGTTCCTGATGTTCTCATATTGTATCTTGGGGTTTTCCTAGCATCTCACAAAGTAGGTTGCTGCCTACAAAAATGCATGCATCTCTGAACCAGTTAGTTTCTAAGATGTCACCCTGCCTTTTCCTCTGCCTGTAGTTTTGGGTGACCATTTGAAGGGGCAATTTTGGGGATTCCTTCAGTTAATGATTACCTGAAAACACAGAGGATTGTATTCAGTGGCCCAAGAAACCCCTTCCAGACCTATATTATTGTCAGAGAGACTTTACTGAGTTATTTTCGTTAATACAGAGAAGCCAGGATTTGGCCCTACCTCATGAAAACTCAAGGGCAGGAAGATGAGAAAGAATACAAAGGGTTTCTAACAAGAATACTTTCCAAGCTATTCCAGGAAGGGTGAACGGCTCTTTATGCCTCACATGGAATATTCCACCAATTCACCAACAGCTTTGAGTTTTATGTCTTGTTTGTTGTTAAACAAATCTACTTAAAGTCAAAGTAAAAAAATAAAAATAATAATAAAGAAATCTCTCTTCCTAGTGACAGCCACAAGTTTATTAAGGGCAAAATGTTGTGGAAAAACAAATAAGCATGCTCTAAAAGTGTGTGTTTGGAAAACTGAATCATGGGTACTTCTGATATGTGCCAGAAAGCAAAGGCACCAGAGCATGGCTCTGAAGTGTGCTGTCACCTATGTGATATTTGGAAAAAGGGAGCTCATTCAAGCCAGGCTGCTCTAAGCAACTATTTTCTGAAGGAGGGAATAAAAGAAAGAAAGAAAGTATAACAGCACATTCAAGAATCTGGGCACTAAGACATGTTAAAACAATTATTTGTTCTAGGGCACTGGAAAGCTAGGACATAGCCCTGCCACAACTACTTCTTCTATGTTATGCTTTGTCTGTGGGTCACAGAGTTACACTCCTGTGTCGCAGATGGGAAAATTGAGGCACACAAAGCACACGATTTGATTATGATCCCATAGTAAGCCAATGGGAGAGCTAGGATGAGAACCAGGTCTGTGTCCCAGTGCAAATTCAAGTCACCCTGTCACTCACACTGCAGTTTTCACCACTAGGTGGCAAAGGATTTGCTCTAAAAAAAGAGAAAAATAATGAACCCCCCCCCCCCACA
>NW_017728998.1:44892510-44907432 GCF_001723915.1 Gavialis gangeticus
ACCCCCCCCCCCCACACACACACACACAGAGCTGGGCTAGGTGTAGCTTGCCACCCAAATGGACATAGCGCATTATACAGAGGAACAGATCATAGGGCACAGGAAGGTTTGTTCTCCTTCAAAACGGTCAAGGGAAATGGAGCTGAAGGTTGCATCTCATGGGCCCAGCAAGACATTGGATCACAAAAGCCTCCCTACTGCACTAGGCTGGAATACCATAACCCACAAACTATATGTCACAGTGTCTTCTCCCAGGGCTGCAGCCATTTTTCAAACATCACCTTGTAGAGTTGGGAGGCTATTGGCTACCTCCATAGAATTCCTTTTTGGATAATGTGGAAATCAGTCCCAGGTCCTGATGCAGGAAGCAGGCCTGCATCCTCCTGTGATGAATATGTGATCCAATTCCCAGGGAGACCTGCACCTCAATTGGGCATGGCCATACCCAGTAATACCAATTCTTATGCTGGCAACCTGAGTCTCATTATAATTTTTGCTTTGCTGAAGCACCGGCTACTGGAATCACAGGATCAGTTGAGAATCTTACTTTTATTTTTAAAAAAATTACATTATAAAAACTCTTTTTGGGTCTTACGATTTGTACAAAACTGCTTGGAAACATGAAGCAGGTGGAACCAGTAAGCAAAGAAAAAGTTGCCAACATTTACAATTTTATAACAATGTCATGGTTTTCAAGGCAATTTCAAGATTCTTAAAGCAATCTTGTGATTATGGAGGGCTTGACGTGTAAGTTTTGAATATGTGAACTTGGCAATGCTGCTGTCTGGACCCAGCAAGTATGGACAGTGCAGGACCACAAAGGCTCTTGTCTTCTCTCTCCCACAGAGAGTGACTCTGTCTGTATCTCTGCACAGGACATGAGCAGCTTCACACCTGGCCATTAAACGGTATGCCCCTTTAAGTTTATTCAGTGTTATATAACACTGAGTCCAACCAGGGTGAGATGGGACAGTGTGCTGACTTCATATTACAGACAATGGCAGGTCATGAGTACAAGTTAGCTCAGCTCATCCCACTCCCAGCTCACAGCCATCTCTGCTCATAAGTAGGCTAGCCCTGGAAGAGCATATGTCCATAGGTCAGAATTGAGGGAGAACAATGAAAAAAAACAGGAGTGGAGGAAGCTACCACAGCTTTTGTATGCATTACTCCTGACTCTCTCCAGAACTAGTGGCCTCCTGTTTTCATGAGCACAATAATTATTCACCTTCTGGAACCCCAGCTAGTAAGACACTGATGGGAACTGTAGAGGCTGGAGGACATACAGACCCTTCCTTTGAGGCTTCTGTCACTCAATCCACGTACCAGGCCCACTGGTATTGGGTTCTCCTCTTTGCCCCCAACCCCGAACAAAGTTCTTTCAAAGGATATTGCCTTTGAAAATTTCAGTCCCTTGCAGAGATTCACTCCCCATAATACATACCCCTCAGTACCCTGTGGTGCTCTCCAATCACCCCTTGCCACAGCTGCAGGAGAGACCTCACCAGCCAGCTCCTGACCCTCCCCGCAAGTATTATGGGAAGACTTCTAGCAGGGCCCTGCCAAGCTACCAGGTAACCTGTCCCAAAAAGCTAGTACACTGGATTATGATTTTATCACTCCTCCCCAGCTTCAAGCATTTGTGGTTTTCCAAAGCCTTATTCACTGCAGCCACCCCGAGCCTGCTGGACACACACAGCCATCCATCCCCTGAATGAGGTGGTTGTACAGGGCACAGAGACACCACTCACTCCTTCTATAGTCTTTCCCTCACTCTGAGTAGCAAACAGTGCACCTTTCATGTAACCCCCCCTGCAAAGCAGATGGACTGTGTCTACCACCAGGGCTCTGGAAAGTGTGCAAGTGCTTCCCCTTTGGGGTGAGAGACTCACACAGAGTTCACCCCATGCCAAAGGCTGCTGTAGTCCCAGGAAAAAATTAAAGCAAAGGCAGGGCAGCAGAAAGAAGGTAAACATTGATGCAAGGAGGACACAGAAGGCAAGATGCTCCCCAAGAATGAAGCGCAGGCCGGAGCCCTGCGTAAGGAGGGAGCAAGCTGCTCCAGGAGTCCAGGCTGGAGCCGCAACAGACATGGAAATGGAGATTTGGACTCTTCCCTCCATTCAGGGGTTAGAGGCCCTCTGCAGGGCTCAGGAAGCATTAGTCTGACCAGGCTACTATGGGCCGTAGTCCCTGCCAGGTGGTCTCATGGGAGCTGGGTACAGTCAGCACTTCACAGAATCAGACCCAGAAAAAAAATCTCATGATTAGGCCCAATTTTTCCCTTTCCTCTCAAGCACAGGAAATGGGCAGCTGTCCTTTTTTTGCAGCTAATATCTTTTCTTACTGAAGCTAGTCAAGTATCCCTTCCTGGGGACCTGCTTGGTAGGTTTATTTTGGGGGCGGGAGGGGTTATCCCCTGTTCCCCCAACTCCAACCAAACATATCTGGCATCAGCCAAACTGAAAAGTCTGGGGCTGTGTCCTCACCCCAGAACCCAGCACCAACTGCGATTGGGATCACTTAACCCAGCATCCTACAAGAGAAGACTATTGCAAGGAGAAGCAGCAGGTGTGACTGATTCCATTGTAGAAGTCCACAGAAGCTCAGATGCACCAAAGGGGGAACCCAACGCACTTGGGAAAACACCAAGTAGTACCAGACAGCTCTTGTACAAGCCCCTGCAGAGTCTGGATTGACACTGGTGGCGAGGGGGGACAGTCTGTCCCAGTCACAGATGGGTAAGAGTAGTGCCCTGCAGGCTGGAAAATGGTGTAGACAGGTAACTTCTAAATGACCTCAGACCATTCCTACTTTACTGACTAGCACTCAGGACCTCCAGGGCTGGTGTGTGGGGCCAGATCATATGTAGGGGTTCTTCAATCCTGCCCCCCAAACAGAATACACACGGCTCACCACTGTCCTCCCACACCTCAGTGGGAATTAAAGGGTATAACAATTAACTGAATGACACCCATGAAAACCCAGAATAATCTCTGGGAGACAGTGGTAGGAGGTACATGAGACCGGCATTGGACCCTGCATTTGCAAAACTACCAGCCACAGAGGTGGCTAGTGGGTAGACAGTGTCATCCTGTTATTGTACTCCAGGAAGTATGTGCCAAACATGAGGCTGGATAGGGAAGGTTTCCCTCTGGAGAGTACCTTGGTCAATCAGTGTCTTTGCTCAGAGTCATGTGACTTACACTACAACCATTTTGCCTCATTCTTCACTCATTCTGGAAGCAAGCTGCTGCTCTCCCACTAGTCACCTTATGCTCCCTTCCTCCTCCCCAACACACCTCTTAGCTGTGTGACCGAGGAATCAGTACTGTTAGAATTCTCTGGGCAACCAGAGCAGTACCAGCCCCTTTGTCTTCCACCCTGTGATTGCCTCAAGTATGGCCATCCCCATTTACTGCTGTGTGTGCGTGTGCACACGTGCATTCTTTCCACGGTGCCTGCCTAATATGCACACCCTTTCTGCCACTGCACCCTGCCCAACATTGCCTGCTTCACTGTCTTCTGAAAAGCATGAACATCTCTGACTACAGCTGGGCCCCAAGGGAGGTTTTGCTAGCATAGCTACCTACGGTTGCTGAGCTGTGTTTTACCTGGGGGACAGACTGCACCTGGAAGATTCAAAACTGCTTTTCTCCTTATTCTCCAACTGGAGGGGAAACACCAACAGGGATAGCTGAGGTGAGCATCCTCAGAGCTGAATGCGTGCTGTCTGGATATTTACATCTGCCCTCAAACACCTTTTTCCAGATCCTCAGGGCATGCAGCAAAGTCCATGTGCTATTTATTCACCCCAGGGCCTTCCTGGGTCAGGGTGGGGGAGGGCTCCTTCTGGAAGAAAGCAGCTTTAAGCATGGGTGACCTTTAGTCACTTTTATTGACTGGTGGTCTTTGCTATGATTGGTCCCTGGAGAATCATGACAGGCCCACACTATCAATCAAAAAAGCTATACCAAATACAGTTGTCTCCCCCTTCCTCCTCTGTTATTGCCCAGGGATACTGCTGTCACCACCCAGGCCTCATGTGAGATATGTTTTAGCCCGATGTTTTTTCCCAGTCAAAATTTCATCCGGAGGGGGCGGGGGGAAGGGAAGCATCTGTCCCTCTTCAGCCATCCTGTGTGTGAGATGTCATAGTTAGGTGTACTCCTGCTTTATGGGGATCCTGAGACTGGAAGAGGCATTGCCAGGCAAGTGCTAAGCTTTGGTGCCCAGATACCATGGAGAGGGGCAAATTTGTAATAATCATCCAGACTGAAAGGCAACCTGCGATCTAGCCAATGTGTAGTTAGATTGATCCAGGATGTACTTCAGCTAAAGGGCAATTATTCATATAGGTCTTTAACTAGCTTACGTCTGGCCTGCCAGTCCTCTGGAAAACGAGTGCGAGTTAATGAAAGGCTGGAGGCACTGAGCTGAACAATAGTGTTCTAGAGCTAAGGATCTCAAAGTCCTGGAGTTTAGAGGGAAGACTGCTACTTTGTGTCTCACAGTCCCCCTGCTGCAACCAGAGGAAATGATGCAAAATGAGGGTGAATCTGACAAGAAACCCCCGTAGCTCCTTTCAGTCATGACACTAACCCTTGAGCCTGGACAGCCATTGAGATGAGACATTGCTAATGACAGTGGTTTTCAAGTGTGCTCCAAGCCACCCATTATGTTTTGGCTTTTCCATTCCCCCTTCCTGGGAAGGATTCAGGAAGGGCCTAATCCAAAAAGAACCTTCCTCTCCTAAGAAGTGTTATAATTAGAGTTGCCATGAGAGTCACAATACTGCAGGTCAGATCCTACCGTAATTGTGGAGTAGTACAAAGTGGCCTTATATTTGCCCAACAGGGCAGACAAAGATTTCCTTTGTAGGAGGGATGTTGACATAAAGTTGGCATAGCCAACTCTGATCTTGTGCTTCTTAGACAGACCCCACCAGGGGAAGGTAACATGTTAGGAGGTGGGCAAACCTCAACAGAATAAGAAAGAAGCACACACTAGAGCAGTCTTTGGGCTGCTGTGGCTTGCAGCAGAGGAGGAACAAGATGGCATGGTTTGGGGACACAACCAGGACTAGAACTGAGAGAGGTTTAGAGATTACTTAGAACCACTGTTGTTTCCAATTGCCCTTCAGCTCTGCCATGCTCCAGCACAGCTAGTACTGAGCCCTATGAATGCACATTACTACACTGCTGTCATCCTGGTGTCTAACTGAAAAGAACCAACATGAGAGGGTCAAGGTGTCACAGAGCAGCAAGAAGCATCCTGATACTATGCAGACAGAGTCTCTATTGACCATCAGGCTCATGCCAGACTTGGAGAAGCCCTGCCTGACAGGTCATGCTCAGGAGCATCCTGCTCTGAGCTCCCCATGGGTGGGTCCTGAGCCCAGGTAGGACTGGATATGCCTTGCTTTTTCAAGCTACAATACTTTTTGAAAGAATGTCTGGGAAAATTCAAGGGCAATAAGTAACAGAGGTGCAAGGGGCAAGATCTTGTGATCTGAAACCTGAGTAAGGCATTGGAAACGGAGATGTAGTTTATGGCTGCTCATCAGAGCAGAGACACAACTACCTGTGAAGTTACTATTGAAACTGGTGGTGTTAGATACAATGACTGTATAAATAAATAGAAAGCAAGACTAGAACCCCAGCCTCCCGCTCAGAGTTTGGCAAATAAAGAAGAGCTCTTCTTGCTAGTAGCACCCAGGGCAACCCCTGTGAGAGAGTTGGGGGGTGGGGACGGATGGACAGGACTGTGTTGGAGTTCCTGGCATGGCAATGTTGCCAGGGCATGGATCCGCTAGGGGTTGGGGATAATTCTGGCACCCCCCCTAATTTGTGGTCCAGGGTTGGTGCCCCTCTCATCCACCTCTAGTTATGCTACTGCTTCTAGCTCATGCTTGTAATGAGCATAAGTCTTCACATCCTCTACATGGATCTGCCACTGGGGGACAACATTGCTCACATACTTATGAACCAAGGGCTCAACCCAGTCCTCCTCAGAGTCAGTAGAAAAAATTCCCATTGACTTCCTGAGGATTGGATGAGGCCCACAGGCAGTACCTTACAAGGTGCTTTTAGAAGATTTGTTGCTGGTCTGAGAAGGCAGCAGACTGTTAGCTTTGCCTGGTACATAGGCTTGTGGAAATACTCTCTTGGCACTCAGCCACATTGGGTTGGGGATGGTATCTCGTAGACAGGGACAGGAAATCAGGTTGGCTAAGCAAAAGAAGTAATGCCAGATCACTCATGCTGACTAGGAAGGATCATCAGAAGGCAAAACCTGGGCAAAAGTGGGCAGAATACATCAAAGACATCACCTAGTGTGCAGTTAAAAAACTGAATGGGATATGGGTATAGCAGCAAATGCAGACCCATCTCCCCTCAGCACTGACAGAATGATGCTCTTCTCCCATGAATGCTCACCTGAGGCTGATGTGTTTCAGAAAAGAGGAAGAGGGTGGGGAGTTAGATACATGGACGAGATTCCTGAGTGAGGAGAGTGCAAAACCCATCAGTACTGAACCTGGGGAAGAGATGGTTACAAGTGATTTCCCTGAGGGAGGGGATTTGCTAAAAATGGGTCTGCCCCTATTTCTGACACGGTCCTCCAGGAGAAAACAAGTAGCCACCTCAAATGACTGCTAAAGTCAGGACAAATAGTAGGAAACATCCTGGCACTTACAGCAAGGGTTTACCTGCAGCTTCATGAGTGCCAGCCTCCTTCACATGTCATTCCCAAGTTTCCACAGGGGTTAGCTGTCTGATGAGGGGCAGCATTTGTGATCATACATAACAAGATGTGAGAATGTTTATTCAGATACTGCAGGGCGTAAATCTAGGGTTCAAGAAACTGTCCTGTCTCCAAAGAGAGCACTGTGCACATTATGGGACAGGGTGTTTGGTTCCCCTGAAGCCTCAGGCACAGTCCAGTGCCAGGATACTCAGTTGTACAGAGCAGCGATTTGACCCAGCTGGGAACATTTTGTGTCTGTGGGCTTTTTACCAGGGACTGACTGCAGGACTTGTGCTCTTGGCTCCTGTGCTGAGCTGGATGCTGAATTTGTGGTAAACATAGCCTTCAGTGCAGCACTATTCAGCCTTGGCTGACGTTAGCTGCGGAGAAGCATAGGGCCTTGGAACTCAGAGCAATACGCTTACTGTTTGCCAGTGGCATCTGATTATCTTCTGACATGCCTTATTCAAGTAGGGGGCATCTCAGTCTTTTTCACTGGGGAGGGAGTTGCCTCACTTCCAAGCCAGCACTCTCCCCACCAGATCACATTGTCTCCCCTCCAGCCCATATAAATATAAGTTGGCAAACTCTGCTTTTCCAGCAGTGAAATTGCTTAAGTCTCCCCCCTTTGGAGTCTGGGGAGCAAATGGCACAATTTCACCATCACAAGGCAAAGGATGGAGGGAAAGAATCAAATCCATCAGCCTTCAGGATATCTGATCTCAATAAATGATCCTAGCTTAGTTCTCTGGCCTTGCTAGCTCTGTAAGAGTTCTCCTAGTTGGTGATGGTCTGTGGCAGAGGAGAGGAGACCTCGAGGGCCAGTACACAGAAGATTAGCTGAGCTTGCATCACCTCTCCCAACGGTCTCTCTGAAGCAACAGCAGAAGAAACTTCTTTGTCGTGCAGGTCAGTCAAACAGTCAGAAACTGAGGAGAACAGCCCCTGGCTGGGGAGTAGGGCCCCAAGGGAACCTAGGAGGGCAGGGATGCCCAAAAAGAAACCCTTCAGTGGATGGTGGGCAAAACAAGGGGGAAGAGTTGTTATCGCTAGATCAGAGGGGGATCCACAGGACTCTGCAAGACAACCAGTGGGTTCCAGTGTCCATCAACCACCTCTGAGCAGTAATAACCACCGGCCCCTTGCAAGTATAGCACAAGAAGCAGCTACCATAAAGCTGCCTGCTCCAGCAGGAGCAGCTGGAATCAGCTCCAGAGCCATCCTAACACCAGTTGCTCTCTCTCCATCTGCTGCCTGCTCTACATCCAGCACTAACCAGGGGGTCCTTCCTCCCTCCTGCCCCTTAATCACTCTTCCCCTCCATCAATGGCAGGGGGCAAGCCAACCATGGGGTACATGGGGATGCTCTTCCCTGCTCTCCCTCATGGGGTATGCCTGATGCAGGTAGGTTCTTCTCTCCTGGGCCCAGCAGGTCTGGGGTTCTGTTCCCCAAAAGCCATACGAGGAGAACTGATACTGGGGAGCTGACATGCTTGGGAAGGGTTCCTTGTGGCTGGTTTCTTTCCCCACACAGAGTGAAGGGGAGGCCAGACTAATGGGAAAAGTATTCAGGATGCCACAGCTCAGAAACACTGGGATTTGGGCTGAGTGAGCTGGGAGTACTGGTCAGGGCTTGTGGAGAACCTGTGTTTCCTCAGCTCAGATAAGGGAAGTGGAGTACTGCCATGCAGTCAGTCCACAACAAACTGGTCTTGCTACCAGGGGTTGACCATGGCCTCACCCAGCCTACTACACCCAACAGCCCACTAAGGAATATATAGAAATGGCTCCACTCAATGAGAGATGAGGGCCTGTGGGACTGACAAGAAACAGAAGTCACCAGGATGTGCTCAAAGGGGATGTGCATGGGAAGAATGCAACTATGGGACATCTTAGAGAATGGTGAGAATGGGGCATGGACATTTGGGGAAAGCAGTGGTGGAGTTCCAAGGTGTGAGTATATTTAAGCAACCAAGGCTGACTCTAGCAGGCAGCTTTACCCCCAAATTGCACATGCTCCCTGCAACCCCCACAGCACAAGAAATACATTTAAAAACAAAAGTCCATTATTTAATCAAAGTCTAAAATCCTACAGGAGTCAGAGATGGCAGAAGAGTGGCAACCACTGGCTACTTCCAGTCTTAAATGTCCTAGTACAAAGCTGCCCACCAAAGGTTATTGAGGTTCTAAAGGGTTTCACTGGCTTGCTCCCTAATGCTTCCACTTGGCTCTGTGATTCATGGTTAAACTCATTAAGGGTAGCAAAGGGAGGAGCAATGCAGCAAGATCAAGTGAAAGGGAAGGTATATTCAGATACCCATTGCTGATGCAACCTTTGGCACAAGTGCAAAGTAGGGCTTGAAACTCTGCCCTGAGAGCAACAGCAAGACATCTTAGCTGTTCTGTCACCACACCTACTACTGTAGCAAAAAGGGGGGGGGACCAGGACAACCGCCCCAGGAACCAAAGCGAAGGGTGTTAACAGGTGCTGCCCAGCCAGGGTGGGGTGTGGGATGGAGCCGTGAGCAGCTTATTTGGGGGGCATGGGAATGGGGGGTGGTTCCTGCTGCTGTATGGACCCCTGAGCAAGCATGGGGGGTGTATGCCCCCCGCATCTATGCACAGGACAAGGGCGGGCTGCTGCTATGGGTTTGCCTTGAGCACCAAACTTCTTTGCTACGGTACTGACCAAACACCTGAACAAGAGCAAGGCAAGGACAATTTGTGTGTGCACACATGTACATATAGAGGTCAGATTTTGCATAAACTGCAACATGTTGGGTGAATGCTAGGTGCTGAGCTCTTTGGAAGATGTGGCAAAAAATGCCCTACCAGTGAAATCAGCTGAATGAGCCTTCAAAGCCAAGTGCTGGTAGCTACATTGCTTGGGACATTATAGATAGGGTTCCTCAGACTACTTAGGGACAAAGTGCTATTAAGACTTCTATTCCTTCCCCTTCTTGATGCTTGCTGTTAACATACCTTAACTCTACAGAGACAACTCCCAGGTCCCTCCTGCATAGCTCATGTTCTACCCAGCTAGGCACATTTTGTTCTTTAATTTCTTAATCTCTTTCAGTGGTTCTTTCCCATTCCCCACAGCTATGATTCATCTGTAAGAAGAAGCATGATGATACTGCAAGGAAAGCTATTCCTGGGAAATCTTTGACTTGGTTTGAAGCAGTAAGCAGCAGATGTCTTGCCTGAGTGCTAGCACAGAGGAATCTGAAAAAATCTGAGAAGCACCTTCATTTGAGGATTATTTTCCCTGTGGACTGAAAACTGGGAGCCTGCTGAGTGATGTGATGTCCATTATTCCTACCCTAGGCAGAGCAGCATGATTCAAGGCAACAGTGCCAGGACACTTGGGTTCTGTTCTTAGCTCTCCTACTGATTTCCTGCATGACTGTGACCAAGTTGTATTCCTGCTACATGAAAGGCCAGAGTGAAGGTGAAGTCAGCCAAACCAAGGCTTAAAGCAGGCTGGATTGTGTGGGAAGCACAGACAGGATTTACAAAAATCAACTGAGAGAGGAGAGATGAGTGCGAGGTGAAAGGGGCATGCTCAAGGCACTTGGATAACAAAGCTACTCAAGTCTCAGCATTTTGTTATGGTGATGAGATGCTGTGTCTGCAACAGCAGTGAGTAAGAGAGTTAAGTGTGGGAGGACAGACTGAATTTGGTGACAGGCTTATAGGGTCCTTTTCCAGGGGTGCCTGTAGGAGAATCCTCCCTGCAGGAAGGGACTGTGCCCAAGTTTCCCATTAGTGTTTATTTCTCTCTTCTCTTGCTCATAAAAAGGGATCTGGCCCTTGGGCATTTGCAATTCCAGGTGAGTCACTAGTGGTGGTATGAATAAATGAGATTATTCCACCAGAGGCCAATAACCAGGCCTAGCCCTGCATGAGGGCCACAGGAAGCTTTATGCAACATGCTCCTAGACAATAACTTCAAGGACTGCTAACATAAGATGTTCAGGAGACAATGTGGCAAACACCCAAGACTCTTAGAGGCTCCAATTGGAGATGCATGTGTTAATTAGGATTCTGAAGAGCTACAAGCAGCCTCCCTGTAACCTAAATGAATTTACTACCTTTTGGCTTTCCCCTGTGCTCTACTCAGCACCTGCTGGTCGGAAGCAGGGTGCTTACTCCAGTGGATACAAACACTATGGATGGGAACACCACTGACCTCCTCTCCATCCCTTTGTATTTATACCATAGGCCATATGACTTCTCTTTTTCCCCTGACATCCACATAGCTAAATCCTATAGAGGCCCAAGTACCAACAGAGGCTGATGCTCCCAGGAACAAATCCTTAGGACAGGAAGGTGTGGCTCACAGGAGACAGAAATGGCTACGGATGCTTCAGTGAAGTTCACAATAATGAAGCAACTTTGTCCTGATTTGTAGGAAACACTAGGCCAGTGATCATAAGCTGGGGTTACCTCATGGCTATCCCAAGGGCCCCATGATATATATCACAAGGGAAATCCATCCCATCCACTTCACTGGCTTGGCTCTGACTCTAAACAGCTCCTTCTTCTCTTAGTAATCCTTAAACTCTGTCTCCCCCAAGGCAGTGATGATCTTTGAGCACTGAATATACAATAAACTCTGCCTAACAGATGAATCCTACTGAGCCAATCTATGTCCTGTTCCTTGCCCTCCAACATTAGGAGCACAGAGGGGGATACTAGGGATATTAGGGACTAGGATATGAGGATACAGGAAGAACTTTATGAGGTTCATTAGAGGTGAACTCACCCCTCGCAGGGTACTTATCCACACCTGAGTAACAGGGACAACATAGCACATGCTGAGAACGCTCAAAGTGTTCTTACTCATTGCTTCATAGAGGAAAATTTATCCTGGTTCATGACTGGCTGGAAGAATTCATGGAGTGAATTGGAGAGCTCCTACTGCTCGTCTCCTGGGAGATAAACTCTATCGAGGGGATCTCAAACAATACAGTCCAACTGTGCATGGAAATGACTGCCTCCTGAATGGCTGCTGCTGAATGACACTGGAGTCAACACCAATCAGATTGCATATGCAAATCTCTGCCTCCTGATGGGCCCATCCAAAGTGAAGAATAGTGCATTTCAACCCCATTTGATTCAGCATGGAGAGCCCTCCAGATGGAAAAATTCAGAACATATAGAATAATAACAACATTGACTTAATGCTTTGATGGGCATCAGTCATTTCCCTTGAAACACTAATTAAGCTCAGCTTAACATGGGTCAGTATTTGCCTTCCTAGCCAGTGAACCTAAAGGTTCAACTACACAGAAGTCAATATTTATGCAGGATATTATTCAGCCACCCAGAATGAGATGTTGGATTCTAACTGCTTTTCAACCAGCCTACCCAACTTGCAGACATTACTGATCATACAAGTTACAAATTCCCATGCTGTGCTGATTGGAAAACAGTGCAGCTATCCAACCTGAATGCTGAGATTTGCATATTAGACAGTTAATTGACAGGTGATTAGCAACTGTACAATATGCAAATCCCTCTGCTCTTGTTACTTCCTGTACTCTTTGAATATCTCCGCAGTATGCAAATCCTCATGCTCAGGCATACAATTAATAGCCAATCAGAGTGCCAGGATAGTTAATGACATTGGAATGCAGCTACCAGCCAATTTCCGTATCCATGCAGTAGGAAAAGCTGTTGCTTTTGCCTTCATCCATATGCCCACAACAAATATGACCAATGTGATGTCTCATTCCATACATCGGGTAGAAAATGAAAACATCTATCCCTAAATTAAGTCTCAACAATTAACGCATTAAGATAGTCTCAGAGATCAGTGCAGTTAACAGTACCCTCAGTGCCCTTCTGCTCACTGGTCATTCATTTAACTCATTATTGTTAGCATCCTGTAAACAGAAAGCACCCTCAAATTCATGTTCTCATCATACAGCTCTCCACTGTCAGATCTGGCCTTTGGCTACAAACCTCCTCCCAGCTTGACACTATACTGGGAACAAACTGTATGGTGTGGACGGCTGGCATTTGCTGTTAAAAAACATCTAGTTATAAAACTCTCCAACATGAAATTACAACGCAAGAACTCACTATGCAAAACCCAGACAATTGGCCCATTTTTTTTATATTAAACTAACAGGAGATCCCTATGTTGACACCTGACTGCTCATGCATGAACCAAGAGAATAATGTGGTATATACAGCTGCATTATGTCCTTGTATAATACCTGCTTCTCATGTTAGCTGCCTTCTCTAGTAGCTAATGTACCGCATATACCAAAGTGACCATGGCCCCCCTCCATCATGGATAAACATGTATGTCCCATGTGGGCCTAGCATGGGAAAGCCTAAAACAGACACACAACTCAAACTCTATTGAGGGCCACTTGCTAGGTGCACTCTCCAGGGGAGGGTCACCATTGTGAGATGGATGGATCAACTCTGATTAGACAGGAGCCTCCTCAGTGTATTTGCAAGTAGGAGATGTAACTGTGCAGGCAGCTGCACGTACAGATTAATGAATGGCTGTGCAGTGAGGACACATTTGCTTTTCAAATGTTTTTTTCCTTTAATAAAGTGCTTTAATAAAGAATTATGGTAGGCCACTGGTATTGCATGGTGGCTCCATATGGCTTGCAGGTCCTGTGTCTTGAACCTCTGGCCTAGAGGAAACCCTGGCTCTGGATGCCCTGTCTGCCTACAGCCCGTAATAGCACACAGGACTGTTGGCTTCATAGTTCTGGACTGGGCCTTTCTGAGGGTGGGTGAAGAAGCAAGATGGATAGGAGTCAAGATGGATAGGAAATAAGCAGAAGGGATCTGAGGAACATTAATTGAGCTGCCCTGGAATTCACATTCCTACAGGTCTAAGATACGCAGACGGGGAGGTGATTTTCCAGCTTCCATGTGCATCTGATACTTCATATAGAGCCTTGAGAGGGGTGTGAGAAGTGTATTTATAACACCTACTTGGGGTGTGCACATACAGTGGGAAACTCGATTTTCCTGTCACAAGTGAAATAAATAACAGCAGTAATAACTAAACAACACAGCATAATGCAGTGATTATAGTCTAGTGGTACCTCTCCAGAGCCTCACACATGGCTCATTTTAAACAGTCAATATAAGTCACTTTATATTGTTACCAAGAGACACCACATCATCAGGCTTTCTTGGTTGCGGGGGGAGGGGAGATGATGACACCAGTGTTTTCCACTGAGAAGTATGGCTGGAACACTAACTTACAGAACCACTGGTAGATGTATTACGTCTGCCTACAAGTAGCGGGAAACAACCATGAGTAATATGGATGTGTCTGGCCATGAGCCATTAGAAGCTATTTCACTAGAGCACTAGGCCAATCATAGCCCTTTGGCCAACCAAAAATTTCCAAAGAGCATCTGACTTGCAGAACCACAGGAATTAGAAAAGGGAAAGCTCCATGAAATCATCCAGTCTGTTCTTTTGGAGCCAAGGCAGCCCTGGGCCATAGCATCTAGTCTGCTGCCCAAGCTAGCTCTGAAAGACTCATTTAATGACTCTTCCACCACTTCCCTTGAGAGACTTCCCCACACTCAGCCAGACAGGAGGGTCTTTGTTAGGGCAAATCTGTTAAGACATTGTTTCCAGGTCTTTGGCTTAAACATCCTTTTGCACAATTGTGTCTGTTGAGTCCTGCCTAGTCAAGTCCTCTGGATGTTTGTGGAGAGCGACGGCAGGATACCTGACTGCATACGACTCCCCACCACCTCTTCAGCCCAGATACGCATGGTTAGTTCTGCTACTCAAGAACACCGGAGCTCTGGGATTCTCTAGTTCTTTCCAGGTTGCCTCAACATTTATAACTCCCAATTAAAATGGGATGCCCAGTGCTGGGCTTTTTCTCTCAGCAGCAGAGAGAAAGTAACAAATTCTTCACTTAGATCCACGGGAGCCAACCTTTTGGCAGGCATGCCACAAGGTAAGCCCAGCCCTCTCCAAGTGCCACTCCAATCCCTTTCCCCTGCCTGATCGGTTGCTTTGCTCTGCTCTCTCCTGCCTGCTCTATCAGGCACGGCTCTCCTTGCTCCCTGCTGGATCTGCTATGTGCCCCACAAAGTGACTGTGATGCTACTTATGGCACATGTGCCACCACCCCTAGTTCAGATGATGCTTCTAACCATTTTAGAAAGTCAG
>NW_017728998.1:44912432-44918514 GCF_001723915.1 Gavialis gangeticus
CCTCTTTCCTTCCCTTTTTGAAGATGGGAACCACATTGGCCCTCTCTCCTGCCTGCTCTATCAGGCACGGCTCTCCTTGCTCCCTGCTGGATCTGCTATGTGCCCCACAAAGTGACTGTGATGCTACTTATGGCACATGTGCCACCACCCCTAGTTCAGATGATGCTTCTAACCATTTTAGAAAGTCAGTGCTGTGCTTCTGGCTTGAGGAACAGTTTCCACAGGACACCCCCCCAACATATTTTATCATGCCCCCTTGTTGCACTGCCCCAGTGGCTCTCAGCCTGGGAGACCTTTGGGACAAAAGAGGGCCCAGCATTCTTACAGGTGCTGCAAAACAACCAGTGGCTATGGTTATGTTTGCCCATGGCTCCAGGCCAGGTCCTGTGTGAGCATGGCAGGTCCTGGAGGCACATGCAGATCCCAGCTAGTGGATCCATGAAAGTGAAACTGGAGGAGTCCCTAAGCAGCCTAACTCCTCCCCTGGCAATCTGCCACTAGGTGAGCAGCAGAGGTGCAAATGACTCACCCCCAGCCCTCAATGCCAAGTGACCCTGAGGGATGGCAAACCCGGAGTCACTCCAGCTAGGAAGATCCAAGGAACCTCTTGGACCTTGTTCCTCAGGGGAATGAATGGCTTTTGCTTCTGAGGGAGCTGTGAGGCATTCGGCCTCCAACAAACACCCTTCAGCCCAGCCCCCAGAACTGCCTGGAGGGGAATATCCCAGTTCCTAAGTCAGCAGGAAAAGTCACAAGGAAGACACAAAGGCCTGTTTGCCACCCCTGCTTTGGGGCACCACTGGTCACATCCTGAGCTGCCCCCTCCACCAAGACTGAATTCCCTGGCAGGGGGCTCCCAGGAGGGTTACAAGGCAAGAAGAGAAACTGGAAGTCAGGACAGGGTTCAGGGGCTAGTTCCCAACATGTCCCATCATCTTGCCCTGAACTGAACTCCAAGTAGTTCTTTGAGAAAGGGGCTTGTCAGGACAGGGCCTTCCCGACTGTCAGAGGCGGTGGGGAGGTCTTCTACAGTAACTTAGTGCCCCAATTCAGGCTGAGGGCAGGGAAGGGTGCTGGGGGGTCAGGAGGAGCTGCCTCAAGAGCTCAGGAGAAGGTCTGCAAGCACTGACACAGCAACGAAGATGGCAGGGGAGACTTTGGCATTAGACACTTTCCAGTACAGCTGCAAAGCCAGCAGTACCCGATGCCCTGCTGGTAGCTGCTGAAAGGAGCCCAGCCTGGCACCAGGAAGCAGACCTGGGCTACCTCTGGCCTCTGTGCTGTGGGCCCAGCTGGGCCTCTTTGGCTCAGGGCCAGACCTGGCACAGCAAAATGCTATCCATCAGCAGCTGAGAGGAATGGGCTCCATGACCAACACGGCCTCCACAGAGGGAGCTGTGTGCAGCAGGGAGCCCAGGGGAGTCTTACAAGATCCAGAACAACCCACAATAGGGAGAAGAGGGTGGGAAACCTCCAGGAACCTCCTCCTTCCTTCCCACCTGAAACATGTTGCTTGGCACCAGATGCAGGAAGAGAAGATACAATGCCAAGCCCAGGGGCTATAGAAGGTGGGGAAGAGAGCAGACGAAGAAGCAGTGCTGCCCTGTAGTGCCCTAGGGGGTATGAATAATGCAGAGCCCTGTAACCTCTTTCTGCTGTGATCCCCATGTCTCGCATCCCTGCATGCACAGAGCTCCCCAGCCCAAAAAACTTCCCCTCAAGCCTCCTCCCGCTAGCTATCAGTAGCCCTTATTGCCCCACAGGATCCTTAGGCCTTGCCTGCTTTTTGGGACCTCCCCACAGTCAGTGCCCCTCCATGGGTTCAGCAGGCCCAGAGCCAGATCTACCCAGTACTCCTCATTCAGTTCCTGGGGCCACAGCTGTTGGGTGCCAGTGAGGAACCAACTTGTCAGTGGCCCAGACCCAGGTCCGCTCTTCCACATTTCTGCAAGATGTGGCCCTGTGACCCTTGGAGCAATAGACACCTTGCCTCTCCTGAGACTGCAATGGCATGAAGAGGCCAAGGTGTCTGCTGGGACCTGGGCTCTCTTAGCCTGATCTCCCCCATGTCCCTTCCATCCTGACCAGTCCACATCACCCCCAGGTCCCCCATCCTGACTCCTCAGCTGTGCAGACATGGACTGTGGGGCTTGGGCAAGAAGCACCATGAACCCAGTCCCCAGGGACCCCCTTCTATAGCATCCACAGACCTAGAAGCCTCCTGTACATCTGCAAGGGGCCTGGCCCAGGCAAATGATATTAGGCCTTCTCCAGTCCAGGTGCAAAGGCAAATACCTTCCCCAAGACCCTGCCAGCAGAGATATATGGCAGCTGCTGCTCCCAGAAGTGGACACAAGGGCAACCCCAAAATCCAGTGTTGTGCCATGATCTCCCATATGGCTGGGAAGGCTGCTACAGTGTCCCCAGGACAGCACCTGGGTGGAGCTTGGGGGAGTGGGCAGCAGTCACCTCTCACCAGCAGGACCAACACTGGGGATGTGGAGAGCTGCCTGCACCAGGGCGTGGTCTCCAAGACACTCAAATCTTTTGCCTTTGATCCTCCAGATGATTGCCCTCTCCCCCAGCTTCATCTTCCCTAGGCCTCTTCCTATCTGTCCCCGGGTCTCTCTCCCTTACCGAGAACGCTGTGCCAACTGTGGGTCTCCTTGTACTCACTTCAAAGCCCGGGAGCATGCCTGCTCTCCCCGAGTCCACTGGGGTCTCCTGAGCCCTCTGTTTCTCCCCAGCTGCCTGAGGCCATCAGTTCACTGCAGGGCAAGGTCATTTCTCCAAGGGCATTTGCTCTGGAGGAGAATCGCCCTGTGGAAATGTGACAGACTGATCTCCCAACCCCTCAGGCATTTGGCCTTGCCCCCGATTCAGTTCTGGGCTGTATTGCTCACACTAGGCCTGGGAAGCGTCAGGGGCATCACTGGGCCTCTCCTTCTGGCATCTGTTACATATATTCCTGCTGGAAATACCCAGGGGGCACCCAGGGAAGGCTGACAGGCCAGGAGAGAGCTGACAGGGGTGGTTCTGTGGGACCCTCTTCCTTTCTCTGCCCCTGTGGGTCTAGTCACTTTGGCAGTCACAAGCTCCTCTGCCCCATCAGAGGCTGCTGGGTGCTGGACCTACAGGCTTAGGAGACGACAGTCCAGGCTGCCCCATCTACCAAGAGGTCTCCCATGCAAGGGGACTGTGTGTGTAGCCCTAGGCTCTGCGTTCCTCACCACTCCGGCCAGACAGCGCACACAAAGGCCCTGCATTCCTGCAGTTCAGAGTCCCCCTGGGGTTCCTCCCCCTCCCGCCAGGCTCCACAGGGCCAGCTGGGCACTCATGGCCTTCCAGGAGGTTACAGCCCCACAGACAGCCTACTCATGCTGCACACAGTGGGAATTTGGCTCCCCCCTCACATGGTGGCTCCTGCAGGGGCAGGCAAGTCGCACACAGGGCAGCAGGCTGTCCATCACAGCAGCCAGCCAAGCTCCGATGCTCATGAGAGCACAGGCACTGAGGAAGAAGGGGCTGTTCCCCTGGGGCAGAGCTGTACCATCACTACCACCCTTTGGGATGGGCCTGGGTCAGCTCTGTCCCCTTCCCACTCCTCAAGCCTCCAGCGGTGCTCCCAAGTACAGGCTTCAGCACAGAAGCAGCCCATGTCTATAGTGAGTGAAGGGGCAAAATAGAGGGGGAGCATACTGGGCACTGGCAGTGCCTGAAGTGTTTGCCCTTGGCAAGTTCAGACCTGGAGTGGAGCTCAGCACTTAGCCCAGTGACCCACAAGAGGCATCCTACCCCAGCAGCCGCGGAGCCCTGACAGGCAGTGCGGGAGCTGAGAGGCAGCAAGCCAGCCACTGCTGCAGCAGCAGCCACAGCCCATTCAAAGATTGTCATGGGGGGAGGGAGATGAAGTCTTAAGTCTCCAAGAGGCCAAGGAGAGCTGGAAGGGATGCCTGAAACAGCGAGCCAGCAAGGCCCGAAGAACTGATGGGAGGTTTAAGGGTCCCCAGTCAGCACCCCTCCATCTGCAGTACCCTCCAGTCCTCAGGCCTCCCCAGCTCCCAGGGCCCAGCAAAATGCCTGGGAGCTAGTCAGTCAGGCAGACCCCCTTCCCCTGCAGCACAGGGCAGCCCTGCTCCCCAAGGCTCTGGGTGAAGCAGCGCTCCTGTGTCTAGGACAAGGCAGGAGCACAGGGGGCTGTGCCAGTAGCAACCCCTTGTTGCTCAGTGCAGGAGTGGACTGCTTGCTCATCCTATTCACTCCTGCCAGGGAAAGTAACGGTGCACCTCCCCACCGGAGCCAGATGGCAACTAGCAAACAAGACGGATGCCAAAGGAAAGGGAGTGGGAACTCACCAACATCACATCCCTTCTCTGAACAGCTGGTGCTAGCCACCCTCAGAGATAACATTGGACCAGCTGGGCCTCAAGGCCATGCTGGGTGGGCAGCTCCCCGCTTTGGAAATGGCTAGAAGGCCCTTGTGGGCTTGGCCTGGGTGTGATTTGGGGGACTCAGTCATTCTCCTGACACTTGGGGACTGTGCAGGTTGCCACAGCCTGGCTTGCCAAAGCCTTGTCATCAGGCAACCACCATGCCCCTGAGTAGGAACCTCAAAGACTTGCTTAATGCCCCCATTCACTGCCACTGCCTTGCACCACCCAGAAAGCAGGTGAGGGGCAACCAACACTCCCCAGGGAACCAGGCACACATCAGCCTCCTGCCCGCCTGGGGGGCTTATTTGTAGCTTGTGCTGCTGCTTCCCTCACTACTGCTCTGGGGAGGTGCAGGGCCCGGGTGCAAGCCTACCTCGGGAGGGGAGTTGCATTAGAGTCCTCCTCCACCCTGCCATAGGAAACTCCCCTTTTTCTGCCTGTGATCTTTTTCATCAGGTGCCCTGATAGACCACAGAGGCACCTCCATCCGGGTCAAACGGAAATGCCATCCAGCTGTGAAGGAGTTAATCCCTTTCTCTGCTCAGCTTTATATTTTTTTCACCCTGCCTTGGCAATGACAGCATTGTCTGGACTCAGGCTGCAGCAAGAAGCTGGAGAGAGGGAGGAGGCAGAGGAGGGGATCTCTCCCTTCCAAACACCCACAGTGGATGTGGTTACAAGGCAGGGACCTGGGAGCCAGTATCATCAGTCCCTTCCTGGCACAATTCTGTGCCCTGAGGAAAAATCAGCCCGTTCTCTCTCTGCACGCCAAACTGGACAGTGAAGGCTGGTGTTTATCCCCACTCCGTGCCCTCATTTCACCACCAATCTATTTTTTTTAATTAAATCCCAGGCTTTTACAATAAATCACAAACTCCTGGGCAAAGCAGCAAATCAAAGCAGTGGACAACTGAAGAAACAGGAGCTTGGGGGTCTTTTTTGTTTAAAAAGAAAAGGGTGGCACTTTTGGAGGCTGCACCCATCAGTGACCAGAGAAGGGAAGTGAATCACAGCTGGAAATATTTAGATCTCTGCCTCCCAGGCATTTCAATGAAAGATACAGATGCTAAAGCAGAGCCATAACCTTGAGTACAACCAAGAGGTGCAGAGCTGCTCAGCCCAACCCTGCTCTGACTGCAGCCTGGCTGACTCACTACAATTTCGCTTTTAATTCAATACTGTTTACTGGTTTTCCAGCCCTGGGCGCCTCCCCCCCAACCCCTCTAATGTCTCTCCTAGTGATCTACCAGGCAGAACAGTTGTCACACTGTATAATTTTCTTTTGACTGAAAAACAGATCTTACCTTCATGTCATTGATGATAGCTTGAAAAAGACCACCGAGGGCTCCACACTCCTTTTCCACTGTCTCCATAATCAAATCCCAGAGCAGCCAAAAGACAGAGAGGAAAATACCAATCTGTATTGCAATCCAGGTGAACGAACAAACAAAAAAGAATCCACCAGGAAATAACCAGAAAACAGGGCAAATTTTCAGGAGTGTCTCCAGTTCCAGCCCTTCTTCTTGTGATCCAGTCTGGATTTAAACCCTCCCCCCCCCAAAAAAAAGCCACGAGAAAACAATTTTAAAAGTATCCTGCTGTAGCCAGAAATGCAGCACTTAAAAAAAAAAAATCTAGCCTGCTTTTCA
>NW_017728998.1:44923514-44932267 GCF_001723915.1 Gavialis gangeticus
CAGAGCAGCCAAAAGACAGAGAGGAAAATACCAATCTGTATTGCAATCCAGGTGAACGAACAAACAAAAAAGAATCCACCAGGAAATAACCAGAAAACAGGGCAAATTTTCAGGAGTGTCTCCAGTTCCAGCCCTTCTTCTTGTGATCCAGTCTGGATTTAAACCCTCCCCCCCCAAAAAAAAAGCCACGAGAAAACAATTTTAAAAGTATCCTGCTGTAGCCAGAAATGCAGCACTTAAAAAAAAAAAATCTAGCCTGCTTTTCAGTGAATCAGTCTCATTGCCAGTCCTCTCCTCGATTTCACTCTGGTTACTTCTTTTATTGCAACTGTCAGCCTCACCATTCAGCAGCTGCTCCCAGCTCCAGAGAAGATATCCAACCTCCTAAAGCCATCTTTTGGGAGAGGGCTGGTGCCTGGATGCTGAAATCTCCTCTCTCCTTCTCCCACCCCCCAGCCCAACCTGCCTCCAGAGAAAAACAGCCCCCCCACCAGCAGGCCTTCACCTCACCAAAAAATAGAAAAGAAAGCCAGGCGAGGCCAGGAGATGCTGTGCAGCAAGGCAAAAGGGATACGATCCTGGAAGGGCTGCGGGGGGTCTGGGCTGGGGATTGTAGCAACCAGCAAAGAGATTCAGGCAGGCGGTGAGTGTAGCAAAGGAGCTGTAATCCGATAGGAGGGAGGGCTCGCCTGTCACATGGACTATGGAGGGAGTGACCCATTAGAGAGCAGAGGGAGGAGGGCACTTAACTGTGGGAAATTAAAAGCCGGGGGGGGGGGGGGGGCGCCTGTTCCCTGGGCTCATTCGAGCTTTGAAATCTGAGCCCCAGGGCAGCCCCGGCTGGGGTTTTGTGCGCAGACCTAGGGCTGGGGGCTCTGGGATCTGACATAGCATCACAGTCCCTTCCTTCAGCCCGTCTCTGTTAAAAGGCCATTTCATCTACTTCGCCCTCATTAACTCAGAATTGCTTTTGCCCAGATTTACTGGGAGGTGCCCCTGGGTCAGGGCCCAGGGGATCAGGGTCTTGTTTGGGAGGCTGATATGCCACTGGGCCCTTAGGGTTGCTTGGGGACCAGTTGGGGCAGGGCAGGTGTTGGATGCCAAGCCCCAGCTGGGGCAGTGAGGAAGACGGGTTGCCTTGGGGGATGGGGCTGACCTGCTCTCTTCCCCCAGACGGGGCTGCTGGAAAGGCTGCAGGCAGCTCTGGGGCCTTCCAGCAGGTGCCTGCTTCAGGTCAGGTTCAAGCAGACAAGTTCCCCATTGGCCAGGACGGGGCTGATTTCAGCAGGCTGAAGGGGGGGAGCCAGCCGATTGAGGCCTGGCAGGCTCCAAGGATTAGCTCCTGGCTGCAGGGCTGGGAGGGGATTCCTTGAGGCCTGGGAGCCAGTGGTGCGCTGGCAGAGATTAGGTCAGGCAGGGACTGCTGCTTATCTGGAGGAAACAAACCCCTTTTTGTTGCCTTGTGCTCCAACGGCAAGATAAATTTTTGGTTTTTTTTAATTTGAGGCTTGACAATCCTCTAATGCAAATGCCTGAGAGCATGCAAAGCCCTTTTCTGTCTCAAGCCTCCCAGTATCCCCAGGGAAAAGGGACAGGGATGGTTCCTATCAAACCAGAAGAGCAGCCCACCTGCTGCAGCAAAGATACTCTCCCACACCCACCCCAGGGGGGCCATTTTATGCCCCCTAAAGATAGCCAATGTAGGCTGCAGGGCAGACATTGCAGGTTGGCATCCCTTCCACAGGAGATGATCCTGGCACCTCTGTGTTTTAAGGAAGCTCAGAAAATGATTTTTTATCTGGCTGTCGTTTTTATGCAGGGCTGAGGCAATACTCCAGGCCAGGCCAGGCCAGGCCAGGCCCAGGCCCAAACCTCAGGATCCAAATTCATACCTAAGCTCTTACCCAGAGACATAACTTGTCAGTACTACACTGGGCCCCTCTAGGTTTAGAGGAAGCAGAGTCCAAGCTATGAGGAACCTGGGCCCCTGCCTTTTTCTCTCTGTGTAGATATGGCCTTGTTAGTCCCTCCCCTCTTGGCCAGATGCCTCAGAAACAGCCTTCTCTGCAGACAGCCCCATACCAGCAGTACCTAGACACTTTTTCTCTAGCATCTAAACCAGCTCTGAAGGAACCCTTGGTGTGGTCATTTTGCAGCTGGGCTGGGGACATGATGCAATCATCTGCAACGCAGCATTTGGCTTCTCCAGGGAGGAAACAGCTTTATTTTTGCACGTTGGGAAGATCCAGCTAGAGCCCTGGTATGCTGCAGAGCCATATCTGAATGAGGTATGATGCATGCTAGCAGCACTGCAACCACCCATGGTGTAGCAGCAAGGCCTTGGGGTTGAAGACAGACTGTGAAACCCACCTGCCAAAGACAACACTTAAGCAACCTACCACTGTTGCAGCTGTTGTGTGTTAAATATGTTACCTAGAGCACAGGAGGGCCCGGAGGCTGTGGTACGCACACACAGGTAGATGGTACGCAAAGGAGCTGTAATCTGATAGCAAAGTAATCTGAGGCTGTGGTACACGCACAGGTAGATGTGGTCCAGGCCACAACCTGCCTACCACGCAAGGGGACAAGCACTGTTCAAAGGGTGAGGCAAGCAGCCCACACACAGAGGCAAGATGAATTTGGTTCATCACACCTATCAGTTTGCATCGATTTTGCCCAGCAGGCCCTCAGCTGAGCCAGTTTTCTGTTAGAGGTGGTTAAAGTTTTGGGGAGAAGCAATGGATGCGTCCAATGAGGGCAATCCATGCCTCTGAGAGGAGGAGGTGGAATGAGGCCCAAAGGCTCTGGGAGAAGAAGTGGCTGAGGCTGGTTTCAGCTAGAGCGTGTGGGGGAACATGACACATGAATAACCAGTCTCCTCCTGAGGAACATGCATGGAAGGAGTATGAGGAAGCATTTGGGCTGGGGAAGGGAGTCCTCAATCCATCTGCATTTCAAAACTGCTTTTGCATCCTAAGGATCTCACAACCTTACCTCTAGCTGGGCTGAATAGGAACACTACCACCTACTACAGAAATGCAGGCAAGATGAGGCAGCTTTGAGAAAGCATGTGCTAATCAGCTGACATCCTCCAGGACAGTGGTCAAGGCCGAATTTCTGCTCTACTACAGGTTGGTTCCTAACATGGTCTCAAGCCCATCACAGTCTCTCTGGGCCTCATCTCCCCATCCATGCTATACAGATAGTACGGTATCACTGTCCTGCCTTCCTGTGAAGTGTGATTAATATTGTGGCTTTGTCTACACTGCTGTTTAGGGCCACCCTTAAGCCTATACACACTGACAATCTATACTGAAAACCCCTTAGCTCTCCCCACCCCTCAGTAGGTCTCCTAAGGGTCCAAGGCCTGAAACCAAGCCTCCTCCTGCAGTGCTTTTGAAACTCACCTGAGTACTAGAGGCTACTTGCTTCTGGCAGATTTCATAAGCTCTCTCTCAATTCCTTGTTTCTAACTTCCAACCTCTCTGCACCCTACCCCTCAGGTCTCTACTCCCATAGCTAAAGCCAAGTACAACAAGAGAGACGAACAGCAGACAGACCGATTGCTAGAAGGGCTCTACTTGAGGAACAGGAAACACAACATTTAGCACCCCAGGTTAGCATGGGAGCACAAATGGCTTGGACTAGGTAAATGTGGCCCTTGCGGTATACAGATGTTATGTGGTTGGGGCCACACAAACAAGGGAGGTAGAGAGAGTCTCTACCTCATTATCCCCAGCTGAAAACCTGTGAGGTGCTCAGCAGGGAAGCAGGGTTGTTACTAGGCTGGAATTAGCTTAGGACCCTGATACTCCAGCTTTTGCAGAAAGTGCCCTGAGAGCTTTCATAGCTACCCGCAGGTAGGACGTCCCCCTCCAAGGGGGGAACAATTGTTTAATAGATAATTATTTAAAACCAAAGAGCAACTGATTGACGACAGCCTTTGTTTTGGGAAATAAAAGCAGCCATTTGGCGGAACGTCATGGGACAGCTCTGCACAGTGTGGGTCCTGCAGGCAAAATCGCCTAGCATTGTCTGACCAGGAGAGCGAAGAATGGGGAGGTGTGAGCCAGGGCTCTGGGGTGTTCTGGAACAACCCACTTAGGACGTGTCTCGGCTTGAGACCAACAGAGTCTCAGTCCCCAGGGCTTGTGGCTGGTGTCCTTCCTGGGGAGTGGAGTAGGAGAGTTGATTTATAGATTTCTCTCTCATAAAAGGGGGTGGGGAAGGGATGGCTCAAACCATTGATCATGCTTGCTTTCCTGTGCTTGTTCTCTGGAGGGCAATGGCTGAGGAGAACAAGCTGCGTGCCATTCTCTGCTCTTAAATAAGTCCGGATCTCCTGGCCCAACTGGTTACCATAACAACCCCAAATGTCCAGGCTCTGGCCCTGAAGTGTAAACAACCTGAGCTGGAGCTGGGCACCCAGTGTGCAAACTTGCTGAGCAGCCCCAACTAGGGAAGGCAAACGCTACCCTTATTGAGCTGGAGTGAACTCACAAAGGACGCTCCTCAGGACAGGAGCAGATGTGACAGCAACACAAAGCAGTATCTGTCCAAACACCTGCGGGGCCCAGAGGCTTGTGTCAACACCACGAGACCCAGAGACCCCATTTCTCTCCCAGCTTCCCACCCTTAGTCAGAACAGCCCAATTCAGGGCCCAAGGTAGCAGCCACCTAACAATTCTCTGACATGGTGAAAAGTCCTTCACCTGCTGACAGGCAAAAGCTCTGCCCAGGGGAGAAAGGATTGTCCAGGGGTGAGTGTGCTGGCCTGGCTTCGAGTTCTTGCTCTGCCATGCATGGCCTATGAAGCTAAGTGACTTGGCAAAGGTCCTGCAGGAAGCCAGTCTCACTCTGTGCCTCAGTTCCTTCCCCCCCTCCCCCATACAAGGGAGAACAACAGCACTGCCTTGCCTCCTGGGGGAGACTCAGACACTGAGGTAACAGGGGCTATGTCCACCGCTGAGACAAAGTTTGCTTTCTAATGGTGCCTTCTCAAGCTAGCAGGACCACTATGGAAGACCTTAGCTGAAAGTTGTGCTGGCATCCACTTCAAAGTAAATAATCACTGCCACAGCCTGAAAGATGAGCAGTAGGTGCAGGGTACGTGAACTAAGTGAAAGGAGAAATGCCGGACATTTCAGAGCAAAGGGCACAGGCACCTCCTCCCAGCCAGAGCCACAGCAGGAAGGATCATTTGTCCCTGGATGGTGGCAGCTCATATATTCTCCTTTGCAGCTGGATTTCAGATGCCTGGGGCCAGGCTGACTTGCAGGCTGCAGCATGGGAGCAGTGGCAGAGGCTACACTGAAACAAACTTCCTACAAAGCTCAGCACCAGAGCACTTAACAGCACGGCTTGCAGTGATTACTGCCGTCAGTACATGCTGGGAGTGTTGGACCAAGTCACAAACTTTCCAGGACATAGACACGCAGGGGCGGAGGAGTGGGAGTGAAGCAGGGGGTTGTCCAGGGGAAGACTCTAATGGTTCTACTTGAAAGATGGATCTGATTCCTGAGCCATAAGGAAATGTCCCCTCAACTCCAGTTTGCCCAAGAGGAGCTTTGCTCATCGTAGGGGAAGCCTTGGTCACAAGCCAGGGAAGCCCCCTTTGGTTATGACCCTTTCCGCTTGGGATTGCTCCCCGAATCACCTTTTCCAGCAGTTCATGTGGAGCAAGGGGCAACTGCTGCTTTCTGAAGAGGCTTCTGGGGACTCAAGGGTATTCCAGCTGGAATATGCATCTTCAGGGGTTTGAAAGTCAGGGCAGTATGCTGCACCAGAGGCCAAATGGTGCATCTTGGAGCAGGCAGGGCACAGCTTCCTGATGCGTTCTAGCAAGGGACAAGCACTTCCCAGGAGGTGCAGGTAGCCCCATGCAGTGGGAACACCTGGTGCTCAAGGCAGGGGACAGCGCTCTCTAGGCTTGCACAGAAGCAGAGCAGAGCAGAGCTGTCAAATGAGAGTGGAAATGTAGAGAGGGGGAAACCAAGGGCCCCAGCCCCCCTCCTGCTCACACTGGGTGGGGGGGATGCCTGTCACTCATAATCAGGCTCCCAGGAACCACAGATAGAACAGATCTGACGCTGGTCTCCCCACATTGAGGGGGCTGAGGAAGGGACTGTGTGAGGAAGCATTGGTACTGTGCCTCTGGGTACTGGCCCACCAGCCAGCCACCCTTCATTGCAGCCCTCACTCCAGCTTGACAGGCGGAGATGGAGGGCTGGGCCTGTCTCATCGATGTGACATGCAACGTGAAGGCACTGTATGCCTGGCTGCTGCCCCTCCCCCCAACATCACCCCTCTATTGGGTCCTTGACTGTGGTCTCAGACCCACCGGGGCTGGGCTGAGTGGTGACAGAGCAGGACTTACCTGGTGCTGAGGGCAGGAGCTGAGGTTCTCCTGGCACAGGAGCAAAGGGTCTGGTGCTGGGACCTTGAGGCAGAACTTGCTCAAAGCCTGGACTTGCTCCCATCTGGATTTAGCTCCACATGGAGTGAAGGTGGGGCATTCAGGTCCACAGCTGAACTAAACCAGGTCTCAGATAAGGCTCCTTCTGGCCCTTCAGGCAACTTGAAAGTCCTTGCTCTACTGAGACAAAGATTTTACACAATAGGCCTGGTAGGAAAGAGGTTCCCTAGCACTGCGATTCTCAACTAGGAAGCCTGGAGATCCTTTCAGGTGTGCCACGAAGTGTCAGCACTGTGAGATGTACAAACATGATTCACAAGATAAACCCAGAGATTTCAAACAGTAATTCGTAGTGTTAAAAACATTCTGACCTCTCGTGGTCTTTGAAAGTTCTTTGCAAACAGAATAATTGCTCTATTATTTTTCCATAGTCAAAAAACAAGTGAAAAACAAGAGCTGGTGTTTTCTGAGGGGCACCTTGAGTCTAATGAGAACAAGAACCACTGGCCTGAACCTTCTCCCCATGCTGGCCAACAGTTATATGGTGGCAGTGCACAACTGAGCCCCCTCTGCAGACTTTTCATGACCAGAGAACCAGGCTGCTTGACAGGCTGCAGAGGGAAACTCCTCAACACCAAACTGCAGGCACAAGCATTTCAAGGGACTGTCATGCAGCTCAGTCTGACAGCCTGCCTTCCCTTGGCAATAACACAGCCAGCTTTAAGTACGTGCCTACCTCGCTGAATGAACAGGTGGGGCTGCTGCAGGCTGTGGCCAGCTGTGATGGACTTGCTTAGGGGCATGGTGCAGATGGGAGTTTGTGTGTGTGGGCACAGAAGCACGTTTGGGAGTGGGGGGACACCTTCTGATACTCAGGGCCTGGATAAAGAAGGAAAAATGAGAAAAAAATCAAGCATTATCTTCAGATGGCTGTCTGACATGTGAAAGGGCAATGCTGAGGGCAGGAGCTGGGCTTCCACCCATCCTCTTCCCACCAAAGAGGCGAGTGGGTTTGTGCAGAGCTTGCCCCTGGGCCAAGGCCTCTGCTGATGGTTCAGCATTGCACACATTGGGTCCAAGACTGCATGCAGCAGCTGTGTGACTGGGGACCAGATGAGGCAGAAACTGTGGCAGGATTCCCCTGGCTCAGAGAAGCCAACACCAAAGGAAGACATGAGCCCCATGATGTAGGCCGACTGAAGGGAGGGAGGGTCAGCTGCTGGCTTGTCCCCAAAACCCAGTAAAGACCATAGCCAGAATTGGAATCAAACCCTTTCCTTCAGGCCTCAGTTTCTTAAGACTCACAGAGCAGACTGGAGGGTCCAGAAATTCCTTCTTACTTTTCTCCTCACCAGAGGAGCCCACATGCTTCAGAGTTTTTCCCCACTGGCCCCCTCATAACCTAGGTTGGGAGGCAGCTAATCAGGCACAGCTGAGGCTGGGTCCAACTCTTCTTAGAGAATAAGCAACAATCTGTGCATGCTGGTCCTACACAGCTTTCTTGGTCAGGCTGTGCCATGCACAGACATGGTAAAATGCGTACTCTGTCTCAGGCAGCTGTGTGATGTCAAGGGCCAAAGGCTGTTGTCTTTCTGGGGCACATTCCCTCCTCCCCTGACACTTGGGGACAGGGAAAAGACACAGCTCTTTCAGCTGTGAATGGGCAAACGCAGGTTGGTGAGAGACTGTTCTCTCAGTCAGGCATGCCCCGGGCTCAGATGACTCTGCCCACACCTTCCATTTCAACATAAGCCCTAAAGGAAGTGGGTGGTAGGCTTATTGCTTACAGCAACCTCAGTCCCTGGCCTAAAACTTGGGGAGGGGGCTTGGCTCTCTGGAGGCATCTGTGCTGCAGGGGAAGATACATGTTACCATTTTCTCAACTACAATCAACCCACGCTGGCCAGTGAGAGCACACTCCTTGGCTTTCACTCTAGAGATCCCACTAGCAGGGGGACCTGCTCAACCAAGAATCAGCAGCCAGGGCCTTCAGGCCATGTCCTAGAACAGGGGTGGGCAAAATGCGGCCTGCCAGCCAGATGCAGCCCACCAAGCCATTCTATCCGGCCCACGGACCCCCTAAAAAATTTAGAAAATTAATATTAATCTGCCCTGGGTTGCCTGTCATGCGGCCCTCGATGGCTTGCCAAAACTCAGTAAGCAGCCCTCCGCCCAAAATAATTGCCTGTCCCTATCCTAGAAGCTCTGGCTATTGGTCTACAGGTCAGACACCCCTAAGTACCACTGCCTCACTAGACACTTGTAGCCCTTCCACTGATAAACCACCACTCCCATCCAGCTGCTGTAAGAGGACACAGGGTACTCCATAGCAGTGTCT
>NW_017728998.1:44937267-44941752 GCF_001723915.1 Gavialis gangeticus
CTTGCAAAGGAAAACCTACAGTTTCCCATATTTTTCTCTTTTAAAGGAGAATCCATTTTTAAAGTTTGCTTGAGACTCTTTCATATATTCTTGCAATCCATGAGTTGAGAAATGCTGCTCCACAGGACAGTGGAGGCTGTGAACATTTTGCAATATCCAGACAGGAGAGCTGCAATTCTTTTTTTCTTTAAGCTGAACAATTCAATTTCTACTGCTGGTTCTTTTCTTTCACTTCTTCCAGCTCTGTTTGTGGAGGGGGCTGGGATCTTTGCAGGAAGCACTGTTGAGTGTGAAGGGGTTACTGATTGTTCACCTGCCCACATGGGGCCAACTATAGCCTCAGAAAACAAAATAGCAAGATGCAAATAAGCAGCTCTTGATGCCACCTTGGCTCTGGAGACTTTTCTATGCTGGAGCTGGTCAAGAACACCCATAAGGAAGTCATTAGAGCTCAGGCACTGGAACGCTGGCAGCCTGCTGGAATTTCTCCTCAATAAATTCTGTCCCTAGGTTTGGAAAAAGTGCAGCACCACAACTGTGGAAAGAGGCCACTCAGATGGCTGAGCTCAACAGTGCATCTCAGAGTGTGGGGGCTGCAGCACTGCCCTTCTTCAGAGCCCAGCACAGGCTTGCAGCCTGACCCCAAACCTACTAAAGTCAACAGGAGTCTCTTGACTTCCTGAGACTGGGCTTTGGATGCAAGCTCCCACCAGTTCAGAGATCACTGAAGGAGCTTGGCATCTTACATGCTTGGCTCTTTGCCTCTTCCCATTCATCAGACATTAGTGCTTCCAGGCACTGAAGTTACAGACATCTCATTCTCAGGGGCTGGCCTATTAAAATTAACCTGCCGTGACTTGTTTTTAAAGGACCGTCGTCAGGAATGAGAGGAATGCATTTGTTGTTTCCCCGTCAATTTGTGTTGCAGGGCTATTTAAATAACCCACCACCAAAGCCCAGCCCCACTATAAATAAGCCAGCCACCGTAAAAGCAGAGGTGGGGAAATAGGAGGCATATGTAAGCTTCTGCATACCCAGGGCTGAGAAGGAACAGGTGGGGATGCAGGCGAGATCTGTTTCCACAGAAGCCATCACAGAATGTCCTAAACATGGCTGCCCTTGTTCCAGCTATAACAGGAACTGGTTAAATGCTTAATTAATCCCAATTTCAAGGCAAACCCCACTGCTTTGAACAAGGTAACACAGGGAGAAGAATAATTAGTAAGAGGCCAGACTAAAGATTAGCCAGATAGAGAGGATGCAAAACAGTAATTACAGAGCATGGCACTGGCTGGAAAACAGCTTGACAACATGGTAGCCCAGAAAAACATGGGTTTTGTGGGCATGTCATTGACAGCCTTCCAGGGATTCCCTCCTCCATTGACCCTATAAGGGAAGAGAAGGAAACATCCGAAGGCAGGAACAAGCTGTGGATATAGCAGAGTGGACTGGAATGCAGTGAAAGGCAGAGACCCTGAACAGGATGTGGGATCAAAAGAGGTGGCACAGAGTGGCAAATTGCCTCTGAACTGGATAGCTGGATCCAGGATCCAGTAACCAATGGATACATGGAAGCCAGAACACTGCAGGAGACTCCAGAGTTGTAAGCCAGGTTGTATTTGGGGCACCCACTGTCCCCTCTCATTATGGAGGCTGTAACAAGTAGAAAGTAAAGGCCCATTTCTCACTACCATAAAGGAGGGAATTTGGGAGACTGGACCACAACTTGGAGGTGTCAGAGATATGTCCGGAGTCAACCTGTGGCTCTGGGGTTGGTGTCATCAAGTGGGTTTTGGCTTCTTTGAGCATGATCCACACTTCCACGAAAGGGGCATCCTGGGACATGATCTTTCATCTCTCTTCAAAAGGTAAGAGTCTGTTCTCTTACAGGTTGGCTGATCTCCTATGCAGGGCTATAGACTAGGTTTGTCAGGGGATGGGGATGCAGACGACACAGAGAACTTAGGATCAGCAGGCTACAAACCATGCGCCAGAACAACCCACGTAAGTACTAAGGGGCCTGATGGGCATCAGGACAGGTGGGCGTCAAAGGCACCCATCGTGGGGCTCTACTCTCTCTTCAAATGTCTCTACACTAATGCTAGGAGCATGGAGAACAAGCAGGAAGAACTCACCGTCCTGCTTACGAACAAGAACTTCAATTTAGTTGGACTAACTGAAACTTGGTGGGACTCTACCCACACTTGGCAGTAAACATTGAGGGCTTTAGGCTGTACAGACGTAACAGAAAGGAGAAAAGGGCAGGGGGGTGTTGCTCTCTCTGTGAAGGAGCAACATACATCCTCCATAATCAAGATGGGATCAGAGGAGGGGCAAATTGAGGCAATGTGGGTCAGAATGCAAGGGGGTCAAGGGGAAAGGGACTTGGTAGTGGGGGCCTACTACAGGCCGCCACATCAGGAGGAGAAGTTGGACCTGGAATTCTCCAGACAGCTTGCAGAGGCTGTATGGTCAGGGGACATGGTTGTCATGGGTGACCTAAACTATTCAGACATCTGCAGGGGGGAGCAGTCAGCTAGTTCCAATCGTTCATGTAGGTTCGTAACCTGCATACAGGACCTTCACTTAACACAGGAGGTATACAGTCCCACTTGGGGAAATGCCTTACTGGACTTGGTCCTGGCTACAGGGGATGACTTGGTGGGGGATCCAGTGACACAAGGTAACCTATTCACTATCTGGTGTAGGGTGGGCAACATAAACAGGAGGGCAGACGTGCTAGACTTCAGAAAGGCTAACTTCAGCGTACTCAAGAAATTGGTTAGTGAGGCACTGAAGAACAGGAGAATTGGTGAGATAGGAGTCCAGGAAGGGTTGTTCCTAAAGGGAGCAATCCTATGGGCACAGAAGACTATCCCTTTGCTCAGGAAAGGGGGCAAAGGGGCCAAGAAACCCTCTTGGCTGAGCAGGGAAATCCAGGAAAGCCTAGGGGCAAAAAGAGGCATATAGGCAGTGGAAGCAGGTAGTAGCTACCAAGAAGGAGCATACTTACTTGGCCTGCACTTGCAGGGAGGCAGTCAGAAAGGCCAAAGCAGAAATGGAACTTAGGCTAGTAGCAAAAATTAAAGACAACAAAAAGTTCTTCTTCAAGTATATAGGGAGCAAAAAGAAGGTGCAGGGTAGCATAGGACCCCTACAAGACAAACTAGGGCAATTACTGACAGATAGCGGGGACAAAGCTGAGATCTTCAATGAGTTTTTTGCCTCTGTATTTCTGAATTCTGATCCCGACAAATCTCCCAACTGGATCAGACAGGTATAAAGGGGAAACCAGCCTACCAACTGTTAGCACTGACTTAGTGAAGAGACACTTAGAGGGGCTGGATGTGTTTAGGTCAGCAGGTCCAGATGATCTTCATCCAAGGGTACTGAAGGAATTATCCAGTGTCATAACAGAGCCACTGGCATAGCTGTCTGAGCACTCTTGGTGCTCAGGTCAGGTCCCAGAGGACTGGAGAAGGGCCAATGTGTCCCTATTTTCAAGAACAGGAGGAAGGAGGATCCAGGTAACTATAGACCAGTTAGTCTCACCTCTATCTGCAGGAAAACCTTTAAAATTTATTAAGGATCACATCTGTGGGAGTCCCGTGGCAAAAGCAATGCTAAAGGGCAAACCAGCATGGATTCATCGCAGGTAGATCATGCCCGACTAACCTTATTTCTTTTTATGACCAGGTCACAAAATGCTTAGATGCAGGAGTCGAGGTAGATGTCATCTACTTGGATTTTAAGAAGGCCTTTGATACAGTATCTCATTCTATTCTCACAGATAAACTGACAGGCTGTGATGTAGATGATTACATGGTCAGGTAGGTGGCAAATTGGCTTAGGGGTTGCACCCAGAGAGTGGTGGCGGATGGGTCGGTATTGACCTGGAAAGATGTGGGCAGTGGAGTCCCACAAGGCTTGGTTCTTGGACTGGTGCTGTTCAATGTCTTCATCAGTGACTTGGATGAGGGCGTGGAAAGCACTCTGTCCAAATTCACAGATGATACCAATTATGGGGTAAAGTTAAAACACCAGAGGGTAGGCAACAAATCCAGGCAGATCTGGACAGGTTGGAAGAGTGGGTGGAACAGAATAGGATCCAGTTCAATAAGGACAAATGCAAGGTGCTGCACCTAGGGAGGAATCCCCAGCACACTTACAGGCTGGGGGATGACTTCAGCAGCACAGCAGCAAAAAGGGATCTTGGAGTCACTGTTGACTCCAAGATGAACATGAGTTGTCAATGTAATGAAGCGATCAGTAAAGCTAACCTCACTTTATCATGCATTAGTTCCAGGGAGGTGATACTTCTCCTTTTGCAGCATTGGTCAGGCTGTAGTTGGAGCACTGTGTCCAGTTTTGGGTGCCACACTTCAAGAGGGATGTGGACAATCTCAAGAGGGTTCAGAGGAAGGCCACTTGTATGGTTAGGGGCCTGCAGGCAAAGCCCTATGATGAGAGACCGAGGGCCCTGGA
>NW_017728998.1:44946752-44968927 GCF_001723915.1 Gavialis gangeticus
AGCAAGGAATAGGAGATGCTTTGTTTACCAGGGCAACCCTTAGAGTAACTAGGAACAATGGCCACAAACTGATGGAGAGCAGATTTAGGTTATATATCAGGAAGAACTTCTTTACGGTAAGGGTTGCCAGAATCTGGAATGGGCTTCCAAGGGAAGTGGTGCTCTCTCCTACCTTGGGGGTCTTCAAGAGGAGGCTAGACATGCACCTGGCTGGGGCCGTTTGACCCCAGTGCTCTTTGCTGTCCAGGGCAGGGGGTCAGACTCGATGATCTGCTAAGGTCCCTTCCAACCCAAACATCTATGAATAATATGGTGTTCAGGAGCTCTTAGACATCTGTAGATGTGAAAGGTCAGGGTCACAGAGGAGAATGGCATGAAGTTCACACCAGCAGAGCAGTAGGCTGCACTAGGGAAAAAGGCAGTAAATTGCACTTGGGGTATAACCAGTCAAATGAGGTGACAATCTGGCAGCTGCAGCATAGGCAAGGAGTTGGGTAGCACAAGGGTAAGACATTTCATAGATTGATAGACATTAGGGCTGGAAGGGACCTCAGAAGATCATCGAGTCCAGCCCCCTGCCCAGGGGCAGGAAGTCAGCAAGGATCGTAGGATCCCAGCAAGATAAACATCCAAAATGTCTCTTGAAGGCGTTCAAAGTTGGTGCTTGAACCACCTCCGGTGGGAGGCTATTCCAGACCTTGGGGGGCTCGGACAGTAAAGAAATTCTTCCTTGTGTCTGCCTGAAACTGGCCCCCAGTTCTGTTCTGTGCACTCCCTTGCAGTCACAGGAGCTGGGGCTGGGGCCTTCTTCCAGGTGCTCCAGGGCAGGGGCATTGACCATCTCCCAGCCGGGAACATGGGGTCACGGTTCAACCCCCTTGGCGCCCTGGTCTGGTGCAGCCAAAGGCTCTAGCTACAGCAGATCCTCAAGGCCAGCTGCTACCCCCACACCTGGGGAGCACATCTGGGCACACTGCACATGTCTACAGCAAAGCCTGAAGTCCTCCTGCTTCATACTACAAACCGACCAACAGTAGAGAGAGGGCCTGGGAGACTTCCCTGAGGAATGCTGCTACTACTGGGTGCAGGATACCAGATCAAGTAGATCCCTTGGGTTGTTCCAGTCTGGCATTATGGGTCCTAGCTGGGGGTCAAACATACCCCAGCCTCTTGCCAGTTTACCCCATTGTGAAGGCTCTTTTGAGTAGTTACACTGGGGCTGGGAACTCTCAGCAGATCTTTACTAGGTGGGGCATGTGCTGAGCTGAGTTATGACCTCTCAGTGCATTTCAAATGCTGAGCAAAGGGCAGACTCTGGCCATGTGGAAGGAAGGCTGCATTGCTTCCCTTTGCCTGGGAAATAAATGGCAAACTTGGACCTGGTCTCAGAACACAAAGGAGGCACAGATATTGGGCTTGGTCTGTAGAGCCAAGTGCTCTGCACAGTCCCCAGGACTGAAGTCAAATGGGGCCCAGAGGGCTGCCCAAGTCCCCAGACTGTGATGGAGATTCCCAAGGAAAGGTACACACCAGGCAGGCACTCTGCGCCATTCTTTTATTTTGATATGGGGAGGGTTTTTTTGTAGGTGCAAAGATCTATTTTCAAGCTAGAAATCTGATATGGACTCTATATACACATGTAGAATGCTCTGAGGTTAGCTATAAATTAAGGCTGCATCACTATACACACAGCAGTGAGGGGAGTTACACTGGGGGCTAGGGGGACACACATACAGGAATGTGGATCCAGAGAGCCAGGAGCACTGGAGAATTAGATGCTGCTGGCACTGCCCTGGGGAGGTCAGAAGAGGCTCCTCTGCAAGATCCAGGGAGCCAGCTATGGAGACCTGTTTTTCTTCATGAAGAGGTACCAGAAAATTCCTCTGACGCATTTCCCCTCTGGCTTTACTGGCAAGGCCAGTCTAAGCCATCAGCTGACTGTCACAGGGGAGGCATTATTAAGGCAAATAGCTAGCTCACCCTGTTGCACAAGTCCAAGGATGGGTAGATGGATTGGGTGGCTCCTCCAGTCACCTCCCTACCAACAGGTCCCAACAAGCTTGTTTTGAGATAATGAGAAAGGTTGCATGGGATGAAGTCCTGGGCTTTGCAGGCATTTCTCCAGGGAAGTGCCCTGCATGCAAGCATTGCTGGTGGAGTTCCTTCCCCAGCTGAGTGTTCCAAACAGCCCTGGTCCTCCCTCCCCAGTGGAGCACATATCCTGAATCCATTGCAGCCACTAAGTCCCTGTGGCTCCCCCTGCCTTGGCCTCTCCCCAAGCTACAGTCTCCACACATGCCAAGGGCTTTGGCGCTCAGAGGATGACCCTCTGGTCCAGGTGCTCCCCCCGGCCAGCTCGCTGGTGCCGCACTTCTAGGTGCTTGTTCTGGACTTTCTCAAAGTGCTGCAGCAGCTCCACATAGTCGATGTTGGGTGCCGGTGATTTCTTGAAGCCATGGCCAATCTTAGTGCTGTCTCTGGGGGAGAAAGCAAAGACCTGAGCGCATTTTTCATGTCCAAAGGGCCCCACAAGCAGCATCTCAGGAATGCAAGAGGCTAGGGGGACCTGCTCCCAAGGCAGGCAGCCACTGCTTTATACCATGAAAAGCTGCCCCACCCTTCACAAGGCAGCTGCTGGCCAAAGGGGCATTACAAGTATATGCAGATTTATGGCAGCTCAGAAGCAGGGGATGGGGGAGAGAGAGGAGGCATCCAGGTACCTAGGCAGAGGCCTGGCCCTGCCATCCTTGCTCCTGATGAACTAGACAAGCATATGGGAAGGAGTGGGAAAGGCAGGGTCAACAGCATGCCTGCTGCTCCAGTCTAGTACATGGCTCCTGGGTATAGTATATGGGGAGTGTCTGCCGTGAGCCCAGCTCTTACGAAACAAATCCTCAGCATGAAAGCCAGAGAACGCCCTGTCTCTGAGGGCACTGCCTGCACTGACAATAGCTCAAGGCACTGCCAGCGCTTCTCCATCAACAAGGAGGATTCAAGCTACTCCCACTCCAGGCCATGCCAGGCCCCAGGAGGTTGGGTGGATGGCTGATGCTTTAGAAACTTAGTCCAGGCTGTGCTGGCTGCTATCTGGGGACCTGAAGGAGCTGGAGTATTGCCTAGGGTAATGCTCAGTGCCAACAGGTACATGCAAGGCCAGAATGTGCCTTATGCTGTGGGACACAGCTTGCTCTCCAAGCCCCTTATAAACACTGAAGCTGAGGCAGACTGGAGTGAACCCTGCTTCCTGGGGAACTGCCAGGCTAAAAGCTTTGGCTAAAGCCATGTCTGAAGTCAGTGGTACTACCCAGTGACTGTGTGTTCCCAGGCTTGGGCTTTACCCACTGGTCCTTGCTGCTCTCTCGCAGCTGACAGGAAGCTGGTTAAGAGGAAGCCATTAGTCAAAGAAAAGCCTCTTGTGCTATGGGGCTTGTGGAGGAACAAAACACACTAGTACCCTCCTGCTTGAGAGCTGGGGTTAAGTGTTTGCTTCAGTCTCATGAGAACAGGAGCCTCCTCCAAAGGCTCTCACCAATAAGGCCTGGCTTGGTTGGCTCCACAGAGGTTCCAAGCTAGAAGAACAGGGGAGGCACTCCTGGCCAGCTGGACAGTAGGGCTGTGCAAAATTTCACCCAGCATTTCATTTCGAAGCTGTTTCAATGTGTTTTGAGCTCAAAACAGCGCAATCAAAATGAAACAAAAGCCTTTGAAACAGCTGTGAAATGGAACAAGGGAACGCCAAATGTTTCGAAAGTTTCAAAATGCTTCGAGTGTCGAAGCCAGGCTTACTGGCTTCAGCGCCAGTCCCAGCTGACAGCACCTGCCTCCTGTCATCCGGCAGGCAAATCAGGAGCTTGCCTACATCACCGGGAGGACTCTGCTACAGCCCTCTCAGCCCTCCTGGGGGTGCCGGTGGGCCCCCAATCTGCCCGTGGGCTGACAGCAGGCGGGTGCTGCTGCCTGGGGCAGATCACCTCATGCAGAGACCCACTGGCCTGACCCCAGGGTGGGGGAGGGTCCCCATATGAGCTGATCTACCGCCAGCTCTGGTATGGGGCCTGTACAGATCAGCTCATGCGGGGACCCACCCCCCGATCTCAGGGCAGGGGAGGTGGGGTTCCCGCATGAGCTGATCTGCCCTGGCCCTGTACTGGCAAGACCAGGCCATGTTCTCATGTGGCACCACCATCACAGTGTTTGTGTAGCACACCTGGTGCACTTTAACCATCACACAAGCCCAAATTACCCCCACCCCAGGACTCTCTGCTCTAGTTCCTGCACACATTATAGTGGTGCTTCAGCTCTTTGCATTTCTCATCTGCAGATCTCCAAGAACTTTACAAGGAAAGGCAGCTAATGTCACTCCCTCTTCTCCTTCATTTTATATGTAGGAAAACTGCAGCACAGGATGATGATGTTACTCAGCTAAACATGTAAATGATACACCCAGAAATAAAACACAAGTTTTCAGGTGAACAGTTAGCTGTGATGCTGTCAGGTGGCTGTACCATGCTCCAGGTGGGTGCGGGGCCCAGGGCAGGTCAGCTCGTGTGGGGACCCTCTCCCACCCCAGGACCAGGGCACTGGGTCCCTGCACGAGCTTATCTGCCCTGGCCCTGCTGGTCCCAGGCAGCAGCACCCAGCTCCTTTCAGCTGGCAGGAGTCCAGAGTCCTCCTGGAGGTGTGTGCCCCCGATCTGCCTGTTGGGTGACAGGAGCCAGGTGCTGCTGACTGGGGCCAGCAGCAGCACCGATCTTCCTGGTGCTGGGTGTGGGCTGTGCCCCGTGCCAGTCTGTCATCTGGCAAGCAGATTGGGGGCCAACACCCCCGGGAGGACTCCAGCACAGCCTCAGCAGCCCTCCCAGGGGTGTGGGCGAGCCCCTAATCTGCCTGCCAGAGGAGAGGAGCTAGGTGCTGCTGCCTGGGACTGGCGGCAGCAGCGATCTTCCGGGTGCTGGTCCCAGGTAGCATCACCCAGCTTCTCTCATCTGGCAGGCAGATCGGGGGTCTCACACCTCTAGGAGGACTCCAGCACAGCCCCGGCAGCCCTCCTGGGGGTGTGGGCAAGCCCCTGATCTGCCTGCCAGCTGCATTTTGTGTTTCCCGATAATAAACTATGGGCAAAACATCGCAACAGCAAAACAGTTTTGACAAAACGAAATGGAACAGTGCTTTTGAAACAAAATGAAACTGTTTTGTCGAATTGTCAAAACGGAAGTCAAATCAGAACAGTGCTGTTTCACACAGCCCTACTGGACAGAGCTCTGGAGCATAGGGCAGCACTGACAGACACCAGGTCTGGCCCTGGCACAGGCTGCTGGTTACTTCCTCCAGCTCCTCTGCTCTGACAAGCCTGGCCTGGGCTGCCTCAGACAGCGCCGCATTCGCTGGGCATCTCCACCCTGGTCAGCCCACGTGCTACCCATGTGCCCTCCTGGGCTGGGGCTGCCAGTGAGCCTCTGGCAACATGCTGCCGTTCTAATCCTGGGGTATGCGAGAGAGAGCCTGTGTCCTGGCTTGGGTATGCGCTGCAAGGCATTTCCTGTTTGCGAATGCCTCTCCCTGACAAATGAGCAGCAGGCAGCTGCTCTGTGGGTCAGTGCCCTGGGACAGTGGGAGGAACGGCCTGCTTGCACAGCGAGGTCAGGCCAAGCCAGAGGAAGGGGTTGCTACTGGAGCCAGGAGCTTGGGCTGGCGCTGAGGAAATGTGAGGGCCTTGTTGTTGCATAGCACCAGGGAGGGCTCCATCTTGACTGACAGCTGGGTGTGACAGCAGGGGGGTGGGGAGTGTGGTGGGAGGATGGATGCAAGGAAAGCCAGGAAAAGGAGACAAACCTATCTTGGAACACGAGGATGCTCAGAGCCAGACACCCTAGCTAGAGACACTGCCTCAAGTAAATGTTAGGGCATGGTGGGACATTCATGTGCCCCACAGCTAGCAACTAAGAGCATGGGAGAGGTAGAAGCCTCTCCCTGCAAGAGACAAGGTTGCTTGGGCTGTGGAGTAGGCAGTCGGGCCATGCTGCCAGGGGGCAGGATTCTCACAGAGCCTCAGCCTGTCTGGCTTTGTGTCCAGCCTTGCACACTGTTCCCCCTCCAATCTGCATCACACATTACCATTCCTGACTCAGGTCTTCTCCCTCAGGTTAACAGCTTAGTGGAAACCACCAGCATTTAACCAACACATCAGGACACAGTGGCAGCAAAGCAAAGGAGATCACCAGGGACAAACTCATGCCCTTCCAGGAAGCCATGACAGTGAGATATGTACTGAAGCTTCAAAATCACAAGACAAAAACCAGCCTGGGTGTAAACCCACCTGATTCCTTAGCAACGTGGTGGGAAGTCCCTGCTCTGAAACAAAGGCCCAGAGAGGCAAAGCTGGAGCATCCACACCATTGTGAAGGACTTCTCCAGCTTTGTGGAACTCTCTCTGAGGCTGGGGCAGGACAGGTAGAGAAACCCCACAAGTACATGGACACCTAACCCTTTCCTTGGGTGACACAAGGATGTCACATACAAAGAGAAACGTAGACTAGGGTTTCCGCAGGGATGGAAACGTATGGTCAAATGACGACCTGCCTTGCGCAAAGCATGGTCAGCCCCAGAAAGGAATATATAAGAGGAATTAATAAATCAGTATTTAAGATAATGCTTTTTCAGGCAAGAAAACAAACACTGTAACTTCCCCACAACCCCAAACAACCCCATCCCCCTGGCTCTTTCACAGACTCCATTTTGCCTCTGCCAGGATTCTTCCTGTAGGTTTATTTTCAGCTTGGATTGGCCAGATCACAAAGACAGTTTGTTTCCTTGGGATTAACCAGGATTAGGAGCCAAACTGCAGAACAGTGTTTGGCAGGCTCTCTCCCACCCCTTACTAGCTTTGGTGTCTAAAATTCTGCTTTCCACCCCTAGAAAGTCCATTCCAGAATAGGGAGGGAGCAGCAGGAGCCACAGTTTGGAGGCACTAGCAGGAGGACAAGTTTTCCCTGGCCTAGATATTCACAGGAGAGGCCTGCCTATATATTTGGTGGTTCAGTAAAAACCATGGAAAGGTGATTTAAAGGCCTTGGGGGAGGAAAGATGAGGCATGAGCAATGCAAACTGGCTTAGCTCTGATGATCTTGGAAGGACAAGAAGAAACAGTCTTCTTGCTCCCCCAGCTCTGAAGTTTTAACACCATGGTCACCAAAGCACCCCCCTGCTTCCCACTACACTGCTGACAGAAGCAGAGAACACGTCTCAACAGCTCAGACAGCCAGAACTGAGCAGCTTCAGCTGTACAATTCTCCTGCTGAATCAGACTCTGCTGAAAGAATCTCCTTCCTGTTTACAGGGGAAAATGGAAAGGGGTGGCAGCCTTTCCTCCTGGTCCTTCTTCATGGATCACTGAGCTGTGTTAGAAGAGGGCTACAAGGACAGCACTGAGTTCACTGCATATGAGCACTGCTCCCTCCTGCTGAGGAAGTGACTAATGTTCCAGGGACCCCAATGACTCTCCTTTCCTCTTTCACAGGGGCAATCAGTGGGACAAAGCCACTTAGTTCTGCTGCAGATAACTGGACCCACCCAGGGGCCCATCTAGACTGGGTCAGATAAGGTGGTGCCACTAGCACAGGGGTGGGCAAAATGCAGCCTGAGAGCTGGATGCGGCCCACTAGGCCATTCTATCTAGCCCGCAGGGCCCCTTAATATTAATTTTCCAAATTTTTTATCTGCCCTGGGCTGCCTGTCATGTGGCCCTTGATGGCTTGCCAAAACTCAGTAAGCAGCCCTCTGCCCAAAATAATTGCCCGCCCCTGCACTAGCAGGACTCTGTATGACCAGGTTGCCAGGTACAACGGTCTGTCAGCTGTGGCCATTGTATTTTAAATCAGGGTTATCACCGTGTCCTTGGCAGTGCTAGAACATGCTAGTTGGGTTCTGTGGCTGTAAATGGGATGCAGTTAACTTGGCTGGCAGGGCTGCCTGCCGAGAAACAACCAGAACTCGCAACTCCTCTGACACGGAGAGCAAAGCCTAGTTTATGAAGGTTTATGCCTGGTTTATGAAGGGCTGGCATGTACTCCCCCAGCCACAGAGGGTGCCCAGCAAGGAGGCAGGTCCATGAAGCAAACAAGCAAGAGGTGAGCAAATGGTGCTTGTTGCCCCGGATTCCTAGGCACACCATTTGCAGGCTGAGGCAAGGCGAGTGAAGCACCCAGGCTGAGTTTCTTTGTGGAGGACAGAATGGCAGCTACAAAGTTGAGATGGAGGCAGACTCTGCACTGCAGCAGGTGACAGTTCAGTGAATCACTTCACCCATGCCTCCATTTCCCCTCAGGCTTTGTGTGGTCTATCCAGGCCATGGTGCTCTCATGCAGGGAAGGCGTTGCTGTGATACGCACAGGGAGAAGGGAAGTGGCTCTTTACTGTGCCGACCCCCACCCTTAGATTAAAGGATTAACCTAAGGCTGCATGATGGACTGGGAAACCGGGAACAATGGCAGCAGTCCTCTCAGCTAAGAAACTTAAACCCATGATCTGGTCCATAGGAAAACATAAACAAAAAAGACATGCTGCTTTGGGAGGTGGCAGGGGGGTGTGGGGGGAAAGAAACCTTGAGATTCCTCTAGGCTAACACCTTTCCCCTCCATGGCTTGCTCTGGGCCCAGCTGACTTCCCCAGGGAGGGGCAGCTTGCTTTCGCCTGTTCTGAAAGCAGGCTCTGATGTTTAATGGAATGTAGGTCACAGTTAATCAGATGCTCAGGCTGTCTGACAGCTTCACTGCTCCCAAAACCTGGCAGTCAGGGGCAAAAGCAAGGGAAAAAAAATAGGAAAATGTGAATAAAAGAGTGCTCAAAACCATCAGAATAAAACGTCAGGCTGCTCAAAGTGCTGACTGCACGCAGAGGCATGTGGTCCTGAGCACACGTGTTGGGGAGCAGGAAGACTGGATAAAAGCCAGCCATGGGGACTAGTTAAAAGGGAAGGAGTTGGGCTGCTGGGTTTTCAAAAGCTGCACATCTTGGAACTAACTCTTTTCATAGCTCATCAGAGGAGGGATATGTCTCTTGTGGGGAGTTGCCTTCCCTACTTATTTGTCTGGGCTATGGGAGCTGCTCTTCGACCAAGAGTGTATTGCTGACCTGCCCTGGGATGGAGGTACTTTTGTAAGAAGCATCTCAAAGTTGCCAAGAGAAGTTGAGGCAGGAAATCTCATTTCCTGGCAGTTTTAGGAGAACAAAAAGCCCTGAGTACCTGCTAGGGTCTCCAGGCATGTGATAGTTCCCTTTCCCAGGAAGGTTTGCCTGACCTGCATGCCTTCCATCTTGGCTCTGCTGAGCACAATCTGCTCCAGGGATTTCGCCCCCTGATGGAGAATGTCCAAACAACGGCACCAGACTGGGAGGGAGGGAGGGCTGGTTCCTACCCATTTCCATACACTGCTTATTGAGGGCTGTCCACATTACTCTAGTTCCCCCTTCACCTACAGCCAGCATCACAACCTTCATCTTTCCAGGACAGGACTCACCACTGGCTCCTCTCCCTCCTGTCTATAGCCTAGGCATAGCAGACTGCTCCCCATCACCTTTTATGTGCCTGAAAAACAGAGCAACAAGAAAAGCCCTGGTCTCTAGCTCTTCCCTGAAGATTGCCAGCCTCTATCCTTTGGGGACAGCCACACCCTCCCTGTGTGCGCCCCCCACTCCCAGAGGCACAGGGTGCTGTGGAAAGCCTGCTGCCTGTAGCAGGACAGAACAGGTCAGGTCATCAATGGGCAGGCAGGTGGTGGGTCATCAACAAAACGAGCCCTATGGCACCTACAACAGCCCAGCCAACTGCCTGTCCAGAGCTTTCAGGCAAAGTTCCACAAAGCAGCCTTCCAATCCCACCTGCACGACCGACTCCTCAAACACCTGCCTGGAGCAGTGCCTCTGTAAATCTCAGACAGGAAAGCCACAGAGGAACATTATGCATATCCGCTCCGAGCTCTTGTGGAACCAAAGGCAGGTGCATTTGCTGGGAGGAAGTGTGGTGGGCAGGAGAGGGAAGAGGGAGAAGGGCAGGAAAGAAGAGGCTAAGTAGCTAAGGGTGGCACTAACTGGCTCCTAATCAAGGCTCCCACAGGACAAGTGCTCAGATGGGTGAGCCTGGATGCAAAAGACTGGCAAGCTAGCAGGTGCCATCCTCAGTGAGTACACTGGGGAGCCAAAGTGGCTCCCACAACCAGGCAACTAAGGAGGATGAAGCGCTGCCCGTGGAGCCTAATGCTGGCATGCATAAGGCCAGCTTCCTGCAGGGAGCCCAGCTTAATGGGCCTGCGGGAGAGGCTCCAAGCAGCCCGTGGCAGCTGACAGGAGCTGCATCTTCTCTGTTCAGTATAAACCTTCTCCATGGCTCTGCTCGTTTCCATGGCGACCCCACAAGTGAAATTTTCCATCCCAGATGCCAAATGCCTGTGGATGAGGCACAGCCCTCCCAGGGTTACCAAATATAGACAAAACCAGAGTGTGCGCTCCACGATGCAGGGCGAGGAAGATGCATCAAGCCCCAGTGGGCAGCTGTGATCGTGGCTGCAGCTCAAGGGGGGCCCTCAGCCTGGACACCCCACTCACCAGTGAGGGCTGGAGAGGATCTGTCACCTCTCAAGCCCAGCCCCACACCTGGCTTGGAACAGTCGTTATGCATCATAAACAGGAGCTGAGCATGCCTGTACACACGTAACTGGCATACTATGCTCCCTGGATGCAGAGCGTGTCAAAAGGCACAGGAACCCTGACTGCCCAATGACTTGTCAGAGCTGCCATCCACAGCTAAACTCTTCTGCCCACACCTCTTGCCATCTAACCAGTACAAGCTAAATTGTGCTCTAGGGGGTAATCTCCCCCCAAAGTAATCTCTCCTCCATATGAAGAGCAGCAGAATGGCTCCCTCCCACCTGCACCCCATGGAGCTGTGGAGCCAGACTAGCACACTACTTACGTGGTCTGCATGAGCTCAGGGTTGGGCACACACTGCAGGCGGTGGGAGAGGAGCTGGAAGGCACTGCTCTGGGGCAGCAGCATCAGCAGCCCATAAAGAGCCTTGATCAGGTAGGGATTATTTTTCACATCCAGCAGCTGCAGGCGAAGATCTGTAGCCAAATAGACAAGTGTGCAAAGGATATGAAACAGCACTTATATTCCATACAGTACCCAGAGCCTTTGCTACCAATCTGCTAGGTCCAGACAGCGACTGGGAACTTCTTTACCAACATTTGCCAATAGGTCCAAGGCCACACTGCACTAGCGCCGTGGACCTGCTTCCATCAAGGTAACTCTAAAAGAGGAACTCTGCCAGTTCAATTTCCAGAGGGAATACCCATTATTCTCTACTCCTGAGACTCCTGATTGTAGCTTCAGCATGCAGGCAGTGACTGGGCAGGCTTCTTCTTCTGACATCTTAAGAGGCAGTCACAATGCCACCAGGCTGCCTGCTCTACCGACTTGCCTCTACCGTGATGTGGTGCTTCTGTAACAAGAAGCCCCTTCTTGCCTATACCCCCTGCCCAATTTTGTGCATTTATTTTTCCTTCTAAGTACTGGCAGAGACCTAGCACACTCATTGCATGGGTGTGGCAAAGTTTGGAGCAAGCCAGAAAGCTGAAGTGGCTTTCTGTAGGAGAAACCTACAAATCACTACATATCAACTGATCTAAGTGTCACTACAGAAAAAAGAACTAAAATATCCATTTAAAAAAAAGCCTGTAAGAGATAAGAAAAGCCAAGGTGCGTTGAAAGCATGACTGTAAATATATCCTGGTGAACACATTCTCCCTTTGATTAAAACCTATTTCCCAAAGCAAACTTCCCATATTGGTCTAAAGTTTATGCTAAATCAGTCTACTGCATCTAACCTAACTCACTTATTGTCCCCAGTGGCCATTAATTCTCACTACCTCACATTTGCATTTATTAATTAAGGTATATTTCTTTTTATATTTCATCTGTTTCATCTTTATGTTTTATATCTTTTAATGAATGTGTTCTTTAAAGTAAGTCATACCTTGTATTACTAAAATTATTATTATAAGAATGCACTGGAATTGTAATCACTGGAATTGTATTGCTGAATTGGGCTGGTCCCCCTGAGTGAATGTGAGTATGAATCAGTAGATAACTGAATGGCAAAGCAAGAGCCTCTGGCTGTGAATTGACAATAACCTAGCCAGAGGAACTTACCATTACAAAACTCTATTCTACAAGACATTTTAAGATAATCAAGTCACCTGAAACCTGCAACAACACAGTCACAATAAGTCAAGGGTGGACTCCCAAAACTGCACCATCAGGTGAAACCCTAGTAACCATGACTGACAGCTGTCATGCACTACTCAAGACCCACGCAGGACAGCGACCTCTGGACCGGACAGCCAAGATGATGCTGGGGATCTCACAAGTCTGCCAGAGAAGGGATAAAAGGCAGTGAAGCATGACCCTCAGGGGTGCCCTCTCATCCAGCACCCAACCTACCGAGACAGAAGGACAAACAGGCAACCCCCTTCTGAAGACACTGCCTTGGAGGAAACTGGCCATTGACAGCAGACTCCAGCATCCCGGATAGGTTCCCTTTCCTGACCAAATACATACTCCTTCACTGCCTTATGAGCAAGACTGCCCACGGTTTGAGGTATGGTTGTGTTCTGCAAAAAGACTGTGTAAAAATGGCACCTTTCTGCATCTCACTGCATTCAAAGAGTCAGTAGTTTAGCAAGCTCATCTTCCATGGGGATCAAAGGGAAACCATCTGCCAGGTTCCAGCTGTAAGATTACAACTGCACGTGACAAAAGGAAGCAGATTACAGCTATGGACAATGCACTGAGACCATGAACTCATGATCTTGACACTCAGATCATAGGTGGAAACCATAGCTCTGACAGTTAGGAAAAGGCAGCTCCTTTCTTCTGGGCTAAGCATATTGGATTTGGAGTCTGTGCAATGTCACAGACATGGAGCTACACATGATGCCATCTAAAGTATTGCTTTTCAGATTAGCTGCACCTCAAGCCCCCTGAACAGTGAACACTGAAAAGAAACAGCACATAATGTGCAGAAGGCAAGCAGTCCCTGCCAGAATTACCACCATCATCTGCAGCCCTGGTCAAGTGCAGGGTTACTGCAGAGGGCTATATGGTTTGTACCATCAGTGCGGTCCTTCTGGAACAGCAAATGCCTCTAAGTCTACACCAAAACCATGGCTGGCAGTAAACATGGCACAGACCTTCAGAACATTGACCGATACTACACAACACAACCTGCACAACTCTAAGACAGCCATACACAGCAGCAGCAGTGTGAAAAAGAAATCAGGTGCTGGGCAGTTCCCTGAAGTTGCCATTTCTAACTCTCTTCATGTACACTGGCTTGCTTTACTGTCCTTAGTGTTGTTGGGCAAGCTGGCCTATAGTTCAAAACTACAGACAGGAAGGGGATAGTGCTCTGTCAGCCAAATCGTGTTCACATGCCTACTATGTATTAAAAGTCAGGGGACCTGAAGATGTCAACACTGAATCAGACTGTACTCTGAGCCCTGCCACTGGAACACACCCTGCTCATTTGCTCTCATTCTACATACACTGAGTGTAACGTAGCCACTGTTCTAATTAAGGTGCCAGAGACACAGCAGTACCTGGCCTCACGGGGCAAAAATTGGACATGCTGAAATTTCCGCAGTTGTGCACATGGAACAAAGCCACACAAGGAAGGGTGGGGAGCACGTTTTCACAGCAGCACTTCTTAGCATGGCCTGAGGTGTTGTAGACAGATCCCTTGTTCTTGAACACTGGTGTTTGCAGCATTCTAGCTGGTTTTACTCTGGCTCCTCAAGTGCACTGGCCCTCTCAGCATTTTGAACTCCCTCATTTGTGAAATGGGGACCAGATACCAACACATCTTTGCAATGCAGAGATCTCTGGTTGGAAAATCTCATCTGCCACATGTGCCTCACCACCTTCCAATACCAACAAGACTCCCTTTCAGAAGGATTCAGAACTAGGGCAAGAACTTCTTTGCCTTCTGGAAACAGGCAGTCCTCAGGTTGGCCAGCTCAAAAGTTGCTAATGTTCACGTGCACTGGGCTCTGGAAAAGCTGGAGGAAACTGCGCACTATCACTTTATGAACAGGGATCAAAAGGTAGGTAAGAGAGACGGAAAGTCTCTTTTCTTCCCACAGCAAACCTGGGCATTTCCCGTCCTTAGTTCATCCATTGCACAACTCCCTGGCCCAGCTGACATGCCTGATGTTAACTGGTTTCCCATCGGTTTTGCTGAGCTGATGTCAGAGGATCAGCAGCATCCACCTGCTGCCCCCAGAATTTAGGCAGTACCAGCAGTTTCATCTCTGCTGCAGGGAGGGGAAGGGCTTTGTGATGTGCACACATGCATTTCCCAAGTAGGATGGCAGCCCTTTAATTAATGCAGCCAAGTTATTTCTCCCTCCTGACTCCTCCCCTATCTCCCCTCCCCTCCCCTCCCCTCCACTCCACTCCACTCCACTCTATGCCTGGCTAGGGAACTGCAGTCCTGAACTCATACAATTAGAGTGATTTCCATGACAACAGGCTGGGATGTTGCAAATAAAAATTTGTCTTTGCTGTGCAGAGACAATGGGATAAAGAAGATTGATCTTGCCCAGCCCCACAATCTTTTAGAAGGAAATCCAAGACTGGGACAGGAATTCTCACTGGTTAAATGCCTGTGTCATGTACTTGAAGAGCTCAGTACACACTAGGCAAGCTTGCCTCTAATAACAGGGCATGAAGTAAGCATATTTCAAGTCCCAGACCCATACTTGGGTGGAGCAATATGTGGCATAGCCATGCAGCCTCCTGAACTCCCACAGATCTTCACACCCCTCACCTCTGACTCCTGCCCAATCCCAGCTATTCAGAAAAGGTGACAAGAAGCATCCTGCTGTCCCAAGGACATCTAGGCTCTGGGCAGAAAGTAGGTGAATTCACTTGCCACGATCACAACCCATTAGCTGCACCAGAGAGCTTAAGCAGAACTTAGAGCTGGAATCTATCTGCTTCTTGAGGAGAGGAGATATGGGAGCAAAACACAAAGCAACTCCTACACCAGAAGAGAGGGAATCTTGCCTGGTGCCAGCTGGCATGAGAAGGTCCAGATCACCATAAGGAGTTCACTGAATGCAACATGGCACAGGGCAATGAAGGTTCAAGGGCTACTTCAGAAAGAAGCAGATTCACTGGCACTTGGCAAATGTCTCAGTATTAGCAGCCTATGGACACACGCAGTAAGGCATAAGGCATGGGAGCAGGCTAAGCCCTTTGGGACTGGCAATCCTTCATTCTCATCATGCATGGTACATAACTTGTGTCAGGCCACTCTACCTCATGGCACCAAGAACATATGCATAAGAAAAGCACCTGCTGCAAACCTCTCCTGGAACCTGCCAATATTGCTGACCTGTCTCTCAGCTCCAGGCAAGAGTAAGGCCAAATGGAACTGCGGAGGGGAGAGCAAAGGAGCAGACTGTGCTGTAGCACAGCAACGACATGCAGAGCAGCCTGCTATGAATCACTGGGGGGAGTGTTCCAAACAAGTGCCTGCTGGTGAGAGATGCCAAGGGCAAAGCAGAGCCTGTGCCTCTATGCACCTCTGGGGATTGAGGCCCAATCTGAGGGGATGCGAGTGATGAGTTGATGTCACTGCCTGACAGTGTCTGACAAGCCGTGGTTTTGGCAGTGGCTGTGAGAAGCGTATAAATCAAGGCCCCATCTCTTATATGGAAACTGAATATTGCTATGACTCCAGGTATGTTACTAGGAAAGAGACCATGCCCCAGTGAGGCTGTTACAGAGAAATGCCTTGTAGGCATGTCACCTTGTGTTGAGGGCACAACACAACCTGGAAGTCAAGTCACATTAGGCTGGGTCACAACGCAAATGGGAAACCTTCATGGAACAGCAACTGGCTATAGGAAGCAGCGCACTTGACTCAGGCAGAGGGAGCCAATGACCCAAAAAGCACATTTTGCTGGAGGTGCCATCTTTTGGGTCAGAACTGAAACATACATCCTGAGCACTTAAAAGTGAGGACTGCTGGGAATGATCCTATGCTGCCTAGCTGTCAATGGGGCTGACAGCACAGCCCCTGGGAGAACTCCCAGTCCAACAGATCTCACTGCCTGGCCAATCCCTGAGAAACCATCTGGACTTCACCCCTGTGCCATTATTCTTTTGCCACTCACTGGTGGTCATAAAAGATCCCCAGGCTCATTTTGTGACAGCAGGTGGTGCTGAAACTGGTGTCCTGGCCAAATGCCACATGGGGTAACTAATATCCTATCCCTGCTAACTCTCTCCCCATTCCCCACCCCCAAACACACAGGTTCAGCTGAATATGGTGTATCCCTACATATGTCCTGGATGGCTGTGTAGTATTACCAGCCACTTTAAGACATGCCTGGCATATATTTACCTTTCCTGGGGTAATCCGCTACATGGATTTAGTCCCACACACTTTAGGGATCAACTATGCTCAGCCAGTAAGTGCAACTGGGCACCTGCTGGTCTTCTCTTTAGGAGCCAGCAATGAGCAATGACCAGTCTTCGCAACAGGCGTGTGCCTTCCCCAAATCCAAGAGGATCTAGGGATTCCTCTGTTCCCCTTCAAATGTTGAGCCCCTAGATAAGGGGAGACTTAACTGCTTATAGTCCTTTAAATCGGTTCATTCCCAGGAAAAAAAGCTTGTATAAGCTGGAAGGAGTCCAGAAGGTGTTAAGAGCTCAGGCCTGGTTTCAACTGTCCCGAAGTGTTTAGTTGGAGTTATCTTGTCCTGAGTCATTGTTTCATTTCTGACTTAACTTTCCAACAGCCCTCCTATTCAGCTAAACCAACGTGTTCATACCATAAACATCCCAATAACCAGGTCACACGTGGGACTCATAAGTCACAGAACAGGTGCTCATCCTTCACACTGTACCACATGCCAGATGTGGCTGTAGTAAAGCTGTAGCTGAAATGACCCCGACATAGTGTTTGAACACTGTGCGACCCTCAGGATAAGAGCCGGGACGTAGCGTATCAAAGACGTAGCATATCAAGAAGCCATGAGAAGAAAACCAGTTCACTTCCTGCCTGGACTACCTACCATACTAAGGACAGTGTGGGCCAAAAGCTGGGCGTTCATACCAGGATCGCAGATTACACCCTAGGAGTACACTGCCCCAAGGCAGGACATGCTGGCACCCACAAACACAGAAGAGTGAATTTTTACTTGGTCCAGTGATTCTGCTGGTTAATTATAACAGGATTTTACATCAATGTTGAGAGAAAAAAATCCCAAACAAAAGGAAATAAATACAGTGCAACACCAACTGTGGTCCAACACAACATGTTCAGCCTGGGAAAGCAGGAATCCAGGCAGCTGCTCCTTTCCTGATGAAAGTAACTGTGCTGACAGAGTGAGGAAACCCCAGAGGCCTGAGACGGCAGACAGCCCTGGCACCGATAACATGGACTCCACTGAGGTTCTACTCTCCTGCACCTCAGCTGGGCAAACTCTCCAACTACACTGTTCAGTCCTTTTTCTTGTGGCTCCACCAACCAGAACATGCTGACTGGACTCTCTTCTCCTGCCTTGGATTGCTGTGTTCAACAGCCAAAAGCAACAGTACAGAAATATGAAACCACGCTCCTGGCCTCTGCGGAGAATGCAGTGCCCTGGGAAGGTGAGTCCAAGAGTTTCCCACCTTGGCTTCATGGAGAACGTTGAAAGCTGCTCTTCCCCTCAGGGAGGAAGGGAAGGGAAGGGAAGGTGCCCAACCTTTTCCCCTTATGATTCTGCTCCATTAGTATTTTTGAGCTCCCAGAGCAAGTGTGCTTTCTGGAGGGTGATGCTTCAGTCACTGACATTTCAGAGGAAAAACAACCATTTTAGAAACCCATGTCTCTGTCAAAGCTCTAGTCAGACTAGGTTTGTGAAGAGTGTTTGAACAGTCCCTTTCACTAGTGTAGGTCACTGCCTGCGGGACCCCAAAAATGTAAAGGCTGGTAACTGGGCAGAGCTTGCAACCTCCCAATCCCCACACTCCTTTTGCAACACTGCCCCCAAATTCCTCCCCCTCAAACACTTGCCTTCCTTAGCTCTGCAGCAAAAAGGAACTTTTGAAAATAGAAATGCTACCAAACAGGCCATATTGTAAAGGCTATGTACCAAGAACCTTTGAAACAGATGACCTGGGGACCTACTTTCCTTTGATCAAATGCAGTCCCACTCATCAAGATGGAACTGCCTGCTGCAGTCTTTCATCTTTCTTAAATGAATTTTGATTTTTGACATTTAATTTCTTGGAGATCATCATCTGCATATGGATTTCAGAGCCCTTTAAAATAATTTTTAAGCCAGAACTTTTGGTCTCTGGGCAAAATTTCCCATAGAAGCCCCTGCAGCCAGCAGGCAGAGAGCAAGGAGCATGCATAGTACACATTCCATGAAAGCTGCTAAAGGCAGAGTTCAAGTTGCAACACACGGACATCTCTCAGGTTCAATTACTATAGCATGTCTCACTGAGCCACTCTTTCACTGTAACAATATAATGCCCAGAAAACCCTCTGGCTCAACAGAACCATAGTCTACCTCCACAAACATTTCATTCTCTTTGGCACACATTACTGATGCAATGACCCAGAGCTGTAAACATATCCCTGAGTAACTTCAAACTAAACTCCATCACCCTCAAGAAGGGGGCAGTGGGCTCTGTGCATTAGGTTAAGATAAATCCTCAGCTGTGGAGATTAATGTTGGGAGGATCAGAACCACAGTTTGAGTCTCAAGTGTGAGCAGAGATGCTTCAGAATCAGGCAATTTTGGAAAATTCTCTTTTGTGCTGTTTTAAAGGGGGCTATATATCAGGAATCCTTGTTTAAGCAACCTAAAAATTAGAAGCAGCAAGCAGTCTCATCTTACGCCCTCTCGGAGCACAACAAACTTCAAGACTGAGCTGTAATATTTGTCTTCAAGCATTTAGAACAAGTCTTTTAACCAGTAAGTGACTCCTAGTCTTAACTGCAACAAACTACCACACCATTATAACACAGTGAGTTTATATATTCATTATCTTCATACTCCTATGCAGCTACCAATGACACAATGTCATTGCCTTGAGCAGCATCACAGACTATGGTAACTGCACAAAAGCATCCAAGTGGTTTGCTCCAATTTGGTGCCTCTGCCCTCTTTGTTTAGAGCAAACGGTATTGGGACTGTTAACCTATATTCAGCATGTGCTCCCTTCTCTGCAGCTACCCAGCATGTCCTGATGGGCAGTTCTACTGGAGGTCTTGCACAGCTCACAGCAAAAAGTCTCATAACTTCTGCTCTATTTATTTGTGCAGTGCTGCCACTTGTGATGAAGGAGCGGGGAGGGACATGCCCAGAGTGCATGAATGCGCGGACACACCATGTATGTACTCTGCATCCTTCCCCCAGTGCACGCATGCATACCTCCCCACACCAGGATTGCAAAGCAAACTTTGGAACCCTCCCCCCCTCAAGGTTTGAAAAGGCTACAGTTGATGCTTACATGTGAAAATTGGACATTCAATGAGCTGTACCAGCTTGTCTACTTCTGTGAGGAAATCCACTGTGACTTCCAGGTCTCCACTGGAGGTGTTGGTTAAGGACATTTCTCTTTTTTAGGGGAAGGGTGTAGCCATGGTATGTGCTGGCCACAGTTCAGGTAGCCCAGAAGAGGCCTTTTGCAGCAACAGAACTCATGTGCTGGCAACTCTTTCAGCTTCCCCCTTCCTCTTTTGGATAGGATCAGTTATTGCCCAGTTGGCACTACACATCAGGGCTTGCCTTCCAGAAGGAACTGGGCAGCACAGGAGACCCCCAAATGCTGCATCCTCTACGTCTCCCATACCTGCACAGGCAGCTGCCCAGCAGAGGGTAAGTGCATTAATTAAGGTGCTATTCTGGAGCCTCTTCTGCTGCACTCTGCTTTGGCCTCTGATTGTTCTCTTCCAAAGTGTTAGTGAAGGGACAGAATGTGACTCCAAAATCCCCATTAGAGCTTGTTCAGGTTTCTACTCAGCACAAGCCTGGGACACTTTCAACACCAATTCTAGTCTCTTCCTCTTTACCTGTATCAGCACCTAGTAAACAGCTGGCTCCTACAGGAAGCTGAGGAAAATCTCACCAGTGAAATATTTAAACACTCTAGCAGTGACTCAGTGACAAGGTTGAGGCAGGGTGGAAGGGGACGTGGAGCATCAGCTCTTCAGGCTGAGCAACTCTCCAATACCCCAGCAGTCGAAGATGGGGGAAAGTCAGGTTGCCCTTTAAGACAGCAGCAGCCTTATAAAATCCAGGCCAGGTATATCAATGCAAGCAACTCTATGTGAAAAAAAAGCAAAATGGTTTAGAGTGATTTTATACACAGCTGACCTTTGGGAGTGTACAGTGCTCTTATTGCACTGATCCAAAGTGTTCTTAGCACCTAAGATAAACTTTGAAGTGCATTAGAGAGGGTAATTTAGATTATTAAGCTTGTGCTTATGGAAATACACTTAGGGAGTTTCATATTTTGCTGGCACGTGGAAATAATCATTACATTCAAACCTAAATAGTGATGTCAATGGAACCACTGGAGAACCGCAGAGAACTGGTCTCAGCCTTTCCAGCAAAGCTTCAGCCGTTGCCTCCTCCCAGGACTTGCTAAACAAGGAACCATTCCTAAGACACTAGAAGGAGGCAAACAGAGGAACCAGCACAGAACTCCTCCCCCGCCCAAAAAAATCCAACCAAACCAAAACAAAACAAAAAACCAACAAAACAAAAAACAACATACCTCACGTTACGCTAGTGACCAAGGCTAAGCTCTGGCCAAGGGGAGCTAGAGGGTCACCGGGAAGGGAGACGACTATTTGCTCGCCTCCTGTACTTGAGTGGAAGGTAAAAATAAAACAAAAGCAGCAGAACAGTCCCCAAGGGCTGCTTGGCTCCACTGGTGCTGCAGTTATAGCCTTGCTTGAACACATGCCTGATCCAACTGGGACAATATTTTTTTTCCATCCACACAAGATTGGGGTGAACCTCATGTTCTAACATGGTTGGGTTGTAACCATGCTGTAACCAGACTACGTCTGGAGCCCAGGCAGAGCTACACAGACTGAAAGGCTGCTTTGCTGTATTTGATAGTATCTCTATTGCCACCAGAAATACATGAAATACTTGGTACTATGTTGATGGCAACAGTATCTCAGAGAGAGCTCCTCCCAGCAGGGACTGAGGCTTCCTACTTTTTATCCTGCCTAGCACAACAGGGCCTGGAACAGAGCTATAAATAGCAATACAAACAGCAGCAGCAACTGAGCTGCAGCTCATGAGGCTGAAGTGGAGGGGGGGACGGTCAGCTGACAGCAGTTGGCTGGGCACAGTGCTCCCAGCCGTTCACTGAGCAGAGGAAGGGGCCTGGGGCCTGCAACTCCCTCCTCAACCCTTCTTCCACATGGCCCAATGGCTGAGCTTTAAAAATACAAACAGAAACTGTGTGAAGTGCCCCCAACTTAAGAGAACCCAGGGCCCCTGACAGCTGAAAGGAAAGGAGAGTCCCTCTTTGGCACAGGGCTATGTGTAAACATGGAGTCCTTATCTTCTCAGAGGGAGGAGTTGATAAGGAGGCTCACCCAACTCCTTGCTGGCAAAGAAGGGTCAGCGTTCTGCACTGGGCTTTCCTCTCTTTACACTCACAAAACATTATGCAAAGAAAAGATATCTGGACTGTGTCCAGGAAATGTGTCCACCTCCTTTAATTATGGTCCCTTGGCAAGGAGGATTCCTTAGGTAACAGATGGCTGCAGCAGGGAGCCAGGGCTGGTGTAGAAGAGGCTTTTCCAGCTGTGCAACCAGCAATTATTGCTTGATCATGTGCATGGGCAAGCCCTGGACTCTCAAAGAATGTATACCAGGGGTGGGCAAAATATGGCCCGCGAGGCCATTCTATCCGGCCTGCAGGGCCCCTAAAAAATTTAGAAAATTAATATTTATCTGCCCTTCATTCTGGTCAAAAATGACAGGAGCCAAGGACAGCAGGACCCAGGGGAAGCCCAGCAGGCTCCCATAACAGTAGGGCCCACCCTGCTCAAGCCAGTAGCTCCAGCAGGGGCTTCTGGCCTGGGACCA
>NW_017728998.1:44973927-44984672 GCF_001723915.1 Gavialis gangeticus
TTGGGGGGGTGGGGGGCGGCGGGCAGGGAAGGGCAGGGAAGAAGCCTGGGGAAAAGCTGAACATAGGGGGGCAGCGCTCCCATGGCCAGTGCTCCCTGCTCCAGCCACTTGCAGCCCATGCGGGGCTGTCCAGAGCAAGCACAGGCAACCCCAGGCAGGCTGCAAGCGGCTTTAGTGCGGGGTGCCAGGCACAGGGCAGGGAGGGGCTGCTCCCCCACCCTGCGCTCAGCACCACCTTGTAACCCAGCCCCATGCCAGCTCCAGGCTCGCCCGTCAGGGCTATGCACGGCGACAGCAGCTGCGGCCCCCCCAGCTTGCCATGCCAGGTAGTGTTGGCTGCTGCTGCCTGTGGGCTGCCCAGCACGCGAGCTCTGGGTGGGCAGCAGCAGCCAACATTGCCCAGCGTGGCAAGCAGGGGGGGCCACAGCTGCTACTGCCAACGGGCAAGACCAGAGCTGGTGGGGCCCAGGCTGGCAGTGGCTGCAGGTTACAAGCTGGTGCTGACAGCAGGAAAAGTGGCCCCTTGCTTATCCTGTGGCTGGTGCCCTGTTCTGTAGCAGCTTGCAACCCACATGGGGCTGCCTGTGCCTGCTCCAGACAGCCCCACGTGGGCTGCGAATGCTTGCAGCAGGGAGTACCAGCCATGGGGCTGGCGAGGGGCCACTTTTCCCCATGCTCAGCACCAGTTCCTTCCCTGCTGGTGAGTGTAGGGTTGGGGCTGTGCACTGCCCCCCTGCCTGTACCACAGGGCTGGGGGGCACTGGGAGTGAGCAGGTACAGGAGCCAGCAGAAGCATAGGGCCCACACCAGTGTCCCGGGGCCAGTGCCGGTGGGGCCCAGAGCAAGATGGCAGGAGCATGGGGTCCCAGCTGGCAGGGGCACTATGGAGCTGGGCCAGCTCCCCCCTCTCCCTGCTGGTGCAGCCCATCCTGGCTCCACAGACTCCTGCAAGCCTGTGCCCTGCTTTGGGCCCCACCAGTGCTGGCCCTGGGACACTGGCTCCAAGATGGTGACCAGGGGGTGGGGCTACCCATGTGGCCCTCAACAGCCTGCCAAAACTGGGTAAGCGGCCCTCAGCCCAAAATAATTGCCTGCCCCTGATGTATACTGTCACTGCTCCCGTTTAGTCAGGTCTCTAAGGACCAGAGCCATAGCTACGGCTGCTTGGGAGACATCACATAGGTCTGATCCTAGAACGGCAGTGCCAGGAGCAGCTCTGGACCCTCAAGGATGTAAGGGAGCCTTCCCATACACCTAATCTCTGCCCTGCAGCCCATGGCAGGCTCACCTCTCCTACTGGCTAGAACATGGATTCAGCCATTTTTCTCAGGTGCTGCCACTCAGGCATGGCAACCTTCCCTTCTCCAGAGCAGAACAGAGGCCCAAGAATGAGACTGTGTGGTAGTGATGGTCATTCTATGCACATACAGCACCTAATAATGGTGCCCTGACTGGAAGAGATTAGCACTTTAGTACTACAAACAATGACAGACACTCCCCTCCAACCCCAACAGTGAAGCATGTTCTCTCCACTGTGCCCCTACACCCTTGCGGGCCCAAGGACCTGTGTATGCCCATCCCTACTGCCCTCTATGCTTGGGCTCTTCTGCATCTTCTACTGCCCTTAGAGCTAGTGAAGAAGTGTGTGGTGGCAGCCCCAATCATTGGTCTTTTTGAACCCAGGTGAGAAAAATAGACTTTCCCTCCCAAGATGGTTTATTTTCCCTAACAGCCAGAGATGAGTGTCAACAGAAACTCTGTGAGCCTGACTTCTCCACTCAGGGATGTGGTGACAAGTGCTTCCCAGTACTGGTGCAGGGTCAGTATCTTTGTTAATCACCAGGCAATTCTTTCTCCCTTAGGATGAAAGCCCCAAGTTCTGGCTCATTCTTTCTCCATCACCCACTGGAAAGGAAACTAGTTTCACAAGCTGTCCTCAGCTAGCAAACTGCTGAGAACTCCATGCTTCCACTCAAGGGCACTGAGCGGCTCTACTACAACTAAACCGCTGACTGAGCAGCTCTCCTCTCATTCAACATCCTGAATGCAGGCCCCTTTGGCTTCACTGGTTTGAAAAAGCCTCATTGGCTGTTACTAAATCACTGGAGAGTCTCAAACCCATTCAGAATTATTCGTATCTTGTAAAAATCAAAGATGACACAACAAAGACAGGTGCCTCACTGCAGCCCTCTTCTCAAGAGAAGCAAACAATACACAGACTGGGAAAGACAGACCACCTTTAATCAGCTGTTTAAACTCACCCACTTTTGTTATGAGAAAGTGCAAGGCTGGATCATCACCCTTTGACCTTGCGAGCTACAGTGAGTTGTCCCAGTATGTCTGCTGCCTTGTTTAGGCTACATGATGTTACGCTGCTTGTAGACCCACCTACTTTCCACCCCTGATCTACTCTTAAGAAACAGAGAGTGGAGCCCTTTAAAGGATACAACTTCTGGATGAGGTCATAAGCATGTTTGTAGTTCTGAGTGAGGAAGCAGAGGGACACAGTTGTCACAGGGTTGTGGCACCAGGAACGGTATAGGCAGCAAAACAGGTTACGGCTCTCCTGGGGAAAGAGAAAGCAATGAGTTAGAACTATAGCTGGAGCACACGGGTCTGTATACCAAGCCTCAGGTTCCCCACACCTAGACTGCCTGAAGTCAGTGGGCCAACACATAACAGGGCTGATTCAACCTTGCATTCCTCCAAATCAGAGAACCAAAGTACTACACAAGACATCATGGGGATCCCTTGAAAAGATATAAAAGGAGATATTTCTGGGCTTCTAAATGTACAAACATGCTTGTGTATTGCACTTGACTGGTGACAGCACATGTAGCTGTGATATTTACCTAGACCAGTAGTTCTTAACCTTTTTAGACTCAATACACCCCTTGGGAAATAACAGTTCTGTTTTCACTTGATTTTTGACTAAAGAAATGTAATAGAGCAATTCTTCTGTTGCAAAGAACTCAGAAAGACCTCAATAGGTCAGAGGGTTTTTAATGCTATGAATTCTTATTTGAGATCTCTGGGTTTATCTTGTGAATCATGGGTGCACACCCAACAGTGCTAATATTGTGCTCCACAATGCAATACCCTTAGCAGGATATCAAGGCACCCCAGGGTGCCAGCACCCTAGTTAAGATGCGCTGACCTAGACAAATGGCCATTTCAATCTCCCTGGCTATTTGCATGAGTATCTGTTGTAATGGCTCCCTACTGTGAGGAAACGCAGATGCATGTCTTGGGAGGTCTTCTGCTTGTTCAGAGCCAGGGTCCAAGATGTCACAGAGGGACTACTGAGGCTCACTTGGCCCCCTGACTAGTACCCCATGCTGCTCATCCATGTGGGCACCAATGATACTGGGCTCTGTGTGCAAGGGTGAGGGTGCCTGAGGCTCAGGTTGTGTTCTCGTTGATCTTTCCAGTCAAGGGAAAGGGCCTGGGGAGGAGTACGTGCACCCCGCAGATGAACACCTGGCTACACAGGTGGTGTCGCCAACAAGAATTTGGCTTCTTTGACCACGGGACGTTCTTCCAAGAAGGATTGCTGGGAAGAGATGGGATCCACCTGGTGAAGAAAGGGAAGAGCAACTTCACGGACAGGCTCGCTAACCCAGTGAGGAGGACTTTAAAACTAGGTTCACCAGGGGATGGAGACCAAAGCCCTGGGGGAAGTGGGAGACCTGGAGGTAGAGTAAGCAGGAAGGGGCTACAGGGGAGGTGCTTTCACACTTCCAGAGAAATCAGGGCAGTCAAATAGTTACCTCAGGTGACTGTACACAAATTCACAGAGCCTGGGAAACAAGCAGGAAGAACTTGAAGTCCTTGCACAATCGTGGAACTACGATGTGACTGGAACAACAGAGACCTGGCAGGAGCTCGCATGACTGGAGCACTGTCATGGATGGGTACAAACTGTTCAGGAAGGACAAGCGGGGAGAAAAGGAGAATGTGGAGGAGTATTAGGAATAGGAATTGTATGGCTCTTCATGTAAAAGAGCCACACAATTGCTCAGAGCTCCAGTATGAAACTGCAGACAGACTGTTGAGAGTCTCTGGGTTAGGGTCAGAGGGGAAAGCAACAAGGGTGATGTCATGGTGGGGGTCTGCTGTAGACCACCAGACTAGGAGGAAGTGGTGAATGAGGCTTTCTTCAAATAGCTAGCAGAAGTTTCCTGATCATAGGTCCTGGCTCTCATGGGGGACTTCATTCACCCTGACATCTACTGGGAGGGCAATACAGCAGTGCATAGGCAACACAGAAAAAGTTTTTGGAGAGTACTGGAGACAACTTCCTGGTGCAAGTGCTAAAGTGGCCAACTAGGGGCCAAGCTCTTCTTGACCTGCTGCTCACAAACAGGGAAGAATTGCTGGGGAATATAGTAGTGGATGACAACTTGAGCAGCAATGACCACGAGATGATAGAGTTCAAGACTGTGAAGAAGGGGAGGATGGAGAGCAGCAGAGTAAGGTACCCTGGACTTCAGAAAAGCAGATTTTGACTCATGGGCAGGATCCCCTGGGAAGCCAGTCTGAGGGGGAGAGGAGTCCAGGAGAGCTGGCGGTATTTCAAAGAAGCTTTACTGAGAGTGCAGGAACAAATCATCCTGATGCACAGGAAGACTAGCAGGTATGGCGGAAAACCAGCTTGGCTTACAAGGGAACTTGTTAGTAAACTAAACAACAAAAAAGAAACCTATAAGAAGTGGAAACTTGGACACATAACCAGGGAAGAATATAAGAGCGTTGCTTGGACATGCAGGGATGAAGTCAGGAAGGCCAAAGAACAACTGGAGTCGCAACAAAAGGATGTGAAGGGTAACAAGAAGGGTTTCTACAAGTATGTCAGTAGCAAGAGGAGGATCAGGGACATGTGGGTTCCTTACTGAATGGGGGAGGCAACCTTGTGACAGAGGATGCAGAAAAGGCTGAACTTCTCAATGCCTTTTTTGCCCTAGTCTTCACAGGAAAGGTCAACTCCCAGAGTACTGCACCAGGCAGCACAGTTTGGTGAGGAGGTGAGCAGCCAACAGTGGCAAAAGAACAGGTCAGGGACTATTTAGAAAAGCTGGACATATAAAAGTCCATGGGGTCAGGTGGGACGCACCCAAGGGTACTGAGGGAGTTGGCTGATGAGACTGCAGAGCCACTGGCCATCATCTTTGAAAACTCATGACAATCAGGAGAGGTCCCAGATGACTGGAAAAGGGCAAACATAGTGCCCATATTTAAGAAAGGGAAAAAGGAGGATCCAGGGAATTGCAGACCAGTCAACCTCACCTCAGTCTCTGGAAAAATCACGGAGCAGATCCTCAAGGAATCCATGTCTAAGCACTTGGAGAAGAAGGTGATTAGAAACAATCAGCATGGATTCACCAGGGGCAAGTCATGCCTGACCAATCTGACTGCCTTCTATGATGAGATAGGCTCTGTGGATGTGGGGAAACTAGTGGATGTGGTGTATCTTGATTTTAGCAAGGTTTTTGATACAGTCTCCTACAACATTCTCCCAGGCAAGCTAAGGAAGTACAGGCTGGATGAATGGACTGTAAGGTGGATAGAAAGCTGGCCAGAGCATCAGGCTTAGAGAGTAGTAATCAATGGCTCAATGTCTAGTTGGCAGCTGGTACTGAGTGGAATGCCCCAGGGGTGGGTCCTGGGGCTGGTTTTATTCAATGTCTTCATCAGTGACCTGGAAGACGGGAGAGAGAGCACCCTCAGCAAGTCTGCAGCTGACAACAAGCTAGGGGGAGTAGCAGCTACACAGGAGGGTAGGGCTAATATTCAGAGCGACCTAGACAAATTGGAGGATTGGGCCAAAAGAAATCTCATGAGGTTCAACAAGGATAAGTGCAAAGTCCTACACTTAGGACAGAACAATCCCATGCAGCAGTACAGGCTGGGTGCTGGCTGGCTGCTTTTAGCAGCTCTGCAGAAAAGGACCTGGGGGGTTATAGTGGGCAATAAGCTGAATATGAACCAGAAAGGTGCCCTTGTTGCCAAGAAGGCTAACAGCATACTGGGCTGGATTGGTAGGTGTGTTGCCAGTATGTCAAGGGATGCAATTATTTTCCTCTATTCAGCACTGGTGAGGTCATATTTGGAATACTGTGTTCAGTTTTGGGCCCCCCACTACAGAAAGGACATGGACAAATTGGAAAGAGTGCAGTAGAAGGGGATAAAAATGGTGAGGGGGCTGGGGGACGTGACTTATGAGGGAAGACTGAGGGAACTGGGCTTATTTAGTCTAAAGAAGAGGAGACAGGGGACTGAATAGCAGCCTTCAACTACCTGAAGGGGGGTTCGAAAGAGGATGGAGCTAAACTGTTCTCCATAGCAGCAGATGACAGAACAAGGAGCAGTGGTCTCAAGTTGCAGCGAGGGAAGTTTAGGTTAGATATCAGGTAAAATTTTCTCACTAGGAGGGTAGTATAACATTGGAACAGATTACCCAGACGTAGTGAAAGCTCTATTCCTGGAGGCTTTCAAAACCCAGCCAGACAAATCTTTGGCTGGGATGATTGATCTGGGGCTGGTCCTGCTTTGAGCAGGGGGTTGGACTGGATGACCTCCTGAGGTCCCTTCTACCCCTAACTTTCTCTGATTCTATGAGGAGCACATTTTCACACAGGTATATGTGGAGATGATCAGAAATGTGGACCACTCTGCTTGTGGTATAAAGTACAGAGGGTGTGCTGTACATTTCTTGCAGCCTGCTGTGAGTTGCTGCACTTTACCCCAGAGCTGGTGACATTTCAGTAATATGGTACAGAAGCTCAGGGAGCAGAAAACTGCAGTGCAAATTTAGACTATAGTTGTCCTAAGACTGTACAGAGGCAGGTGGAAAAGTCTCCCCTGACTGAGGTCTTTTGTGCCAACCTGAAAGTCCAAGTGATTTTTTTGCAAATGATTAACAAGAGGTTCTGAAGGAAATGCTGACAGTCCCTTAGCTAGTGTCATTTTGCCAGTGCTCTAGTATGCCAAAATGCTCCCTCACAAGGGCAGGGTGGCAAAGTGGTTATGAAATCTAGCTATGGCTCTAGAGGTATAAACTCAAGCCCTTCTTTGAACTCATGTTAAAGACTTCCCTAGGTCAACTCAACAAGTATTGCCCACTGAAGAGGTGGGAGATAGCAGAGACAGGCAGATCTAATGCTGGCCATACTGCTCCTGTGTGCCACTAGCTACATAACCTGGTATGCCCCAGCCATGCCAGTCTGATAGATTTGTAGGGTGGAGGGGATCTGTGACCTCAGTTCTAGGCAGAATGATAGAAACCTCCGGAGACTAAATGTACAGGATATAGTATACAAGAAGCCCAAGATTGGTTTGTTTTCTCCTTTCAGCAGAAACCCCCAATGGTTTTCCTTAGTCATTAGTGGTTTGGTAATTCTGACTACTGCAGTAGGCACAAGCCAAGGCAAGCTGACTCCTCCTCTGCTGTGGCTTGAGTTGTCGTCACCCAACCCCCCCAGAACATCAGAGCACGTGGCAGGAGACTGTGCCTGAGAGCCATGACAGCGAAAGGGGTGTGGTTGCTACTGACAAAGCCTGCTGTGCCCTGGTGTGTGGGGAAGACGCACCAAAGGACTGGAGTGAAAGGCTGTCTGACAGCACAGATCTAATTACATGAGAGAGCCCTGAACAAATTAGTCAACCAAGTAAACAGCATGCAGACAGCACTCCACCCTGTCCCCCCTACCCCCCCCATCCCAAACCACTGGCTGGGGACAGAGAGGAAGATGCCAGAATACACTTGGCTCTAGAGCAGAGGAGTACATGCCATGGAGGCCCTTTGAGTGGCACAGAAGTCAGAGTGCCTGTGAGGGTACAGGAGACACGGAGGCTCCACAGAGGAGGTACCTGCAGGCAGCAAGGGCTGGGTGTCCACCTGGGCATTAGATCAGGTGAATGCAACTCAACAGTAAACAAGAGAGTAAGGAAGACTTAGCAGATGGCAGCTTCTTTGGAGACAGCCAGCCCAGCCCAGCCCATCATGCATCCAGAAAACACACACAGTGTCTAGAAAACAGTTTAGCTGACATTAGACTCCCAGATAGAACTCCTAGGGGAGTTATGAGGGAAACGCTCTTCCCCTTCAGACCAAGGTCAAGGCTGAGTTAGAGCTTAACACTCCCCTCTGCAAAGGCCAGAAACTAGGCTCCCCCAGGTGAGCATTACCTTTAGCTAGAGCACCATGCTAAGATATAGCTAATGCATGGGGGCTCTGAGGTCCTGGATACAGGTTCATTGGGAATGAGGGCAGAGATGCTGCTGGCTAATCCCCGTCTCCCTCACCAAGTCTCTGGATGGCACTGGGTTGCAGACAGTCAGCTCTCTGGAGCCCACATTCTCCTGCATGCAGCTGTTTTCCCCACTCCACAAGCCTTGCAGGGATGTCATCCTTCCTAACAGAAGCAGTTGCTCTGGGCCACGCTGTAAGCTCTTCAGGATGAACAGCTGAAGCCAAGATCAGGGCTCTGAAGGGAGTGTGCAGGGGAATCCTGCTGCCATCACCTGTTCCCTCTATAGCATGTGTATGCTTGGGGGAAGAGGGACAGACATCAGCTGCTGGGGAGTCAGAAGAGAGAAGCCCAAAAGCCATAAAGACTTCGGAGATGAGTCCATAACCCCCTTACAAAAGGTGAAACAGGAATTGGTAACACCCTCCAAGCCCCATGGCTGTCATTGGGCAAGGTTTGCCCCTATGTGATTAATGACAGTCACATGCCAGCTTGGTCAACATGACCTTCCATGTTAATTCCCACTGGAGATCCCTGAATCAAACTCAGGGGAAACTTTAATTCAGCCTACACAGGAGTATTGGTCTCCTGGCCAAAGTGTTGGACCAAGACCCTGGAGACCTAGATTTAATTCTGAGCTATGATGTTTTTCTTATGTGACCCTGGATGAATCAACTAGCCATTCTGTGCCTCAGTTCCTTTTTAAGAGGCAGATGCCCTCCCCATCACCCTTTCTCCAGCCTGTCTAGCTTCTATAGAACAAGTGCTACCAGTCTCATTTCAGAGTCCCTAAGCACTACTAAAAGACATGTAAAGTTGCAGGCAATGGACACATTTTCAGAAAGAAGAGAGCCTATTCCAAGGGTGAGCCTAAACATGAGGAAATTTCAGTCAAAGGAGGCTGCAAGCAGGTTCAAAATTGAGCTTTAATGTGGAACCAATTCTCTGGTGATGGGACCACCTGTTAGGTGTGGACAGACAGTTGAAGTGCTTTAAAATTACAGCACTTTACAGTTAATCCACTGTATTCATTTCATGTCTGCTGTATTCTACTGTAAGTGGAAGCTAAGCCATTGTAACTTTAAACCTGTTTCACGTGGGTATATTGGTATAAGGCAGGACAGACAAAACAGTTACACTAGTTCACCTGATGTACTCTCTCCGGAGCAGTTAAGTCCCTCCCCACTCTTTAAAACTGCCTGTTACATCTGTCCATAGTTTATTCATTTGCTATGGCTTTGTCTGTTGTTCCCCCACCTCTTAGAATACGTTTTCTTTCTGAAAATGCACAAGTGAATGAAGACAGTGCTTGTGCACACATACAGCTTGTCACCAAACAAGTCACAGTCCCATGTCCAAGACAGACCCTTCTCTTAAATTACGATTGTGACTGAGGGCGACTGCTTTTCCTAGGGAGATGAGCTACATGCGTGATGCTTACAGGTCTATTCAAAACCTGCTCTCCGACCTAGCATTTCTTCAAACATGGTGAGCGGACAGAAACCAACAGTTAAAATTTGCATTCATCCAAGGACTTCAGATCACCTTACAAACACGAAACCTCGGCATCTACTGTGAAAGCTCAAGTACACAGCACATCCAACAGGTACAGAGGCAGCACAGGCTCCAAGGCCAAGGAGTCTGTGAAAGCAGCAGGAAATCTGAATCCCAGAGATTTAATGACATCCCCCTCCTCATTCAGCACTACTGCTATGACTGAGCCCTTCCAGGACAGAGAACAAACAGAATATTTGGAAGCTGTGTACAAACAGGCCTTAGCAGTAAGGTTTCTTTTTAGGATACAAGAAACATGAAGAGATGCTAGGAAGTTTAGATTGCTGCAGTACTGGACAGGAGCCACAGTCTGTCCTTCTCCTCAGCAAAAAATAGAATGAGTTGAGGGTAAGACAGCTATTAGAAAGTTAGCCTGATGGGACTAAACCTTGAAATTCAGGTAAAAAAAGGGCCTCTGGTTCATTATAGCCTCAGTCACGCACACAGGTAAATGGTGGGAGAGATGGGCAGAGCCTGCTTATGTATATAGGGAGCATTTTCGTTCAACTTACCGGTGTCTTCAGGTCTTTGAGCTGGTTTCTCAGCTGGAAGAGCTCAGAGGATGTCAGCAGTATAGTGTTCAGGGTATGAACCATGGTAGAGGCAAACTTAAGGTCCTCCTCCCGAAGCAAGATGTCTGCCATGGAGTGGAAGATGTTCTCTGCATTCAGCAGTAGACAAAGTTGCCTGTATGTCAACAAAAGAATAAAAGAAACAGAGTTATCCTTCCAGTCTACAAGGTAACCCTACAAGATCTGTGTACCATACACCAATTGGTAAGGTGTCCCTGACTGATGCAGGGACATTAGGGATGGGAACAGCACAGCAGGGTTGCATCTAAGCACTTCCCCATAGGCCACTATAGTCTCTGTTCTCTCTGTAATGCTCTGACTTGAACCAGCCCAGTTCCAACCACTGGTGTTCCTGCCACTTCCCTTATGA
>NW_017728998.1:44984788-44997607 GCF_001723915.1 Gavialis gangeticus
CTTCTCGTCATTCCCTTGCTTGCCCCACCCCCTTCCCACCCCCGTGTGTTCCCGCCCCCTCCCTTATGACCAAAAAAAAAAAAAAAAAAAAAAATCACACCTCTGACTGTAAGGAAAGTTGCCTGTTACTCAGCATAATGGCTTGTGTACTTAATTTCACCCCACTACTGTCACTTGTATCATTTTGGACACCCCCAACAACCCCTCTTCCTTAGGTGTTGGGACCTTTCCAATGCTTGCAGAGAGAACTGGACCATTTCACTCTTCAGGGCATGTTTGACCAACGGACACATCCTGCTACCCTGCCTTTCCCTGTGAAGTAGGGGACTCTCTCCAGCCGACTCACTGATGCTATCCTCTCCTGAACCTCCTTCTATTTCCCTCTCTGTGGCATGAAGACACCCAAGTGTGAGCACACTGGTCTGGCAGCAGGGAATAGCACCCCCTACCTTCTGCCATGAAGCAAGGCCTCTGCATATACAACTCTATCATAGCACTGGCTTCTACTACTGAACGTAGCTGCTGGCTTTTCATTCGTCTCTCTCAACCATTTAACATTACTATTTTCCCCTACTACAGGCTGGAAGGAATTTCGCTTGATGGCTGTTAAAGGTAGACGTGTGCAGACCAACAGGCTATTGGTGAGGACCAGATCCTGATACCTGGATTCTAACACTTGCCCAAGTACCTGTCGCAAAGACCACAGACACAGGTAAAGACTTCCTTTCTCTTTTTAAAAGGGAAAACTGAAGCACAGCCAATGTGTTTGACTGGATACCCCCCAGCTAGTTGGTAACAGTGAGGAGCAGAATCCAGGTCACCTGACTTCAAGGCTTGTGCTCAGTTCACTTGGACACAGCTGTTTGCATGCTAAAACACACGCACTCCTACAGATACACTTTCTATCACCCGGACAATTTTCTTTGGAAAACTCCAGCTCTGTGCAGTTCTGCTCATATGTTGCCCCTCAGATGCATCATCTGGGTCACAGTAAGAATGTTCTGCTTAAATTGAAGCACACTCAAAATTTTTAACATTTTTTACTAGGAACCAAAAACCACATTTTCCTCTGTGTTTGTTTGGATTTGATGATGTTTTGTTCTCTTTGCTACAGAGTTAAGTCCACCCAAATGACTGCATCTCTGGGCAGTTTGTTTGAAGACACCTGAAATACTTCTCAATGTTGCCTTTGCTGTTCTTTACTAATATTGAAGAGACATGGGAAGCCATGATCCAAACACTTCAGTGCCTTGAGAGGAATTTTATCCATGGTCATTGGAAGTGCTGGGGGAGGGGCCAGAGGCCAGGAAATACAGGCTTAAAACAATATGTTTGATTTTAGATTCAGTGTTTGATGGGACGATTCATGCAACATCAGCTCTTTCCTGAAGTTCAGGAGTAGCCAGTCAGCTATTCACCTGGAGTTGGGTAGGAAGGGTGCACAACATGCATTAAAGTATTCTTTGTTAAAGACCATGACAATGAAAGGAAGACATTTATGTGCATGGATGGGAACGATTTCTAAGGCTCCCATCAGCACAGCTCAGCTAAGCCATCTAATGTTTCTCTCCTGCTGTGAAATCTGGCTTAGGGTGGGATCTCCACCACGGACTGGGGTGTTCAGTCTAACCAGCTGTAGAAACAACAAGAAGTTGTCAGAAAAGTCCCTCTTGGGCAGACCACTCCAACCTTGCTTGCCAGAGTGATTCATGAGGAGTTTAATCCTGCTAAGGTTCTGGGTTCCCTGCCACATTTTGTTGTCTTACTACACCAGTTCCTGCCATTCCCAGGCACAGATTTAAAATGAGAGCTCCTGGGTTCCAAGCAGCATTGGCTAACAGCGATGCTGTTTGTGACTGGTTTTGCTGTGCGCTTAACAGAAGAGCTTGGACCTACAGACAAGTCTCCTTTTTTATCCTTAGACTGACGCAGCCCCAGGTGGCTTGACCAGCGATGGAAGATTCGCACAGTGATGACAGTGGCTTCCAAGCCTATATATAAACAATCACCAATTACACCACTTCAGACCTTGCCATGAGCTGTCAGTCTTTAAAAATGGGTTGCCCCATCTCTACAGTTGCTGGGGGGAGTGCTGAGTTAGGTATTTTCACAAAACCATTTGTCTCCCTCACTAAGTGGGGAAAGGTCACTTCTTTATTTAAGATACAATAGGACTGAGGGCTGGATGTGCTGCCAGCTGATGGGCAGCACTCCAGCCACTTCCTGACCCCATGCCCTTCCACCCCAATCACCCACAAAAACACCGGTATCAGGCAATCAGAACTGGCAACTGCATTCTACCTGGAGGCATGATAGTGACACATATGTGGGCAAAACAAGCAGTGCGTGCTTTCCTGGAGGGAGGGACTAGGCTAGCAAGCTTTTGGCTTGGCCTGGCTGTCAGCAAAGAGCTCTCAAGAGGCAGATGAAATGAGTGGCTGGTACTCCTGCAGGAAGATCTTTGCTCTGGGGAAGGTCACGAGGACACTTTTCCTCCTGCCTGCTGGTACTGTGCCTGTGCTGCCAGAGGCAGTGGTACCAGCATATGCTGACTTCCAACAGTGTACTCTGGGCGCATGGCAGCTCTGGATTAAATAAGAGAAAAAGGATCCAAAACATATCTTCTGTTGCATACAGGCTCCAGCTGTGATTTTGTCATGTCAAGCAGGGTCAAGCTGGGGCACTGATTTCATGGGAAAACTCCAGGGCAGTAGAAAGTGATGCCTGCAGATCAAATCAGGAGCATTCTTTCCTCAAGTCCCTGGTAAACCAGGGTCCCAGAGCAGCCAGCATTGGTGGCTGTGCTACTTGAGGGATCATCCTTGGAAAGAGCTCTCCAGTTCACCCATGGAACTTTTTGCCAGAACAAAAGCTGTCAGCCTTTGTATTTAGCTAGGTAAGCTCTACCTAGATTTCCCTCCTGCCACAGGTGGGTGTTCACTTCCTATCCTAAACTCCTATGCAATTAAGCCATCTGCCCCTGAAACCTGCCCTACTCTGGGGATGGTGACACTGCTGGTGGTGGCAAACTGGGCTGTAGTTTGTGCAGCCAGGTGCAAAGCTCTCCTGGATCTCACATGGCTAAAAGACAATGCAAATATTCAGAACCTCCATAACTGCCCCCTTTTTTTTTTAAGCTAGGCTGGACTAAGGGTCTCCTCTACTTAAAGAGGAAGTGACACTGTTTTATTAAACCTACAGCACAGCTATAGTGACGCAAGTTACTAACAGTATGCTTATGTACTGCTGATCTGAGGCAGGTGTTTCAAGCACAAGCCAAGGTGCTGGTTACAAGTTTTCAGAATGAAGAAAACTACCCTTCTGGTCACGCTGTACCCAAGGTAACCTTGACTTGCTTTGGGTCCTTTCTTATCTAACCGCTACTTTAGGACAGTCTGTATTACAATTCCCAACAACACAAGCTCTTAGTTCCTCTGGTCTTAAAAACCTATACCCATTGTCCACTATAAAGTTTAGCAAGAACATCAGATCTCTCTGCATGTAAGCACAGATGATGTCTACTGGTTTATGTTAGAGGCCCTTTTTAAGAGGAGGCCCAACTCAGCCCTGCCTGGGTACTGAGAATACTGTTTGTGCATCTGACTGAAGATGGAGCACATAGTTCATGGGATAGATACACAACTAGGTCAAAGCAAAACAGGGTACATTCTGTCTCTATCCTATTCTGGATTCTTGAAAAACTCAAGATGGGCTGAAGGAGACTCTGGTAGGAGGTAAAACACAGCAGGATTTTCAAGAGGCTTCTAACAAGATCCATCACAAAAAAAATTAAGGAAAACAGCTAACCATGGGATAAGACAGATGTATCAAGACATGGTTCAAAACACAAAGGATACTTAGGAGTAAATGGCGGCATCTCCAAGTGCAGGGAGGTTAACAGTCTGCTACCCCAGGGGTGGGCATTTAACATATTAATGATTTAAGGGAGAAAGTGGACAGTGAGGTAATGATACCTGCTGAAAACTGAGCTACACTACAGAAGGGTAAGAAGAGCTGGGAGGAGCTCCAAAATAATAGAAATGTGCTGAGGAATTAAGCAAGGGATAGAAGATGGGATACAGAAGGGCAGAAAAGAAGAGGGCAACTCCAAAAGCATGGGTGTGTGCCCAGTCAGCATCCTTCTTTCAGGACAGAACAGCTGTCACGATAGCCCAGTGACAGTGCCTAGCCAGCCAACAAGCACCTGAAGAGAGCTGAATGGACTGGGAAGAACATTTATAGATATCTTCCTTCTCTTCAAGGATTCATCATATCCATTACACAACTCCCACGGAATAAAAGAATAAAAGACCATTCTTTGCTGAAGACATTGCACACAAATCAGTCTCAAACCATGTTAAATGCATTCCCTGCCAATCCTCCATGCTACATCTAGATGTCAGGATGGCGAATGCATCAGCATGCCTGAGATGTGGACTATGCAGGTGTATCTGGGTTTTTTGTACCCATATACATCAACCATGGTGTCATTCCATGAAAGTACTCACATAGCCACTAGCAAGCTCTTGTACTCCTGACTCCATCTGCTGCATATTACATTTTCAAAACAAAGCCCTCTTGCCTTTCAACGTTGTCTGGAACTCTGCAAAGCACCATTCAGGGAACACACGAGCTCCAGGGGCTGGTAATGGGATTAAGAACATTTAATCTCTTGATCTGTTGCTCCAGGACCAGATGAGGTGACAGTACCCAGAAGTCTACTTCCAGAAGGCTCTTCTACAGTCAGTGCAGGGCTCCTACATGAAAGCTGCCAGCCCAAGGGTCTGTGGTAAGGCAATCTGAGACAGGCATGGAATAGACCTGAACGTTCTCCTTTGCACGCGACTGAGGAAGGCTAACTGGGAGAAAAATGGGAACAGCTTTTCCCTGCCACTGTGGTATACTCCACCCCCTCCCATTTCTACAGCTGCCACCCCTCCGTGGCTTGTACCAGAACTAAATTCACTGTGACATTGGAAAAACATTTGTAAGAGATGGTGGGGGAGAAAGGAGGAAGGTAACAAAAGCACCAGCATTTGCCCAATGTGCAAAGGGTGAGGGTTGGGGGGGATTGCTTCTTGGTAACTTTCTAGCCTTCTCCCTATTGCACTGCACTGTCTTGGTACCCAAGCAGCTTTGCTGTTTTGAGGGAGGGCAACAGGGACTTGGAGAGGCAGCAGTCACAGTTTGCAGCTCGGCTGGTGCAATTAGTAACACAGTTCTGGCTGACAATAAGATTCTCTGTGCGGAGGTTTATGTAACCTAATCTAACATTCTTTATGGGCTGTGTTGAAATGGAACGGGCAATAAATAAGCCCATTTATACCAATTATTCTTATGTAACCGGCTGCATTCATGTGTTTTTGGGATTAAACACTTCCCCCTCCCTTGGCTTCATGCGGGCTGGCTGGGAAAGAAGGAATGGGAAAATAAATTCAAGGTGGAGAGAGAATGGAGGGGGAGGCAGAGGCCAGCCCGTGATGACTAGGAGATAGGTAATGGAATACTGGAGGACAATCAGGGTCAGGCTGTTGCAGCACAGCTGCCACAAGCAGCTGGCTCAGACAGAAGCCAACAGAGGATGCTGAGGGGAGCCTGTCCCAGGATGGAGTTGTTCTGAGGCTACTTCAAGTCCAACCTGAACTAGCAAGAGACAACATAAATCTCAGAATCAAATTCATCACCAGTTGTGAAGGAGTAAGCATGGCACTGCCAGGAGCTGGGATCTTTTGAAGCACTTTTAGAAGAAGGCTGTGGCCATTTCACTGAACCCATCTGCTTTGGCTAAGGTCAGCTCAACACATGAGCAATGCACAAGGCTTTGGAGTCCAGGACAAAAATATCCTTCCTCCTGCCCCACCCAACACTAACGTTAATGATTAAGTGCACCTAAAATGAATGCCATGAGTCAGGCTCTTGCTGTTTAAAATAGCTCTGGGCAGCAATTCCTTTGTCTAAAAGAGACAGCTACTTCCAGAGAGGTGAGAGCACAGGGTGCAGAGCTGAAATGGCCCTTGCCTCTGGTGATGGTGATTGCTAGTTCTCTATCATGTGAAAAGAGTATTTACTGACTGCTGGGGAAGGAAAATCTTTTTCAGCTGAGAGACTTTGAACCTCAAAATGCATCCTTCCCTCCAATTGTTTTTTGCATCCTTTTGAGGCTCTGGACCCTGCACAAACAAGGAACAGATTAACAGCTGATGGCTGCATCCTCCCCAACTCCCTGCTGAAAATGGACCAGGTCTGAGGACCTAGTTGAATTTCCTACACAACTGGCCACCAGATGCCTTCCTTCTAGGACAGCTGAAGGCAAAATGGCCTCTGAGCAGGTCTCAAAGGCAGACAGACTAGATGCACTGAGATGTCCAGAACTCAGCATTCCTAGGCATGTTTGTCAGGATACAGAAGCCCTTAAATAATTTCATGAACAAGCAAGTTGGGAAACAAGTTTGACAAGGCAGCCTCAAGAAGGAACCTGAAGTTTCCGAAGGTGCAAGTGAAAACAAGGAACTAGTCACATGCTTCAGCACGACAGGACTTTCCACCTGCAGTCCTATAACCTGCCCCCCCCACAACACCCATGGAAGTAGCCTGCTGTCTCTGTACACACATCTGGTACTGAAGCTGCTCTTCCAGCTGCACACCTACTGTTACCACTCCCATGTTCACCTGTAGTCAAAGAAAGGAGTCATTTCCAAACAGATCTCTAGCCTGAGCCATGCAAGGGGTCTGGTAAGTCAGCTACTCAGCCTGGAAACCTTTGGGTATGGAGCCTTTCATAGACCCAAATACCCATCAAACAGTCGCGTCCTTAGGACCAAAGAGAGAAAGACTCCTTATTTACCAGGATCTTCCACCTGTTAGCCTGCTTTTCGTGACTCCCCACAGGCTTAGACATTTGGGAAAAATCCCACTGCCCCTCCCCTGCAATCACCCTGTCAACTTCCATCAGTTGGGCCAAGTCCTCCAGCAGTCCCAAGGCCAGCGGGGAGCCAGTGTCTGTGCTCCCTGCACTCGGAAGCGAGGAGGCAAGTCACGGAGCAGAACCTGGTGACAAAGGAACCGCACTGGGAAACACCGTGCAGCGTGCCAGGAAGGCAGCTCAGAGAGAGCTGTAGTGACTTCTCTTACTCCTTGCAGGTGCCCACACTCCAAAGGAGGCATTTCAAAGGGGGAGAGAATTCTGCCCCCCCTTCCCCCCATCCTTGCTCCTTGATCATAACTGAGGACTCATTTTCCATAAATAGAAGTTCTGACATTTCACTGGCTAACGCCTTGTTCCCATCGTGCGGGAGTCTGAGTACAAACTGCTTTTGAGTTTTGGGCCTGGTTTTGATTAGTGAGGAAGGAGGAGTTTTGGTGGCATCAGGAAGTCTGAAAACATTTTCCATTAAAGGAGCAGAGCACACATCACGTCACCCCTGCATGTGAGACTCACTGGAGGGAGAAAGATGCTCCGGTGCTTTGCTCCTCTTTCCTTCCCTCACTTTTCCTTACATTTCAAATTCTGGATAAGATAATGGGAAGAACAGAACCCCGCTGCCCACCCCATGAGACATGGGGATGGCAAATGAGTAACAAGCCTCTATTAACTATGGCGCAGTGGTTACAGCAGGGGCTGGGGGTGGAAGTTATGAAAGCTCCTCAGGAAGCCAGGCCCCAGGGTAAGGGGTTCCAGATGGAGCAGTAATGAAGAGCAGCATGTGGGCGGGGGTAGGGCACAGACTGCTCCTGGCCAGTGGCTGGCTTGTGGGCCTCAGGAGAGGTGTGGTGGGGAAGAGATCCAAAGCCTGGGAGCATGAAGACCGTATCCAGGGCAGTCCAGAATGTGACACTTCCCCAAGTTTGGGAAAATCCAGGCCCTCCCTATTGGCTGTGCAGGAGGTCAGGACTTCCTGGGTACACTCCTGGCAGCAATGTCATTGACTTCGTTTGTTAAGTTGAGTCCTGGCCCCTGGTGTAGCAAGGACAAGGAAGCAGCCTTCAACTGCTGCAAAAGCACAGCTTCAGACTTTTGAGGTTTGGCCCCAAATTCATGTGCCATAAACTGATATTTTGCTAGGAAGACTGGCTTTTGCCTGACACAGGCTGGCCAAGGAGGAGTTGGCCCCTCCAATACTGCCCAACTCAAATCAGGTGCTCCTTCCCACAGGGAAGTTCATGCTTACTGTTATGACAGGTGAGACTCAGCCCTGGCTCCTCCAAGACCTAAGGCCAAGAGCATGCCAATTTCCTCAGCTTGACCTAGACACCTCAAGCAAGGACCCCAAACATCTCTCATGCCATATACATGCATATAAAACCTTTGGCTTATGTATGAATCTGTTCTGCAGGGAATTCCTCCTTAGTTGGGGGATGCTGGTTTATTCCCCACAATACCATATTCATAGACAAAGCCTATGGCCTCTTCACATCAAGCCCACACCTAATGACAGAGAGGGAGAACACTTGTTCGTGAGGTGTCAGTATCTGCTTTAAAGCTCAGGGGAGAGAGCAAACAGAAATGGGAGAGAGAGCCACATTCAATGCTGGGTTGACTTGCAGCCCAGTGCTCCAGAGTGACTTCTCTCTTTTTCTGCATCCTGTACATCAGCCCCTCAACGTGGACTATCACAGGTTGAGCTGTGTGTCCAACCTCTCTGTCCTGCTGCAGTTCTGGGAAGTTTCTGAAGGCAATGCTGGGGGAGGGTGTGGAGGAGGAGAGGACAACTGGTCTCACACACGTCAGCCAGCCAGCTGCAGCTGCCAGCCTCCATAATAACAGCCAACAGCTGAAGCCATCTGTACAGCCACAGGCAGATCACATGTCAGTGACATGGGAAACCCCAAGCAGATATGTTCCCTTGAAGGGTTTCCATTTAGTGACGGTCAAAGTAGAACATGAAACTTGCCTAGTGGCTGGGCAGTGGGAGGGGAAGTGGCATGGGAGAACAGGTGGCTTAAAACTAACCAAGTGACAGAAGAGATTCCAGAGAACTCACTGGAAGTACTGAAGGAAACAAGGCTCCTGGCACCATGGCAGGAAACACAAAATCTGGCCATTCTTCACTATTCACCCTCTTTGCTGGGTAAGACTAGCTCTGCACTTCCTCACCCCCTCAGCAGGCCAGTCCTTTACTTGGCTCTGAGCTATGTTGTGGCTAAGACTGCAGCATGCAATGAAGGGGGCATCCAGGGAGGATGCAACCAGGATACATCTGTGTGGTTAGCTGTAAGGGGGCTATGTGGGCCCTTCACTTCTGAACACCTGATTAATGCCCTGTGTTTAACCATTACAGTGCAAATGAAGCTTAGGGCACCAGAAAAGGTCAAAAGCTCACCCAGGCCTAGCAGTACATTGGGTTAGTATGGCTGAGGCACACCGGTTTCTGTAGCCCAAAGCACACAAAGGTGCAATGTAGCTAGTCCCACGTTTAGCTGCCTTGGACTCCCCAGCCCAGATGAACATTTACAGCTGGGCAGCCTTTAGCACAAGCCCACAGTGAAACTTGGATTTACACCTCCAGGAGTTGCAGGGAAGCCCTCACTGCTGTTACTCACACCCAGAGTCTGAAGATGCACATTGTAACTGGACATTTGCAAAATGGGAGAAGATGGGCATTTACCCCATTGCAACTGGCAGCCCTTGGCTCAGCTGCCAGTTGCAATGGGGTAAATGCCCAGCTGTCATGCAATGAGGCTGTCTTCCTGAGCTCACAGGCCCCAGTAAGGCCCAATTTAGTGCCACTGGCTGTGCTGTCAGGGGAGCTTGCACGGGGACTATCTGCTTTAGGTGTGGCTCTAGCCAATACTCTCAGCTCCTTGCTTTCTATCAAAACTAGAATCCATTCAAAGGCTCACGTGATGGCCTCAGGAGCTCAAGAGAACAGTCACACGTGTGGAACAATGTGGGGCTGGGAACGCAGCCTCCAACCTCTTCCTCTTCTCCCAAAATGCCTGCCAGCAAGAGCACCCTCATGGAAGCAGGAGCCATACCTTCCTGGAGTGGTCTGCTATGCAGGAAGGTAGATATGGCTTCCATTATCATACAGGCTCCTAAAGTACTGAGACACAGATAGTAGAAGCAGGCAACAGGAGAGCAGTACAAAGGTTCCACAACGTTAGTGGAAAAGGCTAAACTTGCTGACTCTGCCAAGGTCCAGAGGCCAATTCTAGCAGATGCTTTAACTGCCCTGCCAGCAGGGCCAGGATTCTAAAGACATTTATTCTCAGATGTGCATCTTACTGCCAACAAGTAGTTTTATAGATCTCAATGAGACGGGATACCCACGGCAGCAAGTGTCACACTTGGCACTTGGTCTCATCTGGTGCTGACCCTTTGGAAACTCACTTGATAGGCTTCTACTGGAAGCCCCAGAAAGCCAAAGCTATGGAACGCCACTCATGGCATTACTGCACACAGGAAGACACCTACTCTTTCCCCCTCCCCCCCCAAAGAAAAAAAACTCAGATGTGCCTTTATATTGACAATCGTTACAGGCGGTGCTGGAGAAAGCTAAAAGAACAAAATATTTTTAGTCTTCTAACTTTTTGGCTGCTTGGATATTTAAGCAGAGCTGTGGATGGAGCCCCTGTCATCACCTCCCTGTCAGAATCAGCTTCTCCTTTCGTGTGGGTCCTTTCATTCAGCAACTGGAAAGTGAAAAGCTGTGCTAAAAAGACACAGGACATGTCTAAGCCATAAAAATGGGTCTGTGCAATAGGCACAGGAACTAAAAAGAACGCATTTTTGCAGGGAAGGGGAGAAAGAAGACAGCAGGACCTGACTAGCTTTCAGGCTGACCGTGTCCTTTTAAGACAATTTTTCAAAAAACCAAAACTATTTGGCAAATTCAGCTACAGAAGCACCAGTCACTTTTCTTCTTACAGCTGCATAAGTTTGAAGATGCTCCCAGAGAAAGTAGCCTCTTGCCTTGGAAGTTTGTTTAGCAAAACATTGGGGGCTTGTTAAGACATAATGCACTGAACAAATGTTGTCAATTATGGTCCCTGGCCTAAAACTATTTACACAGTTTGAAAGCAAAGACAAGCTTCCCAATAGCTGGACCTGCCATGTATGTCTCATATGTTGCTCAGGCTGGAGCCCAAACCCAGAACAAGCATGACTCAGACACAGTTTTCAAAGGGATCAGGTCTACTGTTTAAGAGAAGACTTTCCTCAGTCCCAGAAAAAGGTGCATGGCTGGAGTGCTGGTCCACATGACTAAGGTGACTGCCTCCGAGGAAGAAGGTAGGTAGAAAAGGGTTTCTGGTGCCAGCCAGAAGGAGCACAGTTTATACACCAGGGCGACAAGGTTGGAAGTTGAATTTGACAGCAAGTGAGACAAACCATAGCAGGATGTGTTTGAGTCCATTAGCGTAGCACCTCCTGTGGGGAGCAAGAAGCAGGACTTTCTGGCACAAGTATTAGAAGAAACCAGAAGGTGAACCACAATGAACCAAGGCCCCATTGCCAGTGTACTGGTAACAGCCAATGTGATGCTTCCCTGCTCAGGCACATGAACTTCCCTGACCCCATCCCCTATAATCTACCTCCAAGTGCTATTCTGGCCCATTTTGGCCCCAGGTAGCCAGCCCATCTAAAGCCAGTGAAGCAGGAAGTCCACCTGGTCAGGTCTGCACAACTCCACTTTCTTGTAGTAGACTGGCTGACCACAAGTATTGCTCTCTGGTGGCTGGTTGAAAAGGAAAGGCACTTGGCTATTCCTTGCTAAGAGTGATCCTCTTCAGCTGGAGGGTTAAGAACTGGCTTTAGAGCCAAGAATGTATCCTGGCTGCTTGTTGTGTCCAATGTACACAGAACACGAGGATGCCCAACCCTTTGGCCAAGCCAGGCAAGTCAAGGATGCACCACATGGCTAATTCAACACATCATCCAGCAGGGCTGATCCCTCTGCTATCCTGAGCTCTGCACCCAAAAGGAGCTATTATGTCCCAACATGCCAATGCCCAGGAAAGGTCCACCAGCACTGAAAGAAAAAATTCAAGAGCAGGCAAAAGCTGAGCTGGCCTGCCTGGAGATCATCTCACCATTTATTAAAATTCTCTGGCTACAGATCAACTCTTTGTTCAGTGCTGATCAATTCACCTACCCTGCAATCAGAAGCTACAGGCCCCCTTGATGTGAAGATCGAACAGGCTCATATAGTTTCACAGCAGCCTCCCTCCCCCTCTCTTTGCAGCCTTATTTTGTAATATCCAGCTATGCTCCCTGTGAATGGCAACAAAACCACCCCTTCCTCTACTACACTCCTGCTTCAGTACACAGCAAAAGCCTAACCATGCTCCTCTGGCATTGAAAAAAACAGAACCACCAATGCCATGCCCAGACACAGCCAGAATCCATTTCATACTGATAAATCACAGCTGCCTGGCACTTGAAGCACACTCCCAACTTCAGTCTAGGAAAATGAAGACTCCCTTGACTTGGCTCCTAGAATGCCACCTGACAGCATGTACCACAGGCACTATACCACCTGGCTGAGAGGATGTGCCAGAGCCATGCTGTAAGGTACAATACCAGGAAGGGAGGCTGCTCATGCACTACTCTCCTCTCCTCCCACTGCTGCACCTGTATTATGGTGGCAGACAAGTCTCAAGGAAATAGCAACCTGTAATCTACACAGAAGGGAAGGGAATACTACAGCAGCGTTAAGCATACAGGGCAAACATTTCACCTCTGAGGAAGAAAGCCCCCAGCAACCGCCTCTACATCAGGGGTAGGCAACCCCTGGCATGTGTGCCAGCATGTAGCAGGCAAAGGCATTTTGCTTGGCACATGTACCTCAGGGCAGACAGCAGGGAAGTGGCCAGGACTGT
>NW_017728998.1:45002607-45009658 GCF_001723915.1 Gavialis gangeticus
TACTCTCCTCTCCTCCCACTGCTGCACCTGTATTATGGTGGCAGACAAGTCTCAAGGAAATAGCAACCTGTAATCTACACAGAAGGGAAGGGAATACTACAGCAGCGTTAAGCATACAGGGCAAACATTTCACCTCTGAGGAAGAAAGCCCCCAGCAACCGCCTCTACATCAGGGGTAGGCAACCCCTGGCATGTGTGCCAGCATGTAGCAGGCAAAGGCATTTTGCTTGGCACATGTACCTCAGGGCAGACAGCAGGGAAGTGGCCAGGGCTGTGCTGCCAAACAAGGATCGGGCCCCTGCAGCTCCTCTCACCCATGGCACACCAACATCTTACAAATCAAGGTTTGGGGTATTTTTGGCACTCTGCCCAAAAACACTGCCCACTCCTGCTGTACGGAGAGACGCATTTCCCCTATAGTGAGGACAGCCTCACACTGCTCAGGGGGAGGAGAGGAACGCTCCTCCATTGCAATCTGCAGCCAGCGCATACTCTAACTCTTCAAGCTGCATTGCTCCATTAGTAAGTGGCAGCACACACTAGGTGGCCATCTGTGATTCACAGCTAGCAGGCCCATGGCAGCAGCTGTAAGGAAGTGCTGGGCTGAGTCCATTAAAAATTAACTCCTTGAATTAAGTGTTATTCGTCATTGATGTAAACAGAGCACCTAGGACTGGAGGCAGGTGGGAAGCGGCTCTTCAGTAACAGTGACGACACCTGTCTCTTAGGAGCTCTCTGCTTCCTGCCAGTGGGAAGGACAAGCTGAGGCAGTGACATGGGGGCAGGCCTCAATGGAGGCTGATGCTGCTGGGTGGATCAGTTTGGTCAGCCTTTCAGGGGAAGGCTCCCAGCCTGCACCTACAGCCTCCCGTCCACAGAGACCCTGAAAGCCAGATGGGACCACACTGCCCCCGTTTCCTCCCCGGGACAGGATTCTGTGGTGGCTTGTGGGGACTGGAGGGGAGGGAAAGGGTGGGCTGTGCCCTTCTGGCTAGCTGTTAGCCAGCTTCTGCAGATCAGTCCCCAATGAGGCTGGAGGGGGCTGCCAGTGTCTCCCAAGAGAAGTGTTTTCTTCTGCTGCGAAAGCAGTCTGTGCAAGTGCCACCCTCTAACCCAGGGGCGGCCAATTATTTCAGGCAGAGGGCCACTTACTGAGTTTTGGCAAGCCATCGAGGGCTGCATAACAGGCAGCCAGAGGCAGATAACTATTAATTTTCTAAATTTTTTAGGGGCTTCGCGGGCCAGATAGAATGGGCTGGAGGGGCTGCATCCAGCCCCTGGGCCGCATTTTGCTCACCCCTGGTCTAACCTCACACCATAGCTCCTGGAAAGGAGGGAGAGTGTGGGCAGCGGTAGCAGGGACACTGCTATATTGGCCATTTCCTAATGCTACCTCCCTACTCTGCCAGTGGTCAGCCCTGAGTCCATGCAAGCAGCAGGACAGTGTGGGGATGGAGGCTGCTGCAGCCCTGGGAGGGTGAGTAGTGGAAGATCCAACTCCCCTTTTCACCTTAAAACTCAAAACCACCATCACATCATTTCCATCTGAACTACAAGAGAAACTACAAAACTTGACCATGCCGCTACCTAATCCAGGGACTTTTTACATGCTCTCTAAAACAAGGAAACCCAGGAAGATGCTCTCAGGGGACCCCAGGAAGACCTATAATATCAACCATGGACCCCAACTGAGGAAATATCAGGTTTAATCAAATCCACCCTAAAACCTCTTGTCACCCAAAGACTGAGTTTTGTCCAAGACTTTCCACAAAAACTTAAACACATAGATCACTTTACCAGCTTATATATGAACATCCCACACCAGGATGGCATCCAAGCCTGGCTTACAAGAGCAAGATTACAAGTCAGAGTACAGACCTAAAGAGATTACTGAATTTATACACCTCATACTCGCACACAACAGCTTCAGTTGCAATAACCAACAATTCATCATGGCTACAGGCACAGCTATGGGCACCCAAATGGTCCCACAATATGCCAACCTTTTTATGACTCACCTGGAAGAAGAACTGCACCGTCAAACCTATATCTGAGAGACACAGATGACATCATCATTCTGACTGAAAACCTGCAGTCTCCAATTGATTTCCATCACAAATTCAATAACCAAGGGGGCTGGACAAATGGGAAGGGTGCAGGGGGGCCAGACCTGATGATTTTGAGAGGTCCCTTTCAGCCCCTAACATCTATGAAACCGTCACCCCTCCATCAGACTCTCTCGAGCACCAACATTTCCTTTTTAGACACTACGATCAATAGCCAGAATGACAAAATAAAACCACCATATACAAGAAACCTACAGACAAACATACATATCTACACAGAACCAGCAATCAGCCTAAACACATGAAGAAAGCTGTGATATACAGCCCAGCTCTCTGATACTACCGAATTTGCACTGAGAATACCCGTGATCATCACCTCACAAATCTCAAGTGTTTTCACTCAACAAGGTCACTCCTCCAGAGACACAGATCATACTTTTGAAAGAGCCACCTGGATAACAAGTGAAGAACTACTGCAGTACAAAAAGAAAATCCCCACAAATCACACATCAGTTAGTTATGACATATTATCCTTTCCTGGAACCTATGTGGAAAATCCTCAACCAACTGCAACCCATACTAGAAGATGACCCAATTCTTAAAGAGATCTTCCCAGAACCACCCATCCTAGCCTTCCAACAAGGACTGAACCTCGCTAACCGCACCACCAGAAGCACACTTCCTATGGCCCAAAGCACGCTGAATGGATCCAGACCAGGCCAGGACAAGAAATGTAAAACCTGCCAGCACCTCCCCACCACTGTCACAATAACCACACCTCACAACAGAACCACCACCATTCCTGGATCGTACACCTGCACCTCCAGAAATGTAATGCATCTCATCCAGTGCACTGAGTGCACTGATGGAAAATATGTAGGAGAAATCAATCAACACCTGTGTACCAGAATGAATGCACACCGAAAATTTAAGACAAAAATACCCAGCTACCTGTGCGTGCACACTTCTCACAAGACAACCACTCTCTCTCCAATCTGTCAGTTCTAATTCTCAAAGGGAATATACAAAACACCTTTCGTGGATGAACCTATGAACGTCACTTCATAAATCTACTGGGTATCAAAAACCATGGACAGACATTAGATTTATGGCACATTATAAACTTGCCTGACATCCGCTAAATGCAGGTAACTTGTCTGCATTTTATCAGCTACATTCTTTCCCCTTCCCCCCTCCCCATCTCAAGCCTATTGTCATGGTCTCCCAGGGCCTCTGATCCTCACTGCCACACATTTGCCTTTTCACAGACCTTTGGAGATCTCAGAACAGCAGAGACTCCCTATGCCTCAAGAAGGATGCTTGTGCCCAAAGGCTTGCAAAGAACTTTTTTCCAACTACTCAGTTGGTCTAATAAAAGATTTCACATCTTGCCAAAGAAGCTTGCCTTTTCACAGACCTTCATTTTGTATACTGGCTTCCATTCCACCCAAGGAGATCACACAGAAAAAACAAACTCTCCCTGTGCCTGAAGAAGGGTGTTTGTACCACAAAGTTCACCAAGAACAATTTTCCCAACTATTTAGTTGGTCTAATAAAAGATATCACATTTACCCAAAGAACCTTGTCTGCCTAGTGGCAGCCAGGACATTTGTATCCCAGCAGGAGAGTTTGTGCCTGGCTCCCCCTGAAGTTCTGGGAAGAGCTCCCCCTCCTCCTGAACCAGCCCTGCAAGGCTGCTAGGACTACTGTACACCAGAAAGAAGCCCAGCTGCAGTGGTTACATTTTTGCAGGACAAACCTGGCAGCCAACCAAGGCAGATAACTCAGCAGCTGGCTGTCAAGCAGAACCAACTGCAAAAGCCAGCTCTGCCTCTACTCCATGCTCAATGCACCATGCTCTCTCATTACAAGGCTCCTTGCACCACATTTTCTGACATGTGCCTCTGGGATCCATGACACCCCTTGTCCCAGCCTAAGCAACACAACAAGTGCACTTCTAGCAGGGAGGCATGTAGGCCCACTCAGCTAGGCAGAATAGAGGGTCAACTTAGGCTACCCTCCTTGCCTAGGAGTGAGCAAGGACCATGTGAAGATGCCAAGGGAAAATATACGTCTGGGAGACATATTTGGGGTTTTGTCAGTAAAACAGATTTATTTGCAGCTGTTTAGATGCAGAAATGGCTCTCTCAGTCTTGGCTAGAAGTCACAGTTCAGAGCATTCTCCTCCTTTAGTGACTCCCCTTGGCTCTGCTTCACTAAATAAGCCTATTAAGTCAAGACCAAAGCTGATTCCTGCTAGTCTGCCACTATTTAACCCTCTACCGACTGTCCCAGAAACAGTGAAGTCTCATCATCCTTCCACAGTAGCCTGCAGTGCTAGACTACTCGTGATGGCATTTGATCACTAAATGGCAAATGCCTTTCCCTGCTTGAATACCAGCCAGCAGACTTCTAACTCTGGATGGATGGAAGGCTCCACCTTCTAAATGTGAAGAATGTTGGTACCCCGATTCAAGCTCTAGACTAAGTGGGGTGTGGATGTGAGTGATCTTGTGCCAAGTGCAAATGTTACCATGGTAAGATGCCATACAGAATGTACCCATATTAGAAGACAGCATCAACATAACTTCACTGATGTCATTAACCCAGGGTAAACTGCATTTATCTGACACCCCAATTTACTAAAACCACTGGACAGCAATCTACAGGAAGCACTAGAAACCTGCTTTGACTTGCTTGGTTAGGGAGCATTTTTTTAAAATAAAAGGTCAAGACTGTCAACAAAACCCTAGGGGTTCTGAATTCATGCTCTCTCTCTCAGTGCAGTCAAGGAAGTGATCAGCACTTCTGAAACCCAGGGGACTTAACTAAGCACCTAACTCAATCTGTAGGAGCCTAACTTCAGGGTCCTCTATCTAAAAACCTCAAACATATTGGTCCAGAAGGTTAATTCAGAATTTTGGCCTGCCCCCACATTCTCTGCCACTCTGCCAATGAAACAATCTATCACAGCACAAGTGATAGTATATTTATAGCACAGCTCATAATCGTAAGTCCTGAAGTGCTTTACAGTCCAGGTAAAGCAATCTTTTCTCTACCATTTCACTTCCTACTGCTGTGTGGCCTTGGTTGGGGTGAACTAGGGCAGCCACATCAAGCCCAACAGTGTTATAGAGTGGGGAGTTAAACATTACACACACATGCTTCCACTTACCACAGAGTCTGCACCTCTCAGCTGAAGAGTCATTAGAGCAGGCACCAGGATACGACCACCTCATTCTCTAGAGCTGCAGCCTGTAAGGCCTGCACTAGCAGACAAAACCAAAGCACAGCACAAGGTGGGCTTGCCTCTAGAGGCTGTTCACTAGAGGGGGCAACTGCAACGATTCCATTTTCGGAGAGGCAGCCCCCTGTGCTCCCAGTTTCATATGCTGCACCGGGCTGAACATTAATGTCTGTGGTTCCTGTGGGCCCCCCACAGGAAGGGAAAGGTCACGTTAGTCCTCAGTATAACAGACAGACCTGCTATGCATTCTTGTCACCTAGCAAGCATGCTAACTCTGCAGAACCAGGGAACAGGATGAGGAAATGCCAGATGCATTCCCTCCCATCCAAAACACATTAAAGGCAGACAAGTGCAAGAGGACAAAAGCCTGGAGAGGCTTTTAGCAATTTACCAGTAAGTAGTCTCAGGTCCTCTAGACCAACAGAGCTCATGCCTGTGCCTAGAAAAAGGAGACAGGTAGGTGTAGGCCATGGGTTTCTGCAAAAATCTAAGCTTCCCCCATCAACCTTCTGGATGCGAACCCAGCATAAGTGACAGAGTGACATCTGCCTACACCCGCAGGCTGATGATGGCCTGGTGAGGCTTCTCAGCTGCTATCTAATTGCATTGCTCCCCTGCAGGATTTGGGAAATTAGCTCTGGTTCTGCTTGATGCTGCTCAGGACACAATGAACTGAGGTAGAGCTGTATGCCAGGGCATTTTACAGGGAAGGGAGGCTTAGAAATGGAGAGGAAAGGCAGGGAACCAAGCCCCATACTCAAGAGGCTCAGGGATGCAGCACCGCCAACATTCACACTTCAGTATTACAGCACAGACCTAAATGCTACACAACTTCCTCAAATTTCCGCTTGGCCCAAATGCTGATTTCTGAGCTCTTTGGAAAGCTTTCTGTGTGCACATGCCATCAGGAGACCACCAGAAACACAACAGAATACACCTTCCTACAATGGGGCCAGGTCTATTCTGGATGCTGTATCCTTTCCCCTTAGAGATGACACTTTCCTCAGCCCTCCTTCTCTGGATCCTGCCTCGGGACAGTTCTGCTTGATACTCACTCTGCCCTGTCTCTACCCAGCTCCCCTTTCCATCTCCTGCTCTCAGTTAGCAACAATGGAGGAAGTCCAGCTTGCCTGCAGGCCGTGGGGGCAGCTGGTCCCACATGCAGCACCCAAGCTGTGCCACCTGTGACCCTTCATGGGCTACAGCTTCCAGTCTCTGCAAAGCAACATCTGTCAGGGAAGCGGTGAGTGCAGCAGCTCCCAGAAGTGGGGGCCCAAGCTGCAGTCTAGTGCCTGCAGCTTACACTGCCAATAGCACCTAACCCTGAACGCAGAAATGCACTGGAGGATTCCAGCTTTGCCTGAGCTCCTGAGATGCCTCAAATTAGAGACTGAAAAGAGATCTTCAAACATACTGGACTATGGAGGTGCCCCAGGCCTTAGCAATACCAGAGGATGGGGAGAGCACCTCTTCTTTCTTCCAGCAAGGCTAGTATAGAAGGATGTGCTTCAATCTTGCCCTCCATCAATGCTGACCTTGTGAAGGAAGAGCTTGAGAGGCTGGACAGCAGGTCAGCCGGCCCTAACAATTTACACCTCAGAGTACTCAAGGAGCTGGCTAGCATCATAGCTCAGCCCCTGACACGGATCTTCAAGAGCTCCTGGCACTCTGGTGAAGTGCCCGATGATTGGAAGAAGGAGAATGTGGTGCCTATCTTCAAGAAAGGGAGGAAAGTGGA
>NW_017728998.1:45011599-45026405 GCF_001723915.1 Gavialis gangeticus
TGACCAATCTCATTTCCTTTTACGACCAGGTGACCTATCATCAGGACAAGGGGGAAGAGATTGATGTTATATCTTCTCTTTAAAAACACCTTTGATCTGGTATCCCATGATCACTTTTTGGCAAAACTGGTCAACTGTGGCCTTGGGTCCACCATGATTCGCTAGCTGGGGAATTTGCTTCAGGGTCAGACCCAGAGGGTGGTGGTTAATGGAAGTCAATCATCAAGGTGCCCTGTGACCAGTGGGGTCCCTCAAGGCTCTGTCCTTGGACCTATTTTGTTCAACCTCTTCATTAATGATGTGGACACTGGAGTCAGAAGTGGACTGGCCAAGTTTGCCGATGATACCGAACTTTGGGGTAAAGCATCCACACCTGAGGACAGAGGGGTAATCCAGGCTGACCTTGGCAGGCTCAGCAAACAGGCGGATGAGAACCTGATGGTGTTCAACACTGAAAAATGTAAGTTTCTTCACCTTGGGAGGAAACACCTGCAGCATGTCTATAGGCTCAGCAGTGCTACGCTGACTAGCACTACGGACGAGAGCAACTTGGGGTCAGGACTGACCACAAGATGAACATGAGCCTTCAATGTGATGCTGCAGCCAGTAAAGCAAGCAAAATGCTGGCTTGCATCCGTAGATGCTTCTCAAGCAAATCCCAGGACATCATCCTCCTGTTGTACTCGACCTTGGTGAGGCTGCAGCTGGAGTACTGCATCTGGTTTTGGGCTCCACAATTCAAAAAGGATGTGGAGAAGCTTGAGAGATACCCAGAGGAGAGCCACACGTATGATCAGGGGTCAAGAAAACAGACCTTATGACAACAGGCTGAGAGCCATGGGGCTCCTTAGCCTGGAAAAGCGCAGGCTCAGGGGTGGGTGACCTGATGGCCACCTATAAGTTTATCGGGGTGACCACAAGGACCTGGGGGAACGTCTGTTCACCAGAGCGCCCCAAGGGATGACAAGGTCGAATGGTTATAAACTCCTGCAAGACTGTTTCAGGCCGGACATAAAGAGAACTTCTTTACTGTCCGAGCCCCCAAGGTCTGGAATGGCCTGCCGCTGGAGGTGGTTCAAGCACCTACTTTGAACATCTCCAAGAGAAACCTGGATGTTTTTCTTGCTGGGATCCTACGACCCCAGCTGACTTCCTGCCCCTGGGGCAGGGGGCTGGACTCGATCTTTTGAGGTCCCTTCCAGCCCTAATGTCTATGAAATCTATGAAATCTGATCAAGGAGGTTTGAAAAAGGAAGCCCCCAACCAGCATGGAGGGGTGGCACCCTGACAGGATTCCCTGCAGGCCTCACCCTGTCCCACTATCTTGGGGAGGGAAGAATTGATTCTCATCAGGTACTTGGGCTCCTGAGAAGCAGGTCTGGTCCTCTGCTTAGGTGTCTGGTAACGTTTTGGAGGCACGCACGGTCGGTCAAGTGTGGGGTGGTAGGACAGAGATGAGAACAAAAGTAAGGAGATTTAGGAGAAGGAATGATGGAAGAGAGGCAGAAAATGCATGGGAAGAGGCACAGCACATGATGTTGAGAAGAGAGAGGAGAGGCACAGAAAACAATGACCAAAAGATAACTTTGACACAGATCCAGAGAAAAGGGGGGAAAAAGCTGGGGAGTGTGTAGAAAGAGACAGATGCAGTACCAGGACCCTGTGCTCGGAGATGTGCTGGACAGATTCAGTGCTAAGATGCCGTTAAATTCAGCACCCGGCTGCTGCATTCCTTCAAGCTGAGTGCAGGAGGGAGGGAGAGAGGGGGGAGGGAGAGAGGGGGGAAGGACCTAGGGAGCGTAGATGCTTTGAGCTAGGTTAGCAGGTTTAGCCCTTGGATGGTGGCTGCGAGGGTCAGCAGGACAGGCCAGGCCTGCCCTGCCCATGAAGCTGGGGGCTGTGGGATATTGTTAGCCTAGGAAAAGTTACCCCACCGTCACCTATTTCAGGGGCTTTATGCTTTGTTTGAGTGGGGATCTGCAACCCTGCTGGGAGTCTACACCGCCAGGAATCCCTCCTCCCCCATGCTCTTGTAGGGATTATCCACCACCCAAACCAACAAGTGGCCATTCCCCCTCATCAGTCATCCCTTTCCATGAACCCTGGGCTCTGCAAGGAGATTCCTTGGGATCACCCAGTTTAGATCTTTCCTGGCGCTCATCTACACCACACATCTCCAAGTAAGGACAGAAACTGACTTTCCTCCCAGCCCTGGCAGTCTGACAGCAGAGTACAAACAGGGCTAATCTAAACACTACTGCAGCCACCCATCAGAGCTGCCTTTGCCTCTGACTTGCCATTAGCTGCCTCAGCCCCTTGCCTTCCCCAAACAGCCAGCCTCAGTGACAGGATGCGGGATCGGCCTATGGCTTTCTGCATGCAGAGGGGACAATCGGAACAGAGCAAAGCTTCTCAAGCCCCCTGGTTTCTGCAGGGCTGGGCGAAGCCGAACACAGCAGCCTTTGGTATTGGCTGAGTGGAGATGCCACACTACCCCTTGGGCAGAAGGGAGAAACTGGGTGGGAGGTCTCAGGCCAGTTACTACAGAAGGACCAAGCATCCACAGAGGTTTAAAAGCAGTTTTGATCACTCACAAGACAGGAATGCTGCATAGCATGGCCAGGTGGCAAAAACAGGTCCTCGAGGGCCCCCAAAGTTGCTGCCTGTTCATGACCCACCTTTCTAAGCCTGGGTTGGCAGCAATGGAAGAAGTTCAGATGGGCTGGGAAGAGAGGGGGAAAATGTCACTAATTCCGGGGTCCCTTTTCCCAATCTTTTCACCGTGCAAGCTCCAGATCATTCCTTCCTTGGCTTGGCTTGCGCTGGTGGGGGGTGGGTGAGCATTCAGAGGCACACAGCAGAGCCCCATTGCCAGTGCACTGCTGCTGAAAGGGAGGTGGAATTCAGAGACACCAAATCCATTTTGGCTGAAGGCAGGAATGGCTCTTCCTGTTGATAGTGACAACTCTGCTGAGCTCTACAACCACCCTGGCTGGGAGAAGCCTCCTCCCTCACCCCTAGCCACCACACTTGATAATGTTCCCCTGCACTATTTAATATGGGCAGTTTTCACTTTATAGCAAGAGTCACTTCTGCCTTTTATTACTAACTGCATCATGATGATTCTCAGCGACAGTCATAAAATTCCCACAGAACTTGCAAATTCTACTTAAGCAGCTTTCCTCCTCCTCAGCCACATGCTAAACAAATGAGGTGATTTTAGTAAATACCGCTCTAGTGATCTAGCAATTTGTTTTATTACTGCTATTCATACACTCAGGGATTGGTGAAGATAGTGGTATTTTCTCCTCCTGCATTAAGCAACTAGAAAAGACCTTAATAAAAACAAAGTGGGAACCCTGGATGGCAGTGTACCTCCCTAGGGAGGATAAGTGCCATTCCCATTTTGTAGATGTGGAGACCAAGGGACAAGGGGCAAAGTGACTTGCTGAAGGGGTCACAAGTAGCAGAGCCAGGTCAGCTGAACTGTTCACCCTGCTCACCTCTCCCTTCACAAACAGCTTCCAGGAGGTGTCTTGCCTTCCCCAAAAAACCAAGAACACAACTGCAGTTGCTATTATCCTGGTTCTGCCATCAAACTGACACCCTCCTCTGTTATCAGTAAATGCCCTTCCCTTTTACTTGACAGCTGGTAGCTATGACCCAGAACACAGCAGACCTGTTCTCAGGGCAGACACATTCTTTCTTATCCATGGCATATCTACATGCTCCATATCACCTTTCTCCATGCACACCACAAAGGAGGGCAGCGCCCCTTCTCGCTTCCTCCCCACCCTCCATTTCCTGTGCTAATGCCAACTGGCTGGACCTACTTGCCAACTCCTTCCTGCAGTCCCCCACAACCTCCAAAAGATTTTCACCACCCTTCCTATCAGGCCTGGACAGCATCACAGCAAGGGACAATACCCAACAACACTTTCCTCCTTATACCTGGGCAATGTGAATGGTGTGGTTTTTTTTTTTTAATGCTTCTGAGGCCTACCTGGCATTAACTCTATCCAAGGGACACCTGTTGCCCCACGCCCAAGTAACAGCCTGTCACAGAACATTTAGATATGCAAACCCATCCCCGCAGCCATCCTGACAGGAAGCACAGTCTCCATGCTGAGCTTCACAGCTGCAATCCTTTAGGAGTTGGAAGAGGAAGCGGCTTTCCCAGCAAGGATAAAATTAGGACAGCAAGGGGAGAAGAGAGGGAGGGGAAGCAGAGGAAATCAGAAGTCAGCAACACTCTGGAGCTGGAGAGAGCTGCCCCCTCCCCTCCTCCCTGTAAAGTACAAAAATTGAAATTCTTCATTTTATTTTATTTATTTCAAATCAGTCCTCAGAAGCGCACCCCTCAGGGCAAAGGAAACCATGGCAACCCTGCCAGCTCATGTTTTAAAAAATCATGGCACTTAATGTAGTAGACTTCTAAACACTTTTAAGTTTGAGGAAAAGGAGAATTAGGTCTCGGTTTCTGGGTTTCACTGAAAGCCGGAGAGAGCAGGAGTGGGAAGCAGAAACATTTCTGGGCTCTCTGCTCCCATCCCTCTTGGGGTGTGGGATATGTGTCAATTTGCATTTTAAAAGAAAGGCTCCATTAGACATCCCCACCTGGGCTCACATGTCTCCTTCCATCTGCATGCCACATGCTGAGCTGAGTCCGTTCCATTTCTTTTAGGGGCCAGATCTGCTGACAGTGATATTGCTGCACTTGCTAAAGCAGTTCAACCCTTGTGAGCAGGCAAATAAACAATGGCAGGATGAGATGGCCACAAGGCAGGAAGGTATGGAAGGGAAATAGAACAAGGTCCTATGAGCAAACTGCTCAGGAGAGCTCAGTGCACGGTCCCTGCTGCCACTGACTGCAGGTGGACTAACCAGTACTTGGGAGGCAGGAATGGAGGGAAGAACCAGCCCAGCGAGAACAGGGGGATGCAGCGTATGGTTCAGCTTAAAACAGTGCAATAGAAAGAGGCACAAACATTGGGATTATGACAGGAAGCACCAGGATAGAGGAAGACAAAAACTTTTAACAACTCAGAGTCCAGCATCCAGACTATAAGGGGTTGGGGGGCTATATTTGCTGGAACATGACCCCTGCCCAGAGAGATGAGCATGCTGAGGGCCTGAAGGGAGCAGTTATGCCCTCCCCACCAAGAGGGGACAGAAAGGAAGGTGTGCAGAAGTCAAGCAAGCCACCTGGATGACAAAGTGAACCAGAGCAAGACTTGCACCACAGCAGCTCTCAGATTCCTCTGGATGCCTTGTTTTTTTAAGCCCTTGGGTTTCCAATAGCTTTAAGCCTTGCTCTTTAAGATGTTAGGGTCAGCTAAGAATAAAAAGCATTAGATCAGAAAGATGATCTAGATCAGAAACAGTGAAGGCATCCTTGGAAGACCTAGTTTAGCATACGATCACGGAGCATTGGAAAGAAAGATTAAAAACTTTCCTTTCAATAAAAATTCCAAGCTGCAATATGAGCTCATGGTGCACAATCCGCTGGTCTGAGAGACTGTCTGGAGCAAAGCCCCTGAACTTCCACTACACACAGTGCTTCCCCTGATGTATTAATGGGGACTTACATGGACGCTGTCCGTGTCAGTAGTGCAAAACTCATGCACCTCTTGGTAAGTAGACTATGGCTGGCATTCCCAAACACAGGCACTTGCAGAAACAGTAGTTTCGCACGGCATCTCATGATTCCAGGAGGAATCCTATGTAGTGCCCCAAAAGCACTCTCCTTGCTGGCTCTGGGTCCCATGAGGCATAATATACCAGTACTTCTCCCCAAGGGCTGTGTGATGAGGGGGATTTGAAGCCTGAGATGATGGATTTTGCTGAAGCTGCTTCTTCCCAGGTTCCTGGGGCAAGGGAGCCTAGGGCTGGTGCTTTTCAAGGTAGTCACCTAGATTTCTTGAACAGCAGGTGATGCCCCTGCTGCTGGCCTGATTGCATGATTAGCACTAAGGGTGGCTCTTCTAGCCAGATGCCTTTTAATGGAAGGTGTCAAAGTTTCTGTGAAGTTAAAGAGCTCCTTGGCCCTGCCCTGGACACTGACTGATTCATGTTATATTGAAATTTATGGCAGGAGGCATGAGAGAGAAGTTGGCTCCTTGGGCACTGCTGAAATCCCCAGCTAAGTCTACAGGAGTCTTTTCCGTGTCAGATCAGGCCCAGGAACTGCCAGACTGAAGCACGATGGAGTGCGACACTGCCAGGGTGCCAAGACACAGCAACCATGTTCCCACCCGCACAACACTGCGCCAGCACCACGAGGAATGGGAGATGCTCCGAGATGGCTTCCCGCATTACTGGAAAGGTGCAGAGTGTTTTGCAGCAAGTGAGAGAACCCTCCCACAGAGCGTCTGCCTGTGAGAAGTGATTAGCATAATAGCTGCTGAAGGCACTGCCGTGCCAGCTCCAGGGGCTGGAGAAGAGGAGTTGTGCTCTAGATCACGTTGTAGCGGGATCCCTCATTAGCAGAACAGAACAATGACGTTGTTGCTGGGAAGGCTGTGTTCTTCCTGTAGCACTGCCTGACAGACTGGGTGACTGGAGCTGGACGCTGGCCACCCCACTGTGGAGTGGAACAGAGCTGGGGTTTTGCTGCTGGACTGGGTCATACAGGTTACCTTATAGCCCTCTTTTTCCTGGGTATCAGCACTGAAAGTGTTTCAAGGCTGTACAGCTGTGCAGATGTCCCCCTTGCTCCCCCTGCTGGAGCACTTCAAAATCTCCACAGCAGCATATAGCAATGGTGTTTTGGGATGATATATGGTCCTCCCATATCCCACAGTGCTCCACTCCCTTGCACATCTGTCCACTAGTTGGACTATTTCCAAAGCAGTTGGAAGCTTCAAACAGCACATTTGTTCAGGGTCTCCAACTGTCCCTTTTGCTGTGTGCTTTGCCTCCATGTCTCTTACCCACAAGGCCTCTTCCTTTCCCTCGCATAAACTGGTTGGCTGCCCTCTCCCATAGGTATCCCACCAGCTGCACTGGTCTTCTCCCCTACTCCTGGTAGACTGCAGCGCCTGTCCCTGAAGGCACCTTACACTTCTTCACAGAAGAAGCCCTTGGTGGATTAAGTCAGATTTCTTATTTTCAACTGGTTAGACTAACATCCAGGCTTTTTTCTGCCATTACCCAAGTGCTTTGTAACCCCTCACTTGAGGTTTGGGGCACAGAACTCTTATTTAACATGATTTATGTGAAACTCTTGTGTTCAACTTGTGTATGCCATGAATGCTGGAGAGGAAAAAAATGGGGAGGACTGTGATTGCGAAATAACTTTGATTAGATGCTTCACTTAACAGTTCCTCCTTGCTGAGTCTGCTTGAACGCACACTGCTCCCAAACTCACCACTTGCAGTAATGGGGTCAATACAAAAATCACTGAATGGTTAGGTAGTTTACACTGAGTGCTCTCTCTCAAAACTTAGCCAGGTTAGCCAGAGAGAGGCAGGGCTGAGAGGCACTGGCATGAAGAAGGACCTTGTTCACCAAGCTGTAAAGGCAGGGAACTCATACCCGCTGACCAACGCCTCTCCCTAGAGTACTAATGAACCAAGTTTATGCCAGGTATAATGCCACTAGCTTTATACTACTAAGTAATGTGACTAGTGAAAATTCAGGTAGAAGCCTACATTTTTCTGATTTCATGAGGCATTTTTCTCCCCCATGGTTTTCGGAGCCATCCAAACGGGTGGGTGAGTATCTATACCTCCATTATACAAATAGGGGAATTGAGGCACAGGGGCCAGCTAACACGGTATACATTTTCTAACAATGAAATAAGTCCATGGCAGAACTGGAAACATAACCCAGATTTCACAGAGCCTCAAGCTCACCCCCTACCCACTGGTCAATGCCCTCTGCAATAGGCACCTCTTGGCAACAGGTAGCTTTGTCATATTTCATAGCTTAGGTACATCGATCCTGTATTTGGTTCAAATGCTGTTCTCTTTTCAGCTATGCCCAGGGAAATAGCCACCAACTCTCTTACCTTAATATTTTAGGTTGCATGATCTTACAGTCGCTCCTGTCCCCCCGGGCAAGCCAGAGACTGCATCAAGATTTTAAGCCTGCAGGACTTCTTTGAAAAGGTGATTTGAGACTTCATAAAGCACCAGAGGTGAAGGAAAGAGAGAACCACCCAAGAGCTAAAATTAGACTTTCACATGTAAAGGGGATTAGAATCTGCCTATTGGAATAAAAACATTAAACCACATGCCAGTGCTAATATCACAGGTGTCACCTTTTCCTCCAGCACTCGTATTGCTTGGTAGCATGTTTCAGTCCTGCGATGCAGGTTAAACTTCATTGTGGCAGCCCTATTATTTCGGTTTCACAGTTAACACAGGAAGGACGGATGAGACAGGCAAGCGGACGAGTGCATGTTCTGCACTGTGCCAGTGTTCATGGCTGATAATCCAACAGCCCAAACATGTGGACTAAGTGGAACTTAGGGAAGCTGCTTTGCTCCTACTGGCTAATGGGACCCAGAAACAGAGAAGCTGCTGAATTAGAGTAGAGACAAGTGTTGGCTGGAAAGCTCTCAGGAAGATGGCTAGACAGCTGAGGTAGCCAGACCCCTTGTCAAAGTACTTCCCATGCTCAAGTGTTGGCCACTTGTTCCAAAAGTCCAAGTGGGTACTTAGCTATTTTCTCACCTACATCAGCTCTCTAGGAGACCACTATTTTATAAGGTTACAGATGCCAAGTGCTTTGAGATTTATAGAACCAGCAAAATATCCATAATCACATACAAGGGAAAGGAAAATTGTATTGTATTAAGGGGAGCACAGGGGAAGTGAGCACAGATCACTCACTGCTGATATGCTCAGGAAGTACAAGGCACAAAGAGCTGTAATACAGTGGTGGAAACTGGGGGTGTATTAAGTCCAAAGCACCAATGACCAGCTACAGCAGCCTCACTTGGCACAGAAGAGTCTTGGGGTACCCAAATCTGAGGTCATATGCATTAAAAATGCATACAGCAGCCTCTTGCCTCCAAGACCTTCTGTGCCCCAGTTACCACCACCCCATATATAACTTGTGGACAAAGTTCCTCAGGCTGGAGGTGATTGATTGTTAGGGGATGGTGCAAAAAGAGGAGCTTTTATAGGAGATTGCTAGATAAAGACAATTGTTACTTCCAAGCCCTAATGAGGGCTGGAGGATATGAAGCTTGAGGGACCCACCCACCCATATATATCTTTGCAGTAAATCTAGGGTATCAACACACAACCATTTCTCCCCTGACCATGGAAGGGATTATACAAAGTATCCTTAATGTTCTTGCAAGGTCAGTGCACAGGGTAAAGGTGAAAGTTAGAAGACAGAAAGAAGACTAGCAGATATTGCAACAGCTAAAAGCAACCAGGGAAAGCATGTCAGTTAGTAGGCTCTTGCAACAGATTAAACAGAGGCATTGTAATTCAAAGGAGCTGCAAGTCCCAAGCAGCCATGCCCATCTGTAGCCAGTTTTAGCTGAGATGCACAAATTACAGTATGTGCCTTTGAAGGCTGAAACTGGCTAAAAACCAGATGCCTGGGAGCCACTGACTCGCACAGTTCAGCTCTGAGTGCTCATCTAAGTTCTAACAGTGGGCAGTTGGACCATCCCTTCTTTGAACTAACAGGGATAGTTTAATTGATGCATCATGCTCCACATACCTTTTAACTTGAGCTAGCACTGCAAGCATCTTTGTGAGCCTCTCCCTCACTGTGTTCCTTTTTCTGCTTGAAGGCACAAGGTCCTTATCTATATTTAAAAGGGGGTTAAGCAACAGCAGCGCTATTTCTCCTTCGAGACGCATGCTCTCCTTTCAGCCCGACAGCTGTGGCCTAATTTCCAAGGAAACTGACAAGCTCCTTATTTCCACCCATACAATTTCTTTTTATTACAAATGAAATAGGGAAGCTGGCTGAAAACCAGGATAATGATGGTGAAGACTTAGATGTTTACTCAGTTTTGGGGGGTAAAGGAGGGATGTGTTGGATGTTTGCACGCTGCAATACAAGCACTAATGACTTATGAATTTCACAGAGATGGGTACAAGGTCTGTGTATTCTTTTTAGAGGATCTGTCCTCATTACCAAAGATGTTTCAGGAACTCAAAATGGAAACTGACAAAGTAATGGCCCTAGTGCTTTGTGACAATTATCCACTGCAGAGAATGCAGCCACACTGCAAGGAACAGACTGCTCTCCAAGCTAAGTACAGACAAGAAGCCTGAGGCTGAACTGATTCAGTTTTTGCAGGTTAGTCTACGCTGCAGAGGTTGAACTGATAAGCAAATGAACAAGCATTCAATTTTGATTCAGGAAATGCAGCTACATGCTTGCAGTGGCTCAAGCTAGAAACTGGGGGGCACTAGAGCAGGGGTTCTCAACCTCCAGGTTGCGGCACCACAGCAGGTTGGCTGCTGGTCTGCAGCACGGTTGGCTGCTGGACTGGAAGTGGCGGCAGACCAGCAAACCGCAGCCCCCCAGAGCCAGGCAGAGAGACTGTGGCTCCTTCTACAGGGCCTGCAGCAGTGCAGGGTTTGGCCCACCCTCTTGCCTAGGGGGTGGGGGTATCCTTACTTGTCTTCTGGCCAGGAATTCTGGCCATGGTTGGCTGCGACTGCTGGGCTGCAGTCTGCTGGGCTATGGCATAAAAACTTTGGGAACCCCTGTGCTACAGTATGCCTGCCAGCCAAAGCAGAGGGAGGACAGAAATCCTCCAAGACTTTCTCCCCATCCCTGCTGGAACAGAGGCGGCATGGCCAGACCCCAGCCCATGCTCTACCTGGGTTGGGGGACAGGTAGTGACACTGAAATAATAAAAGCTTGAACAAAGATAGTTCTCTCTCTGAAAAACTATAAACTGAAGAACAATAAACACAGCATGGGCTGTGTGTTTGCGTACTCTTTCTGCTGCCCCCAAGGTCTTTAGGATTTGTAGTCCAGAATCAGAGGTGCTGGACTCTGCAGGGTTGCTCATCACTTCCGCTTCCTGCTTCCAGGTGCCTCTGGGATTTGTAGTCCACAGTCTCAGCCAGCACTAAGTAAGCCATCAGGCCAGGGCAGCTCTGTACTCAGGGGAAGGTGAGTTTAACCCTACTTTCTGGCCCCAGACCTCAGCCAGGGTTTGCCCAGGGGGAGCAGTGAGCCAGCCCTTACTGCTCCAGCTAGGGAGCAGAGGGTAGGGCCAGCCCTGCTCTCTGGAGCAGACAGAACAGCCCAGGCCAGGGCTGCAAAGCATGCTGACATGCTGTGGAACTCTGATTCAACTTGAACCAGGAAGGGGTCTGGGTCAGAAGTTTCATAAACCGGTTTGACCTAAATCAGGCAAGTCTGATATTACATTCAACCACGTTTATCTTAAACCTGTTTTAGCCATTTTGAAACTGGTTTATATGCACTGAGCTTCTGTTCTGTTACAGGTTTAAACCACTTTCTGATCACTTAAACCAATTTCCATGCAACTTCTGTCCCTAGCCCTGCTGATGGCAGCACAAATGAAGAACTGGCACATTCATATTGAAAGAAAAAGGCTTCATTTTCTCATCTAGGCCCCAGCACAGGAACTGGGGTGCTTCCTGCATCTGGCAGTGAGTTAATGTAAAGATCATTCCTGCTGTAAGTTATGTTTATTGATATTTGTTTGTATACCTGCCTTCTCTGAGCCAGGTGGACTTTTAAACCTGCTAACAACAGATCAGCAAGAACTCTGCCTGTTTTGTTTAGTTCTGCTGTACTGAAGTTCAAGAGGTTCTCGATCACCATGAAGGAACTGAAATGTGGACAGATTAGAAAGTCTAGCAGAGAGCATAAAAATGACTAGTGACCTAGGAAGCAAGACCAATGAGAAAAGGCTAAAAGAGCTAGGGTTATCTGGTCTGGAGAAGCGAAGATTGGGGTGGAGGGGAAACTTGGTAACAGTTTTTAAATATCTGAAGGGTAGTTATAAAAAGGATGGGAATAGACTATTCTCCGTGGCCCTAGGAGCAGGACTTAGAGCAATGGCCTCAAGCTGCTACACAGGAAATTTAGGACGAAGTTTAGAAGGAACTTCCTGGTGATGAAGTTGGTCAAGAATTGGAATAGGCTAAGGAAGCTATGGAATCTCTGTTCCCAGAAATTTTCAAGAGCAGGTTACATAGACACTTAGCTGAAATGGTTTAGTCAGGGATGATCCTGCCTTGAGCAGGCGGCCCAACTAGATGATCTCACAAGATCCCTTCCAGCCCTAATTTCCTATGATCCCAAGCTATGGGATCCTCAAATCAAATTTTTCTCTTTTACAAGCTACGAAGTGAGGATGGGGAGTTTAAACATGACAAGTAAACAGGAAGCCACTGAAGAAGACTGAAGGGAAGAGAGGGATTTAAAATGGCAGGATGAGAAGAGAGTTGGCAGAATAGGATTTGACACAGCATTAAGGGAACCTGAAAATTAACTGCTTAGAGTGCTACTAGCCCTTGGTTTTAACAGCAACTATGTGGTTTGGCCATGGGATCAGTACAGCATGTGATGTTAGGTTCTTTGATGGCTTAGGCTGGAGGTAGGGAGACTGAGCATGGCAACTTCATGGCAAGTTTAACAGCTCTTAAAGCAAGGTTTAGATAGGAGCTGTAAGCCCAGGAAAACTAGCAGCTCTAAGAGTCACCTACAATAACACTCCACTTGTAAAAGCAAGAGACCAGCAACTAAGTGTCACAAGGCAGCACACTGGGCACAGAGTTCAAGGAGCTACTATGGGACTGAGGGCAGGAACCAAAGCGAGGCCTCATGTAGAGCTGATGATGAGCAAGGAGCAGTTTCCAAGTGGTTCAGGAGTCCCTGAAGATGGTTTGATAAATAAAAGAGAATCACAGAAGCCATAAAGCAAAGTATGGTTTTATAGGCACAAAACACTATGGATGGGGGTGGGATCAGGCCTGTGTAGACTGGAATAAGACAGGAGAAAGAAACTTAATGCTGGCACTCCCTGGGCCCATACCAGTCACCTGCAGAAGTAGTTACTATGCATGATTTATGGGGCACACAAGGATGTGATTGGAATTGGCCAAAATCCTAGGATAACCTTGATGTGTAGAGAAGACTCACAACAACCAAATAAAAGCTGCAAGGCACCTACCTCCCAGTCACACAGTGCAAACCCATGATTCAGGCAGGATCACTCCCATCTAAACCACCCCAACATTTGTCTAATCTGCATTTACACTTCCAAGGATGGAGATTCTACCACTTTGCTTGGTGACCTGTTTCAGTGCTTAGCCACCCTCACAAAGAGAAAAGTTCCTAGTATTTGAACCCATTACTTTTTCCTCCTGTCCCCTGTGGACACAGAGAAAATGCGCACACACACTGCCATCCTCTCTAAAAAAACCCTTCTATATTTCAAGGCTTCCATTAAATCCTCTGCCAATATTCTCTACTTTTGACAAAGTAATCCCAATTCTTCAACCTTTCATCTAGATCTCTATCCAGTTTTGCTGCTGGTCTCTTCCAGACTTTCCGATTTGTCCGTGGCCGTCTTGAAGCACAGTACCTAGAACAAGCCACAATACCCCAGATCTGGCATCCTGAAGAATGGAAGAATTACTTCCCATAATTTACACAATTATTGTTGCTGCTATTTGCCAGTGGGCTTTTAACTTTACTTGTAAAAATTACACTGCTGCAGATTCATTACAACTGCCAGGTGCTTAGCTACGCTACTATAACCTCGCCAGTTGCTCTTCATTTTGTAGCTGAAAGGAGCACTCAGATTCCCAAGTACAGTACTTTACATTTCCGCTTATAAAATGTCATCCATTTCAGACCATTTTCCCAGTTTAACGAGACCATTTTGAATCCAAAGCCTGTCCTCTAAGCTGCATTTAGTGTAATTAGGAGATGTGTCCCAACTCATTCAGCAGGAAGCCAGAACCCGGGAACTGCAGCAGCTTCATGGGCTCCCATGACTGCTAGTATTCGAGCACCTCGGTCTTTCCCATCCTAAAACCTTCTGAGGTCAGACAATACAAATATTCCCTAAGTGCAGCTGGAAAGCCACAAAAGATTAAATGACTTGCCAAGTGCCTAGGAAGATGAGAACAGAACAGAAGGGCAGTTTGAAAAAAAAAAAGGGGCAGGATAATTGGGAAGAGAGGAGCTGGAACTGGTAGACAGTGGAGGCTGAGATGCATTGGAAGACAAAGCTTCTCTTGGGATGATAGATGAGAAAGAGGAAGCTCGAATTGCAGAAGGCTGCCTCCTAGCTCCCTCCTGGACAGCTGGCATGCTAGTGCAGGTTGCACTCTGGCTGCCTGCCCCCAAAGCAGTATTACAGAGGTCAACTGGCTTCCTCCAGGCCACAGAGGCTCTGGGTTTCCCCCAGTTCAGAATCCACTGAACAGCACACCAGCCAACAGCATGCGGCCCCTTCAGAGCCAGCTGATCTGCTGATCTCTCTGGCATCCCCTAAAAGCCATGTAGCCAGCCAGTCAGAAGGGATGTTTACAGAAGAGACTGAACAGGAGCAAGAAGAGACTGGAGTTCATTCAGCTCCCATCTCAGAGCTTAAAATCTTAAGGTTTCATTGCATTAAAACTCTGCCCAGACCCTGGCTCTTCACGTCCCTGGACTTAGCCACAACAGCTTCTGCTGCCCTGGCCTCTGCTTAGATCTGACAGCAGTAAATGGCAGAAGCAGCATAATTTTTAGCTAGCTCTCACTAATGTGTCATGTGGGCAATCTGCTTCTCTTTGGGAAAAAAACAAGCCACTGACTCATCCAAAAGCCAAAGCAAAATCAGAGTTTCCGT
>NW_017728998.1:45031405-45043053 GCF_001723915.1 Gavialis gangeticus
TCTCACTAATGTGTCATGTGGGCAATCTGCTTCTCTTTGGGAAAAAAACAAGCCACTGACTCATCCAAAAGCCAAAGCAAAATCAGAGTTTCTGTAGGTGCTTTTCCTTGTGAAAAATTCAGAGAACCACCACATGACCACAACATCAGGGACACTCCCAAGCCTTAACTGTTACTTCCTAATACCACACAGCCTCAGGCCCATGACAACCTCAGACCCAATGAGAAAGCAACTCTGGAAAGAGCCCTGTAAAGCTTGGTTGTGGATGCTGCATCTTAGTTGTTCTATCATCTCCCTGTCCTTGCCATCAGCACATCTGGCCAGCTATCCCTTGTATGCTGTTGGACAGGTAATGGGAGAAGTACTGGATAAGAACTGGACCAATGTGCCACTTCTAACTACTCATTTGGCCCATGCCATTGTCATAGTCTCACAGTCATTTATAGCACTGATGCCCTTGAAAGGCTGGGCTTTGCTATTACCCCCATAGTATAAATGGAAAGCTGAGGCAGAGAGTTATTAAGTGATTTGCTGAAAAGTCAAAGTCTGTGGCACAGCACAGGACCACACAGATGACTCCACAGCCCCTACCTAGCGCAGAAACCACTGGATAATCTTTCCTGACAAAGATCCTTGGCCCCACCAAAACCAGGCTACAATGATGTCATGTCTCCCCCTGCCCCCTGGCTTATGGTTTGACAATCTGATCACAATTTTGCAGGCTATCCAATGCTACTTCGGCTGAATTAGTTCTGCCCAAATGTTCTGATTTAAATGCAAATTCCATTTCCTAACAGGCAGTGTGAAGAGGCCCCCACTATCAGTTAACTCCCAGTTATGGTCACCCCTCACTGACCCTGGCAAGATGTGGCAGGCACTCCCAGACAGCTCAGTATAGAAACACTCCTACTTTGTATGCTCAGATCAGAAGGCTCAGCCTTTATGGGTGTTTACAGACATGCGGGGGGGCGGGGCACTTTAATTAGTGCAACTCAGAGCCACGCTAATTAAAAGCCCCTGAAGCATCATGTACATCAGCACCCCCACACTGAAAAATGGCAGTAGGGCACTTTGAACTAAAGCTTGAATGAGGTTTAGTTTCAAGTGCCCCGCTGCCATTTTTCAGTGCAGGGATGCTAATACATGTGACACTACAGTCTGCTGGAGTGCATTAAATTTTGATTAATCGAGTCTGCTCTAACATGCTGGAATTACAGCACATCAGAGCAGCCTCCCTGCATGTGTGTAAGTGCCTTATATGTTTTACTATTACCAAAATCCTAGAGGACGCTTTACTGCACCATGCTCCTAGGGCAGGTGCTATTCCTTCACAGGGGTGATCAGCTTCATACTGCACTGGGTCTCCACTAGTTCTGTTAGTGCTGCTTCCTATTTACAGGTACTCGAATACTTCCCCAGTTGCCTTTTGGGTTCTTCAAAGCCTCTGAAATATAGGCAGTAAGTTTAAATCTCTACCCTACTCTCTCAACGGGTGTCAAGTAATGTCTCCAAACACCAGTTCTGCACATTCCAAGAGCTTTTTGGGCATGCTTGTACCATCTACTGAGCAGTGACACTGCTACATCCTTGAACAACAGAGTACAGTTGCAGTAGAGGCTCATGTCTTAAGATCCAGAGACCCCATATTTAAACCCTGTTGCCAATGATCCAGCCAAAGAAACAGACTTCCACACCAAGTACCATAGAGTCTGCTCCAATTGCATGCATAATTCTATCCCATTTCATGGTTTTTTGGGTTTTGTTTCTTTTTTGAGAACTGCAGATACTAAGCAGCCTCATTTCTTCACCGTATTTGTTCCCTTGCTTCTTCATCGGGCACCCAAGATGCATCTTCCCACATTCCTCCTCTCAAGCCTTTAGCCTGTGCACTTTTCCTAAACACCCCTACTTATGCTCCACAGGCCATACCTGACTATAAGCTTGTTGAGAGAGGGGGACTTGTTTCTTGCTGACGCAACAGTCTGGGTCCTTTCCTCCCATTTTCTGAAGTCTCCCATGCTGCTTTGGCAGAGATTGGGTGGTATTTCTCTACCTAATGTCCTTCAGTTATCAAGTCTAACAAATGTAAATTCCCCATTTTTTAAATATCCATTTAATTAGCACAACAGTTCTCACACTCTAGAATAAGCTGCATTTTTTTAAACATGCCTATTTACCCAAGCAGCTAACAGCTCCAGAGGAGTTATTACAATCTTTGATGCAAATAGGTATTTGGCTAATGTATATTTTCCCTGTGGACCCTACCAGCTGCTTTATGAGTGGTTACTATCTGCCATGTGAAACTACATTGAGGGCTGTTGGACCAGACAGCTTGGTTAAGGTCTAATCGCATCATCAGCTACTCAGAAACTGCTTAACTTGAGGATGCATTTTGATAGACTAGGAGCTGGGCTGCAGGGACACATACTTTTAAGCATTATAAATCCTTGCACACTTTTCTGGGGCAGGGGAAGAGGAAATGGTAGGAGGGATGACACTGAGCTAGGGCATCAGAATAGATTTCCTCAGAGATCAGATTTAAGAGTTATTTATCCAGGACACGCTAGAAAGAGCCACATGCTACCAGAAGTGGAAGTCCTTCTTAGCTTCACTGCCATCCTCTGTGCTGGCCAGTCTGGGCAATGAGTAACCATACTGTCAGGTGCCCCATAGAGCCAGCTGTTCCACCCATGCCCCTGCTGGTGGAGCTTAAACAGTTTCAAGGGCCCAGCAGCCTTCCATGCCTAGGGAAGTCTTGCTCAGTCTCTTTTATACAACTATTCTAACAAAAGCCAAGGATGAAAAGGGATTTGTACTAGGGAAGAGATTCATTTTCAGGTGGGGTCTGAACACAGTGGAGAGTCAGTGAGAGACACCACACTACAGCCACACAGACTCTCCAGAACTGCAGAGGAAAAGCTTGCACTAAACAGATATTGCAGGGCAGGGCAGAGAGGTGGCCACTACTTTCTGAGCAGAAGGAAGAGGCAGGCTATGGTTGGTGAGTCAGAGCACAGCAGATTCACAGCACAATCTCAAATTTGCTCCTGTGGCAAGACACTGTCCCCTGCTGCATTTGGGCTCATGATAACACTCCAGAATCAGAAATAACTCTGTGAAAACATGACTATGGAAATGCTGGTGCCTCTGCACTAACCAGCTGCCTTGCATGTCCTTGCAGGTAGCCACCCACCAGTAGACAACAGCCAAGTCACGTGGAGTCATCTTGAGCTGAGCGCAGACCTAGAGGATGCTTGGCTGAACAGAGGCACTTGGCGAGGGTTTCAGGAGCTCTCAGCTGCTAAATAGATGCACAGTCCTGCCTTGCTCTTGAGGTTTCTAATCAAGTGTATTCTGAGCTTCAGGCACATGACTGAGAATGGGTCCCTCCAAGCAAGACAGTGAGGTGCGACTTATTCATTCAATGGCCCCATGTCTCCTATACACATATAGATTCCTGTATATCCTGTGCTATGCTGGATACTCAACTGACGTTAATAAAAAGTCAGGGAGTTCTACAGATTTGCAGCAGCAACATGATTAGCATAACCTGTGCCTGGACTAACTGTGCCAGACCGGTGATTTCACAATTAATCCTTCACTGTTCATGTAACATCTATATTGGCCTATCAACCTGTGCTGCAAGCCACAAATGCTCTCAGCCCCACTGTGAACCCTTCCCACTGTATGGGAATGCAACCTGTGCCCCGACACTTATGTTGGAGGATAATTTGCCCACCAGACAAGTCACCTGTTGCTAGGGAGTAGGATTTTGCAAGGCAGCTTTAAAGTCCCCCTGGGAGGTATGGTTAAGCTGCATTCCTGCTAAGCTACGGTTAAGCAGTAGGCCCAAATTCTCTTCTCTCACTGATGGAAACTGGGTGCCAGCCCACTGAAGTCAACAGAGTTGCAGCAGCAAAAATAAAGGAAGAATCAGGCCTGGCTCACTCAGCCAGGATGCATGGGACCAAACTATGCTAGAAAAGTCATTCACAAAACTCTTCCGGTTTAGGTCTCCCTGAGTACATCCCATTCTTTATAATCCTCCCTCTCTATTCTCTAGCTTCACTTTATTGCAGCTGTAGATGATCTTATTTCCCCATCCCACTCCGCCCAGAGGTCACACAGCTCTTGCTGGGTTCTAGGAAAATGACTGGGAAGAAGAAAAAAAAAAAGAAATAAGAATGCTGCCCTTAAAGAACACTAGCACATTTTGCAAGGCTTTTTTTTGGCCAGCACTACTTCTACCTCCCCTCCACACTCTTACCAATCTTAATTAATCCCAGCCCATTCCAGCAATGTTGATCACATGTGTTTTCCATTTTTCTAAAGGAAAATACATCAAACTTGTAGGTAGCCAGAAGTAATTTCGGTCCCAGAGCAACTTTGGTGTGTAGGACAGTTAGCTAGTTTCAATAGCTGCCTGAAAATATTTTTGAAGGAAGAGACAGCTCAGATCAGTCACAATTCCCTCAGTTCGGCTAAAACCAGGCAGTGAAGGAATACTCAGACCACTGCCTCCTCGAGTAAGCAATCACAACATCTTCTTAGTAGTATAGGCAGTGGTGATACTTGTCCCATAGCGCCATGGGTTGATTATGCATGGGCCCGATCAGGCACAGCCCTATAGCAAGCAACTGCTTTGTAGTGTTGTAGGGCTCTTGGGAGAGGAAAGTGATTACTGTGTGTTGTCAGCTTGCTAGACACAGGTGCCTGTTCCAACCTCTACTCTGTGAGACATCGCTCCAACCCTTGCCTTAAAGGTGCACTTTACTTCATGTTGTCAATGCTCTGTTCAAGCTTTGTGGAGCTAACCCTACCACCCATGCAGTGATGCATTTCCAAAGCTTTTGTTCAGTTTAAGAGATCATAGCCAGACGCAATCTGGTCTTGAGCAACAGAGTTTTGAATCCATGAAGCATGCTAAATTGTGAGGGGCCATGCAGGACATCAAGCAGATCAGAACAAAGCACTTTGGGGTTCTAAGAGGCTCTTTCTTCACACGTGGCCAAACCAGGCTCCCAGCAGCCCAAGCCCAGTTATTACAATTCTCCTGGCATTGTCTACCCCCCGACACTAACTTCCCAGTGTTAAAACAGCATGGTCCATATGATTAGATATGAAAATTAAACTATTGAGCTATGAGCTTTCCTGGGCTTTCAACTGCTAAGTCCATGACATCATGGAAACACTGATTTTAAATTGAATCTTCTTCATCAAAATTCATTCTTGCCTCTCATCACAAGTTAGCATAATCCATCAACACCTAAGAGGAGGGAAAAAGACTAAAGAGGATCCATTAAAGGTCCTTTCTTACAGACTTGGAACCCAGTGGCAGAAGGTATATGAAGTCAGCAGTTCTTACAGTGCCACTTAATAAACACCATTCTTTATCTTCAGTTACCAGGGCTAAAAGCTATTGTCGCTGAGTGATCAATGAATGGATGCAACTACAAAAGCTAGATATGGGTAGAGGAACTGGGAGAGGAGATGGGAATGGAAGCAAAGCAAAGCAGAAAAGGACATATGACTTGGGACAAGTTTCTGGAGAGAAGAAAGCTATCAGTCAACTGCAACTCCCATCAGCTACCATAACTTGGATTCTACGATTAACAGGAACATTCATTCGTGGCCAGCCTAGCAAAGCTGCAGTCTCCCCAATTACTGAATGAAAGGCAAGTTTGCTTTGTGTCACCTCAAGGACCAATTAAAAACAAATCCAATTTTTAACTAGATTACAGTAACGCACAGATTACCATGAATTCCCCCTCCAAACCAATGTCAGCCAGGCAGGCCACTCAGTATGCTAACGGTGCTTACATAATCAGGTGCTCAGGAAAATTAGCGTCATGCTGAAAGCTGAATGGCCAAGCGAGAGGTGAGTGGAGGGAATCTAGAGGAGAGTTAGATGACTCAGTAACCAAGTTTCCTGCTGTGGAGGTCTAAATTAGCACTGGCCTGGAACCCAGGCTGTACACACAAATATCCAGTGACCTCTGAGACTTATCTGCATCTGAACTAAGCAGCCTGGGCCCTTCAGCTGAATCTGCTGCCCACCCCGCATTCCTCCTCTCCTGATCCCAATCCACAAAGAGTCCTGAACTGCCCTAAAATGTTGGTCACGCATATCTACGCATGAGACTTTGCACGTCCCATCTCCCTTCTGCCCTGTCCTGTAGAGAACCCCTGAGCTCAAATCACACTTTAGACGGCAAATTGCAGTTTGGAGTCTACAGTCCACTGAACTAATTTCCTGATTTTTATTTTATTTTTTAAATAAAGGGGAGAAAACAGATAAAAATAGAAGCATTCTCCAGTTATTCCTCTCTTCAAGGCAACAGGGGCAGGGGGAGAATGTACAGTTCATTAAAGCAAAAGGGCAGTCAGCCAGAGACCATCTTGGCAGGCAGAGCAGAGCATTTTCACAGACTTGCTTGCTTCCCAGCACAGAAGCATCCCTTGTAAAGATCACAGCTGTTTGGATTATGCCTGAGTTCATATCAGAATTTATCAAAGAAGCTAGTTTTTTTTTCTCCCCCCCTGCTCTCCCTGTTTTGCTGAATACAAGTGGAACAGTTCGCACAGAAACAAACCAAGGTTTTGTTCTGCGTGCATTAGCATGGAGGGTGGGAAAGAGGAAGAGAGACGCACCAGCTCCATTTTGGGGAATTTTCAGGGGGGGGTTTTGAGGTTTTCAGGAAGCTGCAGCACCAAAGGGACTAGGTGATATTTGGTTACTGCTTGTCACCTGTCTGGAAGTCTGGGTTATATCAGAAGTTTGATGTTTTCCAGAAAGCACTTGCGTTTCAGGGACTTGACAAAGTTTCATAACATTTGGTCAAGTATCAGAATGGCCAGAAGAGGACCAAAACAGCAGTAGAAAGGGGTACTGGTAAAGTGAGTGCTAAACTGCATCTGGAAAACTGTGTAGGCTCTCCTGTGGCTGCAGCCAAGAGTAGGGTGAATGAGAATAGCTGCAGAGGGACTACAGACCGGGTTAAAGGATATTGGTGGAGCATCATGGGGGGCCCGGACTAGAAAAGCAAGTGGTGTAGTAGCTAAGACTAAAGGTACATTGGCAAAACAAAGAGAGGAAGCCAACAGCACCTCTCAATACAGCCCTGGGATCTAACCTATCCCTTAGCATCATAAGCACTTAGTTCACTTGGGGACATCCCGTAAGAGGAGCATTTGTTACCCCTAGAAACCAGCTCAGTCAAGTGCATGAGGACTCTGCATTCTTTCCAGCATCAGACAGGGGCTAAGATCACAAGCTCTGAGGTGTCTCTACAAAGGTAAGTTTAAAAGTGGCCTATTTCAACTGCAGAATTAATTATGAACTAAACTGCACCAACAAGACCCAACTACTGCCTCCTGTTCCCTGCTCTGCAGACTTTGCTTGTGATAACAACCCAAGTTCATGAAAAACAAGGGGATGAGATTGCTGAAAATCTGTACAAGAAGATCCCAAAGGAACTGCTCCATTATCCAGAATGACAAGTCAGCAGAAACCACTAATAAAATGAACTCCTCCCCTCAACCCATTCACCAATTAGTTTCAGGGGCCCTTGGCCTGGTTGTGATAGCATGGCCCCCTCCAAGTCAGTGCTGACCAGAACAGCATGGCCATGGGAATGGGAAAGCTGTGCAAAGAGAACAAAAAGCAATTGCTTTAGAGGGGGAAACGCCCTGCTTCCTCTTGCATCTGCCAAAAGAGCATCAGATGTTTGTCTTCCAGAAATCCAGTCACTTTTGAACATGCATGCATGAGGCTTTCTAAACTTGCTGCTTTCGTTAATAGGCCTAGTCAACTTGCCAGTTTAAGTACCTCACTTCTCCCAGTTTAGCTTTCTGGAGACAGGCAGGAATTTAGCCATCAGCGGCAGTTCAAGCGTTGGTTAAGGACTTATAAATCATGTTCTGCATAGCTTAATAAGGTCTGCAAGATTTCTTCACAGTAGTTACTGTGTTGACATCACTGGCTGCTCAGATACTGAAGGAGAAATAAAAGGAATGGGAGAAAGGCAGTGGCGGGGGGGGGGAAGAGGGGATGGGAGAGAGAGCAGCTTCTGACACTTCCTAGAAATCATCATACCCCTGCTGCTCTGGGCAAGCATGACTGTACTGCCTCAGAGAGCTAGCATTAAGACTACTGCCATGATAGATCCTTTTCACAGACCTTAGTTAATACTGTCTGCACAAAACTAAGACACGGCTCCCCAGTTTTCCAAGGGGAATCCATAACCGTAGCCTCTCTCTTTGATGATATTACTAAGTGGAGCGCATGGAATTGCTGGGGTTTCCTGTGGAATGGGAGAGGCAGACAAGTCATACCACATGACATACCCTTTGCACAGCTTTGGGAAAGACACTGCGAGTGTCAGACAGGCCATTAAAAGCACCAACAGTGTGATTCCTCACTATGTTAGAGTTGGAGAAGGCATAAGAGCACAGAATTGGGCTCAGAGTAGTGCTAGCCAATAAGGAATCCAGCCTCAAGAAGTCAAATGCCCCCTTGCTGCGCTGTTTTAATTGAGCTTGTTCCACAGGAGAGATGTGGAAGGTTTACGGAGCAATATTTAATTGTCAGCCCCTGGTACTGCTGTCCTCCTGGATCTCACGTTGAGCAGGGTTGCACCAGGCCAGCCCTGCACTCAGATAACCTCATCAGTACTTTGAGATTCACAAAGAAAGTGCAGGAGCTACAGCCAATTCAGTATGTGAACTACTCCTTCTGCATGAACAATAAAACCAGTGGCCCACTGTGGTGCTTAAGGGATCTCTCTATTGCTCCCAAGTACTTACAAGGATTCCCAATTTCACCATTAATGTAGGACCTGAACACCTAAAAATAAGTGTATTTGCCACCCCAGCAGAAAAATAATAGAAAAATGCACAGACACAGATTTAGTTACTTTCCCAAAGTCAAACACAGAACCATGGCAGAGGACAGTACTGAAGTTGGGTCTCCCACATCTCAGGCTGATGCTTTGGTCACTGGACTAGCTGCGTCTGCTACTCTGCTTCAGGTAATCTTTCACAGAAAACAAAAAGAAGGTCCCAAATGCTCACGATGCTCAACAAACATAAAGCATCAGGATGCACTCAAAAAGATTGCTAGGTGTCCTGACCAACTTCCAACATCTTTACATTACATTCTAGCTACATGGAATTTCCCTGGGATTTAAATTGCGATTATAATCCTCATTTCTACACTTATTCTGTTGTCCAACACTGCTGCATGCTGTGACAGCTGCTGCATGCCACCATGAGAGGGGAGGAAATTCCACAGTGGATGCAGGAAGCCGTTCCTGAATAGTTTTTATCTCAGCTTAAATTTGGAAAGTGCACTGGGCTCCTTTGGGAAAGAAAAGCACTGTTCCGAGGGGGAACGTGCTGCATCTGTAGAACTGGGAGAGCATGAAGAGCTCCAACAATCCACACAAATGTGCCCTCTCCCCACAAGGGACTGGCAGATGACCTGCTGAATCAGGAGTCATCTTAGGGGGCCCTACTGACTGAGCACATAGGACCCAATAGAGGGAATTTCTCTACATTTATAACTGCCAGCACTGGTTGTAGCCAAGCCAGCTGTAAAGAACACCTGGGCAGGAACTTGATAGCCTTTCCCAGAACGTCATTTAAAAAAGAATCCTGATTTTAGCTCTAAAAATCCATACAAAAAAGGGGTTCAGTCTGATTACATAAGGTCAGATGCACCTCGCTAGTCCTTAGCCTGTGGTCATAAGACTAGTCCAACAACCAACCTCTGATGCTTAGCGAAGACATGGCTTAAATTCCCAATGCCATTTTCTGCCTAGACACTCATCTGCCTCCTGGTGTGATGGGCTTCCAGCAGCCAAGTCAGTCCCATCTTGGTTTTATGCTTTATGGATGGTTGGCCAGATCCAGTGAGGAATGTGCCACACTGGCAATAGTTCTGTATTCTTGTGCTTCTTTCAACTATATTAGGAGGCCAGCAGTTATAGAATATTTTGTTCTTGTTTAAAGGCACTGAGCAAGGCACTCTTTTCTTGCCACATGTCAAGCTAGGGCAGGTGATCAAGGGAAGTCTGAAAACTCCAGGAACACTCGTGAAGCTAAGTGGTATACAGCAGAAGATAACAAAGGACAGTAAGACTCCTGCACATCTGGCTGAGATAGCTGTAAGCAAAGGTGCCCCTTGAAGCAAAGCAAGTATGCTGTAGCTTCAGAAGGAAGAAAGCAGCACCTTGAGCATGAGATTGAGCTTAAAAATGTAGGCACTTGACTGGATTTGAGTTTAGGTCATATGACTGCCTCTACAACATAATTTACTGAGGCAAAAATCCCAAACGGAAGCCATTTCACTGCTGAGATGCACCAGAACAATCCTAAGAAGATTGTGAAGTTAGGCTTATGCCATTTTTGCTGCTTTGGGGATGGAGGGGTTAATCAAGGTAGCCTGGATAGGTTTTTCTTCCCCAAAGATGAACTATATAAAAATCACCTGTGGTCTCCTCTGGAGGATTACTAAAAGTTATTAATCCTTCAGTGAAGTAGATAGTGGGCATGCTCAATCTTTAAAAATATGTTTTTTCTCCTAAAATGTTTATTATGCAACACAGAGAGAGACTGGTTTGTACAAGAAGTTCTGCAGAGTTCTTTCCCCACTTGGCTTTCATCCCCTCCTCTAGTAGAGGCAACTTCACTAGTTTTACAGTCACCATATGGTGTGCCTCATCTAGACTTCACCCTATGAGAGAGTTCCCTCGCTGGCTTAGCCACAGATAGTGGTAGCAAGGAACAGTAATGGAGACAAGGCATCATGTAGCCACTTGCATTAACTGCTTGACTAGAAGCATGATTTGATTGGGATTTCCTTTTTGGAAAGGAAATACATTTCTTATATGAAAAAAGTAATTCATGGAAATTTTCATTCAACACTGATGAAAATGGACTTCTGAAATAATTTTTTTTTTTTATTAAAAAAGTTCAGTTCTACAGTATTTGAAATCTTCATTCCATTTCTCTGGGCATGTGCTTTCCTTCCCCCCTTTGTCAGTCTGATAAAGGGGACTTAAGACCAAGCTGGACTAGCAAAGCCAAACTGTTTCAAAATTTTCTGAGAAGTAAACTAGCGGAGGTTTTTTGTTTGTTTGTTTTTTTACCAAAACCACTTCATAGTCTTCTTTGGCCTCTTGGGAGAAACCTCTAAGTAGGTCATTACTACAACAAAGATGTACTGTACTTGGTAAGCAAGCACCATGCTCACTCTTATGGTAAGTGGGGGCAGAAGGATCAATCTCAGGAATCAACAGGAGCAGGAGCCAAAGCTGATGCCAAGGGGGCAAGCATGGAAGTTTTGGCTTTCTTAAAGGCCTCTTTGGTGGCCCACTGGTTTTGGACTCAGAATGGCAAAGAACAATGAGGCAGATAACAGGAAGACTGCTGGCAGCAACAGAGAGGTCTGAGTCCACAGATGACAACAGCAGCTTAACAAAGTAAGTGGCTAACATAGAGGGTTTCTCTGGGGGTTAGAAGTTAGTGAGTTTAATGGTTGGCCAGGGGGGAATGGGGTTTTACCACAGCCTTGTGATTTTCATAGAATCATAGAAGTCAGGTCTGAAGGGACCTTGTAGCTCTTCAAGTCCGACCCCCCACCTGGG
>NW_017728998.1:45043064-45044093 GCF_001723915.1 Gavialis gangeticus
GAGTAGTGAGTTTAAGTCTTTGTATATTTTTTTCATGCATTTGTGGCTTAAGTGTATTTTAAGTATATTTTTTATCCTACAAAAGATTAGGTACATAAAATATAATTCATAACTACCATGTTCTTAGTTTAAAGTGCTGTGGAAAAAAAATTAGAGTAAGAGCTTGGCACAAGCTTACAGTACTTAAGATGGTTTAACTTATTTGAGAGAGGTTTCTTATTTAGGGAAAATCTTTCAAAATCATAGAAACTTTGAACCATGATTGCTATTGAAATTACTGAATAATTATAGCTGCAAATATACACAAGGTGGTTTCAGGAGCTAGAAGCAGTTTCTAAATTAAACCATTTAGTGTCCAATGATTATTTACTGGACCACATCACCTTTCTGCGTAGTCACTCTGCTGTGCAATACAGGTATTCCAGTGAGTCACCGATTTCTTGATTCCATTCTCAAAGAAGTTTTTTGGTTGCTATGACAGCCACTCTTGCACCTCTGCATTAATTGTACCTCTATTATTGGTGACAGTGCCCATGAAGAGCTTCTTCAATGGTCCAAGCAGGTGATGATAACTTGTCATAAGAACAGGACTGTAGGATGGGTGTAGTAAGATTTCAGAGCCTAGTCCATGCGAAGTTTGGACAGTTGTCTCTGCACTTTGTGGCCTCATATTATCATTCTGCTGAACAACACCTTGCTTAATTTTTCCATGTTATTTAGTCCAAATAGCTGGCTTCTGGTAGTTTTGGAGAATGTGTCAACAGGTTTTGCTTTTGATGATGAGCCCCTGCTCTGTGAAGTGGATAAGAAGTGGTCCCATGCTGTCCCAAAGCAGGATGAGCAAACTAGAGGATGATTGAATGCAAATTTTCGGGTTGTAGTGAAGATGCATATTTCCGCTACATATGGAGTCTTTTGCTCTTCGGATCGTAATGGTGGGCCCAGGTCTCATCCACAGTGATAATTTGCAAAGGAACCCCTCACTTTCATTCCATACATGTTACAAAAACCACACGCTTTCACATGTCA
>NW_017728998.1:45049093-45053834 GCF_001723915.1 Gavialis gangeticus
AATCTCATGCTTAAGGCATATTAGTCCATGTAGACAAACCAGATATTTCACCTCCCCTTACAGTGCTTTGGCTAGCCAGCTTCTGAAGAAAGTAGGCCCCCATGAAGAATTTGGGTGAAATGGAAATTCAGTGCTGGGTTCCCTAAGAGCAATGAGCCACTTTGACAGGAGCATGGTCTGAGTCCTCAGTAAGAACAGGTGATTGGAGACTCACCCTAAATATGAAAGGGTCAGTAACTTGAGTACTGTACTTCTGATAACTGCTCAGTTCTCTAAGGTGGGTTTCCTCAGATTCCTCACATCACCAAGCACCAGGGATTTAGTGCGATTAAAACTAAGAATCACCTCTTCACTCTAACTTCACGCTTCTGCCATGGCATGGAGTTCATCTGGTCAGAAGAAAGTGATGGACATTTCCTTCCCTAGGAATAAAGGTCAACACCTCTCCACAGACTGTATTGCCAAAGATACTTTGCACTCGTGACATGAAAAGGGATGCGTCTTCCATTCTGTGGGGTTATTTTATAATTGCATTTGCCCAAAGCTCAAGCACACAGCGTACCTTCCTTCTCTGTGGTATGTGAAGACTTTGCAGTGAGATGAAAGTCTATATTATAATAATCAACTACAAACAGACATTACTGAGCCCCAGACAAGGATTGGAAAATAAAACATGATCATTCCTAACATCACTTGGCACCCTCTGGCTGACCCTCTGGACTGCCTCCTTTTGCCCAATTCTAGACTCAGCTGGCAAAGTTACAGCAAAAATTGCTGCTTTGTGCTTTTAAAAAACCCTATCCCACATTTCCTTTCCATCTCATATTATTTCTTTGGATGGAAACATTCCTTTCAGTTTAACAATTTTGTTTTCATTTACTTTTCCCCAAAATACACAGTAACTGACTGATACTCATACAGTCTTAAGGTGTTCCTGGGGCTGCAGGTGGCTGGAAAAGAACGAAGTCGGTTGTGGAGCAGGTAGAAGGAAGAATAAAGACTGTATCTGAGGGAACCCTCAACTGGTACACATTTGAGAACCTTTTATTAAGCATTCCCTTTGTGCTCTGTATAACCCAGCCAGACCCCACTAACAAGCAAGAGAAACTGTTGAACTTCGGTGACTGTGGAATGGTTGCACACCAAAAGCCTAGAACATGCTCCAATAGCAAACTTTAGATTGGCTTACTGTCCTGCCTTAACTCCCAGAACAAGCCCTGCCTCTCCAGGTGGCTAGCACTCCACGCAGAGAAGCCAGAGTTGCTAAGGGATGGTGTGAAACTACAACAGGGGAAAAGATGCACAGTTCTAATCTAAACTGCAACTAAACATCATCATGAAGACTCCATCTTTAATGGTCCTCTGTGAAAATAGATCAAGCATTCAAACTTTCCCCCTGCCCTACCGCCCACATCCAACCCCACTAAAAGTCCTAAAAACGCTCTCTATTATCCTACCCCCTTCTCACTTTCTTTAAATAAGCAGGGAAAGTCAGAATTGGCATTTTAAGCATCTCCATTAAACTTCACACTTAATTCCCACTGCACCTATTTGAGCAATTCATGGCTCTCAGAGCCACTGCACCATGCTGTTTGTAGACGCAGGGAGATGCCACTGAATCAGTTACACAAGATCACATTATGATCATTTTCCTTGCAGTCATAAGGGCTGGAGATATTTCCTTTAATAGAAAGCAAGAATTCTGGACAGCCACCATGAAAATGTTCTTGCTTGATGAACTGCCATGAACCAGCACAATTACAGCTCTTGTTGTATCCTGGGAAATAGCACAGCAAGCCTGGAAGTCTTTGTACCCAAAACATATTCACCATGTGGACAGAAGAGATGACTGCAGGAATATTTAACCCAGAACTATACAAGCTCAAAGCTAAGGTCAGAACCAGGAATTGTTCTCTCCTGTTCTGTGAACTTGCCCCGTCCCTTTCAAGAGAAAGGCGGCCATTTCTCTCCAGACATCCTACGCAGTTCGTACTGTGGACTCGTTTCTGCTGCACAGAAGAAAGAAGAGAGGAAGCGCTGAGAATGGGAATATTTTAATGATGAAGTGCTTGCTGTTTTAAGATTCCCACATAATTAAAACCTAATGTATTAAACTTCTACAGGAGAACGCCATTAGCACATAACAACCAAGACTAGTTGGGAAAACTGACAAAGATGTCTTGTTTGAATTGGCAAGTCATGTAAAGGAGAAGAAGAGCTCCTGGAAGGGGTGAAAAAAAATACCCATCTCCGCTAAAGAAAAAAATGGGAGTGAACATGCTCAATCACCAAATCAAGGTCCAGCCCACCTGCTCAAAGTACACGGATGGTTCACTACTAATTGTTTCAGCAGATATATTTAACACAGAGATCAAAAGACAGTTTAACAAATTAACATTACCCTCCCACTGAGATGAATTAGGCACCTTACCACTTTGAGCTATCTCAGGCTGCATGTAGACTCAGGCAGACCAGGGAGACGCCACTGTCACACTCGAAAAGCTGTCTTCACAAATAAGGAACAGAAACTTCCTTTTAGGGCACTTAAGAGTTTACAGAAGCTGATGAGGCCATAGCACGCCACACCACCTCTCAACTCAAGGGTCAACTTCTGATCTCTACACTCTTCACAGATGAATTTGTTTATACATAACTCTTGATCTTTCACAACTAATTCTATCCTGAGACACTGCCTCAGAGCTAGGGAGATAGTATTTCTCCCCCTCCCCAACAGGGAGTTAATGTTTCTGTTGCATTTCAGCACACACCTTGATAGAACCTTCTTAAGGTGGTCAGGGAAGAATCCCTCCCCCTCTGTAATGCACCTTGTTGCCTTTGACCTTTAAGACAATTATTCCTGAGTGAAAGCAGAGGAATTTGCTTCCCCTACCCTACTTTTCATTGTGTTAAAAGATTACATTATGCCAGCTGTCACAAAACATGTTTTTCTAGCATATGCCACTTAATCTCAGCTCCTTGGAAAAAAAACTTAAAGCCAATGTATAAGACAGAAACACTGACTCCACCATTGTTGTCCTTACACATTAAAAGCATTTCCTTGAAGTGATCAGCCTTGCCTAGAGGTGCTGACTGTTGGAATTCAGATGAGTGCACATATTTCATAAAAAAGGCTCTGAAAAGGACACCAACACGTACACACAAGACAATACAACATGATGCAACCTGCACTAGCAAAATGAGGGCCCAGTAGACTACATGCTCACAGAAAACTTGGTTTCATGTTTCACATGGTTAGTTTGTTTCTCTGCAAAATGGAATCTGAAGAGAGGGTGTTTAACAGGGAAAGAGTTAACCTCTGACAAAGGAGCAAAATTGTGGTGTTTCAGTAGGAAAATTGAATCCACTTGCTCTGAACACATCCGCCTAAATAATGACAAACAACAGTGGCTCTAAGAGAGGTCTTTAGTCACCAACAGTCCAACCCATGAGCCAGGCAAGTGTTAAGCTAATACGCCACTTCTTCATATTCACCATTTGGGAAGAAAGCACATTTCAGGGTCTTAGAGAGATGGAAGCCACAGCAAATGAGTGGGAGGAAGGTAGCACTCTGACCTGATGATGAAAGCTCCCCTTGTCTCCAGTAATTTCCGCTCGCTGCTAAATCTCTTGAGCAGATTGATCATGAATTTGTAGAAGTAGGAGTTCATGGTGGGTGTGGAAGGAGAACACTCCATGCCTTTAGTACCTGCAAGGTGGGAAGAAAAGGAGGAAAACTTAGTTACACAAATATTCCCTGCCTAAATTGGAATTTTGTATACACATCATACATCAAGTCTTACAGAATTAGCCCGTCAGGGTGGGGAAGGGACAGTGGCAGTTTTAGCAAGGTAGGGTATTTTAAAGGTATGATCTAATGCAGTAACTCTCAACCAGGATGCCATGGAACCCTGGGGTGCCTCCAAGTCATTTAATGGGTGCCTAGGAGGTATGGGGACATAAGCAGATAGGTGCAGGCTCAGCATTGTTCCTGCCTGGCTGATCCCCCACTTCCACAGCACATCCCCTCTGCAAGGAGGTAAGTACTGGGATATATTAATTTGTTTTTGAAATTGGGTGCCACTCAATTCATCAGAGATATGGAGGGGTGCCTTGAGTCCAGAAAGGTTGAGAGCCACTGAGGAACTGAGACAAGGTAGGCAGCTAGCTATGGCTAGAACCACCATAAGAAGAGCAGAGGGAGGTGGCTAGAACAGAAGACACTTGTTCAAAAGGCCTCTCCTACTTCATATCCACCTGGGCGACAGTGATCATCGCCTGCTGGAATTCACCATCCAGCACAAGGTGGCAAAGGCCTGCAGTAAGGCAGCGGCCCTAGATTTTAGGAGGGCAAACTTCAGCGAGCTAAGGAGGATAGTTGGAGAAGCGCTGAGGTCCCGGAGGGGAAGGGAGCCAGGTGTCCAAGGAGAGTGGTTGCTCCTTAAGGAGATGATCCTCCAAGCCCAAAGAAAGGTAATCCCAACGAGGATCAAAGGGAGCAGGAGAACACGCAAGCCTCCATGGCTCACCAAAAGCATCCAGGAATGTCTCCTTGCTAAAAAGGAGGCGTACACCCAATGGAAAGAAGGGGTCATTCACCAGGGAGGACTATTCTGCAGTTGCTCGGGGATGTAGGGGGGTAGTTAGGAAGGCCAAGGCAGAGATGGAACTGGGACTAGCTTCCCAGATTAAGGACAATAAGAAGTCCTTTTTTAAATACATAGGGGGTAAAAAGAAGGTCCCG
>NW_017728998.1:45054517-45059742 GCF_001723915.1 Gavialis gangeticus
GTCAGGGCGGCTAGGGTCTGGAACCAACTTCCAAGAGAGGTGGTGCAGGCTCCTACCCTGGGGGTTTTTAAGAGGAGGTTAGATGAACACCTTGCTGGGGTCGTTTGACCCCAGTACTCGTTCCTGCCATGGCAGGGGGTCGGACTAGATGATCTGCTCAGGTCCCTTCTGACCCTAGAAATTATGAAACTATGTCCCCTAGTCCACTGGGTCCCTTTTAATTCACCACTGTGGAAGGGAATAGAAAGAAGGAATATTAACTAGTTTGTTCAATAGTAACAGCAGGGGAAAAAAATCCAAGGTCCCAGTTCCACCCCTTAAATCATGAACTCCACATTCTTTAAAACAAAGAACAGAGCAAAACCATGCTGGATTAAACATTAAAGCTACTTGACAACAGCCTAAATTTAAAAATTCCAATATTCCATGTCTCAACATACACAAGTGTATGTATGCACATGCAAAGTTTTGCCTCCCTGTTTGGATGACATTCATGCATAATCTCGTTGTTTTCTCAACAGACCTAATTTCATTTGAGAGCACCAATACTAGTACTTAAGAGTAGATTTATACAGTCAAGAGTCTGCAGAGATCCTGAGTGGTCACACTTCTTTTTAAAACTAATTTTTATAGCATCAGCTTTCAAATACACCTTATGTGGGAGCCTAAAGGGACAGAATGGAAAATACAAGGCGAGTGGTGAAAAATTGATGGATTTTGAGCTGCTGATTATAATTCTTGGGATACTGCACCTTGAGCAAGTTACCATGTTACTTAGTGAATTAACACAATATGTGAATTTGCATAAACTAAGAACTAGGGTGGCCATTGCTGCATCCTCGCCCAAATTGGCAGCAAGGCACCATAAAATGGCTCCCTCCTTCCCTCCCTGGCTGGCTTGGAACCTGCTCCTTCTGGCTGTGCACCACCCTACATCTAGGCACAGCCAACAGGATCACAAAGATAAATGACTGACACACATTTCCACCAATGAACTAAAAAACAGGACTTTTTGCTGTCTGTTTCTCATTTTAGAAATGGACAGGGGACAAAGTATAAAAGCTGGACAGTCCAGTATAAAACAGGACCAATGGCCACCCTAATCAGTACTGTCAGGGAAGCACACCCAGAAAAAAACAAGAGGGGCCTGATATTCACCTGCTTTGCCCTTAACGCCTTGCTGAGCCAACTAAACTGGGATGGCCAGGATCAGGTACAAAGGACTTGAACTGGATTAAAAAGTAACTCTTCAGTCTCTTTGGGACATAAAGGTGAACTCATCAGAGGCTGCTGTATCTTCAATAAGTCAACCCTGCTTCTAGTTTCTGCAAAGGCCCAGCAAGGCTTTTAGTAAGAATTCTGCATATAAGCTGTTCTTAAAACCTTTTCTCCTAATTCCTTTTGGTAAGATTAAACAGTACTTTGTTTTAAAACAGTGGCCCTTTGGAGTCACTATGCATCACCGAAATGAAGAACTGCGGGTACCAAGTCTAGTCAAACCTGTTAGGTAAACCCACTGCATAAAGGCTGCTGTGGTCCAAGGACTCGTTTAACAGAGGAATGTTAAGATTCCACTCCAGGAAAGTAAAAGGCCCCAAGGGGAAACACAGAGGCGTGCACTCAGATGCCAAAGGCACCACCCTGGAACCATGATAATGTCAGTAGAAAGTCCAGGTTTGTCATGAGCCGTGAATACAGTAAGACGTGAGTGTTCATCTCCTTCAAAGAGCTCCAACTTATCTTCCAAACTCACTAGGCTCATTCACATTTTCTTTTTGGGACTACTGCTTCTTCACTCTGCTCCCACCAAAGAAAGGAGAAGAACAGAATAGGGCTGAAGGACTGTTGCCAAAGAAGCTAATAGCACAGTAACCTCCTACCGAGAAAGAAGATACCCTTTGTTCCGCCAATTCTGGCCCCGTACATTCTCCTCCAGGAAGCGTTTCATGCCACCACAGACCAGCCTGAGGCTTTGCACTGGTGAACACAGTTCAAGTAGCAGAGTCTGATGATTGCAAAACATAACTGCTCACAGGAGAGCATTCTGTTGGGCTTGAATGCTGACTCGCATGACACCTTACTAAGGACTTTTCCACATTCTTCTTCTAAGGGAACATGTTTAGAGACCAGTGAGGTTTCAGGGAAATTTGTATCAGAGGGTGTGGGGAGGGCAGGGAGGGTAAAGTAGCTAAGGCATTTTGTTACTGCTCTTGAAATAGGAGTTTGGGCCTTGCTCTCGGCTTGTGCTAAAGGTTAATCCAACTGTAAATGGTACTTGATCGTTGAGTCTGAGGAATCAAAAGGTAGATGCAACACAAGCCATATCACACCCTTTGTGCACCACTGGCTATAGAAATTGGCCTGCCTTTACCATGCTAGCCCACAGGGCTGCTAGGCTCATAGATACCATTAACTTTTAGTTATTAGAAAGGCACTTTCATTCAGTAGTCACTGGTTCATATTACAGGGTCAGTGTAGAGGAAACATGGCCTTGTGGACAGAATATTCAGGAGACCTAAAGGCTTGTCTGTTGGGGAAGCTGGTATGGAATCAGTTAGGGTGCAATGGAGAAGTCCACTGGTTTCTCTGCACTAATTCCCACATGATACTTGGTACACACTGCAGGTTTATGCAACGTAGGCAAAACCCACACATGCACTGTGCACAGCAAGTTAGGCCAAAGCAGCTAATGTACTGAAAATTTACATCCCAACTTCGTGCCATTAGCTTCTCCAAAGAGACATGCCCCTAGGCTCTGTCCAGACTCTGTTCTTGACCTTAGGCTAGACGTTTAATTGCTTTGCCTCCATATTCCCCTCCCAGCCTTTGAGACTGTACACTCTTGGAGCTGGTCCCATCTCTTACTATGTGTTCTCACTGCCTAATGTTATGGGAGCCCAGGCTCTGTTCAGCTCTCTAGGGCTACTGCAACACTGATAATTATAATCAAGTTATGACTGTCGTGCAGTATCACCTTACAGCCATGCACAGTTAAGAGCTATTTTACACACTTGTAAGGCAACTGGAAGCCTCAATTCACACAGCAATCTCACCACAAGGCAAGTGATAACTTTAGGGAAGATTTGCATGTTAATTGAACCTTGTCTGTAAAGGTGTCATACCAGTTAGCTGGCGAAGCATGAAAAATGCATTTCCTAGTTTAGGATCTTCAGGCAGTGTAAGAAAATATCAAGCCAGTAACAAAAGCTTCAATGTCTGAAGCTCAGGGAAACTGTTGGATAAAGACTGCTTTTACGTGATGGAACTTCAGGGGAGACTAATTACTAAAATACTAGATCAAAGCCCATGGCTGAAATGGCCATTTTAAAGAAGGGTTTTTGGTTGTAGCTGTGTTGGTCTAAGGACATAGGTAGGCAAGCTTCTTTGGGTAGGTGTGGTATCTTTTAACAGACCAACCTTTGGCTTATTTCATTCCTTGGAGATCTCACAACAGCACAGATTTCCTATGCCTGAAGAAGGGTGCTTGTGCCCGAAAGCTCGCAAGTAACTTTTTTCCAAATACTTAGTTGGTCTGACAAAAGACATCACATCTACCCAAAGAAGCTTGCCTGGTATTTTAAAGAAACAGAAGTTTAATGAAAGAGAACAAGCATCCATAACTTCATGCATGTCTACACCAGACTTCAGAATGGAGGCAGCCCATAACTGAGTCAGTCCCAGGGAGCTACAACAATCTTAGTACTTCAGCAGATTGACACCAGATACCTAGAGTTTGTTTAATATCTAACAGGAAAAAAGAAAAAAGAAAAAAGAAAAAAAATATACGGGGGGCAAATGAATTGAGACCAGTACCCAAGAGCTTCAAAATCTCCAAAGTCGGGCACCCGTTGTCATTGAATTTCAATGGCATCTGGGTGCTGAATTCCTTTATGTGGCTGAAATCTGAGCACATGTTCTTAACCTTCAACAGCCATATTCTAGAAGCTAGCGTTAACGTCAGTGCTATATTTCTTCTCAGCTGCAGGTAAGATGATCCAGACAAAAATACTAGATTGCTGAGACAACATATTCCAAAACAAAGGTGCATTTGTTCAAAGGCAAGATTAGCCAGAGCCAAAATATATCCATATCCTACATATAACCATTACAGCTGTTCAGCATTGTTCACAGGACAGGCAAAATAGAAACATGCCAGATGATACCACATAACAGCTCCTCTTTAAAATCCTGTTGAATCTACAGAATGAACCGAATAGTTGCCCATTATCAGATCCAATTTAAGTCTTGATCCTGTTTCCAGTGTCCCCACTAGTTGATTTACTGGGATAATGTAAAGCTTCCGTGTGCTGTTCTAGAAAGACTTTAATATAATAGGATAAAATCAGACCCTATGAGAAACCCCAGAAGAACCCAGTAAGACAGGACCTTCTCTTCTGATACTCCATTATCAAAATCATTAGCCTCAGAGCCACAATTGCCCAGATCAAACCTTAGACCTATCAGTATGACCTCCTTGGGGAGGGAAATATTGCTTGAGTCATAACCATGAGGATTGTGCTCTTCTCAGACTCTGGAACTGATTACCTCTGGAGACCAAACGAGTAGGTATGGGAAACCGATCCTTCATAGAATCAGAACAGCAGGGCTGGAAAGGATCTTGGGAGGTCATCATCATTCTAGTCCAACCGCCTGCTCAAGGTAAGAATATCCCTATCCAAACCATCCCATTCAAAGTGGTCGTCTCACCTATCACTAAAACTACACAAGCAATTCTGTCACACAACTACAGGACGTATAGGCCAGAAAACACTAAGTACACCCTCAGTCTGCTACAGATAAAGCAAAGGACAAGGACACTGTCAATGTCCTATTACTGCAAGGGTAGTTAAATACACTCAAGAGATCCAAAGAAGAGGAACATGTCCCCCTTGCTGCAGTACAAGACAAACTGCCACAGTCTATGCCAGTCTGACTGTGGGGTAAAGTTTCTTCCTGACCCCAAATGCGGAAAAATTGGTCTGACCCTGAGCAACAGGGCAACACCCTCTAACCAGGAACTGCTCGGTTTTAGTCCCATCAGGAACAATGACTTGCCTTAGTCAAAGTCCCTAGCCTTGATTGCAGCAAATACCCAATACTTCTAGGGAAGACAAAAAAACAGAACAAAAAAACCCCTCAAAACCCTGACATGCGTAGCAACAAGACAGAAAAAAAATCCTTCCTGGTCCCATGTGGCAAATATCCTCCATTTTGCTCTGTTACCT
>NW_017728998.1:45064742-45065240 GCF_001723915.1 Gavialis gangeticus
AATACCCAATACTTCTAGGGAAGACAAAAAAACAGAACAAAAAACCCCCTCAAAACCCTGACATGCGTAGCAACAAGACAGAAAAAAAATCCTTCCTGGTCCCATGTGGCAAATATCCTCCATTTTGCTCTGTTACCTGGGGACAACAGGTATAACTTGACACACTGTACCTCTCTAACTGGGAAGCCAGAAGTCCTCTTTCTGTATCCCTTCATAAGCTTATCCCTGCTGCTTTCTTTCACAACTAAGCTGGTTGTGGAACTCTGCTTCTCTACCTGCTGAGCATGGCACTCTCCAATACCCACCTTCTCACAACTGCAGAGCTCTTCTTGTTCCCTCTGAGAGACTCTGGGGGATGGGGGCAGGTGGAATCCACTTCTACAGAATTTCTTTCATAATGTAACACATCACTCTCCTTCCATCTCTTCACTTCTACCTGCAACACTGCTCAAGAACAAGTCGAAGAATTTCATGGAACTGTGGCAAGGCAGAATTGAC
>NW_017728998.1:45070240-45071483 GCF_001723915.1 Gavialis gangeticus
CCTTCCATCTCTGCCATCCCAAGTGACCTCCCAAAGTAACTGTTTTAAGTTGAAAGATACCCTTACTGTCTACTCTTTACTGGAGCATCAGGAAGCAAAGAGGGAGAGTAAGTAGCCTTTGGATGTTCAGGGGGGTTTGCTGTGTGTAAATTTGGGAAGCATGCAACTAGTCACTAGCTTGGTTGCTGAAGACAAGTCTACCAGAGCCTGGGAGTTGACTATACCAAAAGAAGGTAAAATTCCTTCTCAGTGTCTCACCAGGATCTTCCTCCAAAACAGTCCTATATATGGAAGGAAGAATCCTTACCCAGAGTGGGATTCATGCATATTTTGCAGTGCCACTGGAATCTAAATATATACTCATTTTTCCCATTCAAATTGCAGTGGTATGCCAGCACCGCAAGGATGAAAGGCCAGCACACATGTTGGTTGGTGCTCATGTCTCTAGGATGTTTGGAGAACTGAGGAAGTCCTTCTGTGAAACTGATACTGTCAAGAGTGCTCTACTGTTGTACAAATCCATGGGGTGGGGGGAAGGGGGACAAAGAAGAAGAAATTGCCTCCCAATTTGATACTGAGATAGACAGGTGGAGAAATCCCTCAACCATATCCTGATGTCAGCTAGCAAAGTAATTTACTACTGTACTATGTACTGGAGTACTATGTACTCCATAACTCTTCTTTTATTCACAAAGCCAGACTTTCAGCAGATCTAGACTACATCCAGATTTATTACAGGGCTGCATTCAGCCTTGCCTCCTTTTAGACAGAGGAAGAAATAAGAACAGGCGAAGGTTTGGAACAAAGGAAAACTTTAGGCAGCTTTCCATCTCATTTCTACAATAGACCTAATTTGTCCTTGCTTACCTAGTAGATGTATAGTTAATTGTGTCCCAAAGACCATTTTCTGAGTATAACCTGAGCTTACTGGGGTATAGCATTGCTGAATCTCTGCCTTCCTCAATAGGCACTCCCTTAGTCTCTGCTATTACTCTGTGCAGGACTTAAAGTTGGGAAAACTACAATTCAGAGTTCTCATCTCTTTTCTTGTTTTACTTGCAGCAACCTGTCCAATGTAGCTGAATATTATAGTCAGGGAAGCTTTATAAAGTTTTCGGGCAGGCATTTTAGAAGTTCTGTACATACAGAACCACTCAAAATTAAGTTTAATAGATTTTCAACTTTAGTCAGAAGCCGAACAAGCAGGGACTGTGCCCTGGGCAAACCCTGGGGGTAGTCGGGG
>NW_017728998.1:45071824-45081404 GCF_001723915.1 Gavialis gangeticus
GTTGGGGAGGGTGTGTGGATGTGGGTGGACACGACAGGGCAGGGCAGGGGGAGTTAGGTAATGGTGAGGGCAGTGAGGTGGATAGGATGGCAGTCTTACTCTACCTTGGGGACTCAAATGTTATGGCCACATGGTCTACATGCCCCAGTTGCTGCTTCCACAGCAGCAGTGTGGTGAGGTTGTTTTTGCTCTCAGGGTGCAGACTCTAAAGGGGTACAGGTGCCTTTCTGGAGCCCCCTCCTAAGTTAGGACCTGGGGCTGGTGCCCTGCTCATCCATGCCAGGTTATACTACTGCATTCAGTTGGCCTTTCCCTTTCCCATGTAATGGAATCCCAAGATTCAAGTTTTATGGAACCTTCCTAGATCCTAAAATGTCCCTAGCTAATGATCTCTTCCAAACATTACCACCCAAGTTAACCAACTGGGTTCTTGCCAGTAACTGCTTATTTCTTTCAATATGCTGCTATTTGCAACCCAATCCCCTCTCCAGCCTGCCTTGTTGCACTTAAGGGTGACAAGACAATGACAGTAGTGTTATGCTTTCTCCAAAACATTTCTCTTGCAAAGCTCCCCACTTTGTGGCCATCTCATCTTCATGAAGGTCCACCATAGGAGAGTTCACAAGAATGCACTATCAAGCATTTCACAGACCTTTCACTACCCATGCAGTCCCTCCAATCTCATATGATAGTCTCAAAGCTTCTCTCGCTATGGTTCCATGGCTTCCCACTTAGCTTATGCCTCAACAGTGTGCTTGCACATTGCAGTGCAATAAAACCTTAGGATCAGCATGCAAGTATTTATACGAAGCAGCAAGAGACAGGCAGAAAGAGGTGTTAAGAAAACTGTGGATTAATTAATTTAAGTTTACACTATTTTTTAAGAAAGACTTTGCAGATTTGTAACCTGCCAGATCGGCTGCTAACATACTGATAGTGATGCCGAGAAGGAATGTGAGCATTCTGCTGCTTTTTGGCCAGAATGGAGGATGCCGCATGAAGAATGTTTTCTGCTCACGAGAACTGCAGACATCAGTGTCGATAAGAGCAAGTGGGCACTTAATACACTGTCTTGGCCCATAGCAGTGTGGGCATCTAGCATGAATGCAGAATCTGTTCTTCAACACATCCCTTTCAAAAGTTTGGCTGGAAGTCTGTTGGGGACAGCTTTCATCAGACAATCAAATCACCTCTGCACTCTGAGATGAGGAAGTTCCATGCCAGAGAAGGGAAGCTATAGCTCTGAAGGCTGTCATGATCAAAAGTAACCTTAACAGTGCTGACAATGTTAAGTCCTGATGGTGGGGAGGCAGAAACAGAGGATGGGAGATACAACTCCTCTACTGTACAAACAGTAGAGTCTCCAAAAGTTGTACCTTTGACAAAGGAGGGAGCTTGCCAAGACCTGAATTGTGCCGAGTTAAAACTTGCTGCTCAGAGCTGCAGGACACAAATACAGTCTTAGCTCTTCCAGAAAGTGTATGGAGAAACTCAGCTTAGATGAGTCTCAGAGTTCAATTTACAAGACTCAGTTCATGAAATGTAAAATCAACTCATTTTACGCTTAAAGTGCCAATCCCACTACAATGATCATAGCAAAAGAGCAAATCAGGTTAACACAGTTCCTCTTCCTTCTTATCTGCCTGTGACAGTTGGGAGAAATGGCACTGGGGAAAGGTATGAGGTGTGGGGAAAAGTTCAAGTCTTTAGGGAACTCTTGCAACAACTGCCTCTCACTGGGTAGAGCTTCTCCAAAGTGTTTTCTAAATACTGTAAGGACACAAGCCTCAGCACCTCTGAGGCATTGGATAAACATTATCCCCACATCTGATATGGGGCTTGCACTGCCAGTGGTCACACTGGGTCTGCAAGACAGCTGGGAGGGTAATGCACAACCTTTTACCACTAGACCAAGCTTTCCCCTTAGTTTCTAGTTGCCCTTAGACCCCTCCATGCATTTCAGTGCTTAGGTCACCTGCTTGTTTTTTTTTCTGGAATTAACACTCCCCACCAAAAGAACCCCAAAACAACCAAGAACAAAAACAAAACAACCAAACAAAAAAACCCCACTCTTATTGCCTAGGCAATGCAAACTACACGCTTATGGCTTGTGACACTGATATGCACCAGTTACTCACAAGGGCACATTGTAAATCAAAAGAGAAAGGCAATTAGGAATCTATATTAAAACCCTTATATATATATTTGTATAGCAAGCTGGAGTATTAGGAATCTATATTAAAACCCATATTATATAGATATATATATATCTATATATCGAGAGAGAGAGAGAGAGAGAGAGAGAGAGAGAGAGAGAGAGAGAGAGAGAGAGAGAGTGTGAGTGTTCAGGCAATCAGATCGCTTGATGGACTGAGCAGCCTAGGAAGTGACCACGACAAAAGAAAAGCCCCCAGATTGCTTCTGAAGAGGCTCAAAAACAACACTGATATAGAAGGGAGAGTTTATACATATTTCCAAATACTGCTTAAATTCACTGAAACAGAACCCTTGTCTACATATGCAATTGGGCTGATTTAACCAGTCTGTTTAAAACTAATTTAAGAACAGGGGCAGGCTCTTTTCAGTTGATTTAAACCACACCTAAAAGAGGGTTTAATGAAGAATCGATTTTGAAGGTTAAATTAAACTAAAACTACATATGCCAGGCTTGAAGTCCGCTTGGACATTTACAATGGTTTAACTAAAATGACTTAGCTGTTAATGAGATTGGTGCAGTTAGACTTGGGCTGAAAGGTGACAAAAAAAAGTATTTTTTTCCCCATTTTAATGCTTTTGACAGCTTCGTATCTAGACAGTTTCACAGGTAGGCCACAGAGCCAGTCACTTTTTCCACGTGTGGGCATTTTTACAGAACACAGGAGAAAGACAAGAGGGTCTTTATAAAAGCACAACAGCAGCGAGGGGAAATCAGAGATGCAGAGTGTGAAATGCAACTTTTTTTTAAACAAACTAGATTTGAAGTTGCTACCATCACTTAAAATTTACCTAGGTTTGAAAACCTAATGAGGCCTGGAGACACTGTGTGCTTTATAATGCCAGAACTGCAAGTCTGTTCTGAGAGGCAGATGAGGAGATATCTACCTGGATGGGATCAAGTGAAGCTCCTGAGACTTCTCTTATTGTAAGAGAAGGGAGCACAAAGGTCTGTATACAGAGGTGGATACAATTTTGTAAGGCACTGGGATGCAATGCTGATGGGCACAGGACAGTCAAAAGAACAGAATCTGTTTAGGAACATCTATGGTTTCTCTATCGCTGTAGCAACTGAATGCCACAGTTTTAATACCCTCATCTCAGGGGTGGGTAAAATGGCGGATCTGGCCAGTGGCCAGACTCCATTTCCCAGCAACAGTGGGGCCATGACAGCAGGGGGCAAGGATCTCCATGGAGACTGGCCCTTGGCATGCAGGCAGCCGATTGCAGTTCTGCCCCAGCTCCAGACCACGCTGTCTCCGCTGCAAGATCCCAGCCCCAGCTCCCCACCCAGCTGCACACCCTGACAGCACTGCTGGGGCTGGTCTCCATGGAGCCCTGGCCCTGCACTGTCACAGCCCGCTGCTGCTGGCATCTCCATGGAAACTGGCCACAGCAACGCAGGCAGGGACTGCTGGGAGATGGAGTCAGCATTGGCCCAATCTTTCCTGGACTTCGCTTGCCACTGCTTTATCTCTACAGTATTCTTTCCTGCCTTATGGGTGTTATTCCTGTTTCGAGATGGGGAACCATGTTGCAAAGGTACTGTTTTCTCTCATCCCAGGGTCACAAAGAAAGGGTGTGGCAAATTATGGAGCTTAACCCAGCCCTAGGCCAGCACCCTAAGCACTGTATCTTTCTAACTTTCTTAAGTGCCTCATGTTTTCACCTAGGGTGACCGCCTTTTCAAAATGGACAGGGCAGGACACATGCCTGCCTTTCTTCCCTCCCCTCTCACCCCCTCACTGACGGCATGGCCAGAGCAGAGTGGGGACACATGCAGTCTGCCCACTGCAGGCTTGTGGCTGCCTGCCATGCTGGCTTTCCTCTGGGAGCCTTGTGCCGGTTACGTGCTCCCTGCTCACCCAGCAGCACTGGGGACACAACTCCATGCTGCTGCTGGAGCCACCCGGACTGCTGGCAGGTGGGCAGGGGGTACCTCGCCATGGCAACATGGCTAGCACAGAGCTCCCAGGGTGAAGGCAGCAGGGCAGGGAGCCCTGAGCTCACTGCAGGCAGCGCGCCTCCTGCCTCATGCACAAGTCTAGGGGTGCATGTGCACCCCCGTGCCACAGCATGCCCTGGGCCCCATGCACCACCTTGGCTAGGCAGCACCCCCAGCCCCACTCCCTCCCTCACTATGGGGACCTCAGTCTGTCCCCCTGCCACACCCCTTATGCCCCCTCCCCTCTGTACTTACTTGCAGAAGGCTGCTCTACATGCTGCCTGGCTGTACTCCCAGCCACGTGCATATGTGCACACACATACATGCATGTGGTGCCCTCCCTGCTTCCTACTCCCAGCAGCCCTAAGCAGCACCTTGCAGGCTGGAACACTGCCAGCCTGCAAGGGGAAACCCACCATTTCCTGCAGTTTTTCCTGGGGAATGGAAAACACGGATCCCTGTATGACACCGCAAATCCAGAACAAATGCTGTCCCGCAATCACGCAGCCTGAGATTGGGACTTGAGGTTCCCATTCTGGGACTGTCCCACCCAATTAGGGACTGGTGGTCACCCTATTTTCACCTCAACTGAGGGAAGAATCCCCTCTGGCTCACACCTGACTGACTAGCTAGCCCTCTTCTCCCCCAGCTTTATACACTATTGCAGGCATGGGAGCCAACACCAACAGATGTTGCTAAGTGAAACCTGATGTGGCGACATGAGAATCTGCAGAACGTCTCCCCCCAACAACCTTCTCAGGGATGTTTTGGATTTTAGCTTTGTAAATACCATAAGAAACCTCACAGAAGAGGCTAAAAATAGTGCCATTCAGAAACAAAAATGCAATGCAGTTAAAAACAGATGCTAAGATGTCGGCTGCTCAGCTGTGCCCAAATGCAAGTCAGCTCCTCTCCCCTCAGAGGGTCACAGGAAGCTATGGAGAAAAACTGCTTCCCATGCAGACGTTTGTGAACTACACTCCTGCAATCTTTGGTGGTCACGAGGGCTATTGCTTAATGGAGACTGTTCTACAGTCAGTATTTGCTGGATACCCTCAACTACCTCGTCTGCCAGGCCAGGATCTCTATCAGAACTGATCTAGCAGCTTCCCCTTCCTTCCAATGCATCCCAGCCTCAAGGTCCCTCAATGTCAGAGGGGTTGCTTGTGGTGCATTTAAATACATAATGAAGCCATTCTGAGAACAAACCAAGCTCACTTGTAATCAGAGTTTGCATCCATTTTGCTAGAGGCAAGATAAGACAGCAGTAAGCCACAAGGGTAACAAGGGACAGAAAAGGTCAGGTTACTGGCAATAGGCTACAGGGCCTCACTTCCAATTCCAGACCCAGATCCAGATGCTGTGTTATGGCAGCACTGTCTGGTAGCCATCATGAAAGGAGAAAAGGGGTGGGGAGAGAAAACCTGCTGCTGCCTCAGCTACACAGTTGTGCTGGTGGCATGGAGGCAGTCCTAGGTTGCCACTGCCTGGGTGTCACAGCTATCCTAGGTCCCAGGTGGGTTGTCAAACTCTTACACGAGTGACACAGGTGCTTGTGTTTAGGGCGTGGGGCAGACTGAGGAGACAGCAGGGAACAAAGTGGTAGATAGGGCAGGACAGCAGATAGGGTGAGGAGCAGAAAGCAGAGCAGACTAGGCATGGCCAGGGAATCCAGTGGCGCTCAACTGCCAAAAAGGTTGGTCCTGCTGGAGCAATACATCTCATTTTTCAGAGCAACCCACCCAGAACTGTTCACCAACACTAAATGGATACTTTTAAGCAGTTAGGTTCATGTTCCCTCCAGTCATGAGCTTGCTACCTTTTTGCAAAATTACATATCAAAAGTCCATCATAATTAGAGTGACCATATAATTTTGAAGGAAATCTGGGATGGGGTGAACCTCCCTGACCTGGTCTGTCCTGCCTGCACCCCAGCTCCCCACAGCTGGGCTGGGGCTGGCAACAGAGCAGCAGGAACATGAGTCTGCCCAGGGCTTCAGTGTGCCATTGCCATGCCCTCACCCCCAGCACCTGTTGGCCACATCTATGTTGGGAGTGCATGGCCAGGCTGGACCAAACCAGTTAGCACAGGGCCCCTTGCCCCAGCACTGGCTGTAGCTGAGGTCTTCACTCCCTGGCACCAATTGACACTGCTGCAATCTGGGCACTGGACCAGCCCCATTAACTCACTGCCCCCCAACACCACAGCTCCCAGGAGCCCTGATGGAGGGATGGGGTGGGACAGTGCAGAGGCCCACAGCCAAGCTCCATCCCCTGCACAGAGGTTGGACTCAGCTGGGACTGGCTCCTGTGCAGTGCCTCCTGAACTGTGCAGCCACACAATGCTTACCTCACCACTGCTGCCAGAAGCCACCTAGGTCTACCACATGCAGCCCAGGCCTCGGCAGCGATTGCAGCAGTAGGGCATGAGGCTGCCAGCAGCAGGCAGCCATCCCAGCTCACCCCACACAGCTGCCTGAGCCCCGGCCCTAGCCCCCTCCCCTGGCTGATCCCTACCCCAAGGCAGAAGTGGTGCTCAGCCCAGACTGCCCCCCACCTGCAGCCGCTGCTTAGGAGCCAGGCTTGGCATGTGTGGGTGAGGTAGCGCCAATCTGGGACTTTTGCTTCAATTTTCACCCTGGAAAAATGCGGGACTGTCATGGCCAATCTGGGACGTATGGTCACCCTAACTATAATGATATCAGCTTTCTCCATTGTGTTCCCTTTCCTAAATATACAGATCAGTAAGACTTTAAAATTTAACTAAACTGACACGTAAACAATCCCAACTTTATCACTAAGTGCTTAGGGAAGGGGTTTTAAACCTTTTTAAATAAGTGTATCCTGGCGGCTGGACACAGAATGTGTGTAATCTTTTTTTCAGTACTCTCACCTGTGTGCTCTACGATACAAACTTTGCATCCAAGCTAAGCTTTTCCCACCTCATTCGCCAAGCTGCTTGAGTGCTGAAGGAAACACTCAAGGTTCTTTGAGTAGATGTGATATCTTTTGTTAGACCAACTGAGTAGCTGAAAAAAAATGTCTTGGCAAGCTTTCGGGTGCAGTCACCCTTCTCCCGGCATAGGGAGTCTCTGCTGTTTTGAGACTCCAAGAAATGAAAGAAGCTAAAAGTGTGGCAGGATGTCAGTGAAAACTGTCAGAGTGCAACGAAGGAAGAATACGTGGGAGAAGCAATGTCCCTGTTCTCAGTGCTATTGTCACAGTGTCCCTATCTGCTGGAAGAAGCGACTGTAGGGGAAAGGTCTGACTGGCAAATTCAGTGGTTTTACGGACCACACTTCTCACAGTACATTCACATAGGCCATTTATAGATGTTATGTTTTTCTAGGTTTAATCTGGACTGCAGCTGTAATCATATACACGTGGACAACTGCAGTCTGAATTCAAACTGGCTCCACTCTGAATTAACTAATCCTCACTGAATGAGGATTAAAGTTAACGCACACTATGGCAGTCCAAATTAGGCAATGTACACTGCATTAATTGACATATATACACACCATGTTGCTTTTAGGAAAAACAGTCCTTAGAAACTCCGATAAGCATTACAAGCATCAGTCCAAGTCTATAAAACAGCCATAGACAGCATGTTCAGTGCAAACAAACTGGAGAAATTCACTGCCAGCCTCCAACTAGTCTGAACTAATCCTGTGCTAACTACAGTTTTCAGATGCTTCCAATTTTACCAAATTTTGGTGGCTTTTCAAAGATATGGGAAGCATACTTTCCTCACCCTATGCAACCCCTGTACTGAAATATGGTGCCTTTGCTCTAGAACAGGTAGACGCTACATTTTCCTCAGCTAAACTGCAATATTTTTCCCCTGTTAGACACTGTTTTGCTAAATTTTATCCTTATTTTCTGGACTGGACAATTTTTCTGAAGCTTGAGAAGAAAGTGCTGCCTTCTGCAGGCATCAAACAAAGTTCTAACCTAAATGGTTGAAATTTGAGAAAGTTCTAAATTGCTGAGGGAAGCTAACAGGCCAGCTTAACTACAGGATCTCCGTTTCCTATGTATAATTAGTTGGACATTTGGTGCCAAAGTCACTCAATTTCTCAAAAAATCCAGTAACTTTGCAACATAGACTGTGTTATATTCCCTGAATGGGTGGGGTGGGAGGGCATGACAGATGTATTACCAGTATCCAAACAGTTAGACACCTGTTTTCTCCAGTGCCTCAATACTGTAGTTTCCACCCACCGTGCTGGGAAAGTACCAAGGCAATGCATGCCATCACACAGCACTGACCAGGCACTACTAGTCTGCTATTTCTGAGTTTCTTCCAAGTTGCACATCCCTGAGATAGTGTTCTTGCTCATAGTTCTTCCTTGCCTCTAGTAGCCTTGTTTCAATAAACAGGGGAAGAATCCAGAGGGATAAAGTAATCCTAATGCTTGGGGGAGAGATCCAATGGAATTTTACACTTCTACTAAGGGAAAGGAGAGACGTGAGAACGATTCACTTCTGCTACTCCCAGAGATAGAGGATATGTGTTGAAAGTGTGACCTCTACAGATGTGTACATTTCTGAGCAAACTGGCTTTCTCCTAGGAGGGAATTAAGCCTGCAAACTGGAGAACTTCAGAACTCCCCATTTTTGGTGCAGAGTGCCCCATGCCATCACCATGATCAACTCCCTGGCTGCTCTGGTCCTCCACTCCTGGCTCTGCACTCCCACTGAAGCTTACTTGCAAACTGGCTCCTATTAGTGCAAGTAGCTGGCTCTGACACCAGCTGCCTCCCTGACCCTTCCACTGCTGAAGATTATTGTAGTGTTTCTACGCTGCTGAAAATAATGTGGGTGGGGTAAGAACCCTGACATCTGGTATTGCTCAGATCAGCCTTTTAATTATCTCCCTGATTAAGCAGACACCTGAAACCAGCTGGAAGTAGCAGAATGCGATACTTGGTGTGATTAGGTGCCACTTCACCAGGATTTCAGAGGCTCTGATGTAATTGTACTGAAACCATTCAAGCACTTTCCATATGAAAATAAGTGATGCCAAGAATAGGCACACAAGGAGAAGGATGGGGCCTGAACACTTCTTTTCATTCTGCTCCAGGTGAGGCAGGATTTATACCTAGCTACCAGCCATTTAGAGTCCAAGTCACCTGGGTGAACAGAGGTATTCTCCCCCTTCCTTCCATTTGCTGTTTAGGGGACCTGTATAAAGTCTTCTGCTCCTCCTCTGAAGCTTGAAATGAGGGGACAGAGGGCTTGTTGGGACAGCCCATTCCATAGACAGACCCCAGGGTTATAGATTGAGGTACTGGATAAGATGCATAACAAGCCAGAGAAGGGGAGAAGCACACATGAAAATTAAAAGCGCTTCAAAACAGAACTCTGTAGACTGGTTGTGGGTGGCAACGTTGGTGGCGAGTGGCGACTGCCCGCAGA
>NW_017728998.1:45081574-45082491 GCF_001723915.1 Gavialis gangeticus
GGGGGCGAGTGGCAACTGCCCAGAGAAGCCGCCAGCGGCAGGGGGGAGGGATGGGTGAGCGGCAACTGCTTGCAGAAGCCAGCAGCAGTGGGGTGGCGAATGGCGACCACCCACAGAGGCCAGCAGCATCAGTGGCCAATCTCAGGGGGAGCAAACGCCCCTCTGTGCCCCCTTACTAGTCACTTTTGATATCAACACAACCAAATACAAAGATAATCTAGCAACACACATCCGGTTATGCTCCTGATTCCACGAAGGTGCATGCGCTGATTCTTTGCATATGTGCTAGGACAGCAGTTGTCAACCAGGGGTAAACATACCCCTAGAGGTACTTAAAAAGGTTGTACGGGGTATGCAGAACTGATGTGGCTGATAAATGCCATGTGCATGCACTCAGCTGTAGTGCAGCACACAGGCAGCCAGGAGCACAGCTGGGTCTGGCTGGTAAGTCTGTCATAAGGGAAGGGGTGTGGGGGAGGCAGATCGAGACCCCTGTGGTGGGGGAGTGGGGCTGGGGTAGGTGCTGCCTACCTGGGGTGGGGCGTGAGACTGAGCCATGAGGGAGTGGGGGATGTGTGCCCCTGCATCTTCATGCGAGGTGAGGGTGGGCTGGGGCAGCTCTGGCCTGTTCCCAGTGGGGTGTTGGGCTGAGCTGTGTTCGGGGCAGGAGGCAGCAGCAGTTGGAGGTTGGCAGCTACAGCAAATTCTGGAGTGGCTGCAGGCTCCTCACCCCCAATAAACCCCTTCCCAATGCTGCTGCCCGCCCCAAGTGCAGCAACAGCCCAGCCCTGGCTGGGAGAAGCCCAGCACAGCTCCAACCTCAGCCCGTGGTGGCAGCCCACCCTGCCCCACACCCCCCCATGGCTTCCTGGGGGTGGGTGGAGTGGCGGGAGCCACCACCCCCACCCTCCCTGGAC
>NW_017728998.1:45082686-45086298 GCF_001723915.1 Gavialis gangeticus
GCCACCACCCCCACCCTCCCTGGACAAGCCTCTCACAGCTCTCTCCTGTGCCCCACCCCAGCTGTGCAGTGCCTGCCCCTGCCCCAGCCCTACTCTCTCCCTCACTGTGGGGGCTTCCATCTGCACCCTCCTGCCTCTTAAAAACAAGAAAAAAATATAAAAGGGCTACATGAGCTGAAACTCTGAGACAGAAGGGGTACACTTGTTAAAAAATGGTTGAAAACACCTGCACTAGGAAGCCAGGCAGAACAGACTGGAGGTTTGAGGCAAGCTCTGCAGTGAAGCAAAGATATGGGAGCTTTAGGGATCAGGCTGCTCTTGTGGACATGTTTACATGGTAAACTTACTATGTCTAGCAGCCCCCAAACAGCACTCAGCTCCAGGTAGGGAGGGCTTATTACCAATACTGAGCAGAAGTGCCACTTAGTCTGTGCTAATAATTAGCCTGCCTACAGCCCCATACAGAAACTGTTACACTGCTTCTAGTTCAGGAGACAACCTGCACAGGGTAGTACATTTGAAGGCACAGCTGCCTGGCTAGCATGTAGACAGTTTTATTTTATTGCAATTCAGTGCTGGCAGAAAGAGAGATGCACAAAGCAGCTTCTTCCCATGCACTGGTGTTTACATCCTTTTTGAAAAAGCTTTCTATACTCCTGGGACAGGGAAAAGGGGCCTCCTATAAGATGCAGAGTTTAACATCTGAACTAATGCAGACTGCACAAATCTCATCTTTGAGAAAATAAGATGTCTAGGTCACCAAGCACATCTTACCTTCTCCCTTTCATTTACTGGGACTGGCAACAGATACCAAATATAAATATGCTACATGGACCAGAATCTCACTGCTGTGTTTCCAAGAGGCCCTTCCCATTTAACCAGAAACACATCCAGCAAATACAGCTACAATCCAGCAAGATTCTTGGGGCAGAAACAGATGTCTGTGCCCCTTGTCATACTACTAATACTTAAAATGTGTGGCCATGACAAAGGTGGTAATAGTTTCTGCTGTTTTATTGTAGCAGACATCTGTTTACTGTATGAGTGCAACATGCAGTCTAGTGCTGCCTGTACTCTCCAGTCATATGGCAATGCCTGTGCAGCTTTCCTTTCTTACAGACACAACCCAAGCAGACTTTGGGGCACATCTTTAAGTGCGAAAAGTGAGGGTTCCCCATTTACAGAGATGCACCACCATGAACCTCTGAGACATGTCTTTGCAAGCAGGGAAATGCATTGCCTGTTTTCCCACAGAATTAAGTCCTTGCCCAGTGCGGGACAATAGGGGATGTTAGTTTTGCACAGTGAAGGGGATCAGCTGATCCACTTCATTTGTTCATACCCTTGGGTATGACAGAACCATCCACTGAAAAGTCCAACCAACTGTGCCCTGTGTCAGTATGAAACAGTGTAGCAGGATCACAGCTGTAAGCCTTTCCCTTTTTTTGGCCTTGGTCACCTGTAAAATGAGGCTGGCAGGTCATCAGCCTTTCATTCGCTGACATCACAAAGTCACTGCATAGTATGAAAGACTGGGAAGAAAACTTGAAGATCCAGGTAAGTTATGTCTAACATGAAGTGCACAGACATAAACTAAGTGTGGGAGAGCAACAATTTCTACAATGCCTAACTCAAGTTACTTCCCTATTAGTTCCTCACTTAAGCTCTGAAGAGCTGATTTTGCTTTGGCTTTCTTTAGCCAACTTGCCAAACAAAATCACCAGATCTGCAGAAAGCCGGGTGCCTGAACACTGAGTTCAATGACAAGATTCTGGCTCAGGTCAAAACTGAGACCCTTTCAGTCTTTCCATGATGTTTGGAGGTAGCTTTCTTGCATATAGCCCATGCCAAAAAAATACTGCATCACATGCACCACACAGCATAGATTCTTAAAAGCCAGCTCCAGGCTCAATGTGTAATACATCAGCAAGCCTTACATGAAGGAAAAACAAAGCATCTAAATAAAAATCAATCTGGGAATGAGCTCAGGAAATGGGACACTGCTTTCCTGGCTGTAACCAATACATGTTTGGAGGAAACCAAACTCAATGGCAGGGAAACAACTGCATAAACATGTCCTGGGTAAAACGTGAGAAAGAGGAAGCAAGGGGAAAGAATGCAAAATGGCACAGAGCCCTCCCCCTTCTTACCTCTTTGCTTGGAAAAGGGTGGCAAAACTTGGAACAAAAATAGCCATGTTGCACAAACAATGGAAACATGCCATGAAGTCCAGGCTTGCAAGAATGCCTGATGTACTAACCTACAATCCCACACAACATCCATAAATGTTTCCTAGGTCTGGGTCTCCTCTTCATTGATGTATTCAACCCTCCCTAATACCTTTTCAATCTAACCTCTTCACCCCTCTCATATGACATATTAAACATAAGACTAGGTCTGAGCTAGGTGGCTTCCATCCCTCATCTCTACCCTTAAAGTTGCAGCAATACCTTACTATAGAGCATGTGGCTGCAGGACATTTCAGCAGGTGACTGCAGTACACAGCTCCATTGATAGGTTTGTACAATCCACCTTCACATTCCTCAGTGGAAAACCACCTGCCTTACATATAGTATTATCCAGTGTGGGTAGTTTCAAATTTCATAGCAGAACTCACAATAGCAGAGCCTCCAGATGCCTAGGTGAACAAGCCTTCACATCTCTGCTCTGGGGACTGAAGTTACTTTCATAGGAGACATCACTTTTTCATGTATCCTGATCATTTTGTGCAGGCAGCTCAAGTAATTTTACATGTGGTGAGGACGAGGAACTCATTCTCCAAAGCTGTCAACCAGAATGCTGGGGAGGTTTGAGGAGATGCAACAAAAGCATAGTGATGAGAAGGGACCTACACAGCCACAAAAATCATTGACCCACTAATGAGCATATATCAGTACCACTGTTCATTTTTTTTAATTAGTCATGCTCTGAACAGCATTTCAAAGCATCAGGATGAAAACCAAGAGTGTTCCAGGCTAGTGTAACCCAACTCTTCTTAGGCCTAATTCCAGACTAAGTATGAACATACAAATGTCATTGATAGACATGCACCAATATATCAGTACTGATCCGATACTGGACCAACGTAAACAAAATTGGCTATACTGGAAAATCGGCCCAGTGGGGCTGATAATTTGGCCAATAAACACCCGTGCATGCGCACAGCTGCAGCACAGCACTCAGGCAGTGAGCAGCACAGCCTGGCAGCGTGAAGCGCTGCCTCCAGCTGGTAAGTCCGTTGAGGCAGAAGGGAAGGAGCGTGGGCGGAGGGCAGATCAACCCCATGTGTGGTAAGGAAGGGGGCAGGGGCAGGCACTGCCCACCCACGGCAGAGCAAGATGCAGGACAGACCCATGGCTTGTTGGGGGTGGGGGGGCGCTACAGCAAAATTTGGGGTGGCTGTAGCCCTCGCCCCAAGTCCAGCCCCTGGTGAGAAAAGCCTGGCGCAGCCGGGGCTCCAGCCTGCCCCACACAGATCCAGGGGCACATGCCTCCCCAAGGTGTGTGCAGTAGCGGGAGCTGCCCCCTCCCCACCCTGCTACAAGCTGTAGGTCCATCCTGCACCCCACCCTCACTGCGGGGGCCATTGATCTGCGCCCCCCCCCCCCCCCC
>NW_017728998.1:45086497-45087441 GCF_001723915.1 Gavialis gangeticus
CCCCCCCCCCCCCATCCACCACAATGGACTAAAGCAGCTGGAGGCAGCTTTCCCTGCTGTACTGGAAATCAGATTGGTATTGGCCGATATGCCTCCTTAAAAATAAATCAGATATCAGTATTGGCCCCAAAAATCTCTACCAGTGCACCCCTAGTCATTGAAGCTGCCCACATAGACCATGTGGTAGGGGGAAGATGGATGGTATTTCAGCCATTGCTGACTCCATATGAACCAAACAGCTAATTCATACCCCTCCCAAAGAAGCCAAATTATGAAGATTTCAACTCTAAAACTGCACAAAGCTTTCTGAAAAACTTCTGCCAACAAACCCAGCATTATCAAGGTGAGATTCTGCAACATGTGCTGCAGCAGACACCATCTATACACTGCAACTTGCACTTTAAATACAGATTAGCTGGACATGGAGATAGCCAGATTCTTCCAAACCTTGGAATACTTCATTTGTTTTTAACACACTGTTCTTGAGTAACTGAAACCCAGATTCTATTCCAGTTAGTTAAGGGGCCACAGCAGCTTTTAGGATACATGCCATACAGTAGGCTATTTTTAGATCATCCACAAGGAAGGAAAACTCAGACAACCATCAGCACAATCTAAAATGCAGCTTCGCAGCTATCTGGCCAGCACCACAGAAGCAACTCCACCCACACAGTCTCTCAGACACAGAGGATCAATAATACTTGCACAGCACTGCATTAGGTTTCAAGTGTTAAAATAACCTCCATCACGAGGCAGCACTGGGTCTTGCCAGACTACCTCATTATGCACGTCAGCCAGACTATGACTACAGGTCTGCACATGTGAATCGGGGAGGGCTACATTAAACAGCCAAAACAATGCAAGGATTTTCAAAAGGTGGCTGAGGAGATTTTTTTCCACTACTGAGGCAGCTGTTTGCAAGCATTTGGGAAAACAGGAATTGG
>NW_017728998.1:45092441-45095428 GCF_001723915.1 Gavialis gangeticus
AAAAGGTGGCTGAGGAGATTTTTTTCCACTACTGAGGCAGCTGTTTGCAAGCATTTGGGGAAACAGGAATTGGGGAGGGTAACAGGGACAAGTGACTTTATAGGCACCCGCATCGCTAGGGACCTTTGTGCCAAGTGACATGAGCACATGACCATTTACAGAGAAAGGAGAGACAGCCCCCCCATCCCATCCGTCATTCTGAGAAATTTACAAGCAAAGAGCAACACGAAAGATGTCCATTTGCCTATGAGAAGCATGAACATTAAGATTTCCTCTTCCCCACGTGTGTGAAAGCTTCACCTATCACTGGCTCTTGGGCAAAAAAACCCATTGATGTGTGACAATAATAGGATCAGGATCCTGATTATGAACTGGTGTGTGTGCATTTGGCATTAACTGGTGGATTATTTTTGTGGTTAAGCTTTGCAGGGTAGATGGATCTCAAGCGTTCTGAAATTTACCCTGGATAAACACCCAAACACCCAAGTGATAGTGACGGGGGTTGGAACGGATCTACAGGTTTGTTATTGCTGGAGAGTCCTTTCTCCCTGCTTAACCAAACCTGACAGGTGCCACTTGGCATCAAGGGAGAGGAAGTTATTTGGTAGCAAAAGGACACTTAGCAAGTTAGATCACTGTTAGCAAGGTGCAGCATGGAATGCACTTACCAGAGGTGCTCAGCTGGCTGGGTTTGATGGGCACATGTAGCTCTGATTGGCTGGACTGCATGTCTGAGCCTTCATACGGCCCATGTCCTTCCGTTTGGCCTGCAGGAGAAGATGCAATCTCAGCCAACACTTCTAGGTCCTTCAAGATAACCTGGAAAGAGGAAGAGATCACATAAGGCGAGCAATGACAATGCAGCACAGAGTTCAGAGGCAACCGCAGATTTATTTTCATTTAAAAAGACTGACAGGCAGCGTGTTCAGAAAGGCCAACACTAATTCTTTCAACATGAATGAAGTGGAAGTGGGGAAGACCAGAATTGTTACAATAAAGTGGCTGATCAGATCAGAGTGAAGTTCTAGGCCCAACTGTGAGGGAGACAGCTGAGGAACAGAAGAGGCAAAATCTCTGCTAAGCTGTAGGAGAGCAGATGAACATTTAACTTAACCCAAACTGTGTATGACAACTAGCACTAGCTCAGTCAGAAGTTGCTGCCACTCCATGCAAGGGACATCTGGGAAAAGCCAATGATTTTTCTCCTTAGCTTCACTTAATTGTATTGAACAATTTAGATAAATTGGGTAACTGAACTAGACACTTCCCCCACCTGCAATGGATATTGTGATCTAACCTGAAGACAGCAGGGAAACGAGGGAAACTGGGCTGGGAATTTCCATCCATCCCATAGCCTGTTCATGCAGTTCAGCTACTCTTGAAATTTTACAGACTGTTTTCATATAAAGAGATTGCAGCCATTCGATCTGCAAAAAAATCTGCCCAGCATGGGCTAAAGCAAAGCTGAGCAAGTGAAACAGCTTCAAGAGCTAGGAACTACAGCACTGTGGGTCAACTAATCAACTCCAAAACCTAGTTACTACCTTTTAAAAAGGCTACACTACTTCACTGCTGACAGCCTTCTCACATATGGACTACTCCACACATTTTAAATGGACTTCAGGCTGGAACAAGGCTGCAACTTAACATTGAAACAGGCCTGAATATTCAAATGACTGCCACAGCATTTTTTCCTATGCAGCTAACCTTCCTTTTCTTTGCTTAGCCACTTTATACCACCACTGAGTTAATTTGGGAAATAACCTGCGATGTTATAGAGCCACTCTAGAAAACCACACTGTCCCAACCAATTGCAGTGGATCCTCCCTCACCCAAGTGCTCTCACCTCTTGATATTGCATCATTCAACATACCAGAGACATGCAGGGCATGGAAGTGGCCAGCTAGACTAGCCATTGACCAGGACTAGATCTGCTGTAAAGCCAAGCACACTGGTTTTGTGGAGAGAAGATCACATGCCTTTCCCCCCAAGTGTGGTACTGCAAACACTTGCCACTTCTTTTTGCCAATATTACAAATTATTTGGCAGTTCGCTTAAAGCTTCAGCTGCTGAACTCATATGATTAGGCAGGATTTCAATTTTAAGTTAAAAAGCAACTGCCTAGCCTTCATAGCTGTGAGCATAACCCTTAAACTGTTAGAAGAGATCCAAAATTGATTTTTAAACAATGATTTAAGCTGCCAGAATGTCTGAATACTTGGGGTTGGTAATCCAATACCCCAAAGAGCTCAAACAAAGCCTCATGCCATCCACCAAGCTCCTATAATCACCACCCAAGCTCTTGATCCCCATTTCACAGTTACAGAAGACTAGGGGATAGGAATCAAGTGACTTGCACAGAGTCAGGAAGAGAATCCAGTTCTGACTCCCCCTCCCCCTCCCCACCCCATTCACACTCTGTGCTCCTTCCTCTTCTTGACCACCCCCAGCCCCCAATGGCTGCCCCACCTGGCCCCAGCATCCTGGTACTTTAAAAAAAGCCCTGCACTCACTAGCTTCTGCCAGGCCGGGGGGGGTGGGGGGGGGCGGCAATCCCTGCTGCCCCCCACTGCCCCGCTCTGCATGTGGGGGCTCTGCCACGAGCCCCCATTGTCATATCCTGCTGCACTGAAGTGAACTGTAGTCTACAAAAAGCCAGGCTGAAGCCCTTCCCATTTAACACTCAAATCCGTTCCGAATCACACCAACTGAACACAACTCAATCGTTCTAAAAACCGTACTGACTGAACAGACAGAACTCAATTGTTCTGAACACTACATATGGTGCTGAGCATCCTTCATCCCAAACTCTCACCCTGGGACTTCAGATACTCCCAAATCCATTGGCAGGCATCCTACATGCAGGCCCTAGCTTGGAGGTCTTGAGATTTGGATGCCCGCAAGACTTGATCCGAGCCAAAAGGCCAAGACTTCCACCTGGGAACAAGACACACACACACACACACACACACACACACACACTGTAA
>NW_017728998.1:45095664-45096292 GCF_001723915.1 Gavialis gangeticus
ACACACACACACACACACACACACACACACACACACACACACACACACACTCTTTCGTCTTTGCTGCCACACCACAACCACAGAGACGCTATGGAGAGTTTGAACCTACAGAGACTGGTGCTCAGAGAGCTATATAAAAAAGCAAAAAGCTCCAATACACTTGGGAAGCCCGTGTGCGCACAAACATGGTTAAGTAACTGCCTGCAAGTCCCTGCAGGGGAAAACAAGGAAAACAATCTCTCTGCAATGCAAAGCAACAACACGGCACAGAAGAAGAGAAGGGGGTGGGAGTTCTGTGGTCTAAGTCCCCTAGACTAGAGGGCTGTAGCCTCAAAGTGATACCACACTTAGCACTGGGACATGGCCATCACTTGAAGCCACTATTACCCTCTCAGGACATATCTTTGAGGATGAAACTTTATGCTGTAGCCCAATTCAGGAGCAATTCATTTTGGGGACAGGAGATTGATGTAATAACGATTTAATTGGGTCTTCTGGAGTGCTTCAACCAGGGGGAAGTTCTCCTTCCACCCACCCCACTCCTCATTTCCTCCTGGTTTCTTTGAGTCTTTTTTAGGTTCCTTTCACACACACAAAAAACCTTGTTTTAAAAAAAAAAAAAAAAAAA
>NW_017728998.1:45096355-45099277 GCF_001723915.1 Gavialis gangeticus
AAAAAAAAAAGTCAGACGCAACACACATGGCACTCAGAGTGAGGAGGTCATGACTAAGCTGCTGTGAACATATGAAGGAACAGTGACAGAAAATGAAGTTACAAGGTCTAAGACTCTTTAGACTAATGGGCTTTGAAACCAGGCTGTTTTGGGCACACTAATGTCCTTCCATCAGGAGGTCAGCATGCAAGGCAAGGTTATGGAGACCCAAGAAAGCCCACATTTCTACTACCATTTCTAACCTTCATATTTTATTACAAGCAAGAAAGACAGCAAAGGTCCTCAACTATGCAACTGAAGTATTTGCATTTAAGTGGCTGTGTTCCACCATACATTCTTCTGCCAGCTATAAGTTACAGCCAGGCTCCACGCTGCAACTCTAGCAGATGACAGCTAACAAACACAGCCCCTCACAACGTTCTTTGGTTTGCAGCAGTAAAGTGATAGAGCAAAAAAAAAGGCCAGGTCACAATTCTGCTTAAGCACAGCTATTTCTGCTGCTCTGAGGAAGCCCCTGCCTAAGCTCTGTCAACACAACAGGGTTTGGAGTGTGAAGTCACCACACAGCAAGTGAAGTATAAATTCACATTACTTTGGCTCCTCCAAGTTCACTCCTCATGTTCACACCTGTAGTGACACATCTTGTCCTACCTACTGGGTGTCCGAGTACAAGTCCATTCCATTTCATCTAGGGACTTAAAAGACCTATTAATGCACCTATTTTTGTAACATGTTCATCAGTCTTAAAACTAGGCAGTGAGAAACACCCACCCACCTTTAGCATGAACAGTTTTTCAGGGACTCTAGCAAAGTGAAACAGACTCTCACTCAGGCACCTAATACATGGAGTAGGATCTGGCCCTTAGTGTGCAGTGCCTGCAACATAACTTACTCCACTTCACCCTTACAACAGCTTTCTTAAGAAAATGAGCCCTTGGGTAGGGCCAGTTCTAAATGGAGACCGTTAATATGCTGTAACCAAAGCAGAGCGCCAGCATTTTGTCCTTGGCAGGGGCAGGTGCTGGCATGCGGATGCCCTCCTGTACCCAGTTCCTAGCTGTGGTATATATGACACCCTTAGCTGTAATATCAGGGCAACTGGTCCTGCTGCCTCCTTGCTGCATGGTAAGACAATCCAGAATCCTTGGTGCAAAGTTCTCTGGGTAACCAATCTCCATCCCCCCCCCCCCCCCCCGCTAAGCTTTCAAGTTGGGGGGGGGAGGGGGAGGGGGAAGAGGGTGCATGGAGAAAAGAAACAGGTCTGCCTATTCTTCCCTGAGTGCACCAAATCCTGGTTAGGCACCAGCAAAGGTATGGGTGCACTGACTCAGTTGACATGCAGTGGAGGTGAGATTGTGGGAGAAGGGGGTGCAAAAACGGTAAGCTTTGTTAGCTATACTCCAAAATGTGTCAGGCACCTCAGTGCAAGTCCACACCTGGATCAGACAAGGGTCACAAAACACACAGGCAACTTGTGGGATGAGGGCCAGCTCCTACAATGAGTGCTGATCCTGACATTTGTTCCTTGCAGTGATACCCCTAGAAGGGACCTTAAGGGCCATTTAGTCTACATCTGCACCTGCATCTCCCTTATTAACCTTAGTACTTTATGATCCTTCAGTACCTTATTGTATGAACTATGGTTTACGCCACTTTTTTTCCCAGGCCAACAGTATACAAAGCTGTGACGAGGAAAAGTATGAGCACATACTAGGATGAATCATGGGAGATGCTGTGAACACTAGTAACACTCTGTACCAACACAGGTGTGATCTCCTTCAGTTCGCACTTAATACAAGAGGGAGAGCAACTGTGCACCAAATGGGTTTAACTGGCGTCAAGGCCAGCTGATATCTGTTTAGGTTGGTGTCAGCCTGGGTAAAGCCAGGGCTACAACACAGCTGCATTATGTGGCATGACTAAACCATATTGCAACATGGTCACTACATCACAATGCTTACCCAGAAGGTTTGTAGGCCAAACAGAATCTTGACCCCTAGGACATACACCCTGCTTGCTGACCTAGCTTAAGACTGTCACACTACTCAAGCCAACTCTGTTCCAACCTGATTTTACTGGCCAACCTGGACTGGGGCAAGTATAATTTAAATTAAGTGCAAATCATTTTGGCCTGGGATAGGAAAGAAGGCTGAAACTCAGGCTCTGAACTAATTCAGATTGTGGGCTGGCTCCTACTCCAAGGCAAACACACTCTTCAACTGAGTCACCATACCCAAGGTTATAAACCTGGGCCCCTGTCCCAGCTGACATTCACATTCTGCAATGTAGGTAGGTTTCCAGAGTCAGAAACAGACAGGGCCGTGGTCCGACGTTCAGAAGGTCAGACGAGAGGCCCTGCTGGCCTCAATTCCACAGGTCTCTAAAAATCATAGTGTATATTGAAGTACACCTTGGGAAGATCACTGATTTACTAGGGACTTTAATGCCAGAACAGACAAACTGGTTGTACCACTCTCTGAAGGATAAGCCTCTAACCCTTTTAAGCCACATTTACAAGGTTCACTATACCACCAAGGTGCAACTGCATCAAGGACAGCTGGGTATAGCAGGAGGTGGTATAACTTGCTGCACTCTAAAACACACAGGGAACCCACGGGAGAGCTGGGCTGTAGGCAGTAGGGCTGCACAGCCTCTCACAGCTCCAGATGCACTGGGTTTCTCTGGGATACAGGGACTGTATGTGTACTGCCTACTCTTCAAAACACAGCCGCTTGGGCTGGAGGCTGGAGCAAAAAGCACAGGATGGACTTCCCGGCTGAAGCTATGTGAAGGAAATAAACCATGTGGGAAAGAGCAGAGTGCCAGAGGGAGGAAAGTGGGCAGCTGGGTTTGCCAGCTCCCAGGACAGCTGCAAACTGCTTTATAGAAACAAGCCACTGAGACACAGGAGTAATGTAGTGC
>NW_017728998.1:45104277-45111763 GCF_001723915.1 Gavialis gangeticus
ATAAACCATGTGGGAAAGAGCAGAGTGCCAGAGGGAGGAAAGTGGGCAGCTGGGTTTGCCAGCTCCCAGGACAGCTGCAAACTGCTTTATAGAAACAAGCCACTGAGACACAGGAGTAATGTAGTGCTACGGTGAGGACCTGCATTTGGCATGCATATGCCCTTACAAACCTGATTTTTCTTGCATGGGATTGGCAGGCACTCTATGTATAGCAATTGATACACTCAGCAGTCACTCCCTCACAGAGGAGCAGCACAGGGATGGAAGGAGAGGATGGAAGCTGGCAGCACTTTGTATGCACTGCACATCGTTCCACAAAGTGAATCTCAGGCGCTTGCTTTTTTTGTGAGCAAGAATGAAGCAGGGATGTTATAAGAAAGCAATATCCTGTTGGAGCACAAGTGCCTGCCATTGCCATGGCAACAGGCTGGGTGCTTGAGTGGAGTATCAGCTGGGTCCCATCATTCTAGAGCTCGGCCGGCATTAAAACAACATTATTGAGAATAAAAGGGCCACAGCTTTGGTGCAGTGGCACAGGAGCAAGGGACAATGGGCTAACTACATAGGGCAAGAAGAGCCATGCCTGATGATATTCCAGAATTAGAGGATTAGCTGGTAAAGGATCTGCAACTAGGAATCACTTCAGGAAGGAGTGGATCACTGGGACAGAGTAGCCATGCTGGGGACAAACTCTCCTCCACTTCATGCAGAGTAAAGTAGGTAGCTAGAAGAGAAGTCTTCCTCAGCTTGGCTGGAGGATGGGCACGACAGGGACTTCAAATGTCAGGAGACCTGGTCAGTGCTGGAGCTTGAGGAAAGAGCCCTGCTAAAGTCCCTGGATAGGCCCCTTCCTCTCTGTAAATGGGTGTTGGATACTTAACCATGATGCTACTTCAGTAGCAACTTGTAACCCAGAGTTATAAACTACCACAGGCCCAATATACCCAAGTTAGAGAGTCAGACTTGATGAATCAGCAACAAGAAAGCTGTGAATAAAGCAAAATTCTGTAGCACGCACTCCCTGAAACACTGCCCAGTTTTGTGGAGCTAATGACTCTACTTCTAAGTGAACAACAAACAGAGTCTTCCCTTCTGGCCAAGGGGCTGAAACCACTGGGGACAGGAGGTATGAATCAGCAGGGTGAAAAGGTAGCCTTTAGCTTCCACTGTATACCATAATCCACATGCACACATCTGCAATGCTCAGTTTAGCAGAAATTCCTCTCCCCCCGCAACCAAACACCTTGTCCCAAGGCCATTGGATCTGTATTTCAGTCCATTCTACCCTCCTTTATTTAGACTCTTCTCTACCATGGTGTCAGAAGAATATCGATTTACTCCAATACTCTCCCTGCTTGGGAATTAGGAACAAAATAATAGCTATTTTACAGCAGTGAGGAAATGGGCACAAATCACACCCCTGTGCTATTCAGAACAGTACTTCAATGGCAAGGCAGTCTTCCCCCACATCTGTGCACCAGCCTATTCTCTATTTACTCAAACAGAAAACAACCCTTAAGCTACTTGCACAGTCTGACTTCCTGCCTCTCTCCTCCCCAAACCAAGACAATTTTGTAAGCAAAGTTTACAAGGTTCCAGGAGGCAAGAGCGTTCAGGAAGGTGTTCCAAGGACCAGGCAAGAGTAGATCTTATTTAGTGTTAACTGAAACAATGTCAGGAGGAGAGCATGCCTCTTAGGAATTGTGCTTTATAATTAGGCCAGAATGTACGGAGGGGACTTTCTGGCTGATATATGCTGGTGTCCCCTATTAAGCAGAACCAATGACGGAAATTATTGGAGTGTATTGCAGAGGAAATGCACATGGCTACAGGTGGACCTAGGGGGCAGAAAGTTGATTATGAGGAGACAGGAAGGTTGTAACAAACAAATAGCTGTTTTCTTTCCCTTGGAGGAATAAAGATTTTTCTCTATGCAGCTCCTGAGCTATGATTTTTAAGGGCACAGGAACCAGGGATTTGTAGGTCTCTTCTGTTATTCAGATCTAGGTCAAGTTAATTTGCCTTGTGTTCTGGTTGAACTGATCTGATACCAGCTGTCAGTCACTGCAAAGAAAAGAAAGCAGCCGCTACCCTCCCCTTTCCTCAGCAGAAGGCTGCACCTTTCTCTTAGAAGTAATGAGCTGTGATGCGTCAGCCATTCCCCGGCGAGGAAGTTGTGCATCCTGCCACCACCCAGCAAGCCTGGTCACAGGACAAAAAATGGGGAAAATGTAGGATACTGGAGGGACAGATACCCTTTGTGCCTTCCACCCTTCTACACTCCCTGGGTGATGGTGAATGGGTAATATGGAGAGAGCTGGTCAGAACACCCCCAGCAGGAAGAGAATCAAGCTGAGAAATAAGCTGCCCCATGGCAAGATGGAACAGGACTCATTCAGCACCTAAAATGAGATGCCCAACATGTGTGTCCAGGAAGGAGGATAAAATCCTTAAAGCTCTCAGTCTAGGCAGCTGCCCATTGCCAAAACAGTGAGCATATTACCCATGAAGTCTCCATCCAGCAGGCAAGTCCCTTTCTAAGCGCAGCTCCTCAGAGCATTCTGCAGCCTTTGCCCCCTAAACAGCACCCTCTGAACTACAAAAACGTGCTGTTCCATCAGCCCAGTGGAGCACTTTCATCTCTGGTGAAGAGATGCGTGTCCCTCAAAAGGGAATTCTGAAGAGAAAGCTCACTGCCATATCTGCAGCTCCACTTTTCTCCCAACAGTGATAAGCTCATTCTAGCATCTGATATTTGCTCAAGGAATATGCTGAGATCAGAAATACTGAATTGAGAAAGATGCCAGGGATAAAGGTCATTTTGCTAACACCGTGTTTTCTATTAGCATACACAATACTGTGGGTGTTTTACACATACCTGCACATAGCATGCATCATAAATGACCCAGATTAAGCTAAACTCCAAAGACTTACAGCTCTGGATATCAGCTCCATCAGTACTAGTACCTGGATACTCCCAAAGATCAACCATCATCGTGGTACTGGCTGTACAGACACTAACTATTTCTACACTACAGTTAGAAGCCACAATAACAGCACATGAAGAAGTATACTTAGATTAGCATTAATCTAGAAGATTTTATCCAGGGTTTAGGCAGGCTTTTGCCACTGCAGCTACATTACCATAAGACCGCAGGCTAGCTAGATTGAACCCAGTTCAGGTCCAATGCCATCATCGTGCTGCAACATAGAAATAAGTCAGTGAGTCCATTCCTCCCAATGCCTGGTCCATACACAACTTTTGGACAAGGAACAACACGTCTGCAATGGGTGTGATTACTTACTGATACAGTTATACCAATACAACCTCTATTGCACATGCAGTTACACTGGAATAATAGTGCCTACTACAGGTACAATTTAATAGTCTGAGAAGTAAAATTCGCTACTACACAAGCTTTTAAACTGCTATAATTCTGCCCACACTTAGGGAATTCTGCAACTTTGGCTGTAAGAGACTTCTATTTGAGGTGATCCAGACTATCCCAGATTTTAAAACTGGATCAAAATACAAAGGGGGGGGGGGGATGTACACACACAAACACACCCACCCACCTTTCAGTCTACAGTGCTACCCCTCTTGCCAGTAGGTGGCCAGAGTGGGGACACAACCCAACGGCTTTGTTCCTGGAATGACAGGCAATTAACTCAGACTAAATCCTCAAAGTACAAGAGTAACAAAGGCTGGGAGAAAGGAGAAAGATCATTCCTATTCTATAAGCAGGGAACTAAGCCCAGAAAAAGCGACCAGCCTTTCCATAGGAAAACTGAAGCGAACCCCTGGCTTTGGCAGTCTCATTTATCTCAGCAGTCCCACTTACTCAAGCTGAATGGTTGACCAAAACCTTTCATTATCCATATGCCACAGATACCAACAGCACCTTAGCAACAAGTTTTAGCTAAACCCAAGTAAATTGTTCCTCAGTAAACTAATATCCACAATAAGAGCTTCCAGTGGTTTAATGGGATAAACTTAAATTCCTCAACTACAGACAAACCAGTACAGTTGGACTGACTTCACTTAACCTCTCTCTGTTTCTTCACTTGTAAAACAGGGATGGTACCCACTTTTAAAGAAGGCTTTGAAATTGGAAGACAAGGTCTTTGGTGCATTATGTCCCATGTCTTTTACTGCACACAAGATGCTTGTTGGTCACTATGCTGTTTGCTTACATCTCTCTCTCTCACTTGGGGGTTCCAACACCCAGGTAACCACAAGACCAAAGCTCAAATGGTTTGGGATGTTATCAGGACTGAAGGCCGGAGTCAAGGATTCCCGCCATATTCTTCCTCTGAAAAAGAATTTTATGTTCACCGGCACAAAAGATTTTTTTTCCTTCTGCAAGTTTACAGCTTTCAAGACAGGGTTTTTGTATTTGTTTTCAGATATGATCAGTGTAACTCTGCATGTTGGAATTGGGTCGCCAGAGGTAATGGATCCAGCCAGTCCTTGCGTTTAATTCATTAGAATCGTATAACTATAATTCAACACCTGAGCAGCTGTTTAGAAGTGAACAGCACATTGATCAGAGTGGAATAATCCTTTGACAACACAGTTTAGGGAAAGGCTTTCTACTGGATTTGAGGCTAGGGCAGGTAAGAAGATTGACATTTAAGGAAGAGCCCATTTGATAGCTGCTTTGGGTTACAAATACAGTGAGCAACCCTGTGCACTAATACTACTGTTCTAGTGCAAGTATGTGAGATACCACTTTGGAAATACAGCTCTGACCTTTCATTTTCACCCAATTGGACAACAGATGCCTTGAAGCCATAAGCTTGGTCAATATTACACAAGTAGGGCCCCCAAATCACAGACTGGGTCTGTACAAAGATCATTCCAGGCTATTCAAGGATCAGTGATTCCTGGCTTAATCAATTCTCTGTAAAAGCTACACCTTGACCTTGTCAGAAGAAAGGGAGGAGTGACTTTGCTACAGATGGCTGAGGTCTGCTGTAGGGCATCATACATAAGAAATTATTGGTGCACAGTATTGTTTCATCACGCACTTAGCCCATGGATTCCAAAGCTCTTTGCAAGATGCAGTGACAGCAGCCACATGTTAGAAAAACACTCTCTCTTTGGAGGGCATGGGGGAAGAAAAGATTTTGCAAAAATGCCCTACCCTTGCAATTTTCAAGGCAAGACTCTCAAGTCAGTCATGAAGAGATTAAAATGTAGCTACTTTCACAACTCTAACTCCCCTGGGAGCTAAAGGAGGCAAAGTGGCAAGGTTCAGGAGGTTAATCAAGCCCCACAGGAATCCTGCACCAGAAAATGGAGCCCAACCCAAGTGAAGAGAAAAGAAAGGAACAAAGTCTGCAGCGGGCAGGATGGAAGTAAAGAGGGCATCGTAAGAGTGGCTTGTCTAAGATGTACAGACATGTATATTCTGGAAATGCATTGAAAAGAGTAAGGTTGTAAATAAATCTTTAGATTCTCTAAAATTTCTGTGGTGTAAAGGGAGTAGCCAAGGAGGATAAGGACAATTTGATGAAGTTGCTATTCTTATTGGCTAGAAAGCCCAGGTCCAGAGAAGTGTGCCAGCCTAACAGTTCTGCAAAGAGATAAAACAAATGGATAAAAGAGGGGAAAGATGTTCCCACAGTTGTAGCACTAGCCTGCAGTTCTAGTGAGCTTGATTCCCTGCATGATCCTGGGCAAGTCAGCCTCCATTTCCCATCCATACAGTGAAGATTTAGTGGAGCTAATAAAAACCTGGTGGGACCCTACCCATGACTGGGCAGTATGCACTGAGGGCTACAGATTGTACAGATGGGACAGAGTAGGGAGGAAAGTGGGGGAGGGGTTGCCCTCTGTGTTAAAACAGCGTTATACATCTACCCTAATCAAAATGGGATCAGAAGAGGAGAAAGTTGAGGTACTGTGGGTTATGATACATGGAGGTCAAGGGGAAAGGGACTTGGTGGTGGGGGTCTGCTACAGACTACCACACCAAGAGGAAGAGCTAGACTTGGAATTCGAGGCAGCTCTCAGAGGCCGTACAGTCTAGGGACGTGGTTGTCATGGGTGACCTAAACTACCCCGACATCTGCTGGGAGGAGCAGTCAGTCAAATCCAACCATTCATGTAGGTTCTTAACCTGCGCGCAGGACCTTCACTTAACACAGGAGGTATACGGTCCCACTAGGGGGAATGCCTTACTGGACTTGGTGTTGGCTACAGGGGAGGACCTGGTAGGGAAGCTGCAGATTCATAGTCACCTTGGGGACAGAGACCATCAATCAATCAAATTCATCATATGGTGTAGGGTGGGGAAGGTAACTAGTAGGGTCAAAGTGCCTAACTTTAGGAAGGCTGATTTCAGCATGCTCAGGAGATTAGTCAATGATGCACTGCAGGATAGGAGCATTGGTGAGATGGGAGTCCAGGAAGGGTGGCTGTTCCTAAAGGAAGCAATCCTTCAGGCACAGAGGGAGATGATCCCATTGCAAGGGAAAGGGGACAAAAAACCTCTGTGGCTAAACAGAGAAATCCAGGGAAGCCTAAGGGCAAAAAAAGAGGTATATAGGCAGTGGAAACAAAGGGAAGCTACCAAAGAGGAGTATACCTACTGGCCCACACTTGCAGGGAGGCAGTTAGAAAGGCCAAAGCAACTACAGAACTGAGGATGGCAACAGAAATTAAAGACAACAAAAAGTCTTTTTTAGGTATGTAGGGAATAAAAGGAAGGCGCAGGGCAGCACAGGACCCCTACTGAACAAGCAGGAGCAATTAGTGACAGACAGGGGGGAAAAGGCTGAGCTATTCAATGAGTTTTTTGCCTCAGTGTTCCTGAACAAGGGTCAAGACAAATCTTCTAATAGGTTCTTAGATGGGCATCAGAGGGACACCAACCCACCAACTATGGACGCTGACTTGGCGTGGAGTCACTTGGAGGGACTGGATGTATTTAAGTCAGCAGGCCCAGATGAGCTGCATCTGAGGGTACTGAAGGAATTGGCTGGTGTCATAGCAGAACCACTGGCATGGCTGTGAGCGCTCATGGCGCTTGGGTCAGGTCCTCGAGGACTGGAAAAGGGCCAATGTGGTCCCTATTTTCAAGAAGGGGAGGAAGGAGGATCTGAGTAGTTATAGGCCAGTTAGCCTCACCTCTATCATAGATTCCTAGATGTTAGGGTCGGACAGGACCTCAATAGATCATCGAGTCCGACCCCCTGCATAGGCAGGAAAGAGTGCTGGATTCAGATGACCCCAGCCAAAGCCCATCCAACCTCCTCTTGAAGACCCCCATGGTAGAGGAGAGCACAACCTCCCTGGGGAGCCCATTCCAGACCTTGGCCACTCTAACTGTGAAGAAGTTCCTCCTAATGTCCAGTCTAAGTCTGCTCTCTGCTAGCTTATGGCCATTATTTCTTGTGACCCCCAGGGGCGCCTTGGTGAGTAGAGCCTCACCAATTCCCTTCTGTGCCCCCATGATGAATTTATAGGCAGCCACAAGGT
>NW_017728998.1:45112044-45115424 GCF_001723915.1 Gavialis gangeticus
CAGTAGGTGTGCTGGACATTTTTCCTCCCTAGGTGCAGCACTTTGCATTTCTCCTTGTTAAATTGCATTCTATTGTTTTCTGCCCATTTGCCCAACTTGTCCAGGTCTGTCTGTAGTTGTTCCCTGCCCTCTGGCGTGTCCACTTCTCCCCAGTTTTGTATCATCCACAAACTTGGACATGAGTACACCTCGCTCCTTCGTCCAAGTCACTGATGAAGACATTGAAGAGTATCAGTCCAAGGACCGAGCCCTGCGGGACACCACTACCCATGCTCTTCCAGGTCAATATCGACCCATCCACTACCACTCTCTGGGTACGACCCTCTAGCCAATTTGCCACTCACCCGACAGTGTAATCATCCAAGTCACAGCCTTTTAATTTGTTCACCAGTATGGGGTGGGATACCATGTAGAATGCCTTTCTGAAGTCTAAGTAAACGATATTAACCCCTACTCCTGTGTCGAAGTGTTTTGTAACCTGGTCATAAAACGAGACTAGATTAGTCAGGCATGGTCTACCTGCTACGAACCTGTGCTGGTTTCCCCTCAGCATAATTTTTCCTGCTGGGCTCTCATATATATGAGCCTTAACAATCTTTTCAAAGACTTTGCCAAAGATGGAGGCGAGACTGACTGGCCTATAGTTGCCTGGATCCTCCTTCCTCCCCTTCTTGAAAATAGGAACCACATTGGCCCTTTTCCAGTCCTTCAGGACCTGTCCCGTGCGCCACAAGTGCTCAAATATTCTTGCCAGTGGCTGTGCAATGATATCAGCCAGTGCCTTCAGTACCCTTCAGTAGAGCTCATCCTGGCCCGTCAACTTAAACGCATCCAGTCCTTCCAAGTGACTCCGCAACATTTCAGGGTCAACGCTTGGTAGTCTGGCGCCCAGCTGTTGCCTCTCTACAATCCCATTGTGAGACTTGTCTTGCCCCTTGTTTAGGAACACTGAGGTAAATAACTCACTGGGGAGTTCAGCCTTGTCCTCCCTGTCTGTCACCAATTGCTTTTGCTCATTCAGTAGTGGTCCTATTCTACCCTGTGCCTTCCTTTTACTCCCTATATATCTGAAAAACAATTTTTTGTTATCCTTAACTTGGGATGCCATCCTCAGCTCCATGGTAGCTTTGGCCTTTCTAACTGCCTCCTTGGAAAAGTCATTAAAAAAATTACTAAGGATCATATTTGTGCAAGTCCAGCAGGAAAAATAATGCAGTAGGGCAACCAGCATGGATTCAGAGCAGGTAGATCATGCCTGACTAATCTGGTTTCTTTTTATGACCAGGTCACAGAATGCTTAGATGCAGGAGTACAGGTGGATGTCATTTACTTGGATTTTTGGAAGGCCTTTGATATATTATCTCATCCCATTCTCATAAATAAATTAAGAGGCTGTGACTTGGATGATTACACAGTATGTTGGATGGCAAGTTATCTTAGAGGCTGCACCCAGTGAGTGGTGGTGGATAGGGCAATATCAGCCTGGAAGGATATGGGCAGTGGGTCCCACAGGGCTTGGTCCTTGGACATTTACTCTTCAGTCTTCATCAGTGACTTGGATGTGGGCATAAAGTGTACTCTGTCCAAGTTTGCGGATGATACTAAATTGTGGGCACAAGTGAACACACTGGAGGGCAGGGAACGATTGCAGGCAGACCCAGACAGGTTGGACGAGTGGGCAGAACACAGTAAGATGCAGTTCAACAAGGACAAATGCAGAGTGCTGCACCTAGGGTGCAAAAATATTTAGCACACCTACTGGCTGGGGAATGACCTTCTCAGCAGCACAGAAGCAGAAAGGGATCTTGGAGTTATAGTGAAGTCCAAGATGAACATGAGTCAGTGTGATGAAATCATCAGCAAAGCTAATTGCACTTTATCATGCATTAGCAGATGCATGACAAAGAGAACCAAGGAGGTGATACTTCCCCTCTATGCAGCACTGATCAGACCACAATTGGAGTACTTTGGCCAGTTTTGGGCATTGTACTTTAAGAAGGATGTGGATAACCTCAAGAGGGTCCAGAGGAGGGCCACTAGTATGGTTAAGGGTTTGCAGGCTAAACCCTATAATGAAAGACTAAGGGACCTGGATCTCTTTAGCCTCCACAAGAGAAAGCTGAGAGGTGATTTTGTGGCCGTCTACAAATTCATTAGGGGGCACAGCAAGAAACTGGTGATGCTTTGTTCATCAGGGCACCTCTTGGGGTAACAAGGAACAATGATCACAAACTGACAAAGAGCAAGTTTAGGCTGGACATCAGGAAGAACTTCACAGTAAGGGTGGCCGGAATTTGTAATGGGCTCCCAAGGGAGGCGGTGCTCTCCCCTACTTTGGGGGTCTCCAAGAGAAGGCTGGATAGGCATCTGGCTGGGGTCATCTGACCCCAGCACTCTTTCCTGTCCAGGGCAGGGGGTCAGACTTAATGATCTGTTGAGGTTCCTTCCAACTCTACCATGTATGAATCTGTAAGATACAACACTATCCTACCTCCCAGGGCGCTATGAGCACAAGCCCATTAAAGACTGCTGGGTGGCTCAGATGCTGGAGTGATGAGGCCAGATGCACACCTAGGAGAACACGTGCATAATAAGTATCCAGGCCACTCCCTCAGTGATATGAAACTGCAAAGCCACCCAGAAAGAGGGCCCTCAGTCACGCAGTTTGAAATCCAGCTGCAAGCTGTTATATGAGCCCAGCAGTGCATTAAGGCATCACAGTTTCCACACAAGACCAAGAGTACAACAGACACACCCTGCTGATACCCTAAACCATGAAAGCACTCCATGTGTGGGGACAGCTTGTTCTGAGTAAGTTGCACTTTGCAGTAAGGTCTATTACAACCCTGTGCATCTTGCACCAAAACAACCCATACTGATAAATATCCAGTTTGACTGGTATAGCCACACCTGTGCTAGGAGTGGTAGCTGACCTGGCTAAAGCAGCAAGGGATTAGCCATCTTCATAAGCTGAGGTGCTGTTGACAGGGCTTTCAGTGTAAATGTGGAAAACCAGATTTCTCAGTTTACCATCCACAACCCCATCTCATGGATTCCTGTAGTCAGTTTGACTCCCTAAGAACCAGACCTCAGGTCCACAACTTCCACCCTATCCCCAGAGAGGCAGATACAGCATGCTAAGAGATGCCCCCTCACCCCCATTCCTATGCCAGCCCCACTTCATTCTCCTCATGCGGTGAGTGAATGGCTGTTGACACCAGAACAAAGCCATCACAGGACCCCTAGCAGTGAGCAAGCCGGTCAGAGCTCTGTTCCTGCCAACTGTGGGGTGGTTAGAAGTCGGGGCACATCGCAGGTTGAGGGCACTGGGCTATTCATCTCCAGTGCAGGCTGGCTATGCTGTGACTTGAATGCAGCCT
>NW_017728998.1:45120424-45124561 GCF_001723915.1 Gavialis gangeticus
ATGTGGTGAGTGAATGGCTGTTGACACCAGAACAAAGCCATCACAGGACCCCTAGCAGTGAGCAAGCCGGTCAGAGCTCTGTTCCTGCCAACTGTGGGGTGGTTAGAAGTCGGGGCACATCGCAGGTTGAGGGCACTGGGCTATTCATCTCCAGTGCAGGCTGGCTATGCTGTGACTTGAATGCAGCCTCAGTCTGTAACGGTGGGCAACGAAGCTCTTTCCTGATGCATTCCAAGCTTGTAATTTATTTTTCTTTTAAGATGCAACAGGAAAGGGTGGGAGGTGGGAAGAAACCAAGGGAAGGGAACAGAAGAGCCAAGAATGAGAGCCCTGTTTCTGGCAAGGCCCCAGTTAAGCAGTGTGAAAAGTAAACTTGCATTCCTCCCCCAGCAGTGCAAAACACCATTCATCTTCCCACGACAACTGAACTAGACTTTTTCCCCCAGCCCCCATCACCATGGAAGAAAACAGACTGCAACCTTTGCACTCCGATCTGGCCAAGATGATCTCACAGCCGGATTTCTGCTTCAGTTCAACCTTGATTTGGAGTTTACTTTATAGGGCGGATGGGGATATGCAGCAAAGAAGCAGGAAGCTTCTCCCTGTCATTGGAAGAATCAGCACAAGAAAGCACCCTTCCAAGGCTGTTGCACGCTTGCTATGAGAGCATATGCTGGTCACGCACACATTAGTATTGGCTGTGGGTGTGAGCCATGCAGAAATGCACAAGCAAGTCAGCTCACTTAAACTCTCAGGCAGACTGGGAAAGCAAATCTGTCAGGAGGGTTCATCAATGCAGGAATACAAAGTAGCAACATGATATCCAGCCAATAAGCTCCCTGAACCTCAAGCCGCAATAGAACAAGGCTTCAGCCCCAGGGGGACATGACTGTAGTTGGCCTGGGACAATGTGATCAGGACTGATGGACATTTGTAATGCTTACTGACTAGTTGCATCTCAGGGCAGCTCCGAGTCAGAGGCAGGTTTTCCAATGCAAGCATTTAATTAATACACAGGGAGTTTTGCTTGCCACCTGATGTCAGACACAGTATGCTGGAGACGTTGTTTCCCTGGCTTTTCTTGGGGGAGAGAGAGTCCAGGACCATTGTAATAGCTACCAGTAGGGATGAGGCACAGGGGCGATTGTGAGGGGAGAGTAAGCAAGAAGCCACATCCACTGACAGACAGACCTACAAACACACCATACTGTAGTGAGGGCCTGGGGGACAGGGGAGGATGGGACTTGCCTGACATGCACTCGTGGTGTTTCTTGTACAGCAGTGCTAAGATGCCTATGCAGTCTCATGAATAGCAACATGAGATGTGAAGAAATAAAGAGCAGTTTGCTAAATGCCTCTATGGCTCTGCACCTGCCAGTCCCTTCCTCCCTGCACTCTGTACCTTTTTATAATGACTAATTCCAAGGGGAATCCTGCTGCAGAGACAGTGCAACTGGACTAAGCAAAAGCTGCTTCCATCTTAAGCCACACCCAGGGAAGCCACAGCTAGGAAAAGCAGCCAACACCACGACCAAGGCACAAAGATGCACTGTGAGGAGCTGGAAAGCTGGGGCACCAGATGTTGACAACTTGATACTTCTGGCCAGAGATCTCTAAGCTATCTACCTAAACAATCCAATATGTTATTACTTGCGGCCCCCTGCAGTCAATAAGTAGCACTGTCACTTCTACAGGTAGAGGCACAGATCACTTTTCTGTGCCTCAAGCCAGAAGTCAAGAGCAGGGTCAAGAACAAAACCCAAACTCGCCTAGCCCTAATCCAAACTAGCCCATCCAGAGGTCCCAGGACACACATGGATTCATGGTTTGTAAGAGACTGGAAAGGTCCTTGCAAGATCATCGGATCCAGCCCCCTGCACCAAGCAGAAAAGACAACTGGGTTCAAGTGACCCCAGCAAGGTGACTATCCAGTCTCCTCTTGAAGATTTCCAGAGTAGGTGAATGACCCATTGCTGGAGGAGGCATAGCACTGACTCCTGCTGCAGAGTTTGCTCTGCTTCCATGTTTTATGGCCTCCATGTTTTATCAGTCTATACCTGTCTGGCCTATTCAGATGCAAGCCCTTCTGGGCAGGGACTACTACTGCTATTTGTACAACCCCACACAGAGGGGAGGTTGCCCATTCTTAATTGGCTCTTACCACATTAAATACAATTAGAAAGCCACAAGACCATGCACGGTCTCTAAGACAAAGACAGCCCAACTAGATGAGTGACAACAAGCAAGCAGCCCACAAGCAGCACATTTGACACTTCAGCTGGAGGTTTCTTTGCACTATTTTAATATACAAGTGTGACAAGCTCCTACCAAAAGCTACACTAGAGGTCAGGCAGGAAAAACTCCTCCAAAATTCACACAGAGAGCTTTGCAGCAGGGTTTATGGCCAGGTACTTGGCAGCTCCACTGCCACATAGCACCTTCAAGCCTTCCACATGGGACACAATCTGTTGTTGCCAGAGGCTCACACTGTTCATCCAGTAGTCTTGCTTTGCCCAGAGGTCTTGGAATAATGTTTGGAATAATCAGGAAAGTGCCACCCTCGCAACTACACAGATGAAAAATGCTCCCACTGAAATGCTGCCTGCCAGTACGTACAGTTGGGCTACAACTATCTTCCATGATTCCACTTCATTTAAGTTTTAGGGCATTTCTTTATTCACACACCATAAAAAATAATAATGCAAAGCTGGACTTCCTTCTTGAAAGGAGACCTCCTCCCAACTCCTAAAAAGCTCCATTTCCCTGGGGAAGTGTTATTACCATATAAAATCAGAATAAAACTCAGAGACACACAAGAGTCAGGAAAAATTAAGTCGCACATCCATTTTTCACCCTGCTGGTAAAGCCAAGAGCAGATCAATTAGTGTCGGCTGTCAGCCCTCAGCACCTGGCCTTGAGGAAGATCCTGTGCTACAGCCATGAGTGCCTCAGGCTTGTCTCAACTATGCCATCTAGCCCCATTAGAGCTTCCGCTTGCTTCCTCTTCATGCAGGCAAGGCATTAACACCACTTCAAAACACACTGATTTATGAGCACACAGCCCATACTGATCGTGAAACTGTCCAGCAACACCTTCACTTCACTGATGAGTCATTCTGCTGTTGCTCATTCCCACCCTCTGCAGTCTGTACTTCACGGCAAAACTGGCAGGGATGACCATAAAGCACCTAATGCACTTTGGGTGCTCCCCTGTCACAAACAAAGTTGAATCCAAGGACTGAGGAGTGAACAAAGGAGCAAGGAAGTGAATCACAGATCATGTTAAGTTCCCCGTGCTTTCTTTTTTAGAGCAAATGTTACCTTATGCTCCTTGCTTCACATGGGGTCCTATATTTCGGCCATGGCAAATTAAAAGCTTGGAACAGGAGCACAACAGCCCTAAAATCAACAGAGCAAAACTAAAAACCAATTCAAACAAAAAGCGCTATTCACTTTGGCACAGGCTTTTGTTTAGCTTCATTATACTTGGAATCAGTGTCTCACTGGGAGAATTTCCCTGGGATTTAGCATGAAAGCACAGCCCACAAGAACGGCTGACTACCAAAGTTCCGATGCCCCGCAATGCAGCAGAAGGACATGCTGAAAAGGGTATCCAATGGTAGGGAGGTTAACGGCATCGTGGAGTGGTATAAAATTGGTGGCAAAAATCTAGGACGTTATCAGAATTCCATCACCTTTCTGGGATTTCCATCTTCCCCTTCTCTCTCCCCCTATTCAATACCAGTGCACTGAAAACATGGAAAATATTCACTGCAACCAGGCCACCACATTTCTCACAACCAGCTGTAAGTCTGGTGATATCCTCAAGTTTAACATTTCCTTTTCAGAGGTGAAGGAGGCAAGTCTGGGGCAGCAATAGCCTACCATACCATATGTGCAAGTAACAGACAACCTGATAGCAGCAAAAGCCTCCTCCTTCCTTACTCCAGCCTCCAGTTTTCATCTCCTTCAGGAGAAGTTTGTTTCAGAGAGCAGTGGATGGGCTTCAGAAGCTTTTGTGCTGAGGCATAGAATCACAGAATCAGAGAAGTGGGGTCGGAAGGGACCATGTAGCTCTTCAAGTCCGACTCCCCGCATGGGCGGGAGAAAAACTGGGCTCAAATGAGTCCAGCCAGG
>NW_017728998.1:45125021-45127808 GCF_001723915.1 Gavialis gangeticus
AGCATTGGTATATAGGCATTTAAGGCCTTGCAAGACTGTGCGCGCCACCCCCAGGAGAGGCAAAGCAACTCCTGGTGCATACAGAAATACAGGTAGGTGCTTCATGCCATAGGTCAGGGGTGGGCAAAATACAGCCTGCAGGGCCCCTAAAAAATTCAGAAAACAAATATTTATCTGCTCCTGGCTGCCTGTCAAAGATGACAGCAGCCAGGGGCAGTAGGACCCAGGGGGAGCTGGAAGCAGGACCCAGCAACCAGGCCCGCCTGGCCCTGCCCCATCCCTAGCAGAGCCTTCTGGCCTGGGCCCCTGGAGCTGTTCCTGCCTCTCTGTGCTGGAGAGGGAAATTCAAGTAATAGTTAGTTACGGGGGGGGGGGGGGGGGGAGGAAGGGGAACTCCACAGGGATCACCCCAGTCCTCAGGGCCAGGCCAGGTGGCTCCTGCTAAGTCCTGCAGTCCAGCCATGCAGCCGGGAACCACGTGGTGCTGGAGTGGCCAGCAAGCAGGCAGGGAAGCAGTGAAAGTGGCAGTTGGGGTATGGGGGAGGGGGGAAAGAGCAGGTGTGCTTGCCACTGTCCCGAGGCCAGCACTAGCAGGGCCCTCAGCGGGGGCACAGTGTGCGTGTGTCCGTAGGGCAAGTCCCACATGTATATCCCACCATATACATGCACCCACACCCCCCCTCGCACTGCCATACATACAGACCCCCATAGCCACACAGCCTCACACACCCCAGCCACCTTCCCCCCCACAGCCTCCCATAAACCCTACACCCCGCATATCCACATATCCACCCACATGCTCCCTCGCCCCATACCTATCCATCCTCTAACCCCCCATACACCCACACCATCCCCCACACCCCACATACGCACACATCCATCCCCCCACAAACCTATAACCACTCCCCAATCCCCCACACCCCCCACAATATACAAAAGTAAGACTTCATTTTAAGCTATTATATACAGTCACCTCTATGTGCACTATACAAACGCATGCAAGTCAGGAAAAAAATATTTTTTTTAAATAAAATTAATGAATATTGTAGATGTTTGATTTTTTTAGAATATAATTTGGTATTCTTCTGGTTCCGAGATGGCAAAACACCTTGCTGAAAGGAGTACTTCTGGGGGCAAGGGGAGGGACTTCTGGTGGCAAAGGTCAGGGATAAGAGGGCAGTTCTTCCACTCACAAGATGGCAACCAGGGTGTGGGGCACCTGTTAAGGGGTGAGGCTACCCAAGCAGCCCTCGACAGCTTACCAAAACTCAATAAGTGGCCCCCTCCACCTGAAATAATTGCCCGCCCCTGCCATAGGTAAACCCCAGCAACTACCAACCCAAAAGATAAATACTGCCTGGGCTACATCTTCTTTATCTAACTGGAGCAGGTCAGTCCTCACGTAATACCAGCAACATCCCTTAAAGACAAACCACTTCAGTGATCATGTCTGCTCAACAGGCTTGACATTATGGTGATGAATGTGTCACTCAGGATTTAGTATACTTCTCAGGCTAAAAGCCATCTGAATACAAATGCTCCAACAGCTGTATATGGTAGGTATACTCCTGATCTTACAAGAGCAAAATCAGACATTAATTTGACTTTTCCAAGACCACAATAGGAATAGGACACCCGCTCTCAGTAGCTCACACCTCTTATGGAGGATACTTCGTACTTGCTACATTGTCTTAATGCTCCTAGAAGCAAGGAAACTTTTCTAAAAAAAAAAAGTCAGGCAGAAGGCAGAATATAGTTGCACTTTACAGATTAACTGCAATCAAAGATGCATAAGCTTTTGAAAGCAACAGCTCATGTCAGCAGATGCTATAAAGGACATGCAGAGTGCAACATGGTTGTAAGAAAGTGAACATAGAAATATGGAATCTCTCATTCAGATCTTATGGTTCCTAATATACAGCTAAAGGAGCAGAAATTGTTCTTATCTAAGGTATCAAATATTGACACTTCACAGCTTACAGTAGGGGCAGGCAATTATTTCAGGCAGAGGGCTGCTTACCCAGTTTTGGCAGGCTGTCGAGGGCCCCGCCCCTTGAGAGGTGCCCCGCCCCCAGTCACCAATTTGAGACCAATGTCCCAATGTCTTGGGACCAACTTCCCAGGGCCAGCACTGGTGAGGCCCAAAGTAGGGCACAGGCTGGCAGGGGTCTGTGGAGCTGGGCTGCACCAGCAGAAAGAGGGGGGAGCTGGCCTGGCTCCACAGAGCCCCTGCCAGCTGGAACCTGCCAGTACTAGCCCCGGGACACTGGTGTGGGCCCCGTGCTCCCGCTGGCTCCTGCAGCTGCTCACCCCCAGTGCCCCTTAGCCCCACAGTACAGGCGGGGGGGCAGCGCACAACCCCAACCCCCTGCTCACTGGCAGGAAAAAAGCTTGTGCGGAGCATGGGGAAAAGCGGCTCCTTGCCCACCCCATGGCTGGCACTCCCTGCTGCAGGCGCTTGCAGCCCACACGGGGCTATCTGGAGCAGGCACAGGCAGCCCCATGCGGGCTGCAAGCAGCTACAATGCAGGGCGCTGGCCATGGGGCAAGTGAGGGACTGCTTTTCCCCACACTCAGCACCAGCTTGTAACCCACCCTGCTGCCAACCTGGGCTCTGCACTGGCTCCAAGCTCGCCCATTGGGGCTGTGCGGCAGCAGCAGCCCCCCACACTTGCTGCGCTGGGCAGTGTTGGCTGCTGCTGGCCACCCAGAGCTTGTGCACTGGGAGCATCAGCCATGGGGCGGGGGAAGGGCCACTCTTCTCCACGTCAGGAAGGAGCAGGGAAG
>NW_017728998.1:45132808-45136262 GCF_001723915.1 Gavialis gangeticus
GCTCACTGGCAGGAAAAAAGCTTGTGCGGAGCATGGGGAAAAGCGGCTCCTTGCCCACCCCATGGCTGGCACTCCCTGCTGCAGGCGCTTGCAGCCCACACGGGGCTATCTGGAGCAGGCACAGGCAGCCCCATGCGGGCTGCAAGCAGCTACAATGCAGGGCGCTGGCCATGGGGCAAGTGAGGGACTGCTTTTCCCCACACTCAGCACCAGCTTGTAACCCACCCTGCTGCCAACCTGGGCTCTGCACTGGCTCCAAGCTCGCCCATTGGGGCTGTGCGGCAGCAGCAGCCCCCCACACTTGCTGCGCTGGGCAGTGTTGGCTGCTGCTGGCCACCCAGAGCTTGTGCACTGGGAGCATCAGCCATGGGGCGGGGGAAGGGCCACTCTTCTCCACGTCAGGAAGGAGCAGAGAAGAAGCCCAGGGAAGAGCTGAGAGTGGCGGAGGGGGGAAAGCCAAGTGAAGCGGCCCCTCCCCCTGCCATGGCCGGTGCTCCCTGCTGCAGCCGCTCGCAACCTGCGCAGAGCTGTCCGGAGCAGGCACAGGCAGACCCAGGTGGGCTGCGAGCGGCTGCAGCGTGGGGCACCGGGCATGGGGCTGCTTTTCCCAACCCGGTGATCAGCTTTTCCCTGGACTCCTTCCCTGCGTGGGGTCCTCCCCTGCCCTTCCCTCCCACCCCCTTACCTGAGGTTCTGGCACAGGGCAGCCATGTGGTCCCAGGCCAGAAGTCCCTGTTGGGGCTTTCAGCTGGGGCGGTGGGGCCAGGCAGGACCTGCTGTTGTAGGAGCCTGCCGAGCTTCCCATGGGTCCTACTGCCCCTGGTTCCTGTCACTTTTGACAGGAACCAAGGGCAGTTAGATATTAATTTTCTACATTTTTTAGTGGCCCCATGGGCCAGATAGAATGGCCTCATGGGCTGGATCCAGCCTGTGGCCCATATTTTGCCCACCCCTGTCCTACAGGCACAAAGGGACACCATCCCAGTACAAGCAAAGGGAGGCAAAAGAGCCAAGAAACCTTGACTGAGCAGGGAAATCCAGGAGAGCCTTCAGAGGAAAAAAAGAGGTCTACAGGCGGTGGAAGCAGGGGGCAGCCACCAAGGAGGACTATACCTACGTGGCTCACATTTGCAGGGAAGCAATGAGAAAGGCCATAGCACATACCAAACTCAAGTTGGCAACAAGATTAAGGATAACAAAAAGTCCTTCTTTAAGTATATATGGAGCAGGAAGAAGGCGCAGGGTAACATAGGGCCGCTACAGAAGGACTAGGACAACTAGTAACTGATAGGATGGAAAAAGCAGAGCTCTTAAATAATTTCTTTGCTTCGGTTTTCCTGGACACGGATACAAATGCACCTCCCAATGAGTCTTTAGTTTGTAGTGAGAGAGTGCTGGGCCAGTAAGGGGCGCTCCTGCCTTGAGCCACTCACCTCACTGCGCCCGACCACCTCCCACGCTCTGAGTGCCTCCCTGGGAGTGCCTCACATCTGGCCAACCCCCTTCATGGAGCACACCCTCTAGCCTGGGAATAACACTGCCACCACCCAGGGATGGGCTTGATTCTGGCTCTGTACACCCTGGAAAACCCAGGTCTAATAGCCCTCGAGGGCATTTGATTCATTTCAGGAACTTAGGCTGCTTCCCTCAGTTGGAAGCACAAGTAGTGGTCTCCCTTAGTCAGCCGAACCACGGGGACCCCAAGGCATAATCTAGACACACTCCCACTAAGTCTCCCACACTAGGTACAAAGGAGAACTTTACTGGTTACAAGGGGTAGGGTTGGAATAAGGTATAGGGTAGAGCAATATCAGAGAAATCCCATAGAGCAAACTGGCATGGCTGGGTAGCCTTTGATCATGCATCTAAGTTACTGCAAGCTATATATCTAGTTAGATCTCAGGCAGGTGGAGATGCCCTCTGGAGGCAGGCAGTTTCTTGATCACGAATTTTGAGAGAAAGAGCAAGTCGCAGACGGTCCAGCTCTTTTCTCTCTCTGAGTTTTCCTCATGGCTGCTGCCCCCTCCTCCTGGGCAGTCCTTAACTTACATAGCCCTTATGACCTCATTTACCTGGTCCAGTGGAGGCCAGCACCTGTTGAACCAAGTTGAAATGCATCACTAGTTGCTAGGCAGACTGGCAGTTCCTAGCTCCCCAGGGAATCCAAGCCCCTCAACCAGGTTTGTGATGCCAGTCACGTAGGCAGAGGGAGCAGGTTTCCCCCCTCCCTCAGGAATGTATCCAGCTCAGGTTTCCTAAAGAGATAGGGTAAGGTGTATACCCTCTGCAGGGCCCCATCTTAACCAAATCGTCACAGAGCAGAGTTTTTGGGGAGAAACAGAGGTGGCCTTCTGCCACAGAGAGTAATACCAATACACCAACGGTCAGCACTGACCTAGTGAAGGGGCACTTGGAAGGGCTGGATGTATTTAAGTCGGCAGGCCCCAATGATTTTCATCCAAGGGTACCAAAGGAATTGGCCAATGACATAGCAGAACCACTGGTGCATCTGTTTGAGTGCTTGTGGCACTTGGGACAGGTCCCAGAAGACTGGAAAAGGGCCAACGTGGTCCCTATCGTTATGAAGGTGGGGGGGGGAAAGGAGGACCTGGGTAATTATAGACCAGTTAGCCTCACCTCTATTCTCAGCAAGACCTTAGAAAAAATCATAAAGGATCACATTTGCAGGGGGCCAGCGGGTAATACAATGGTAAGGGACAACCAGCATGGGTTTATGGCAGGCAGATCCTGCCTGAGTAACGTGGTCTGTTTTTATGATCAGGTCACAAAGTGCTTAGATGCACAGGAGGAAGTAGATATTATTTACCAGGATTTTGAAAAGACTTTTGACACAGTGTCGCACCCAATTCTTACGAGTAAACTGATTAGCTGCAATGTAGATCTTTTTACAGTCAGGTGGATGAAAAACTGGCTTATGGGATGCACCCAGAGAGTGGTGGTAGATGGGTCAGTTTCTCCCTGGAGGGATGTGAGCAGTAGTGTCCCCCAAGACTCTGTCCTCAGACTAGTACTGTTTAATATCTTCATCAGCAATTTGGACGAAGGTTTTGAAAGCACTGTGTCCAAATTCACAGATGACACTAAACTATGAGGCACAGTAAACACACTGGAGGGCCGGGAGCGAATTCAGACAGATTTGGACAGACTGGGGAAGTGGGCAGATCAGAATTGGATGCAATTCAACAAGGATAAATGCAAGGTGTTGCACCTGGGGAGAAAGAATTCCCAACACACCTATTGACTGGGGGGTACCATTCAGAGCACCACAACACTGGAAAAAGATCTCAAAGTCCTGGTTGATGTAAAAAAGAACATAAGTTGCCAGTGAGACAAGATAATAAGCAAGGCTAACTGCACTACTTCTTGCATCAGCAGGATTATCACGAGGAGGTCTAGGGAAGTGATAATTCCCCTCTATGCGGCATTGATGAGG
>NW_017728998.1:45136273-45145407 GCF_001723915.1 Gavialis gangeticus
AGCAGGGGGTCGGACCCAATGATCTACCAGGTCCCTTCCAATTCTAGAAATCTATGAAATCTACAGAAAGGAGTTGAAATGTTTTGCTCACTTTTACAGAACAGGATTTCTTTACCAAGTGTTGGCCATAACTTAAACTGAAGAACCATACCTTAAACCAGACATACCTTCTTACTCTTACATTTGCTTTTATGAGTTTGATACTGAAATGCATCGGTTTAAATCGGGTGTCAAAAATACAGCCTGTGCGCTGCATCTGGCCTGCCAATAGTGGATGGGCCCACTGCAGCATGCAGGGCCCTGGAGTCCTGGTGGACATGGCCCTTCAGGTCAGCATTTCAGTTCTCTCCTCCTGCTGCTTCCCAGTGCTTGGCTTGGTGTTCAGGCTGCAGCATTTCCTCTCTCTCTCTTTCTAAATGCTCTCCTTCCCAAGGCTGCTTTTGATTGTTTTTGTCTCTTTGTTTCTTCTTCCGCCACCTCTCTACGTACCACCCTTCCCTTTCCCATTCTTACATCTCCTAGCATTTCTCTCTTTAACCCCATACATCAGTTGAGTATCTATAAATCTGGCATTGGCTGTTACTGGTTCTGACACCTCTCCCCTGGGCATATATTGGCATCAAGCGCTGGTAGTACTCTAACCCAGTGTGAGTTATGTAGTGCATATTTCTCTGCAAGTGGTCCTGATGCACCTACAGGCCAGGCTTTCCCAGCAGATTGAAAAGTTATTCAGTATTAGGGCTGTGCAAAGCTTTGGTAGCCGATTTGATTCTGAGGAGCTTTGGCCTGATTCGGCAGCTGAATCTCCAAATCTGAACTGAAATCGGGAGATGCATTAAATCTCTCTGAATCAAATCAGAAGCCCCTGAATCGATTCAGAGAGATAGTGCCATAAACTGTACAGGCAGGCACTAGGCAGTGCTGGTGGGAGCTTTAGCCAGCAGCCCCCCCCCCAGCTGCCCCACCGCCAGGGCGAAGCAGGCAGTGCTGGCAGCCTAAGGAGAAGACGCAGGGGCTGGAGGGAATCGAACTGGGAGCTGGGGGGAAGCCCTTATTTGTTCCCCCAGCCCCCAGTCATTCCCCCCAGCCCCTGTGGCATCTCCTGGGCCTGCTAGCACTGCCTGCCTCACCCCGGGGGTGGGGGGGGGGGGCGCACAGCGGCAGCTGGATGAGCTGCAGCTTCTTCCAGGGCTGCTGGCTCAAGCCAGGGCTTGTCTGGCTGCTTCCCCAGCTGCTCCTGCCGGCACTATCTTCAGAATATCTTCAGATTTGGCTGAATCAAACCAGGACAGTGATTCAAATCACTATCCCTCTGAATTTGAAATGAATACTTTCTGCTTCGCACAGAATTCAGCATCTGATTTGGTTTCCTTGCTGCAGCCCCAAACCACTCCTTGCTATGCAGAATGAGGGTCATGAAACACAGTTGTAGTTATTTTGTGGCTGGCTGCTGCTGCTTACACACCCCCTGCCATGGGAAGCAGCTACTTGCCCCAATACGGTCACAGGGGCCACTGCCATTGCTCCACACTGTAGGCTGAATCTGGCCTGCAAGGAGCCTCTGTGGTTTGGATATGGTCTGGGGCCCACAGCGAATTTAATACCCCTGATTTAAAGTTTGCAGTGATTCACTTTCAGGTTCCCATGCACTTGCACAAGGTTGCAGTATTTGTGCTGCTGACACTGGATCTTCTTAGGAATCTCAGCTGATCTACAGGAGAAATCTTTTAGTCCTGGATCCTGCAAGAGGTAGTCTCCCCCCGGCCAGCAATATTTTGGGTACATTTTGATCTGAACATCATCTTGAAGTGATGATAAAAACTGAACTCGAACCAGAACAGAAATGCAAGGAAAAGCATTTCCCTCCCAAGAAATTTTGCATCAAACTAGTGAAACCACAATGGCAAGACTGAAAGGGCATTTTAGATCAAGGCCTTTTTCTGACAGCTTGCTACTCTACCTGCTACTAGTAGAGTTCCCAAAAGCAGAGCTGCCTAGTCCAAATTCATTCCAGCTTACTTTTCCCTGCTGCAACTTCTCTCTAAATACTAACTAGATTTTACTTACTGGCCATTTCTAGCAGAAGCCAGAGAACTATGTAGGGACGGGGAGACCGAGTCAGCAGGTAGATGTGGATCAGCAAACACTACCTTCTGCTTAGAATGGAGTCTCTGGGACAGCAATTCTGTTCTTCAAAACTGCACTGAAAACTTGTAAGGGAGCTGAAGAACATACTGGGAAGATGATCTGCTCCTATCCCAGGATCTCATTATTTGCGGTTCTTTTCTTGCTTTGGAACAAACTGCTTGAAAACAGTGTAGACAGACTTGCACCTCAAGAAGACTGAACTGCAGCAAGATGACATGAAAGGACAATCTTACATCAGGATGTATGTGGGGATTCAGCCTAGCATCCAGGTGTGCTACTGGGATCATGCTGGGCCTGAGAAGCCAGATGCTACTTTGACTTCAGCATTGCAAGGGACAATCACTGCAAAACAGCTTGGAGGTGTGTTAAAAGGACAATTCCTAACCGTCCAACTGTGCTACAGTACCTGTGGCTGGTACTGCTTTCTCCTCACGGGCATGCTTAATCCCACAAGAAGTGACATTGCAGAGCAAGCTGGACTCTAGTACCTTACACTCTAGTGCAGGAAAGCTCCCTCAGAGAGGCAGTCTGGCTGAATGGAAGAAAACAGGAAGAATAAGGAGGCTTCTAGGCAAAGCAAAGCTGGAACATGAAAATTATGCTGCACCACAGTGTGTACAAAGCCTTAAAGTGGTAAGGTCCTATCCTAAATGCCACCCTGGAGAAGCAGACATTAATACAGGGGGAGGAAAAACTGGCCATCATCCCAACTTTCATAAGAAACCTCCATCCAAAACCCAGTTAGGTGCTATGTGCTATGTAAGAAGGCCTATAGCCTACAGGCAAGTTCTAGCCGCTGGGATATTTGGCCAAGGCAGGAAAAAACCTGCCCTCATCCCCTACACACAACCAACCAGTGCCAGAAACACCTCTCAGCCTTCAAACCTAGCGGTCACTGCAGTTGCAATTCACCATTTCATGCCCCCTACAAGCTCCAAAACAACTGGTCCCAAAGTACTGCTATTTTGATCATTCACATTTGCTTTGCAGAAGGAAGCAAGCAAAGCTGAGCACCAGCTGATCAGCAATATTTAGTGGAGTGGATCTTCTATGGATTTCTGAAAAAGAGATTTAAGTAAATAGAGTGGATTAAATAAATCAGCTTAAAATTACTTTTGAGCTGCCCAGTTATGTCATACAGAGGAAATGCATCACCAGGGTCCTTTCTGCGCTGCTTTTCTAAAACAGTAATAAGCAAAGTAATTGCAACATGACTCATTGCAATCTCCTGCCAAGCCAGAGTCTATCTGCAAGATGCAGGTTTTCTAGGACATTGCAAAGGCAGATACGTGCTTCCCAGAGTCCAAAAGCATTTGCATCTTAAGCAGCAGAGCACAGAAAACACAGGCTTTTGGAAGTGCCAGCCTCTTCCCTGCTGTTTAGGTCTCTTCCCCTCTCTCAACAATCTCCTTAAGCAAGGACTGATGTGGGGCTGGGGCAAGGAAAACAAATCAGATACTGAATGATTTTTTAATCTGCTGGGAAAGCCTGGCCTATAGCTGCAAAAGGACTACCTGCAGAGATATATGCACTACACATCTCACACCAGGTTAATGCTAGCATCAAAAGTTAAAGTACTAGCAGCCCTTGATGCCAATGCCAATAGGTGCCAAGGAGTGAGGTGGCAGAACTGGTAACAGCCGAAGTTAAATTTAGACACTCAGTTGATGTATGGGGTTAAGGAGACAAACGTTAGGGCATGTAAAATGTGAAAAGGAAGTGTGGTATAGAGAGGTGACAGAAGAGGAAACAAAGAGACAAAAACAGCCCATGGCAGTCTGGGGAAGCAGCAGAGACAGATGAAATGCTGAGCCCAAGGCACAGAGGCCAACACTGGGGACATGCATTTTTCTCTTAGAAAAGTGTTCCTATTTTTGGCTCACTGTGGCATCTCTGGCTTACAGATTTCCAAAGCAAAAACCAGACAGGTGAGACCTCAAACACTCACTCACATCAGGAGGTACTGAGTCACCAACTTTACAGCCAAAGTAGCTCAAGCAGAACCGCAAGGAGACAAAAGTAAATGTTCATCCAAATACCTCAAAGTGCATCATAAGAGCTGAAATCCATACACACCCCCCTTTAGAAGTAAATTTCACAGGAAAGTGTCAGTGAAGTGCCTTTCCTATCATTTTAAAGTGATTGCTGGTTCTGAAGCTGACAAGCCCATGAAACCAGTTCATGGTCCTGTTTTGACCACTAGATGTACCACCAAGCTGTTTTATTCCATTCCTAATAAGACATACTACAGCATATCGACTCATTTGTGCTGCATAATCCCACAAGTCAAGAGCCTCAATTGCAAAACTGCAACAGGTCAAGTCAAAACAGCTATTCATGTGACAAAGCAAGAGCAGATCCACAATCTGCCCCTCCGCCCCCCAATCAGCTCCCTCCTCTCGCATCACCTTGACAAAAAACGTAGCATTGCCATCCCACACAACATTGTTTAACCAAGCCTTCCCACCCTGTTGCTGTTAGCGAAGCAGTCATGTCCAGCAGCACTGCTAAGATGATCTCTCACAAGCATGTTGACACAGACTATGAGGTAGTGTCTGATTTCTAAGTCAGAGGACACTGAAAGAAGCTAAAGAAAATGAAACCCGGAGTCTGGGTCGCGTGAATCTGAGTAATACTGTAGCCACAAAGTTCCACATACTGAATCCAGGCTATGACTTCACTGCCTGAGTTGTTACTCATCTTTACAATGGGTTAACTAATTCAAGTGAGCTAGTTTGCTGTCAAGTTAGAGACTAGTTGAGGTACAGCAGTTTATACTAAAAACTAGCTGGGTTAGGGCAAAACTATACTCCTGCCCTTCACTACAATAAAGAGTGCCTATTTCACAATAAAAGCTATGCTTCCTGGTCTGCACTAACAACAGGATCTGCTGCAGAGGCACCTACTTTGGTGCTGTAAAAAGACAAAAAGCCATGACACATGAAAGCTGAGTCTAAGAGCTGACTGACAAACAAGTAGGTGGAGGCCTCCAGGATATCGTTAGCCTTGTGCAAGGTGACTCTGACTCCCTCTCCTATGCACGTATGGAGCAGAATGGGAATGAGAGCAGTGGTGACCCTCATGCCCTTCCACGATGGCCTGCCAGGAACAGGAGGCTGCATTGGCATTTAGCTCTTAGGGTTAGGGTTACCAGCCTGTTAAAAGTTCACACACTGAAGGCAGAGGTATGAATGGCAGTCAGTGGAACTGGAAGCCAGACACTAGCTTACATACAATCAACTCAAACTTAAGAGATGACACTGGATAGGGTCACACACAAAACTCTTTGAAACCGAAAGGGCTATTATACTCTTCTGGGCTGATTGTGATAAGGCTCCACTGAGGAGCTGATACAACATGCTAATGCTTTCCCACCCATCTGTACTGGCAGAGGCTAATCCAGAGTTCAGATGACAGTCTGACAACTGGCAAGGACATTTAAGAGGACTTCTGCATGAAGCAGGAAACTCACTTCATCCGATTCATCTGACAGCGTTCGAAGCAAAATGGGGAAGAGGCTGTCCGTGTGCCGGAACATCTGAAAACAGAAAGACAAGACACATGAAGTCACTAAAAGCCTGGAGCCCTCCTCACCCACTCAGATAGCTGGACACTAACACAAGCAGGTTACTGCCTCTTTACAGGAGTCTTCCATTTTTACCTGGAAAATTCCCTACTACCTAAGCTAGCTAGCAAGCCCTTTGAAGTTGATAATGAAACACAGATGGCTCTGCTAAATGTATCAACAGCAAACTGAATAGGAAAATATCTACAATCCCAGAAGGACACATGGTTACTGGCCTGCTGAGCTGATCAAATACCTGTGTGATTAGAAAGCAAATTTTTAGCATGGGGCAAGAGCAGCACTTTGCTACCCTCCCCAAGAGCAAAGACCAGGAAAGACATAAAGAGGGGGTCTTTATGAGACCTCATGTAGTTTTTGGAAGACAGTAAGGGTGGGAAATGGAGGGGGGGGTGGAAGAGGGGTGATTGTTTAAGCCTCTTACCATGAGAAGCTGCTGCTAGTGTGCTTTCTATCAGCTTCCACCTCCCTTCTAATTAGGCTTATGGTTAAACAAGACCTGATATGCAAAAGGCAGCTGCTCCCACCAGAGAATTGGCCAAAGTGCTCCACAAGGATTGGACTACATTTGGGGAGTGGCAAGGCTTCACCTGGAGGGGAAAGGGGGCTTTCCCCTTCACATGTGCTTGGAACAACATCAGTCTATAAAGGCCAAGCAAGCTTCTTCCCTCTCTCCTCCCGAATATTCTTAAAAGCTTAAGGTAAGACTGGTGTACATAAATGCACACATGTGAACACTGCATGTGTTCACTACAGCCCTGCTGGTACACATGCTCTGTTCAGGGCACGGACTGCAGGGACACGCTTACACCATCTCACTTCTGAGATGAGACAAGTGTGGACGAACAGCAAGTGGGAAGTGTGCGCTTCATGGAGATGCTCCCAAGCATGGCACATAAGCAATACAGATGCTTGTAGCACATGGGTTTGGGCCCTGATAACACAGAACCTAACATATACCTACTGCATCACTTGGTCTCACTGAAGTCCAAACCTTCAGTCTTTAGGGAAGAACTGCTGAAAAGGGCAGTCAGCACAGGTCTCCTCAAATCAGCACCAACCCCCTTTGCACTGAGGTGTTCTCCTTCAGAAGGACTTCCCTAGCAGTCCAGTGCCCACAGTGGAGTGGTGCTCATTTGGGGAGTTCTGTGGCCACCCTCTCCCACCAATGAAGGTAGGGGAAGACACAACCTGAATGGCCAAGGCATGTGCGATGACTGGCTGAAGAACACAAATACTGACTTCCAAGCAAGTGGAAACCTGGGAAGTCAGTTTAGAAGCAAAGCAGAAGCTTTGTCCCACAAGAAGACTGGCTCATTTGGAACAAAGATACATTGCTCAGGTCTTCATGCACAGCTTTTTCCAGCTTCATTGGCCTTTTAATGTTGGGCAGCCCAGCTGGCCTTACTGAACTTTTAGAAGGAAACTAAAAGGCCCCTGACTGCTCATATACCTTAGGTGATGAATGCACTGAGAATGATGGCTCTGACAGAAGCTAAGTACACAGCACTTCTTGTATAGCTCTATCAGTCTTCCAGCTCCCCACTAATACCTATGGCCTCATCCCCATATCCAGCATCACACCTCAAAAGCCCGACTACAATTTGAGTCTGGCCCCAACTGACTACTGCAGAATCTTGCTATAATAGCCATGGTCTCCACAGCAGAACCCAGCTAATACATCTCACCTCTACAGTGTAATGCTCGGTGCCCCTCCCCACCCCCACCTTCAGTCCCGGCTGAGACTGCAAAGAATGGCAGTCAGTGAGCTAAACAGGGATTACACGCTGGCTAGGCAATAGGGACTTAAGTGTTCACCAGGAACTAGACTGAAGCTGGCAACAGGCTTTTGTATCAATGACTAAGCAAACTCCACACTTACTTTACGAGGAGTCTTGATGTACAAGTGATAGAGCCATTTCAGAACTGCAATTCTGGTCATCATCCCAATGGATGTGTCATGAAGGTGATAGTCCAACACCTGAACTATTCCATCAAGGTTAAGTGTCACCTGTACTTTGTCAGAACTGTAGGAAAAAAGACAGAAACACAGATGACTTCTTATTTGTATGACCACAGCACCTAGGAGGCCCAGTCATGGACTACAACCCCCGTGCTGGAGACTAGACATTTGTACAGAATGAACACACAGTCCCTGCCCCAAAAGGCCTGCAATCCTCCTTCCTGCTCCAAGCCAGGCCAGCAGCCTGACCCCAATGTTATTTCTTCTAGATATAAAGTCCTCCCTCTGAATCTGACAGCCTGTGCTTTTGTCCTGCAGAGTTACATGCAGAAGTACAAAGCAGAGCCACTGAGTTTGTCCACAGCAAATCTGTCTCCTATTGCACCAAGTGTAGGAGGGAAGAAAGGCAGTGAAATAAGATTAGCATGTAATATACAGATCACTATACCAATAAAACCTCGGTCTGCTAATCTGAATTTAGCATGAGACTGATCATAGAAACAGAAAATTAGGGTTAGAAGGGACCTCAAAGTCATCTAGTTCAGTGGTTCTTCTCAACCTTTTTTGTACCAGGATGCATTAGTAAACATCGATGGTCAGTCCCGACCCAGTAAATAGTTTAAGTAGAAAACATGCAAGTATTTTGGCCCCAAAATATTTATTACACATGACAACTTAAAGCAACTGAACAGTCTTAATTTTAGACATAATTAACAACAGGAAAACATTAACAGCAATATCAACCTGTGGCCCTCCATTACTCCCAAGTGACATTCATCATTGTGCAATTTGCACAACGCAAATTGCCAGGGTCTCTCACACCCAACTCAGAGCCCCTTGGCCCTGCTGGTGCCCCTCACTCCCAACCCACAGCCCCCCACCCCTGCTCGTGCCCCTCACTCCAAACTTGCTTCCCCCTGCCCCCAGCCCTACAGTGTGTGTGTGTGTGTGGGGGGGGGGGGCATGAGCCCCTCCATTTGTGCACCCACAGCAGGCACAGGGCTGCAGCCTAGTATGGGCAGGAACTGCCTCTGCAGTCTAGCTGGTGGGACTCGTCACAGGGTGGCAAGATTTGTTGCTGCCACTGCCACAGCCAGGAACTCTGTGTCAGCTGTGCTGCCAGTGGTACAAAGAGTAATGGATGGGAGGGGCCATGCTCCCCTCATCTCCTTCTGCTAACAGCCACTCGTACACTGAGCCATAGCTCTTCCCCATCACCTTGGCCTGGCCACCACCTCCAATTCCCGTAGGCTGCCTGCACAGCCTGCCACCCTACCTCCCTTCTGGGGTAGAGGCACGGCCTGTGGGGAGCAGCAGCAGCAGCTGGGCCATGGTGGCAGGATAGAGCCACAGTCTGAGGAGAGCAGCTGGTAGTAGAAAGAGATGAGGGGAAGTTGTCCCCCCAGCTGTGTGGGTGATACGGAGATCCCAGCGGTGACG
>NW_017728998.1:45150407-45152095 GCF_001723915.1 Gavialis gangeticus
AAAGAGATGAGGGGAAGTTGTCCCCCCAGCTGTGTGGGTGATACGGAGACCCCAGCGGTGACGGCAGCCACAAGTCTCATTGCCCAGTGCCATCTTCTCGCACTGGGTCCTACCCATGCCGGTCTGGCCAAGCTGCAGCCCTCTGCCCACTGTGGGTGTACAAGTCTAGGGGGCCATATGCCCACCCATGTTCCCCTGACATATTGCCTGTACCATCCCCCACATCCCACAGACTTACCTGCAGGAAGCTGCAGGAGCTAATCTCCATGTTGCCTGCTTAAATCAAGCTGTACAAGCTACTGCTGCAGGTTCATGGGGAAGCTAACCACCAACCTTATCTGCTGGGGCTGGCATATAACAGACGTTTGGACCTTTTTATTTTGTTTCAAGTTTTTGAACGAGTTTAGCTTTGATGTTAGAGGTCATAGCCACTGGCCAACTTATCCAGTATGTAACCATCAAAAAGAAGGAGCCATCAGCTCTGACTATTTGCTGCTCTAGAAAGGAGTTATATATTAGGGTCCAGATCTCCCAAAAGTGGAAGATTCTCATCTAAATTTAAAAGGGAAAATAAGATTTTTGATCAGATTCCTAATAAAACTAAAGTTAAAATGTTTTCTACACACAGTTCAGTCAATTTTCATTCATCTCAATCCCTTTCCTGCCAAACTTGCCCAGATGAAGAGAACACCTGCTCTTTAAACCACAAGGAGACACTGCTTCACTTCCACCACAAAAATGCTCACATTACTGAAAAACAGCACTATCTTCATATCTTCCATATTAAATGGGCATTAAGCATTCCCAGAGAAGGCTGAGAAGAAGAGTGGGATAGGGAAGACGCTTAGGCTGCTTGCAGACATGGAAAAAACCCAGCCAAACAAACTGTGCTTTACTTTAAACTTGGTGTGCTTCCATGCTGAGCCCAGTGCACGCCCAGAAGAGGCAGCGCATTAGTTCGACCCAGATCTGCAGCATTTGTATAGATCAGGTGCTTTAGTGGGGCTTTTTTGGCACTTATCTAATAGTTGATTGAATCAGCTTTAGATAAAAGTGCCAAAAAGCCCTACCGAAACACCCAATCTATACAGATGCTGCGGAGCCAGATTGAACTAATGCACTGCTGCTTCCGGTAAATCAGATTTTTTGTTGGGTTCCCCCCTCCCACGGCTGCAAGCAGCTTTTGCACCTTATTCACACTAATCTAATCTCAGGCCCCTCTCTAGAACAAGCAGCCATTGTCCATTTTACCCAAAGAAATGAAAGCAGAAAAGTCTGAGCTAAAGTTCTCGGGAGATGTTACCTGGAGACACAGGTGGTGGTGGAAAGTATTTCCAAAGGTGCTAAACACTCTAACTTTCAGTTAGCAGAAGCTGTACATGCTGAGCCCTACTAGAAAGGGTCAGGCTGACAGCCTTTCATGGAAGTCTGGGTGGATACTGCTGGCACTCTATATTTCTCATGGTGTCCTCATTTCATTTCATAGTTTCATAGATTTAGGGTCAGAAGGGACCTAGTAGATCTTCAAGCCCGACCCCCCGCCAGGGCGGGAGAACAACAAAACCCCTAAACAAAAACGGGACTCAAATGAGTCCAGCCAGGTAGGCATCCAGCCTCTTCTTAAAGACCCCCAGGGTAGGGGCCAGCACCACTTCCCTTGGAAGTTGGTTCCAGCTCCTAGCCGCCCT
>NW_017728998.1:45152702-45155816 GCF_001723915.1 Gavialis gangeticus
GAAGTTGGCCCTCCTGAAGTCTAGGGCTACCGCCTTGCTGCGGGCCCTTGACACCCTACGCTGGATGGCGAATTCCAGCAAGCGATGATCACTATTGCCCAGGTGGTCAAGAACTTGGAGGCCCCTTACTAGGTCATCGCCTGCAGCCAGGACCAGGTCCAACAGGGCACCTCCTCTGGTGGGACTGTGCACCTCCTGAATCAAGTGGAGGTCCTGCATCTCAGCCAGAAACCTCCTGGAGCGGTCCGTCCTGGCTGACTGCTCCTCCCAGCAGAGCAATTGTTTTTTAATCCAGACCCATAATACAATGGCCTTCAGATAACAGGAGGGAGATCGGCACAGCATGTTTATGGAGATGAACAAGGGTCTGAGCCATGCATCTCTTTTAAATTGCCAGCCAGGCTAGAACAGAAGTTTCATAAGAGCAACAACAGCACTGCATTAACAGAAGCCTCCTTGTCTATGATGCAGGAGCTCAGTGGTGACATCAGGGAAGATGTCAGATGCAATTACTTTCACGTAACACACTACCCTAGATTTAGATCTGCTTGAGTGCTTTACAGTGCTGGCACATCCTGTGGGGATACTCTACTAATGCAAGAACATGCTCTTGCAAGTTTAGCACTGGTGAGATGTGCCAGAGCTGACAGCCCTGGAGACTGGCGCTTTCTATTCATCCACAGGAGCAGCCAGGGGAGTGCCAGGCCAAGCTTCCCCAAGCATGGTCCTGCCAGCACCCACTAGCAATGGGAATGGAGCTCAGTCTCCAAGGTCATTCACTCCTATACTTCCCTCCACTGCCAGCCAGACTGCCTACCACTGCCAGCTGTGGTGTGTACCTGTCAGTTTGTGAAAGGGAAAGCAAGCGGGTTCCCCAGGCTCTTAAATCGAGATGGATGCCCAAAGTAGCTGTCACTTCCTTCTTGAGGAACAGCAGGAGGAGCTTCCATTCTGTCTGCAATGAAAACGTCCTAGCCACACTGAAACCAGATTAAAATGCAGAACAAGCCTTAAAAAAGGCTCTTCTATCAACCCTGCTGTACATCAGTGCACTGTCTTCAGGACAGTTTTTCTATACTCCCCCCGCCTTTATTTTTCTTTTTTTCCCCCCCAAGGTATTCTCATTAGGCTCTTCCACTCTTCAGAACAATTGCTTTTCCCCTCATAATTCCAAACTCCACTCTGCCCTCCCTGGTTACTTTGCTGTCTGCTTCTTTCCTACCCAGTGCCCACTCCTTTTAAGACCAGGCCTGGGCCACACCAACTCTTTAAATATAAGCAGTGAACAAATGTGATGGTAAAAAGAGGAGCAAGTTTGCAATACTTTCGACTCTAGGCACAAACAACCTGACAGCTCTTACTATTTTAAACAATAAAGACTTGTATCCTGTAACTGGCTAGGAAAATAGCAATTTCCCATCTCTACCAATCTGAACCAGTGACTAAGGAGGTGAATGACCAGTCTCTATGTCAGGGATGGGCAAAATGTGGCCCAGGGACCAGATGTGGCCCACCAGGCCATTCTATCTGGCCTGTGGGGCCCCTAAAAAATTTAGAAAATTAAGATCCATCTGCCCTGGGCTGCCCGCCCCGTGGCATTCGATGGCTTGCCAAAACTCAGTAAACGGCCCTCTGCCCAAAATAATTGCCTGCTCCTGCTTCAAGTCCACCAATGCAGATCTGGGGTTTTGGTTTCAAGGCTTTTCAGGTTTATTTTAGTTTGTTGCAATTTCGAGCACCTGAGTACTGAGACATACACCCACTGTGTTCTTAGCATAATACAGAACTTCAAGGCACCTTTTGGGATCCATACCCCATTGCAATAAGCAATATTCATATGCACAGAACATGAGACCAGGCCTCAAATTGCTAAGTCTGAATAGACTTGACAAAGGTTTGCAAGGGAAACAGAGAAGCAGCTTGCCCAAAAAGACTGCTAATTAGCTTACACACACACACTAAGTCAGAGAACACAGGCTGCTTCTTAAAACACAAAACCAAACCAAACAGCGCTTTACTTTAAGCTCAGCACATGCCCAGAAGAGGCAGTGCATTAGCTGAGCTGGCTTGCCTGCTGTCTGTACAGACTGGGCGCTTTAGTAGGGCTTTTGGGGCACTTACTTAATAGCCCAGGGGATGTCAACCAGTGGTACATGTACCCCCAGGGATACTTGAGAAGGCTCTAGAGGGTCCACACAGGTGGGCAGGGACAGAGCACCACCACCCGCCGTCCCACTCAGTGTCCATCCACGGCCTGCCCACTCCTTGTCTGGCTGCCTGGGGTACACTGTTCTGTGTTTGGCCGCTGGGGGTACATTGACCCCAAAAGGTTGAAAACCCCAGTAATAGCCAATTGACTCAGCTTTAGATAAAAGTGCCAAAAAGCTCCACTGAAGAGCCTGATCTATACAGATGCTGCAGACTGGGTCAAAGTAATGTGCTGCTACTTCCAGGAAAACATGTGCTTTTGGGGGGGGGGGGGGGGGTGTTTAATGTCTGCAAGCAGCCACAAAGCTTTAGCTTCAGTTTAAGTTGCATCAACCTGCTAGTGCAGCCAGCACCAACAGGTGAATGATTTCTGTTTCCAGTTAAAGAGCAAATGGAGTGGGAAATGCTCTTCACTTCTGTGGTGCTTTAATGATGCCATTGCAATCCCAGCAAAATGCAATGGATTATAGATCCCAAATCGTGCCCTTATATGTCCTGTATTACATTAACACATAACAAAATGTGGTCAACTGCTCCATTTAAAACAACCTGGAGACCAAGGTATTCAGACTGTATAATGGCAGTTACTAGATTTTATACTGGGGCATCTGGAACACTCAGGAAGTGGCATGCTGCTTTCTTCCTTTTTCATGTCCTTGTGACAAGCTATTTAGTACAATTCACAAATTTGTTGGAATCTGACAGGGTTACGCCATGAGCACTTCTGCTATGGCACTGAACTTGTGACCTTTGGACTGTCAACTGTACTCCTTAGTGCCCACGCTACCTCCGATGCTGTTCCCCATTTGTTATGTTCCATCAAGCTCCTTGTTATTGTATCCTTTGTCTCATTTACCAACCTCTTCACTGAAGCTCCGTGTCCTACACAGGAAGTTCCGGGGGGGG
>NW_017728998.1:45155826-45165822 GCF_001723915.1 Gavialis gangeticus
GGGCCCGGCGGGGGGGGGGGGGGGGGGGGGGGGGGGGGGGGTGTGACTAAAAAAATAAATAAATAAATTGTCACTTCAACCTTCTGTTCAAAAGCTCCTGCCTCGAAGTTTTCCAGCTGCTGCATGCCATTTTGCAGCACAGCCTGTTCCTCAATTTTAAGTTGTCGACATTTTGGGTGTGGACTTGTATCTGGTGCCTGCAGTTCAGTACCACATGCATTTACAATACTATATAAACAGACATGGTATTTTAGCTCTGTGCCATGACAGACAGAATGCCTTATGTCTAAATGTAGTAACTGACATGCTGACTGCCATGTAGTAATAACTTTCTTTCCCTACCTGCTCTCCTCCACAGCAGATCAGCACGCAGTAAGACACTCCGATTAGAGAAAGTGGCATTTGTGTCCCTGGGGCCTAACACACAATTGTAAAAGCACACATCATAGGACCACTTATCTGAATTTTCCCCTAAGCTGCTGACCATCTACTATAGTTGGGGACAGCCTTTTTCACAGGCATGTCACAAGCTAGCCCCATATTCTCCAAGTGCCATGCCAATTCCTCTCCCCTTCTTGATAGGCTGCTCTGCTTTCTGCTCCCCTGCTCTGTGTTCCAGGCCCAATTTATTGTTTTGCATTCTATTTGCTGCCCTATGTGTCCTGTCCTGCCTGTCCCCTCCCCAATCTGCTGGATGCCACCCACAGGCTGCCTGTGCCACTTGTGGCACACATGCCATGAGCTGGCCACCCCAGTCTACTGCATGGACATGGAAGTATATCATACCAGGTGGAAAAGCTGAAAGTAGGAGCAAATCTTAGAGCTCTAGCCCATGTCAGACCAGCAAGAAAAAGGCAGTGTGCTCCTGCTGAAAGCCCAAGGAGTGGAACAGCACTACAGCATTGCAGTCTGTTGGAATACTCTGGATACTACAGCTGCAAAATGCCAGGACTTTCAAGACTGAGAGGCACTATGCTACCTCTGGCAAAAAAAAAGACACAAGCATTTACATGTACAATCTCTCACAGAACAGAGCCCTGTGCCTTTGATATAAAAGATACACTGCAATGGGTCATCTGCAGTCGGACCTTTGTTCTACAGACATCATCCACTAGTGCCTATGTTAAAAACCCCAGCTCTATTAGCACAAAAGCTACTGACTCAGATGGTCAGGGCCCAGTAATTAGCTGCATAAGCAGATTTAGCCCTCAGTCACAAAACCATGCATCCTCTAAAATTAAAAAAAGGTAGCAAAGTTGTGAGTACAACCTCTAGGGCACAGAAACAGTCCCACCTAGTTAGGCTTAATATTCTGTCCTTATAATCTGACATTTCTGCTTGCCTGCCTTGAACCTAGCCCAGTACCATGTTTTATCTAAACTCATTCAAATGTGCTAAAGCCACAAATGATTGATGGGGAGCTGGAAGACAGGTCTCAAATGGGCCAAATCTTGAGTAGATCTATTCCATATGAAGCAATCTCACTTGCACAGATATTTAGCCATTTTGGTTCAAGGATCTGGGATAGACATTTGGGTCTCTTCTCTCAGCAATTATGACTGAAGGGAAGAACCTAGGATTATGTTACATCAGCCACACTTATACTTTTCTTTCTGTTCTGGGCTCAAGCAACACATCTGGGGAATCATTCACCTTAGCCAGGAGACAGATATTCTATAGTTTCTCTCAAACAGTGTTTCAGTTCTGTGAGGTCAAGAAAGATTTCCAGAGACTAGAAGCTAGGGTGACTTCTTAAATGTCTCCAAACCTCCATCAATGCAGTTACAAAATAAGGTCCTCTCTTTAGAGCCTACAGATCTGTAATACGTGTCACATTTTTACCAAGGTCCTCCCTGTGCTCAGTACAAGTCTCAATATGCTTCTGGCAGCCAGACAGAGGCATGGTCCTAAATCACTATCAAGTGGTACTGGGAACCTGTGGCTACGATCCTTTTTCAGCTGACAGAGGCCAGCAATTACTGTGAAAAAGATTTTGAACTCTTAACAATATGCTTTGGGATAGTGTCATTGTTGCCACAGGAACATGCCCAATACCCATATCCCAAACATTTAGACCTAGTCATTTTCTGCATTCTTGGATGGTATCTTCAGCAACTTGGACATGATATTGTGCAATTTTCTTCTCCTGGAATCATTCGTGTCGAGTAGGAACGTTTTCCCCCTGCTCTCTCATGTTCTGCCAACTGCCTTGCATTAATGTCAAAGGAAGGCTTTTTTAAGCTGTTCCTTTAATTTTGCCTTTCTATATTCGGCCTTAAGCAGGCAGGAGATGGACATGTGCACTAAGTTTTTGGAGTAGAATTAGGGCTAAGTGCTTAACTGCCTTTTCTGGGGTACCTTGGGATTGACAGCATAATAAATGAGAAAGTTACGGCTGCTACCGAGTTGCAGAGTTTCCTCTTCAATTTAAAAGAAACAACCCTGGATTTATATATTTCTCCCCCTAGACTATCTGATGCATAACACACTGTTCGGAGTTCATCTTCAGTTCACTTGCCATCCTGATAGATACACCTAGCCTAGGAAAGCAGAAAAAAATATCCGACCTGCTGTTCTTTCCATGCTCACTTGGATAACAGTACAGGTTTCTCAACATCTGTAGCTGGGTGTTTGCAGCTTCACATCTGTGGAAGCAAGGTCAGATCCACAGCAGGGGATCAGGGGGCCGTATTAAGCAATGGTATTAAATCAGGCCATGTTTTGTCACCTTCAAGAAAAACAAAGAAAGGAACATACAAGCCAACAGCTGTCACCACAATCTCTGCCACACTTTCAGTTAAAGTTTTACTTTTCTGTTTAAAACCAACTGATTACAGACTTCAGGTAGAGGAAAGTCTGCAATCCCTGGAAGATCATTCTTTCCAAATGCAATCTCCCTTTCCCCAGCAATTCAAAGAGCCTTCCACTAAAGCTGAGATGCACAAAATGGGGTAGCCTTAAAGAAATAGCCGCACGCTTCATAGGTTTTCATTTCTCTTCTCTGTACACACCTCAAAGCCCCCTCCCTTCCACACTCCATATTTCTTCAGTTTCTAATCCCATGCCTAAAGGACTCTGTAACAGCATTAGCCAAGACGTCCCATCCATCCTGAGGGAGATGAGGGAGGGAAAGATGGGGAAGCACCCCAGTTCCCTAGGCCCAGTGAAGGGGATAGGCGTTCTTCCCTTCACAGAAGCCACGTGGTGGACATTGGGGCCAGGAGTCTTTTGCCCTGAACAATGGGATGATAATACCTGGGACCTTTGTTTTCTGGACTCTTCTTTCTTCACATCAGAAGTGAGGAAGATAGACCCTGGCCATTGGGTGCTCTATTTTATCTCAGCACCTGCTCTACTACTTGAGCTAAAGCCAGGCCAGTGTTGATTAATGCTGTTCTCACTCTGCCAAAGATGCACTGACAGAAGCAGTTCATGCTGTGGGCACATTAGAGCAGGGACTGTTCATGGAATAAAGCAGAGAAAAGCAGGTTGTGAAAAGCAGGTCTGGTCCAGATCAATACTCAGACAGCTCTAGTCCTGAGCAGCAGTCCATGCTAGGAAATGGGTAACAGCCAAACTGCCTGATAGCCCTGCTTGGTCCATATATACACATACACACCACTGTCCATGGACAGATGAAGAGCACTGGGCCAAGAGCCTGCCCTGTCAGGACAGGGTGCCTTCTAATTGTGATTTCTCAAGAAGTGGCTGCATTGCTACAGCACATCCCAGGCGAGGTTCCCACACACAGTCCAGCGGCTGGCGGGGAAGAAGAGACCCCCCCCAAAGCATGTGCAAACCAGAGCTTCTAGGCTGTCTACTGTGCAGATGAGGGCTTCAGAGTGCACCTCTGCTACCAGCTCTCCAGCAAGTGGCCTGGCAGCCCTGAACCATGGGTGGAACAGGAGCTCTCAGCTTCCAGGCTCCCTGCTGCAAAGCTGGGACTAAGCTTACACAGAGGTGGGCTCCTGAGATCTGTGGCTCCAAATCAATCAGCACAATAGGACTGCCAAGGACCTGCCACCTGCAGGAACTGATAAGAACATAGATCTCACAGAGCAGCTGCAGGATCCTGGGAGCTCCTGGCACAGGAGTCACTTGAGAAGTGTTTGGTCTCAAACCTATTCAAACTGAAACTACATTTTCAGGGAGGGAAACAGGAGTAGGAGGCATTTCTTGTGAACTAGAAACCCTGCTTTACAGCTAGCTCCAGTCCTGAAGCATCTAGACTAAAACAGCAAGTGGGATGACAAAGACCCAGGAAAATGTCCTGGCCACTATAATTCCTCATGCCCTGTTAACATCTAGTCTGAAGAGCCAAGCAATAGCCAACCCTAACAAGAATGTTTCAAGCTATTGTTTATAAAACACTCCCAGCCCTGAAAATTAAGCGAATCCCTCAATAATGTCTGCTTTGGGACAGATCTGAGCTTACACAGGGTGGGGAAGCTGATTTAATGACAGTTAAACTCCTTGCTAATACCTGCCCTGTGTCTCCTGTTTAAAAAAGCTTAGGGTAGCTCAGATACAAATCCCATGGCATACCCAGCTCTCTAATCTCCACTCAGCTGAGAAGCATCTTCTGCACTTCCCTGCCTGTTTGCCTCAAGCAACCCTTAATGCCAAGAGGAGAAGTTGCCCATTTGGAAGCAGAGAGCAACAGCTATCAGTGTAAAGGCTCAAAACCACTGGGAACAGAAGTCCTGCTCCCCGGAGGGTTCCTGGGTCTGTCCCTAGTGACTGAAATACAGGCATTGCAAAGAGAAAGTATAAGCAGCACAGAGCTCAAGATTCAAGAGAAGTGGAGAGGAGGGGCAATGCATTAGGTTTATAACAGCAACAAGGATCTTAGAGCTGGCTTTGCCTCATTTTGCCAGCTGGTTATCAAAAGCTAGAAAACTACCTTCTTATGCACTGCTTTGCTTAATATGTCACTACTGATCTTTTCAGAAGAACTGGAGGGTGCCAGGCACTTCAGCCTATGGTCCCTGAAAATGTCCAGCCAGAAAAAAAATGCATTCAAGTAGATTCTCTCTCCTCAGTCTGAAGTCAACTTTTAGCCTTAAAAAGTGGGATTTTGCACTGGAGTCATCCCTACCCTTAAGTCTAATGCCAATACTTGCTCTGATGCTTCAAAGGGAAGCAAAAGAAGTGATGTACCTTGGCAGATGTGTGATGCTGCACAGGGTAAAGGAACTGCCCATGACAGGAATACAGAGAACTAGTTAATACTCTGAAGTGAGTCAGCTTATAAAGCTTAAAAGCATCTAAATTGTTCAACACTTGCAGTATACCTGGGCTTGATGCCAGCTGCCCTTCTGGAAGCTTGCTGGAACCAGTACGAAATGCTGCAGGACACCTCTCCACAGCAACACCAGTTGCTGCTAGCACCTCAACCCTGTCCTTGACTGTTTCCGTCCTGGAGGGTCCCAAGAGTTTAAAGTAAACGGATCTCTGTCAACCCTCAATTTTCCCATGGACCATGAAGCGTTCTCAAACACTAAACTGAAAGATGTGGCCCGATGCCATCCATAGGCCACTCATCATGGCCAAACAGACCACTGGTGACCTGTAGACCTGTGTCTGAGAACAGCTTCCCTATTCTTTAGGAAGATACCACAATTATATTCAGGGGAGTGGCCCTTATCATAAGGCATTCAATGCCCTTGGCCCAGGATAGCCAGTCAATTGCCTAAAACTCCTGGATAATGGCTGGTCAATATATTTGCTTCTCAGGCGTCAACAGATTTGCTCCTCAGGCACAACGGGCCTTTATACATAGCAGTAAAGCTTGGCTGTTCAGGAGACGAGAGCTTTTCTGGCAGATGGTAGCTTCAAACTGCAAAACTTGGCCAAGAACTAAGTACCATCTCAGACCTCACCACCTTCTACTCCACCTGTCTCCCTTTACATGCATTGCTCTGTGTGCACAGCCTTAGAAACACAGCCAGAATGAATGTGTTACACTGCACACAGAGAAAGGAACATCATGCAACATGCAAGTACATCACTTAATGCAAGGGTGTCAAACTCTTCTGGCCTCATGGGTCAGATGAGTGGCACAGGGCCAGTTCACTGCCTGGATCACACCTCCAGACCAGCCCTGCATTCTGGATCCAGCATGCATCCTGAAGTGCCTGCTGTGGGTGCCATGTATGCCACAGCCCTGCAGCAGCCACTCCGGGACACGAGCTCAAGCAGGTACCACATGCAGTACACAGGACCACTGGGTACCTCCTGCATGCTGTCTCTGCATCAACTCTGAGACCCATGGCAGCACTAGGGGCTGAATTATAGGCTTCCAAGGGCTCGATCTGGCCCACAGGTAACTTTGGCACCCTGGAATTAATGTATGACTGGAAGGCATAAGGTTACTACAGCAAGGAGGGTGGGACAGGAACCCAGAACAAAAAGTTTAGAACCTAGAATCATAGAGTTTAGTAACAACAGGACTAAAAAGCATGTAAGAGACATCTGGCTAAATCATTACAGAAGCCAGGGGTGGGAGCGATGCGTCAGATTATCCCATTCAGCTGCCTGGAAGACTTTGCAAGCAATGTCAGTGCAGAACGCAAAGGCTACAAACCCACCAACATTATGTCACTTAAAGTGACCCTGAGAGACTGGACGGTTCAAAGACACTGGTAACATTCAGTAGCTCTTTGGCAAATGGCTGTTTGTTTTATACTGGACAATAACTGCACCACAACTGTCTCTCCCAGTGGGCAATATCAGAAGTAGTTGAGGGTTTTGGTGTGGAGGGCAACTGACTTGAATGTATTTCCAGAATGGGACTGGGATACAAAAGGCAGAGTATGAGGAAGACAGCATTATGGAGATCAGATTCCCATGTCAACTATCTAGTGCAAATTAAGTGCCTGGCCCATCAAAAGAACAGCTCCCCAAGAAATCAGCTTTGCAGACTTTCCTAGTTTGGTAGGGACTGGTAGCAGAGGCTCCCTCCTTCTGCTCAACTAGGGTTCAAAGAGATGGCGGGCCCTTAAATGGATTGCATTCAACATCCTCAGTTCAAGATCTGCTGGTAAAACTTGCATCAGCTGAGTACCTGACCATGATGACATTCACTCTGGTATTCCATAATTTAACAATCTCATGGACAGAAGCCGAACCCAGGCTCTTAAAACCTGGGTCTTCCTTCAACCCACATCCCTCCCTCCCCAAGAGCAGGGACCATCCCTTACTGTGCATGGGCAGCACCTGGCATATCGGGGCTCCTATCTCTGGAGGAGATTCTTAGTCCAAGCTTTATGACAGTATCAAAAGTTTATCTTTTTAATTTCACTAACTTTTGACAATTGACAGCACTTCATGTCTAGGCAGTTTCCTGTTTCTCTTCCCCATGTGAAAGAAACATTCTAAAAAACACGTCTCCCTCAACACGTGCTTAGAAGTTATTCAGGAGAGTAAGCTGGGAGGGGTTCCAAGCAATTTGGAAGACAAAATCAAAATTCCAATGATCTTGATAAACTGAGGGAACGTGTCAAAAAATCATGTTGATAAAGTTGAAATGCAGAGTGCCAAGTACTACACCTGGAACAGAGAAGTCAAATGCACAAACACAACAGTGAACAACCAGGTAGCCAGCACTGAAAGATAAAGGATCACCAGTGACAGGACTTGATACAGTCCAGGTGCAAACAAAGAAACCATTAACAAAAATATTGTATTTTAGACAGGGGAAGTAATTATTCTGTTCTACTCTGCCCCTGTGAGGAGTCAGCTGGAGTACTGGACCCAGGTTTGGAAACTGCTCTCTAAAACACAGACTAATTGGAGACAGTACAGAAGAGAGCAGCAGCGATGAAAAGCAGTTAGGAAACTATGACTGATGTGGAAGTGTTGAAGGAACCAGGTTTGTTTATTTCAGAGGAGGTAAAATGATGGGGAAAACCAAAATCTTACAACACAAAAATGGTTATCAAAGAGGACATCTATTGTCCTTCCCTCAGTAGACATGGACAAAAAGAAAACAGCTTAATTAGCAAGGAAGTTTTAAGTTAGATATTTGAGGGGAAGGGAAGAGAGAGAGAGAGAGAAAGAAAGAAAAGGCAGGACTATGTCTGTACAACATTACATCCCAATTGCAGGGAAGCAATAGAACAGGCTACCCAGGGAGGTGATGGAGTCTCCTGCATCCAGAGGTGACCAGAGCAGGGTGCAGGACCCAGGGCAAATCAGCCCATGCGGGACCCTGCCCCTGCCCCTGCTCCAGTCCCAGACCTGAAGAAGCTGCTGCCGCCATTGGCAACAGCAGCCGGCAGGGGGGTAGCAAGTGGCTGAATGCAGAGCCACTGCACCACTCTGCCCTGTGCAGCCCCCCAAAGTGCAGGGCCCGGGGCAGTTGTCCTGATTCACCCCCGCCAGGGACAGCCCTGCCTGCAACAGATACTAAGAACAGATTAGATTAGACAAACGTTTCCTGAGGGACAGGTTAGGTGCATTTGAACCCTATCACTGACACTCTCAAGGTTCCTTCCAGACCTCCATTTTTACAATTCTCCAATTTCAGTTTCAACAAGACTAACTTAAAAGTATGCCCAAAAGTGACCAAAGAACAAGCCGTTTAATTGTAAAGCCGTAAGCAGTGGCAAGAGGACTCAGACACAGATATAGTGCCCAAAACAAATTTTTGCTCATAAGGAGGCTTCAGCTGGACAGTGCTGTTTTGAAGGTATTCAATGGAGTCTTGAAGTATTAACGCTTGCGGCACAGTGACAGCTTGTGGTGGGCTGGTGGCTCTGCAGTCTATTACTCGGCTATTGCTCCACGCAAAACTGTCCCTCATGGAGGTAAGGGAGTTAATGTTCCTGTCTGTGCAACCCACCACCCCATGGAGCACATCTAGACAAGCAAGCAAGTGCCTCTTCCAGCATCTCAGAACAGTTTGAGATGCCGCAATAGGCACAACAAGAACAAAAAAAATGTTCCCTGTATCGCATATTTGCAGTGTGGGCTCTAAATTTGATACCTGGAAGACCACAAATTTTTAGTATTTTAATAAGATAATCTGGGTTTCTTATCAAGAGAATTTGCAGTGTTTTAATAGGAAACAGCAGGATCTCTGCTGGTGAGGCAAGTGGCAAGAGCCGGACAGAGGAGCTTGCCCAGGGCCAGTACTGGGGACGCAGCTGGAGGGCAGACAAGGTGGCTGACATCTTTGCCTTTTGGGGCCAAGAGGACATGCTTTCACAGTTCAAAGCAGGCCACCGCAAAGAGCACACTTTCTGGGCAATAGCTGCCCAGATGGCAAAGCAGGGCCACCAGAAGATGTGACTGCACTGCTGCCTGAAGACCAACTGCGCAGCCATGGTGCACTGGTAGCTGGTCCAGAAGTGCAGGAAGCTCTGCTGCAGTGGCCCATACCACTGCCCAGGTGGCTGTGTAGTCCCTGTCCACGTGTGGCAAACACGCAGACATCGGGCCACAGGTCCCCAAGAGAGTGGATGCTGCAGCAGGTGGCAGCAGGTCACATCCAGGCAGCAGCCCCCACTGCCAGACTGCTGCAGTGGGTAGAGAGTGCAGGGGCCACTCTAGATTTCATAGACATTAGGGCTGGAAGGGACCTCAGAAGATCATCGAGTCCAGCCCCCTGCCCCAGGGGCAGGAAGTCAGCTGGGGTCATAGGATCCTAGCAAGATAAACATCCAAATTTCTCTTGAAGGCATTCAAAGTAGGTGCTTGAACCACTTCCGATGGCAGTCTATTCCAGACCTTGGGGGCTCAGACAGTAAAGAAATTCTTCCTTATGTCCAGCCTGAATCAGTCTGGCAGGAGTTTATCACCATTCGACCTTGTCATCCCTTGGGGCGCTCTAGTGAACAAACTTTCTCCCAGATTCTGGTGGACACCCCGATAAACTTATAGGTGGCCATCAGCTCACCCCGAGCCTGCATTTTTCCAGGCTGAGGAGTCCCATAGCTTTCAGCCTGTCGTCACAAGGTCTGTTTTCCTGACCTCTGATGATGCATGTGGCTC
>NW_017728998.1:45166246-45172525 GCF_001723915.1 Gavialis gangeticus
CATGTTCCCCACAGATTTTAACCCAGAGGGTCTCCAGTCATCCACCCTGGGCGCCAATATCAGCTTGCAAGGATGCATAGCTTTCCTTGTAAGTTAGGGCCGCTACAGCAGTCCAGCTGACACAAGGGGTAGTGTTCCTAGATACCTACTGGCTGGCCCTCAGAAGGTCCTGAGGGCAAGTAGCCCTGAGCTGCTTGCCAGGGCAGGTTTTTATATTGCTGGGGCCAGCACAGGGCAGGTTTTTATACTACTGGGTCTAGCACAAGTGCTGGCCTCAGCTGCTAGCTCCCTCTGGCTGAAGATCCAGGAGGAGCTGGGCAGGGTCAGTTTGGCCCAAGTGACACAATTTGCCCCACACCAAAGTACCTGTTCAGGTATGTGTGCTGACGCAGAAATCTTTGGCACAAATCTGTGCTGCTGCTATTTGAGCTGTTGGAAGTGCACATGCCTGCATGTGTGAATGCACCCATGGAGAAAAAGGTTATGTAACTTCAGCTAAGAAGTGAAGAGCATGGAGATGCACATCAGTTATTCCTACTCTGGAATATTGCCCATGAGAGATAGAGGGGGATGTTGAGATCAGTTCCACAAGGAGGTAATTAAGCTCCATATGTCAACAGTGTCCACTGCCTTTCCTTTCCCCCCAATCCAGGGGACACTTCATTCACACCTCACCCTCTCCCCCCTCCTCCTGTGGGACATCTCCCCAAATTTGGCTTAGATGCTTCTCTGGGAGAAAATGTCTTGTTTGGTGACTTGAAGGTGAAGCAAGTGAGAGGGAAAGATGAGACCCTGAGGAACCTGGGTTAGGCCCTTAGAGAATATAAGGTGTTTCCTCCTTCACTGTCACCAAAACTTGCCCCAATTTCTTGGTATGTAAGGTAGAAAAATGAAAGATCTTACATTGTGTCAAAATGCAGAGTTTGGCATATAGAAAGAGGGCTGGAGAAAGAATACAGGCCAATGACAGACCCAGCAAAGTCCTCCCTTGGACAGCTCTGCCCAAGCAGCTTTATTTGATATGCAGGTCCTGCTGCTATTCTGGCTCTGAGCCTACCATATCACCTTGACAATGTGGAAAACTTCACCTATACCCCCCACCCCATCCCGAGCAAGACTTCCTATGCCAAGCAATGTAACTTCTTTACCTGGTTACAGTGAAGACACTGGTGTTGCTGAAATTGGAGTCACTCGAGGTATCAAGGGAACCTAATGGAAAAGAAGGGGCACTGTAAGTGTTAAAGCAGCATGTCCCACATGACAGAGCAGGAGGAGGGGACAGTGAGCATGCCTCAACCTGGCTGGCATCTGGCACAATACTGTCATTAGTTTGTCCTTTGGTCTTTGGGCAAAATCTTGACAACCAGTCTAGATACCACTCCACACTGACACTGTTCATTGACCTAGTTCTGAATACTGTTACAGTGTCTTTTCTACTTTCTCTAGTGCCAACTACTGGAAGAAGGTAGCAGCAAAAGCTAAATCTACAGCTTTCCAATTTCTTGACACCAGATATTGCCACCAGCTATATGTCCACCCTTCAGATGTCACTCCTTACAGAAACTGAACATAGCCAGGATCAAGGCTAGGAAACTGCTTTCCCAATTTCTAGGAGGGGAAACACTCAATCTTGCCCCAAATACAGTCTGTGGAACAGACTGGCAAGGGTTGCTTTCTCATCTAAGAAAAGACAGGCCTACGATATTCACGTGCAGATATCCGAGTCCAAATGAAGGTGTTTGTAGTTGGATGACCTGCCCCAGTACGTGTGGCTCTGACCAGTCTACTCATGGGCAAAAGGGAAAAAGCCAAAACATCCAAGAAGTTCTCTCATGCTAAACCCCCAGAACAGCCTCTTCTGGATCAAGGGCTGGCCCTAATGGGAAGGCTCAAAGTCACTGCCCATAGCCACTCCAGGGAAGGACAAGGCCTTTGTCAATTAAAATGTTAATATAACTACACTTACACCCTCCCAGCAGCTTTCTGCAGTCCACTCAAACAATGCTTTACACGCTATTGCGATTCTAGTTAAGTCATAAAAATGCACTTGCTGGTCTACTGCCTCCCCAACCTCAACTAAATGTAATGTCACCATTGCACTGTGTACAGCAGGGATGATCGACACTCCTGCTCTTCAAAGCTCAGCTTGTGATTAGCTCAGACTCACTGCAGAACTATGTGAGACAGTCTCTGCAGCTCAGCCAGCAGCCTAAAGGAGGATGTGAGGCACACAGGGTACCAGTTTACAAGAGGGTGGTAGCTTGTCAGCACAGGCCTGAAGAATCAAAGCTATTTTATAGCCCCTAATTGGGAAGGAACATCTAGGGACATGCATTTTGTACAGAAAACCCACACGTCAGTATAAACTGGGTTATGTTTTACAACATCATACCTGCTTTGACTGGGAATGAATCCCTGGGCTCTTGCCCAGCTAGTAGGAATTCTGAACACCAAACTTCCAGAAAAGGATGGGGGTCATTTAGGCACAGTCTCTGTGATCATTATTTGCCAAGTGCTTCTAGTCACACACAGTGATGCTGCCACATCAGCAGCAAAGTAACAAAAGTAGGAGGACATTAAATGACAGTGTGCTGGGGAGGAGCAGGATAATGAGCAATTTCTTTTTCATGCAATGTGTGAGCTAGTGAAGCTAAAGCAAAAAAGAAGAATCAAAGCAATTAAGATCCACAAGGGTATTTTTTATTTAAATTTCCCCCGTACCTTTAAATCTGATTTAATAAAGTTCTTAAATTTTACAACCAATCCTCCATATAAAGGAAAAGAACTTAATTGGGAAGGAAAATTTTTAGTTAGGGCAAAGCAATAATTTTACCTTATGAAAATTTTAACAAGAAAAGAAAAAAGAAACATAAAAAGAATCTTATTCTTGCATTGGCCAGGAATCTAACCCAAGCCCCCTGCATAGCAGGCGAGAATTCTACCACTGAACCACCAATGCTCCAGCTGAAAAAAAATACTGCTCCAGCTGTTTTCTTCCTCATTGCACATGGTGCACACATGGCAAAACTGAACAAGGATCTGGTTACAGTCCTGCTACAGGAATCTTTAGTATTGGCCTTATTTTATGTAACTGCTAGGTTTCAAGTTTTCCAGACAAGTAGTCTAAGGACCTTCTTTTTTAGTTTTGCTCTATATTTTGGTGCTTTCCCCCCCTCCTACTGGCCAGTTTCAGACTGCTACAGGGAAATGTTTGGCTGCATTACAAAGGAGTACAGTAAAGTTTCCTTTGATCAACTGTTTCTCCACACTCCACTGGGGAATCATAACAAGAGTATAAAATACTTGGAAGAATGGACAGCAAATATAAAACTATCAATAGCCATGACTCTCAAATATGAAAAAAAAAAAACTGTGAACCAATACCAGATGCCTCTGGAGGTAGGAAGCCATGCTGGGTACAGAAGAGATTCATCTGAAGTTCAAGCTTGAACCCCACACTTTGGTGCATTAGACTTGATGCCCAGGGCCTTAGCTTAGTGGTGAACTCCAAGAGATGGGTTTTAGTTTCTAAATGTTGGGGTAACTGGGCCTGGGCATTTCAACTCTGAAAATCAGTTCTGCCAACTGTGAAACAGGCCTGGGCCAGCATGTCACCTGTCCTAACCACAAGGAGACAGATTCTTGGGTTTGGTCCCAGAACCTGCCCCTGACTATGAATCTGGGGCAACCCTTTTGCTTTCCTCCCCCCACCCCCACTCCAAAAATAGAAATACCCCCATACTGAGAGGGCACTGTCAGGCTTCCTCAATGCTAGCAGTAGTGTACTCCAAAACATCCATACTGAAGGCTCTATAGGTAAGGGGCCGTTGTGTGAGAAGTGATGGTAAGATTGTAGCATGCACCTATTTACAGAAAGCAAAACCAGCACAGCCCTGAACAGGCTGATAAGAACCAGACTGAAGTGCTGTACATTTGAGATCTAAGCCAATTTTTTAAAAGCTCATTTTCAGGCATCTGGTCTTGCCCTTGAAGCCCCTGCCAGTTTAAGGTACTACACATTTTCATTTCTCTTAAGAAAAATTAATGTCCTTGTTGGTGCATGAATAATCATACAATTGATCAGGGACAAGCCACAAAACTAGACTGGAAGCTCTTTGGAGCAGCTTTGTTCTGGGTTTGTATATCACAGCATGCTGGGCTCCTAGCTGCAGCCCAAACAGATGCACATTCCGCATACTGTTATATGCACAAAATTAACTGGATAAAAAGGTCTTCCTGATTTTCCAGGTGTCATATTACTGTTAAGTGTCCCAGCGGCTGGCAGGTGGTGAAGTCTGGAAACACATTTACATATAGACATGCTTACTATTTGGGTTGCATAGACTATTAATCTATGCAACCCAGTCCAATGACCACTTTGACCAAAGTGCAAACTAAGAATCATGTTTTAGACTATATGCTAATTATATACCAGCATGAGAAAGTCAGACAAGTAAAATGTGAAGTTATTCCACAACCATTAAGAAAATTCAAGAGCAGCTTCCACAGGCTACAACTGCATTGTAGCTATTTGACTTAACTCTTCAGGGCAAGGACTGTTGAGCATAGACTGCTCCTTTTAAGGACCTGGCAAGTTATTACTCTCTACACCACTAGTTATTTGCATTAGGATAGTGCTTGGACCCAATCTGGACTGGCTGCTCATTGGGCTGGGTGCTGTACAAACATATCAAAAGCACCTGGAGTTTTTGGCTGAAGGCAAAGATGTGAAAGAGCACTTCAAGCGCAAGAAAACCTAGTATTTTTTTCTTGCATTCAGCCTACTCGACTACAGAGGGACCAAATCCAGTAAGAGGAAGACGGGCTCAATTTCTTTAGATGGATCATCTTTCCTGTTGTGTCTCAGCTCAGCAAAACAATGAAGGCATTCATCTTGTACTTAGCAGGTGTTTTGCCTACAAGCCCAACATTCCCCCCGAGAGTGCACTAAGGCCCCAGTCAGTGTCACTCTTCAGAAGCAGCCCTAGCTAACCAGGTCAAGGAAGTACCAAAAGGTTAATTATCTAGCCCTTGCCCAAGCCTGGATAAAAAGAAACTCACCACTGGAGGGCACCTCAGGCTTGGAGAGAGACTCCTCTGAGCTGGCTTCTGTTTGCAGGCTCATGGATTGCTTGGCTTCATCTGTTTCATCATCTTCTGGGATGACAAGCTTCATCAGGCTCTGGTTACACACATTGGCCACCTCTTTGATGTCTGGGCAGAGAGGATGTAAGGTGCATTTTGACCCAAGGGTGTGTACTCAGTGCAGCACATTGGATGAAACTATAGTAGTTATCCACAACACAGAACCACCTGCCCTTCTCCTGGGTCAGTCACTCTGGTGTTCTGCCAGATGGACCAAGAACCTTTTGAGCACTGATTATCTAGGACGGGGATGAGAGGAGGAACAACAGTGAATCCTTGGTGTCCCACCCCAGCAACCCTGGGTCTCAACTAGCTGCTCCTTTGCAAACTCATCCCCCCACATACAAGGGCATAAGCTGGAAGTATACCTGGTAAATCTGTACCAGGAGCAGCCAGAGCTCACATTAAAGTGGTTAACATCCCATAAAGACATAATGAATGTCTGATGAAGTGCACTGGGCAGCTCACACTTCTGAGGAAAGCCAGCTTCAGTAGAGGAAGGGACTATTCATACACTGGTGTCCTACTGCCCCAAGAGCAGCAGTGTTTCTACGCTAACCACCAATGACTAGTATCAAGGGCCAGCAGTGGCCCCATTACAAATGCAGCAAGTGACTTGCTTCCTCCCCAGCTTCAGCCTCAAACATTTGTTCTTTATCTTTCCACAAGTCTGCCTGTGATACCTAGGCACGAAGGAAGAAAATCAGTCATCTTGGACACCACGACTCATTTCTACCCCAAACCTAGAAAGCCACAAGCAGCTCTTCAAGGAGCTTTACCAGTATCACCCCAAATGCTGGTACACAGCAATCTGTGCTTGAAGAACAGACAACTGAGGGGAGGGAACAACACTGGAACTTGACAGCAGCCTCTGCTGGCCTGATCTGGGTAGCAAGGATACTCTTCTTGCGGTCATCATAGGATAGACACGGCAGAACTGCAGTCAGGATCCCAGAGGAGTAGGGCAGCATCACCCGGCCAGCCAGCTGGATGAACTCCCTCATCCAACACATGGCCGTCAGCTGTATCAGGTCATCTAACAGACATGGACCAAAGGAAGAGGTGAGGAAGAGGCAGACTGCTCCCTGCTGTTCAAATCACCACATGTTTACAAGCATGAAACCAGAAAACAGA
>NW_017728998.1:45177525-45179982 GCF_001723915.1 Gavialis gangeticus
CTGCAGTCAGGATCCCAGAGGAGTAGGGCAGCATCACCCGGCCAGCCAGCTGGATGAACTCCCTCATCCAACACATGGCCGTCAGCTGTATCAGGTCATCTAACAGACATGGACCAAAGGAAGAGGTGAGGAAGAGGCAGACTGCTCCCTGCTGTTCAAATCACCACATGTTTACAAGCATGAAACCAGAAAACAGAAGAAGCAAGGTGTCATCCTGCTACGGAGATGGAGAGAGGAGTGTGGGGTGCTCACCTCAGGCTCCTTTTCCCCAGAATCCCAGAGTAACTGAAGATTGTTTGATGACAGTAGTGAGATCAAATGAACACTTTATTGTAATCATTAGCCTTCAGAGTTTCCAGGCAAACTAAATTACTGAGGGCAGTCTGACATCAGTAGGCATTTAGATAAAGTTTATAAAGTTTCTAACTGGTACTTAGGCCCCAGACATTACAGGTATTGCACAATTAACTGGTTAATTGCACAATTACCTGGAGACCAGGTACACGTGCAAAATAGCTATCATACAACAAAAAGCTCCAGCCAGGTATAAAGTTAGTACTCTACTAACTTAATAGCTGGCTGCCATTGAGCTTTAAATTTGCACATGTAGCAGGGTCTCCCCTGCAGCTTGGAGTCCTGCCAGCTGACAGGGCTCCCAGATGCAGGGGAAAAATGCCCAGATGCCAAATCCCAGATGCCCAGCGTAAAACTCTCAGGCCTTGTGGATCGAGGCAGCCACAACCCCCTGGGGTGGGGGATGCGTGAAACTCCCAGGCCCTGGGGATCACAGCTAGGGCTGTGTGGTGCATGAAACCCCCTGGGGCAGAGGACTGCCACAGGAGTGATCCCAGCCACCCCAGGGATGTGGGAAACCCCCAGGGCTGAAGGACTGGTGCTATAGCAATTCCCCCCGACCCAGGGGTTTCTTGAACTGGGGTGCATGGGACTCCCAGATGTGGGAACCTGCTTCTTGCTGTTGCAGGGGGAGCCTGAGACTAGGCTTCCACTGCACTGGCAATAAGGCATGAGGGGATCTAATGCACAATCCCACAATTGTCATGCCTTTAGCTGCACTTGTAGAGGGGGGCCTTACACAACTAAGCAGCCTCCAAAGTAAAGGCTCACACAACCCAAGTCAGCCCCCACCCAGCACAGGGGAAGGAGCGCAGGTCTTATATTGTTTATACTCCACTTGATAAAGCAGGTGTCACAGGTACCTGCCTGAAGACTTAGGCAAACAGTACCGCACTGGGTCACATCCAGGTGCTCTCCATGTCCACAAGAGCCAAGAGAAAAATACGTGCTTGTATATACATGGCATGTGCCAGCCAGGGGCTTTTAGATTGCAGCATCCTCTGTGCTGGGACTCGTGTGAACATTAGCATAGGCAGAAAAAGCCTCTATTGACATAGAGGGAGCAAACCTTAGTTTAAAACCCAGGTAAGCTGCAACACAGCAAGCCAGGCCTTAGTTTACCTTGTTTCCTCCTGTGTTTCACTACATCAGTGCAGCCACAGCAGTGTCTTGCTGCAGTTGGTGTAAATCCCAGGAAAGGACACACAAAGACATAGCAACACTCTTCAAAATGCAGGAAAGGAAAGCCCCAAATTGCTACAGCAATAAACTGATAAAACCAGGCTGGTTTCTAAGGCCTGGTCTCCACAGTTATATCAGTTTAGCTAGAAGCATTATTTCATATTAGTGTCAATTAGTCTGAACAGGTACAACTATGCTGGAACATCCCATTAAGTTAGACCCGGCTTACAAGCTTAGCCAATGTTAGTGAATTCACAAGCAGTTTAAAACAGATACACGGTTAAACTGAAACAAGTTTGCCCATGCAGGGGCCTATACACAATTCAATCAATTACAATGTTCAAATGATTTAAGTTGAATCAGCATAACTTATGTGTAGACAAGACCTTTCTCAGACAGTCCCCAACATTACATGTGTCCATTCCCCTGTGAAGGCGATTGCCCAGTGGGTATCTGTAGAATCCACAGGATGGCACTTTGCCACAGAGTGGGCTGTGACATCTCTGGACACTACAGAAACACCAGAGGCAACTGGGGGCTCTAAACTTTCAAACACCAGAATACCTAAATCCATATATAGCGGTTTTACTGGTAAAGGTGCTGAGCTCCAGCTGAATTCTCCTACCCTCAAGTTCTAAAGACAACCACCTGTTTGACAGCAGAGTTTCATAGTTTCTAGGGTCGGAAGGGACCTGAGTAGATCATCTAGTCCGACCTCCTGCCATGGCAGGAAAGAGTACTGGGGTCAAATGACCCCAGCAAGGTGTTCATCTAACCTCCTCTTAAAGACCCCCAGGGTAGGAGCCAGCACCACTTCTCTTGGAAGTTGGTTCCAGATCCTAGCCGCCCTGACAGTGAAGTAGCGCCTCCTGATATCTAACCTAAACCTACCCTCTGCCAGCTTGTGACCGTTATTCCTGG
>NW_017728998.1:45180027-45181609 GCF_001723915.1 Gavialis gangeticus
AAGTGCGGCGCCCAGAACTGGACGCAGTACTCCAGCTGCGGCCTGACCAGTGCCGCATAGAGGGGGAGGATCACCTCCTTGGACCTGCTCGAGATGCATCTGTGGATGCATGACAAGGTACGGTTGGCCTTCCTGACTTCATCCCCACACTGCCGGCCCATGTTCATCTTGGAGTCAATGATGACTCCAAGATCCTTTTCCGCCTCTGTACTGACAAGAAGGGAGTTCCCCAGCCTGTAGTTGAACTGCATTTCCAGTGTAATGGATCAGCAACAGTGTAAGCAGCAATAACGTGTAGGAGTAACAGCATGGAAGGCTCTGGAGAACTGCAGCCCACTCAGGAAGTCAGACCAACTTGCTTAGATATGCATTGCTTGAAGCCTTCTGACACCTGCCCGTTCACACCTCTCAGCAGGGTTTCATGCATGTGACTCCAAAATCTTTTAGTCTAATAAATCAAGGAAGAACCTGTTTGAGCAGAGGCATTTTGCCAAGTATGAGATCCTCCTGATAGGACAAGCAGCAGAACTTCTCACCAGAGAAGAGATCAGCATCTGAATTTGAAGTCTCAGATTGTTGCAGGAACAGTTAACAGCCACCCCCAGAGAAGTAAAAGTTTGTGATGCTATCAGCACAATATCAGGCAGCTTTTCTGCTTCTGCCACTCCACTACTTGATGCTTGGGTAGAAGGGGCTATGGAAACAATGCGATTCACCAAGCATCACACTGAGACAAGTAGTACTCCTCAATCTAATAGATGGATGAATGAATTATCATGTGGTTCTATTATTGAATCAGTGAAGAAGCAGCTCTAAAAGGACTCTGTTGGGGATGCACCCTGCACCTACTGAAGCAAATGGGCAAGCCCTCATGGATTTCAGTTTGCAGACAGATGGAACCTGGCACATACAGTACTGAACTATGGGTTCCAGTGTCACTGTGAAACCCATTCTCCTCTGGTCTTAATCAAATATAATTTCCACAGGACACTGTCATTGCCATAAGGTAGGAATTCTCTTGTCCTGGGAATTTGCTAAGCCTTTAATAAGACAGCTCATTTCCTTTATAAAAATACATGTTACCTCCATGAGCAAGTCATGTCCCAGCCCCACTGTTTTGCTATTGCTTGGGTTTTTAGTCTTCTTTGGTAGAAGGAAAACTGGAAAGGAGAACAAAACAGAGGCCTCTAAAGTGTTAACAGACTCTAGTCTTGAATCAGGGGTTTTGCTGCAGTACTGATTCCATTTCCCAGGCTCCATTTCACACACTCACCAGAGGCCTGACAGTGAATCACTAGAATATTGGCCATCTCTGCAAACTTGACACTGGAGGGATTCTTCTTGATCTCCTTAAGGAATTCCCCAAGTGCCACTTCACACCTGCAAAAAGAAAGGACATTCAGAGATTATCTTGCTCTACAGAAACAGAGGACTACATGGGCCAACCTCCTGAAATCAATGAGCCAAGGCTTCACCCATCACGCATGTAAAACCTCATTGACAGACAAGCTACAGCAGCCCCCTGCACTAGCAGTGGTAAGTACTCATCCTACAAACAGTGTGCTCATTTTACTACGTTACA
>NW_017728998.1:45186609-45203343 GCF_001723915.1 Gavialis gangeticus
GGACTACATGGGCCAACCTCCTGAAATCAATGAGCCAAGGCTTCACCCATCACGCATGTAAAACCTCATTGACAGACAAGCTACAGCAGCCCCCTGCACTAGCAGTGGTAAGTACTCATCCTACAAACAGTGTGCTCATTTTACTACATTACAGGTTCTCTTTGGAGCCGACTTGAGATATCTGTGCTTGAAGGAACTCCTCATGTGACAGCAGCCACACCACAGTTCACATTAACTGCACAAAGCAACTACATCCCCTCTAGCTGAAGCATCGGCAGCTCTCTCAAGCATTAACTGACACCCATATGCTGTAGGTATAAGAATGGTCACTTCTAGCTTCCCCCTGCAGAATGAAGACTGGTAGTTGTCATGCCCTGCTATAGTGGGGCATCTTATTTCCAACAACTTTTTCAACACATCAGCACTCAATTAAGTGATGTATGCAGGGAGACAGTTGTAGACAAACTCCCACTGCCAGATGCTAAACCCAGAAAGGTACCAGCTGGAGACGAGAGAATCTCAGCAAACTAATTCTCTACCTGACTCCTTGTCAAGTAGCATCCACTTGAACAGACATCACCAGCCCAAGAAAGCACAGCTTATTTCAGCATGGGCTTGGTACAAGATGCCCATTCACCCAAGTGCTGCTCATCTAGACTCACATTTTCCGTATCTCTTTGCTGTTGTCTCCCAGAATCTGGAAGAGGCCATCCAGGATCTCTGGCAGGTAATCCAGAAGATTGATGTCAGGTACAGACTCTAGCACTAGGATCTAACTCAGAGAAGAATCAAGACAGACAAAGAAAAAGTCCTTGAGAGCTGCAGGGAAGACTAGAAGCTAAATAAACCAATTAACGCATGCCTATTTAGTGAGAAGGGGAGGGGTACATAAACCTGGACTACAGTGAGTGGCAATGTGAAGAGTACATGCGCCTCAGAGCAACACGGTGGTTGCTTAGTGCACTAGGCAACCAAATCAGCAGTTGAAAATGCTCTGGTTCCAAGCCCAAGTGCTACCAAATCCTAGGCCCTCCACAAACCTTCCCCTTCTATTAACAGGGGGACACTTATCTAACCTGAAGGCACTGAAAGGCCTGTTAAGTTCTGTTACTCTGAGTGTACAGACCTCTTGGGCAAAATGCTAACTATCTTCCTTCCACAATTCTATATGCAGTTAGTAAGGGGACTGGGGAACAATTACACAGCCTCCATGGCCAACTGGAGCAAACACCCAATGACTCAACATAAAAGGATGGGCAGGGCTGGAGGAATTGCTGGTCTGCAAGTAGTTCAAGTTAATTTATTCATCTGCACACACAAAGGCTGTGCATCTTAACTGCCAGTTCCTGGCAAGTGCCCAGATCAGAGATTCTCAGCCAGGGTGCCAGGGCGCCCTGGATGCCACCAGATCCTTTGAAGGGTGCTGCAAGGTGTGAGGAGATAAGCAGATAAGCCAGGCTAAGGTTTCCATCTGTCCGGACAATTCTCCAGCCTTACTGCCCAAACTCTGTGTAAGGAAGTAAGCACTGAAATGCATACATTTGTATTTGAAATTGGATGCCACTCAAGTTATGGAGGGGTACCTTGAGTCCAGTGTGGGGTACCCTGCATCCAAAAAGGTTGGACCACCGGCATAGATACTTGGATGATAGGCATGCTACAAACTAAAACTCCAGCTATATGTAACCAGAGCTGCCAGGGTCTGTGTGAGAATTTCCATGATAACCTGAGGGCAGCTGAGAGGTTGACAGCCCTAAGATATAGCAACCTGTGCACTTGATTGAGCCCTGGCAGCAGAGAAGCTGGCACAAGCATTATGCCACATGTACCTACCCAGGATATGATGAACTGCCGTGCATATTGGTTGTTTGAATAAATCCGCTCCCGCAGCAGGGGAATGAAGCTCACCAGATCAAACTTGTTACTCTCAGTCACAATGTCCTACAAAGTCAACAGAATTGCTAGATGTTAAGACAGCACATGCCAGCACTCAGCCTATAGCAGCACTATCAGCAGCTAGCCCCAGCCTCCAGTGTAGGAAGAGGGGGATTAAGAAGATATTTGAGAAATCAGCAAGCCACCAGCAAATTATCCAGCACCAGGAACAGGCAAGATCTCACAGCAGTTGGCCCTCAGGCCAAAGGAACACTGACCGATCAATTAGGATAGGGCTGTCCAACTGGTGGCCCACCAGGGGTTAATGCTCCAGGTGTGATGACAGTCAGGGGGCTCTGGGCTCTCACTCCTGAATTCAGGAGGCTACTTCTCACCCCTCTTTTGAGAGCCAGGCTGCCTGGGCTGCTGGAGGTCAGGTAGAAACCAGAAGGGTCACTCCCACTGTGTGTGGCTTTGTGCAGCATGTGGCCTGGGGACTGTGGCCTAGAGGACATGCAGCCCTTCACAGTCCAAAAGTTGGACAGCTGTGAATCAAGACACATTCAGCTGACGGTGGCTGATACCTGGTATTGCAGAAAAAGACAGACTTTCTTTCATAACGAACCAGTCCAATGATGCAATACCAAACAGAAGAGATTTCTTTGTGCAGGCACTGATCAGCAAATTTGCCAATAGCATGCAACAGAACCAGCCTTCCATGTAACTAGGTGTTGATGGCCATACCATTACCAGGTTCTTTTTAAGTTCTTCTGAAGTACCTGACTATGCCCTCCTTCGGCAGTGAATCCCTTGGCACCTTCCCTTGACACTGCAAAGGAGAATGCATGAGTATGGACAGACTCCTCACAAAGTAGGTAGCTCTGAAGGAACCTCTGTATCTTGCTGTTCACAGGACAGAGTACAGGTGCTGAGCTAGCATTTGGCAGCAGAGCAGGGGGCTGGCAAAGATCCATTTACCCAGAGGAGTGAGGAGAAGGAACTGGGAGTGGCTGGAGGCTTGCAAGACAACAATTACATTGCACATAGAGCAGGAACTAGAATGAAAGGCTCTTACAAGAGAGGACTGCTCTGCTCTTCAGAAACAGCACATTCACTTACCTACCTAAGGAGCCAACAGGAGAGAAGTGAAAGAGGGAGAGATATCACTCTGCATCTTGGAGGGGAAACACAGCTTCATGATCCTGCTAAGCCTGGCCTGAGCATTCTACTGTGGGGCCAAGCCCACCAAGAAGCATTTAATGACCACTCGCCTATCACTGTGTTCAAGTCAGCTACTCCTTCAAACCATTCACATGTTCCTTAGGCAAGATTCTTTGAGTAGATGTGATGATTTTTTTTTTTTTTTTATTAGACCAACTGAGCAGTTGGAAAAAAGATCTTAGCAAACTTTTGGGTGCAGTTACCCTTCTTCAGGCACAGGAAGTCTCTGCTGTTCTGAGACTCCAAGGAATGAGAGAAGCTAAAAGTGTGACAGGATGTCGGTGTGAATCTAAACAGGTAACAATTAGGAAAAACAAAAGATAGAACAGGGAAGGAGGAGGAAGTGAAAGCAGGGCTTCTCTTCACTTTTAGCTTCTTTCATTCCTTGGAGTCTCAGAACGGCAGAGACTCCCTATGCCTAAAGAAGCGTGACTGCGCCCGAAAGCTGACCAAGAACTTTTTTCCAACTACTCAGTTGGTCTAATAGAAATTATATCACATCTACTCAAAGAACCTTGCCTGCTTATGTCCTTAGATCAACATGGCCACAACCAAAAACCCAGCAACAGGCTCCTCAGACATTAGAAATTTTAGCACCAGGAAGCTCTCCCAGAGAACTCCAGCCAAACAGGAAGGGTCCAGGATTTATGTACGCAATTTACATGCCACCCTTCGCAAAAAGCTCAGGATGGCTTACAGAAAGTTTGGCAACAGTCACATGGCAGCACTGGCTGATACAGCCTCACAGAAATGATGCATCCTTAGCAAGATGCACCTACACAGGTAAGGGGTGAGTCAACTCAGCAATGCAGGTCCTCACAGGCAGGCTGGGCAAGCATAAGCACACAAAAGGTGTATTTAGCAATGCAGACCCACCCAAATATATATAAAACAACACACCCTCCCACTCCACAAAAGGCCTCTGAAAAGACATCCCCCCAAGGTAATCAGCTAACAGTACCTTGAGCAACCGGTCCAGTAGTTCCGAGCCACTCTTTACATTTGGGTCTGGATCGGCAGCAAGCTGCAATTCACAAAAACGAGAGAGTCAAGTCAATATGGGCTCTAGGGAAGACACATACACGTTGTGCACTTGGGCTGTGCTGCCATCATGTCCCAGATAGCTATGGAAAAGCCAAATGGCAAAGAAAAAATATCAGATGCCTGCAATGATTGCTCAGCTTAGTCACTTGTTGGCAGCTTCATTTCAGTCTAGAAGTTGAATGAGTTTGCAGGAACCAGCTGAAGAGAGACACCTGCAAGTGGACAGAGCTCGAGTGAAAGGCCCCCCAGGCAGGAGAAGAAGGTTGGAGGATGTCATCTTATGAGAACCATAGGCCTGCAGATGTTCCTGCTAACTGTACTCACCTGAAGCTACTCTCAGTTAAGGTGGGGAGGAGGCACATGGACAAAGCTTCTTACCTTGCTTAGGCCATCAAACAGCACATTGAAGTGAGGCAGGACAGAGCCCCGGGCCACCTTGACAATGTTGTACAGGGCCTCGCAGGCGTAGTACCGCAAACGGCTGTCAGCATCATTGAAGCACGTCAGCACCGGCTCTATCAGCTCCTTCAAGTACAGCCCAGAGTCCTGGGGGCAAGACAAGAGAGGGGCTCAGAGCCAGTGCTCGCAGACAGCTGGAAGAGGTAGGCTTTTTGTGGTCCATCATGGCACATACATGATAAAAGGTAAACATGCTTCAGCTAGCAGCTCTTCCAGGTGCATGTAGATGACACAGCCTGGCCCAAACTTACGTTACTATGATTTACAGTTCAGAGGGTGCCATCAGATTTAGTCCTGTGAAAGCCTTTGATTGGCTACAAGCTGTGAGCCTCCAACACAGGAAACCTTTGCTACATCTCTTGAACTGATTGCATGTCACTTTGGCTTCCAAATAAGGATGTTGCCATCCTTACAACTGCCTTTAAACAGCACACTTGGAAACAATCCATGAACAGACAAAGGCTTGAGATGTCTTCAGAACATAAACAGGGTCATTCCTGAAAAGAGAGACTTCAAGAGATACTGGCTCCATCAGAGGAGACCACATAGTTGAAAACCAATTTTGAGTTCAGGGGATATCAAACAACTAGCTCCACTTGTAATTCAAACCAAATGTAAAGCTAGGTTGAGGGAAATATTGTTCCACATGTTGGCCTTTGGGGCACACTGGGTTCTGAGTAACCAGCCCCCTGATGTTACCCTACTGGTATATCTGACCATTGTTCCCATACAGGTGCCATGTCTGACCAAGCAGAGAGATCATTTTGAGAAGGCATCTACTGCAAGTACTGGGGCCCAGGGTCATGAGATTCATAAGTAATTTCTGAAGTAATTTTCATTTATTTTAGTCAAATTCTCTCTAAACACCTCCAAAAAAGCTGAGGGTGCTTGTCATAATGAAAACTATTTCCTTCCATTCATCCTCCCCAAGAGATTCCCACCCACCCCTGTGAAAATGACTTGTGCCACTTTCTGAAGACACCTGGGAATGACTAGCGTGTGCCATAAAGGCCAATGCAGCTGAGTCAGAAACAAGTTCCCATTGAAAGACCCTTCATACCAGTACATACAGTCTTGCCAATAGGGTAAACATTCAACAGAGTAAACAGTCCTACTGAAGTTAAGTCTTCTGCAGTGTTTTTCAAGTGATTCTCAGGCAGGTTTGATTACATAATATCTTAAAATGAAGTCTTATTCTCATTTATGGGGGGGGGCAGCTGCACCCCTGCACCCCCAATGTACAGTTCCTGCTGGTGGCGGGAGCAGCAGCAGGAGCAGGCTCTTGGGGCACTCCTGGCCCATTGCAAGCAGAGGTCCCTGGGTGTGCGTAGCTCCAGCTGAATCCAAGGAGCTGCATATGGTGGCAGAGCCAGCTGGCCCAGCCCACTAGCGTGTGCCTTCAAACCAGACCATGCTGGCTCTGTGCCAGCACATGGGGCTCCTGGCAGTGCAGGTGGGGGCCATGTGCCATTGGGCCAGGCCGGCTCCATATCTCCACAGAGAGCATCTAGCACTCCAGTAGAAAGCCACATGTGGAGACAAGGAGCCTGCCCAGCCCAATGGCACACAGTCCGGGAGCTGAGGGGAGTTGCACTCCATTGGGCCGGGCAGGCTCTGTGCCTCCATGTGCAGCTTCCTGCTGGAGTGTTAGAAGCCCACACGGAGGCACAGAGCCAGCCCGATGGCACACAGCTCTTGCCTGCAGTGTCAGGAGCCCCATGTGCCGGCGCACAGATCCAGCCCGGTCTGGTTCAAAGGTGTGCGCCAGTGGACTGGGCTGGGCCAGCTCCGTGCCACCATATGCAGCTCTTGAGATTCAGTTGGAGCCATGCACCCCCAGGGGGGGCTCTGCCTGCAATGGGCTGGGAGTGCCCCAAGGGCCTCCTGCCTGCAGCTCCCACCAGCAGCAGGGGCTGTGTGCTATGAGGGGGGAAGGCACCCCATACACCAGGGGTGGGAAAAATGCAGCCCACTGGCCAGATGTGGCCTGTCAGGCTATTCTATCCAGCCCGTGGGGCCCCTAAAAAATTTGCCTCAGAACTAACATAGCAAGAACCCCTTTCCAGTGCATCCAATAGGTTTAGCTGATTATACTGATTCACTGTCTCAGTAAAGGGAAATTAAAGGAATTAAAATCCACCTGCATGTCACTGCAAGCAGGGATGCTTGTTAATAGAGTGTGGTGTGCTACTGTATGGAGTGAAATGCTTTAAGAAGTGCCATCCTGGGTCAGACCAATGGTCCATCTAGCCCATTATCCTGTCTCTGACAGTGGCACAAGTGGATAATAAACAAAATGCTATAGACACAGTCTAGGGTTGCCTTCCCTCCCTCTACCCCCCAGCTGTCCCACCCAGTCATCCTCAATATTTAAACATACAACCCATGAAAAAGGCTGCTGTGACTTCAGAGCGTGGATCTGGCTCTTTATGCTCAAAACTGCTGCTTCACCAAACAGTTCCTGGCCTAGTCCTGCAGGCTTTACTCAGTGCTTTCAAAGGGAAAGTGAGGAAAGAAGTAATTGACAGTAGCTCATTTCAGGTCAGCTAGTTTTGCTTTGTAGCCAAATGTCACAGGAGGGTCTCAGCCAGATGGACAGGCATGTGCGATAGATGCTGCAAAAGGCTGTCTAAAACTGAGTTTAAATAGGGTGTCTCTGTAAAAACAACTGAGGCCCAGAATGCTTTAGGCCTCTCACCAGGATGGAGCTATATTATGACCATACTTCAGTCTAGTTAAAATCCCATCTGTGCTAAAATAAGGTACCATGTGCTGTGGCACTGCAGAGCATAGGGCCATGTTTTCCACTAAGCATATAAAGATGAAAATAACTTCCCCCTGCAGCATCCCTGAGTGCCAAGACTGCCACATTATCTACTAAGCACCCAGAACCAGTGCTCTCTCTCAAGCATTTGGCAGACTTTTGCCTTGAGCATCTCATAAGAAGATTAACTTCTGCTGACTGTTTGAACATGGACAGACTTCAGTCTCATTAGCCTAGTTCATTATACCCCTGCTCATCTCTATTCTCAGCCTAGCACCAGGGTTAATTTTTAATTCTTTTTCCTGCAGCTAAAATTTAGCAGCTGCAGTTAAGACTGTTTCAGTTAAGCAGAACAGGGCTAGGAGGCACTGATCCTTCTCATGAGGGTAAGCATTAGTGCTTCAGTGGCCTCTTCATGTGAACTGAAGTCACTGATCCAAACACTCTCCACCAAGTTGGCTCACAGGAAGCAGGCACTCGCATCCTATGGTGACAAGCACAGTCTAGGAATCGGACACCTACCTTGCCAAGGGCGATGGAGCAGGCTGCCAGGCCGATTAGTCCCCCCTTCCTGCTGTGAGGGTGCTGTGAAAGCGCAAACTCCTGTGACAAGATCTGGATCACATGCTTGATCTGGGTCATGTTGCTCTGAGCCACGAACTCCCGTACTAACCTGAGGAGAGTGAAAAGCTTCAGGTTCTGTAGGACAGAAGTGCCCCCAACCCAACTCAGCGTGCTCGGCTTGCGTCCTTGCTCCCACAGAACATGGCACAGAGTTCAGCAGTACAAGCCAGAGACTCATGTACTGAGTAGCAGGTGCCACAAACCACCCCAAGAAGTGTGGGCAGGACAAGGAACTTTCATTACAAACAGTTTCACTTGAACCCGGAAGTGAAAGCCTATAGTTACCAACAAAGCAGGGAGCTAAACAACTAACTGCCAGCTCCTCAGCTCCACTTCTCTTTTTACCCACCCTGTGCCATTTCTATCTTGTCATAAAGCAGGCAAGTGTTTTGCCATGGGTGACCCTGAACCAACAGCATGGAAAGTCAGCCCAAGGCCTCGCCTCTATGGGGGAGGAACATTCCTAGAAACAAACCTCATCTCCTCATCCAGGCCTTCACATCCAGAGCATCTCCCTCTACACCCAACGCTCTAGAGCAATGATTCACCACCATTTTAGATAAAAGGCACCACATGATAATTTTCCTGAACTTAACAGCACCCTGGCATTCTGCCTTGGCTTACACCTCAGTGGTCTCAGCTGAGATGCTGTCACCGCTGCAGCACCCCGAAAGGATCTTGTGGCACCCCAGGGTACCATGGAAACCTGCTTGAGAACCACTGTTCTAAAGACCCCTAAAACCCAATGCATCCTGCAAGCTTCAAACTGCTGTTAACAACTCTGCAGTCATCCTTAAGCCCTCCAAGGACAGATGATTGCATCTAGCCTGCTGAGTATCAACAGCAAAGTGCTCAGCTGAAAAATCAAACCCCAAACATTGGCAGTTCTGACCCGAAAAGAACATTCATGTGCACGCAGCTCCCTGTGAGCACTCAGCTCCCATACTCCCTGCCTGCTTTGCAATAGCCTTCAGGAAGGCTGAGAACTGAACTGAGATCACGAGTAGGATCTCACCCTAGGCCAGGCCCTCACCCCTGTGACCTGGCCTGAAGGTTCCTTCATTATAAACCCAAAGGGAAGCCAACAGCTCTCTAGTTTTGTTAGAAGCTGCAGTCTCTGTAGAAGTTTTGTTTCAGCATTTTACTGCCAGAGCAGGAGGGTCTTAGAAACAGGGGTTCAGCATTTATCAATGTGAAAAGACACCCACTGCAGACACTGTACCAGAGATGAAAGCAGAGTCTATGTAGTCTGAGCACCAGGATAAAAGTAGTTCATCCCACTCACAAGCCATCAGCCCATGCTAGGCCCAAGTGTTTGCCTTTGTAATGAAATCCACCTCCATTCAGAACTTTCTTAGATAACCCCTTAAAGCAATGTTTCCCAACCTTTTCCAGCCCAAGGCATACTCACATCAATACAATTTTTCTGCCGCACACCTGTTAAGGCATTCCCCATCTCCATATTTATGAGCTCATTGCCCAGCAAACTTTGGTGGCATATGTTCAGAGGCTCGTGAACTGCGCACCCCCCACAACCAACACATGAGTGAGTCTTCTACAAATATCTCATCAATGCAGTTTATTTGTTAGTGCTAGATGGCTGGAGAACTTTCTCATTATTCCAAAATTCTCACAGCACACCAGAGAGCTCTTCAGTGTGCTGTGGCACACCAGCTGAAAAGCACTGCCTTAAAGCAAAGGAGTCCTGCCTTTTTGAGCACTGGTTTAAGAGTCTATGTGGTTTTTCAAGTTATGGGGTATCTGTCCCATGGTCACCGCAAAAAGTCTCTTCCAATACTCAGACTAGTCCTGTGCTCAGTTCAGCCTAGTCTGTGCATCAATTCCAGACTGTCCTGGGAAGAAGGGTCCTCTACACAAGTTCTGAAGTCTATTCCATAGACTTGCAGTTCCACTTTGGATGAACCAAGTTGCTTGCTAGAGGGGAATGTGACTGCTTAGCCTAATTATGACTAATGAGAATGATTTGCCTAATTAGGACAAGATTAGCATAAATTCCACTTGCCAGGGATAGATTTTGCTGGCGTCAGGTGGTGGTTAACTGGATGTTAAATAGATGTGAAAAGCTAAAAACTGCTCTTTTAATGTAAGAGTTGATACATAAAGATGAAGTATTTTAAGTGGGTGCTTCCATCAAGCACAAGTACCTGAAGGCTGGCACTTGTATCTGAAAGCTGCAGAGTGGAGAGAAACAGACATTGGAGTCCACAGGGCTCACAGTCAAACACAGGTGGACTGGGGTAAGCAGAGATGAGGATGGTCTGAGTCTAATGCGCCCTCCCTGTACAGACCATAGCAGAACAAGCAAGTATGTGATGGGATTCTTGCTCTCCAAAGTACACTCCATTTTACTATAGGCACAGCAGCACCTAGTGACTGCACCTAGGGAAGATTCTTTGCCCCTCTTTGAGGCACCTGCCTATGCTTTCCATCCTGCAGGAGGCCTTACTGAAGGAGACAGCCATGTCTGGAGAGTAGGTCTCTGCTGATGACTGAGGAGGCTGCTTCCAGGGCAGAAGCCAGTTCTGCATGCAACAAAGCTGAGCCATGGCAATTTAAAGCAAAGATATGGAAGTGTTGCATTCCTCACCACTACAACAGCTGCATGCTCTAGAGTCTTTTGCCAACATGAGCTGCACTGCCATCAGGAGCTATTCCTCCCTGCCATCTTGATGCAAGAAAGACCTCCATCTGGAGCAAGGTTCAGGGGGTGAGTTTCACTTTAGAGGCCAAGGTGAACCTCCCCTCTCCCATAAAAGAAACAGATGTGAGTTTAGACAGCTCTACTCAACCTTCCAAGTCCTGAAGCACCAAGGGGCAGGAGGAGGTGTGGGTGGCAGCACTGCAGCTCGAAGACAAACACTTTTCCATACTGAAGAGGACTCAGAAGAGAATATGAGAGTAATAAAGAGGAAAGGCACAGCACATCTGGCCAATACAAAGTTTTGAGAGATACTTCTTGACCCATATTTTCAAAATGATTTTTTGTGTTCTCTGCCTGATAACTTGTCATTTATTCTGGACAGCAATAGCTAGTACCACAAGTTCTCGGAACCAGAGCAGGGGTGCACAAGCTCTGGCCCATGGGACAGATCTGGCCCACTCGGCTCCCCGTTGATTTGTGGAAAGCCCTGTGGCTGTGGCCTGCATGTTAGATCAAGTGCACAGGGCAGCACATGCCCCAATCTCATTGCACAGGGCCAGGCAGAGGCAGCAGCAGTGTAGGGCTTCAATCCTAGCATGCAGACTGGCCCCACACCACTCATCTGGCCCACTTGGTCAAAAGGCTGACCACCACTGAATTAGACAAAGATTTCACATATCAGTATCCCTTCCTCCTCAAGAAACACTTTTCAGACCTCACTACCCTGAGCTTTTGGGCAATAACCAGAGAGTGCATTTGAAACAAAGTTATTCTGACACACTGATGACCATGAATGACAAACCACCAACCAAAGCCTCAATTCTACAATTGCCTGAACAGCTACATTATTTCACAGACATCAGATTAACCCTAAAGGTACATCTCTTTCTGCTTCTCCTCCCTTCCCATGTACTCATCCCTTCCCCACTGCTGTTGGAGGTGTCAACATCACTGCAGAAACAGACTCAAAACAGTTGCCAAAGGAGAAGCCTGCCAGCCAAGGATTTATGGAGATGTTTGCAAAAATTCAACAGCTGGAGCATTGGTGGTTCAGTGGTAGACTTCTCACCTGCCACACGGGAGGCTCAGCTTTGATTCCCAGCCAATGCAAGTACAAGGTTTCCTTTGCTGGCTATCCTTTCTGTAGAGGATGTGGAAAAGACCACCTCAGCCCAAGCATTGTTCTAAAGTTTTTTAATTCCTCACAGCTGGTTAAAGCTAAAATTAAAGCAAAAATATTTAACAGTTCACATAATTCTGGCACATTAAGTGTTTAACATGGCAGAGGTATTTAAGAAATCACAGAATCTTAGAACCTCTCTGTGCCAGCTTCAGTGAGAAATCGCACATGCTAATAACCCCAGCATACCAGGAAACTGAAATCTAAACCACCAACCTCAGACATGGCTGATAACAAGGACAGTGGAAAACCATAAGCTGCTCTTTCCTATGAGTGCTTCACTCACTAAACACACGTTGCAGCTCTGTGAGACTACTTCCATAATAAGTGTATCCAGCCTAGTTCTCCTCTTGCACCATTTCCAATGAAAATGGTTCTTTTTGCTTGGACACCCTGGAAACTCACAGGAAGAGCCCAGATTTGACACCCTGCATGAAGTGTCAATTATGTTCTTAAAGTGGCAACTTTAAAAAAAGAGCTTCAGTTTCCAGTCTCGCTGCTGGCAACATGTTCTAAGGAGAGAGCCTGGTGTTTTGTAACATAAGACCACCAGAACTAAGAAAAAAATAATGTCTCTCCATATGGATTTCATAACTAGACAGAACTTTTACAACATCTGCTCAAAGCATTTCCCTTTCCTCAGGGCTCAACATCCGCCAGTCACAGCAAGCTATAAATAAGAGAGATCCAGAAGCAGCACTTAGTATCAACATGGCATTCTCCCACTGGCAAGACCATCCTGACAGTCAACTCTGAACCCTGCCCTAGGCTGTGTTGAAGCTGAGTTTCTAGTCTACGTGGTTTGCATGAATGGTGAACTTCTTCCCACCTTGCTTCTCCAGAAGCAAAGAAACTCTCTGCTCTCCCTCCAGAGCCACCTGCCTATTCTCAGGGTTACAAAAACCTTTTTACTGTTCCTAGAGAGATCAATCTTAGGCCCTCCTCCTCTGAGTAAATCCACTACCCAATTCAATTGTCGCTGTTGGCTCGATGATTTTACAAGCAGCAACAGAAAGAAGACAGCACTGTTGCTACCTACAGGTTTCTGTTGCAATTTGACAGAGCTAAAAGCAGCAGCAGGGAGGACTAGGATCTATGTCAGTAGGTTGACAAAGACTCTTCTCTTAACCTCAGTGGAAACTGTTGCAGTCAATACAACCTCCTCCTGGCCCCCTGTTTGATCACACAAAACATGAGTCACAATTGTCACCACAACAGTCTACAGCAGGGATGGGCAAAATGCGGCCCGGGGGCCAGATGCAGCCCACCAGGCCATTCTATCCGGGCCATGGGGCCCCCAAATATTAATTTTCTAAATTTTTTATCTGCTCTGGGCATGCCAAAACTCCATAAGTGGCCCTCTGCCCAAAATAATTGCCCGCCCCTGGCCTACAGGTACTGTCAGAGAACAAATTCTGGTACTGGAGTATAACATATAACATGGTCTTCTTGACCTGATGCTCACAAACAGGGAAGAATTGGTGGGGAATGTAGTAGTAGATGGCAACTTGGGCAGCAGTGACCACGAGATGACTGAGTTCAGGATCCTGAGGAAAGGAAGGATGGACAGCAGCAATGTAAAGACCCTGGACTTCAGAAAAGCAGATTTCATCTCACTCAGGAAACTCATGGGCAGGATTCCCTGGGAAGCCAGACTGAGGGAGACGAGTCCAGGAGAGCTGGCTGTACTTTAAAGAAGCCTTACTGACAATGCAGGAACAAACCATCCTGATGTGCAGGAAGACTAGCAAGTATGGCAGAAGACCAGTTTGGCTTATCAGTGAACTCTTCAAGTAAACTAAATCACAAAAAGGAAACATATAAGAAGTGGAAACTTGGACAAATAACTAGGGAGGAATATAAAAGTATTGCTCAGGCATGTACGGTTGAAATCAGGAAGGCCAAAGCATAATTGGAGTCGCAGCTAGCAAGGGATGTGAAGGGTTTCTACAAGTATGTCAGTAGCAAGAGGAGGATCAGGGAAAGTGTGGGTCCCTTACTATGGGGGAGGAAACCTTGTGACAGAGGATGCAGAAGAGGCTGAAGTGCTCAATGTCTTTTTTGCCTCAGTCTTCACAGGCAAGATCAGCTCCCAGACTACTGTGTCTGGCAGCACAGTTTGGGGATGAGATGAGCAGCCCTCAGTGGTGAAAAAACAGATTAGGGACTACTTAGAAAAGCTGGACATGTACAAGTCCATGAGATCAGAGGGGATACACAAGACAGTGCTGAGGAAGTAGGTTGATGCAACTGCAGAGCCACTGGCCATCATCTTTGAGAACTCATGGCCATCAGGAGATATCCTAGATGATTGGAAAAGGGCAAACATAGCACCCACATTTAAGAAAGGGAAAAAGGAGGATTCAGGGAACTACAGACCAGTCAACCTCACCTCAGTTCCTGGAAAAATCATGGAGCAGATGCTCAAGGAATCCATTTCCAAGCACTTGGAGGAGCAGGTGATTAAGAACAACAGCATGGATTCACCAATAGCAAGTCATGCCTGACCAATCTGATTGCCTTCTATGACTAGGTGACTGGCTCTGTGGACACAGGGAAACCAGTGGATGTGGTGTACCTCAATTTTAGCAAGGCTTTGATACAGACTCCCACCACTTTCTCGCAGGCAAGCTAAGGAAATATGGGCTGGATAAATGGACTGTAAGGTGGATAGAGATCTGGCAAGAGCACTAGGTTCTGAGGGTAATAATCAATGGCTTGGTGTCTAGTTGGCAGCCGGTATCAAGTGGAGTGCCCCAGGGGTTGGTCCTGGGGCCGATTCTGTTCAATGTCTTCATCTGACTGCAGCAGCCTTTCCTGCCCAAATGCTGGGGGCCAGTACCTGATGATTTCATGAGGTCCCTTCCAGCCCCTAACATCTATGAATCTATGACCTGAAAGGTGGCATACAGTGCACCCTCAGGAAGTTTGCAGATGACACCAAGCTGGGGGGAGTAGTAAATACACTGGAGGGTAAAGCTAGGATCCAGAGGGACCTAGACAAATTGGAGGATTGACCCAAAAGAAATCTCATGAGGTTCAACAAGGACAATTGCGAGGTTCTGCACTTAGGAGAGAACAATCCCATGTACCAGTACAGGCTGGGTAGCACCACTTTAGAAAAGGACCTGGGGGTTACAGTGGACAATAAGCTGAATACGAGTCAACGGTGCACCTTTGTTGCCAACATGGCTAACAGCATACTGGGCTGCATTGGTAGGTGTGTTGCCAGCAGGTCAAGAGGAGTGATGATTATTCCCCTTTATTTAGCACTAGTGAGGTCACTCCTGGAGTACTGTGTTTAGTTTTGGGCCCCCCACTACAGGAAGTATGTGGACAAATTAGAAAGAGTCAAGCAGGGGCAGCAAAAATGTTGAGGGGGCTGGGGGACATGAATTACAAGGAGAGGCTGAGGAAACTGAGCTTACTTAGTCTGGAGAAGAGAAGACTGAGAGGGCATTTAATAGCAGCCTTCAACTATCTGAAGGGGGGTTCGAAAGAGGATGGAGCTAGACTGTTCTCAGTGGTGGCAGATGACAGAACAAGAGGCAAGTCTCAAGCTGCAGCAAGGGAAGTTTAGGTTAGATATCAGGAAGAATGTTCTCACTAGGAGGGTAGTAAAGCATGGGAACAGGTTACCCAGGGAGGTGGTGGAAGGTCCATCCTTGGAGGCTTAAAATCTAGCTAAAAAAAGGCTTTGGCTGGGATGATCTAGTTGGGGATGGTCCTGCTTTGGGCAGGAGGTTGGACTAAATGACCTGCTGAGGTCCCTTCCAACCCTAATTTTCTATTATTCTAACCGAGTTGCATATATTAGTTTCAAAGTTCTTTACGTAAATCAGGGCCAGGAGCCCCCACACAGGTGAGCTCCTGAAGTTGCTGGGAGAAGCTGCTTTTGCAAAGGCACCTGGTGCCCAGTCGAGTGAAATGTCCCTCGCACATTGCCTCAACCCACCCATGCACAGCCCAATCTCTCTGCAGCAGCCCTGGTGCTCAGGACCCTGCTGCATGTACAGCACTACCATGGCAGCAGCAGCAACAGGAGGAGCTGGTAAAGGTCCCTTTGTTGCTGAGCATGAAGCCCTATGACCGCTCCCCAGCACCCTTTCCCCCTCCCACTGCACGCTGGGACCTGTAGTCTGCTACAGGCTTGGGATGGCAGCAGGGACTGGACTACACTTGCCAGGGTGCTCCAGGTACATGGCCGTAGTTATCGGCTACAACAATAAAAAAAAGCTGATAGTATCATTTCTGTTTTTACTGGTGCCAATACAATAATCAACTGATACATTGGTGTGCTTCTATTATTTAGTTATTTGTTTTGTAGGGTCATAAAACTTAATATAGGAGCACAGTAAGATGAATGCACACCCACTACTAAGATCTGTCCCCAAAGCTTCCCTTCCCAAGACCCAGACTATGCTGATGCAGCAAACATTACTTGAACACTTATCACAAGGAAAAAAAATAAAGTCGTCATTTTCCCATATTTTGACAAAGGAGGAAGCAATACTACTTTCAAGTGCAGACAAGAGAAAAACTTCAGTAACCCCTGAGCTGTATGAACCACAGTACATTTGCCACAGGTTACCTTAACAAGCATTTTGTTGTGGGGGGAGATATAGTAGGGATGTAAAGTTATGCAGCAAGAGGTTGGGTCTGGATGTAAGCCACATTCACCAGATTACTGAATCCCTGAAATCCTTAGGTACCCTCATCCTCAAGAGAGAACCACAGATTTCTCAGCTGCTCAGACATGCCCTTGAGAAAAAGCCTGCTTCAAAAGAGAAGCTTTGAGCTTACATCCTACAACCAGCATCTAGCTCTTTTCCCTTTAAAGACTCAGAGGAAGTGCCCTCTTAAGGAAAGTCACCTGCACAAAATGGCCAGTGCTATTGGTTTATC
>NW_017728998.1:45208343-45211043 GCF_001723915.1 Gavialis gangeticus
TACTACTTTCAAGTGCAGACAAGAGAAAAACTTCAGTAACCCCTGAGCTGTATGAACCACAGTACATTTGCCACAGGTTACCTTAACAAGCATTTTGTTGTGGGGGGAGATATAGTAGGGATGTAAAGTTATGCAGCAAGAGGTTGGGTCTGGATGTAAGCCACATTCACCAGATTACTGAATCCCTGAAATCCTTAGGTACCCTCATCCTCAAGAGAGAACCACAGATTTCTCAGCTGCTCAGACATGCCCTTGAGAAAAAGCCTGCTTCAAAAGAGAAGCTTTGAGCTTACATCCTACAACCAGCATCTAGCTCTTTTCCCTTTAAAGACTCAGAGGAAGTGCCCTCTTAAGGAAAGTCACCTGCACAAAATGGCCAGTGCTATTGGTTTATTAAGCAAGGGGCTGGCAGGGAGGTGGTGGTCATAATGCTAACAAGAACTGTTCTTCTTGGTCTGGGGCTCTCCATACTCAACCCTATTTCTCAAACTTTCTGACTACTGGCCAGGAGCTGGTTTACAGCTGTTCCCTGTCCCTTCCTGTGTTGAAGGCATCTAGGGAGTTTTCTCAAGACTTACCCAAAAGGGCAGGAGCTACTGATTCTTTAGTAGAGGCTTGATATAGATTTCCCCTTTGTGTTACGTGTTCGTGTAGGCTCATCAAATAGGAGTTTCTAAACAAACTCTCTCTAGTTCAGCTTTAGCTCTCAATAAAAAACTGTCAGCTCCACTATTTCAAAACCACCAGCTTTCCAGCACAGAAGACAGAAACTTGTAATGCAAAAGCAAGGGGGAAAAAAAGACTCTTAGAGGAAGAACATGCATATCTCATAGGACCTGCTTTATCCATTCTTAAGAATCAGAGACACTGCAGTTATACATTTAAAAATGAGCTGCAAAAGGAAAGAGGGAAGGGGAAGACGGGGCCACCCCCTAGTGCTTTACTTTAATGCACAAAACAACCCCAAAACCTGAATTCTCTCTTAATTGATGATCTCCACTTTTTTTTTTTAAACAAAGCCCACAAAGATACCCAGAGTGGAGTGTTAGTCACAGCTAGTTTTCACTAAGCTTAACAAGATGAGGCAGATGGGTTTCCATGAGTTATGGAAATGCTGTGAAGTACTCCAGGAGCATCCTTCCCCGAACCACCCAGTATAAGTCAGTCCACAGTCTAAACTCTTCATAAAATGATGAGCAACCCTAACACAGTACTACAAAAAAAGCTGGACCTAGACTGCGCTCTGGGGGCTTCTCCTGTCCTTAAAATGCTAGATTATAATCTACATGAAGTAGTTTAAGGCCTCTTTATTTTGGTTACTTGAATGTGATACTAACAACAGTCAGCACAGGCTGCCTCTACAAGAGAACAGGCTTTGTAGATGCAACTGACCACTAACTGTAAATGAGAGCAACAGTTTGCTACTGCACAGAAAACCATAGAATACCATTACCTTAATCTAGGATATTAAAACCCAGCCAGTTGCCCCTTCTTGGAAGGGTTTGGACAGCAAAAGAGAAGACAGTGCTGCCTCTGGGATAGAGAATCAAGTCAGACATTCAATACACCAGAATAAACAATGCTAAGGCTGGAAAACCTGATGCTGAGAGAGGACAGCAAACTTATGCCAAGTACATTTGACTACCTTATCCAGCTATATCTTGCCAAAAATCTGTGTTAGTGGGTATAGCACGCAACCTGCACCACACATTAACACAGCTTGATGCCTCTTCAGACAAAACATGAAAGGCAACACATCACACTCCACACTAAAGGAATAAGCCAGACCTCCATCTCAGCACAAGCCAAGAGGCCATCTACTTTCAATCCTGCAGCAGCAGGCTACACCTGACACATGGGGCACTAACTTCCTTATTGCTTTACTAGAGGGTTTGGGCCAGTAATTATTTAATGATCTAGCTGATTTGTCAAAACTGACATTGTAGCTTCTGCATTTCACCCACGTTAGGATGGTGCAACTTGAGTCTCGTGGTTTCTAGTCAGTCTCAAGCTCCCCCACGCTGACACAAAGCTTGTGTGTTAGAGTCATAATACTGCAGAGAGAGGTTGAGCACACTTTTATTACGACAAAGCTGTCTCTATATCAGGTTTTATGCTGTTCCATCCTTCAGCAAGCCCTGTTTGGAGATCTAAACTTAAAGGGAGGGCAAGAGAAAATCCACCCTGCCTCCAAACATCACCCCTGCTGCTGTTGCTTGTCACATTAGAGATTACAACACAGGGGCGAGGAAGAAATATTTTCCTTGGAGAATAAGAGGTGCCAGATGGGGGTCAGAGCAAGGGTCCAGCCAGAGCAGCATCCACTCCCTTCCCTGTTTTCTTATGATCCGCCCTCAGCAATCAGTTGCTGGCTGCCTTCTCTCAGGGGGCCTTATGGTTTCTCTTGGTGGGCTCAGGCTCATGGGGCCCCAAGTGCAACAAACAGGCTTGTGTCCGAGGGGCACAGGAGTGGGCGAGTCAGAGGAAGATCCTGCAGGCTGTGACCAGCCCCTCGCCCCCTCACTCCCTCCCCGCCTCAGCTATGCTGCCTGTGCCGGGCCCACGTGCCGGGAGACGAGGGAGATGAGGGGATGGGCAGATTCGGGTTCCAGCTGCGTGGAGGCGGGTGAGGACTCCCCCTGCCCGGCCGCTCCGTGCAGATGAACGGGGGCCGCCGCAGGCCTGGGGGGAGACGGGGGA
>NW_017728998.1:45216043-45232114 GCF_001723915.1 Gavialis gangeticus
GCCCGCCCGCCCGCGCTCACTTCTCGATCTCAAGCGCCGCCACCTTGCGCTTCTCGTAGAGCTTGTCGTTCAGCGCGCGCACGATGGTGGGCGTCAGCGGCGCGAAGTCCTTCTCCGCGTTCATGGCGGCGGTGCGGGTCGCTGCGGGCAAGGCTCGGGGCGGCCGGAGCCGGGCAAAGCGGGGGCGTCACAAGGAGCGGCCAGACCAGGACGAGCCCCCCATAACCGGGCGGATGGGTTACGCTGCTCCTCCGGTGCTAGCGGGCGGCGGCGGCCATGTTCGCCCAGCACATGATCCGGCGCCGCTTCCGGTTTCCGCCCGAGGCCCCGCCCCTGCCCTCCAGTCCCTTTGCGCACGCGCGGCCTGTCGTAGAGCTCTAGCCGCGTGGTCTCCGCCCGTTGGTGCCACTTGTGGCCTGAGCGCCTTCTGAGGGCCAGTAGGGCGGCCACCTCCCCGGGCCCCGCTGCTGCCGCCCGGCTCCCCGCAGGGTTCCGCTGCCTCCGAGCTATGGGGCTGAGGCAGGGAAGGGTGCCCCGGGTGCGGACCCGGGCGGCCTCCAGTGCGATCTGCGCGCGCAGGAGGGCAGCGGCCCCGGGCCAGACCCCGGCTTCTCGCCTCTCGGCGGGGCCGTGGCAGCCGGCGGCAGGCGCCCTGAACCCGTTGCCGGGCTCCTTCAGCGAGAGGATGGCGGGGTCTGGGTTGCTGCTGCAGAGCCGTGTTGTGTCCCAGCAGAGGGCTGCAGAGCTCCCCTGGCCTGGGCCACAGCACTCGGTAGAAGCGGGACTGAAAGGGGCCTGCAAAAGTCAGCCTGAGGCAGGAGCATCCCTCCCCAAACCACCCTGTGCAAGTCCACAGTCTAAACTCTTCATAAAATGATGAGTAACCCTAACACAGCACACTAACCTGCCCCAGGGGAGCCCGTGTCCTGCTTCTGTTACTTGCCCCAGAGATCCCAGGCAGAGAGGGGCTTACTGCTTCAGAGGAAGGCAAAAGCCCCGTCTGCACCAGTTTGACCATGGAGTAAAATTCCTTCCTGACTTCAAATCTGGCAACAGGAATGACCCTGGGCAGAAGGGCATGACCCCCTAGCCAGGAACCTCCAACTTTAAGTCTCCCAGGAGCCCTGGCAGAGCCCTGGCACAGTCCCCACCTTGGAGGCTGCCAGTGCTCAGAGTCTCATGTTTGGCCTTGCAGTGTTTAGGTTGTCTTTTCAGAAACCTCTGGTCTTCCCTTCTTCCTCCATCCAGTCCTGAGTTACCAGCTCTTGCTTATTCTTTAGTGTTGTCTCAGCTACCAGCAGAGGGTTCAGGAGTGGTCAGGGTAGCAAGGTAAAAAAGATTTACTGACTTAAAAACACAACTACATGTAAATAATAAGGCTACAATGACAGACAATAATAATTCACATTGGCAACTTATCGGCAGTTTCTTCTGATGCCTGATGTACAACAAGTTTCTTTTTTGCAAAGCTCAGCAAAGTCAGGTGTCCCCGATCAGCACTGTCTGAGGGGTATGGGGAAGGACCCTGGTATTCAGTCTTTGGGCTCCTTGAGATCTACGGGCCCACCGAAACTAGGTCAGCAGCTAACTCTAGATCAGCTTCTTTCACAGAGCTGCATCTCTCTTCTAAATGATTTTTGGATGTGCTAGCTAATTTATAACTTTTGAGCTGTGCTGATAACTTACTTCCATACAGATTGCCCTATTGCAAGCTTCCCTTAGGACTGACTAAGAGCAGTACAAGCCTTTGCATTCTTCTGATAAGGTTAATTTTAAACTGCACTACAAAGCTTGCTACTACTTTTATAAGGCTATGCTAAATTTACTACATACTTTTAACTTCAATTAAGCTCTTAGTGGCAACAAACAGCTTATAATACATGAACAAATGAAAAGAAACACTTGGTCTAATCTTCACAGCATTCAGCAAGCACCTTAGACACAATTTTCAGCTGTCAAGTGTCACTGAACTCTACGTCTGCCTACACATGGGCCTCTCCAGGCCTTGGCTACAGTAACTGCCTTTTCTGTCTTTGTCTCCCTGTTCGCACTCTGTAGAAAGTCCTTTGGCTACAACTCTGCAGTTTCCATCTCTTCCTTTGCTCAGGGTGCTGTAGGCTACCACCTACAGTAGGTTCCTGCTTTTAGGCTGACATACGTCCCTTCTACTTTAAGTACTCATGAAGTCTGTGGCAGGGAACAGAGTACAAGGAGGAGAGCCCTGAAAAGCAGCAGGGTAAACAAGCCTGCAGGACAGGTTACCCTGCAGATTAACAAGCAAGGAGTGGGCAACAGCCCTAGGGCCCATTGGTTAAGGCAGGACACGTGGGCAGACTGATTAGCAGAGAGCTGCGTTTTCTGTTTCCCACAGAAAAATAGGGAGGGAAAAAAAAAGTATTTTTCCTTTTGACCAAGAAAAACACGGATTATTCATTTTATCAGAGAAGCACACAGATTTTCCACTTTTGCAAAGAGGTCTCTGGACCGGGGGTGGGGAGGAGGGCAGTCAGGCAGAGGGTGCCATGTGTATGTGCATGCTCACATGTGCACGTAGCCGGCTGCCAGGCAGTCTGGAGAGCAGCCCCTGCAGGTAAGTCTGGCATGGGAGGGGGATTGAGGGCCCCATAGGGAAGGAGCTGGGCAGGATTGGGGCTGCTGTCCAGCTGGGGCAGTGTGTAGGGCTTGGGGCCAGGACTGGAATGTGTGGCTATTGGGCCCCGGCAAGGAGCAGGATGGAGCTACAGGTACCTCATTTGAGGGGTGGGGGAAGGGCTGCCTCTCCACCTTTGCACGCACTCCTGGGGAGGGCAGCAGGGAACTTGTGCCCCTCAGATTTGTGCATGTGGCAGGTACGAGCTTGGGCTTCTCACCCTGCTGCCCTCCCTCTGGGCCTCTGTGGCCCAACGGGCAGGACCCGGCCCATCAGGGCAGAGCAGGGCCGGGTGGGGAAGCTCCTTGCCACAGCGAGCCCCACGCCACCATGGTGAAGTACCCTCTGCCCTCCCGGTATCAGTGGGGGTGGTGGCGCAGAGTTGTGCCCCTTGCTGCTTCCAGGTGGGCAAGGGGCACTTCGCAGAGTGGCACGGGGCTTGCAGCAGCAAGGAACTTTCCCACCTAGTTCTGCTTTGCCCTGGGTCCTACTTGCTGGGCCCCAGAAGCCCTGGGGGGCGGTCAGAAGAGTGGGGAGCCTGAGTCTACAACAGGCATTGCTTTCAATTTGTAAATATATCAATAAAACATTGTGTTCAGTTGATACATACATATACATAGCAGGGTTTCATTTTAATTGAAGATGTTGGTGTTTTTAAAAATCAGAGAATTTGTAACTTTTAAACCAAGAAAACCAGGATTCCTGCTGGTTAGCAGCCCCTTGGGGGCTGATAACATAGGGGAAAGAAGGGAAGGGGAAGAACATCCAGATTATGGGAGACCCTTCTGTAGGGAGGGAGCTGCCAAGACAGCCAAGAGAGTTTTAAGAGTCTGGAAGCAGGGCAGATCAGGAAAAGGCCTGGGAAGAGCCCAGCCATAAAAGGGACAGTGTGCCTTAACTGTTCCAGGCAAAAGGGGAGTATCCTTTCTTTAGTTAGAGCACCAAAAGGACCTGATTTTTATTAACTGCCTAGAGCACTGGGGGGGAGAGGGGAAGGGGGGACAGGACTAGAAAGGGGTGGAGGAGGAGGTTCCCACAGGAGTTCAGGTGGGCTCAGCTCAGCTACAGAGTAAGAAAGCAATGGATAGTTAAAGAATACAGAACGAGAGAGCAGAAGCCCAATAGGCAACTGGGACAGAGCCCATCCAGAGGCAGGGCACAGCAAGGTCCCACTGATAGAGATAAGAAAAGCCAAAGACTGGGGTATCGCGGAGCTCAGATTGTTGTAATTTGGGCAGTACTCCAACACGTACCCTCTCTCCAATTGAAGGGATCAGAGCAGGTGCATAAGTACTGTGGGAGGTGTAGGGACTCTCCTCCCCTTATAGAGGAGAGACAGATCACTAGTGGGGACTTAACCATATACCTTTTAATGAGAGAATAGTACTGGGAACATAACTAGTATAAGCCAGGGGTATAGGGGATACTACAACACCCCAAGGGGGCAGGATTCAACAAAGGTTAAACACTCACAATCATAGACATATTCATCCAGTTGACAAGACAGGGTTAACAAAATATAAAACACAAAACAGCAGAACAAACAATACTGGTTGGTGAAATATAAAAGGCACAAAATACAAAACATCAAACAAGGAATATAGGGCCTGGGTACCTGGAAGGGTGGGGGAAAAAGGGAAAACACAATGGCTTCTTTCCATTGCAAAGAAAGTTTCTCCCTGACACTTCACTCCCCCAAAGTCATCCCAGCTTAGACTTGAAGTCAGACCACCTGTGTGGTAGCCAGAAGCTCTACCACACAGCCACCAGTGCTGATGCTTTTCCAAGCTGCTAGGGGTGTTGACCTTCCTGGACCCCCAGCCTCATATCCAGCTGCCTGGCCTCTGATTGGAGGAGCTAAAAACCTCTCAGGTCACTGCTCAGATCCTTGTTGGAGCGGGGGAGCCTCTCCTGCTGGCTGCAGCCTCTTGCAGGGGATTCTGGAGCCCAGCAGGGAGCTTCCCCTGCTGGCTGTCCAACTCCTGTCTGCAGGTCCCACTCTTTCAGGCTCTTCTGGGGCAACTGCTCCCACCCCACTGGCCCAGCTCCTTCCTTGTGGTCCCTCACTGGTCTCTCTTGAGTCAGCCACACTGTCCCTTTTATCCCCCTCCAAGTGACCCGAAGGGCCAATCAGGGGACATGGAGGGTGAGTCTCTGGGGACTGATTGGTGAGGAAAGGGAATCCCAAGTCCTCCAATCATCTTTTACCCTTTCAAAACCCCTGGGCCAAATCATTACCAGCTAGCCGGTCACACTGTGGTTTGGACTAGAGGGATAAGGGGGGCTATGGAGTGAGAGTGCCGAGTCTCTTGTGAGTGGTGAACAGCCTCCCTTCTCAAATCACCATCTTATCTGGAATGGAGGCAGGCTTTATCCAAGATGAGGTCCAGGGTAGGAAGGCACAGCAAAGACCCCACAATCCTGTGACAGTCCCATTCCTAGGGTGACCATGTCTGGATTTCAAAGGTCAGTCCCAGCTGGTTGGCAAAAATTAAAATAAGAATCTCAGATTTGCAGGAAAGTAGGCCAGTGGGGAGGCAGAGTGACACACTGCAGCAGTGCCACTGAAGGGGTGGGGGCAGTGTCCCAAATGTCTTAGATTTCCCTGTGGTCACCCTACCCATTACCACGGTGTCTGCATACCTTGGTGCATTTAACATGCGTATACCCCACTGCACCTTTGTAAACATTTAAAGCACTTGTCCAGGTGGTTGGAGAACCAGGTTTTAGGTCTCCCCTCAGTCATACGGGATCCAAACTTGAGCTTCTTTTTTCAAGCATAATGTCCAAACATCAAACTATGGGCCAAGAGGGCTGAATGCTCCCACCACACTGCCTGTTGTAGCTGCCCCACTGGGCAACCAAGGGGGAAGATGTAAAGAGGAGCCTGACTATGGCTGTGTGAGGAGGGCACGTGCCTAGAAAGTAGTATGCCCAGTACCCACAGCTGTTTCTGCTTTGAGCAGTCATTGGATAAAATGCAAAAGCAGGGGCAGTGCTCTCCTCACCAGGGGTCTGTGGCAAAGCAGGAAGTTAAATACAGGCCTCCAAAATCTCAGTCCGGCATCCTGACAACTGTTGCCTCTGCCTTACTTTCGAACTGCCCTTTAACATGTACATCTCAGGAATCCTTAACCTTCTCCTCACTAATTCCCCACATGCTCTTTACCTTGACTTACTCTTCTTTATTTTGCTTCACTTAGCCTGCAGACTCTTGAGGAAAATGAATGTGCCTTTCTTTCTAAAATGCCTTCCAAATTATAGCTCTATACAGCGATTTCATTTCTGTTAGCAACAATTAAATAAAAACTAATAGGGCTGATCCAGAGCCCTTACTTTGGAGTAGTCTCCCAAAAATTTAGTGTTGTAATGTAGCTAGATCTTTGTGGTTAAATGCATGAATATATTTTTCTTCCATGCATATAATAAAGTTTGCTGGTATAATAAAGCTTGTTAGTTTGTGATGAAGCACTATCCAGTGTTTCATCAACTGTGCTATGAAGTTTTACTGTTTTTCAGGTTAATTGATTTCTGTAGAGTCTAAAACATGATAAAAGGAAAACTATAATCTATTTTCCAAAGAAAATGAAAAAAAGTGAGGAAATGTTTCCACTAGACATCTTTGAAGTGCAGGAACATGTTCACAGCTGACACCTTGGAAAACTGAAATTTGAATGAAATACATCAGGAACAAATCTGTTCAGTAAGGGCATGAAACCAGGGGCCTTTGGAGCTGCAAGGAGAGCTTTTACTGGGTTCAAGAGATGTGGCCGTGAGGTGAAGAGTACGAGTAAAGGGCTAGCTTGCTATTTCCACTGCTCTGTGCAGAGGGTATAGAGGGCTGTTATTCTGGACACAAAAAGAGGGCAGTGTTGGGTACCCAGTGATGTGTGCCAGGAACTTCCAGACGATGCTAATCCCCAGTGCAAAGTCATGAGGGTCACATGGCAAGCAGGTCTCTGTGAAAACAGCAAGAGGGCAAGACATTTGCTTTCTCTTTTCTCTCTCTCTTTCAACACCACTTATTATAACTTCACCCCTATTTTCTGCTCCTCTTCTTTCATCTTTAGACTTCTCTTCCTTTTTGGGCAAGGTTTGCAATCTTGCTTTTCATTCAGCTTCTCACCCTTCTCTCATTCCCTTAGGCCTATGCACTTGTGAAAGGTTGACTCCTACCCTTGCTTTCAGTTGGGCTGCTAAGCAGAGATGCCAACTTTTATTTTTGCCAGGTGGGAGAGGGGGCCTAAGATGATGGACATGTGGAACATCTTATGCATTTCAGGTGACAGTCCTCTTCCCAATGGGGAGCAGGGCACTCAGGCCCCTATGTACTCTGCTGCTAAGCCACCTACTCTGCAATGAAGACACAGGGTAACACTTGAATGTTGATAACACTTCAAGGCCTTCCCACAATCACTTCCACATGTCCAGAGAAAAAGACAAATTCTTTTACAAACCACTGGGAAAGTATCAGAGCAAGTCCGCTTACTGCAACACAGGAACCATGGACTGTGTCTCTATATCTATTAGCAACACATACAGGTAATCGGAGAACTGAGACACCATTGCTTTTTGTGTCTGTTCACAACTGGCTAGGCTAACCTGGGTGATTGGATCTGGATGCAGATCACCTGCCCTAACTGCAGTGAAGACATTCTCACATGTGCTACAGCTGGGTGACATTGCCCCAAGACAAACAGGCAAACACTGAAAAAACAACTTCTGAAGCACCAAAGTACTGAAAAGGCATGCATTGAACAGCCAAGGCAAGCACTGAGGAGTCGGGAGAGAGAGCACAAAGCACTAGTATGACACACTAAAGAGCCAGCTCAAGCATCTTAAAAAATGGCTAAGTGCCAAGGACCATCATGACCTGGGCCTGTGCAGAAGGCAAGAGCACAGGTGAAGATGCCTCACAATGAGAGCCTGCAGTCTCAGGGCAAGGGCTGGACACATGGCTGTGAAGATGTACCTGTCACAGAAGGTTCCTTCCCCAACTTCAGGAACAAACTAACTGGTGGTTCCCAATGGTGGCATGAACTGCTTTCATGGGGACTGGTTTGCAAGCCATTACTTTACTGTTCCCTTAAGAACCAAAACATCTTCAAGCATTACACCTATCTCAGGTGATGGAGCAGAGACCAAAGCATAAGAGTCCTAGTGGGTGGCAGTCTCTTGAGGGCTCTTCTTCCCATTTCACAAGTGGGGAAACTGAGACATAGAACTGAATGAATTTTGCCATTGGCTTCATTAGGAACAGAATGAGGCTCTATGGACCATATTTTTAAAAGGTTTTATATGCAGATAGGTCTCTAGTGGAATTCTCAAGTGATTTGCAGTGGATCCAAACTGTGAGTGGAACCCAAGAGTCCCCTGCACCTAGCTTTGTCCTTAGACTGTTAAATTACATCTTTCTCCTTTCATGTTATCCAGAAATCCCTGAGCTTCTCTGGGTTCTTTTTCATTGCATTTCTCTCTGGTCTGAATGAACAAATCATGTGTTTGCCAGCTCCTTACCCAATGGAGTTCCTGTTTCACAAACCTGATCTAGAAGCAAACCCACCAACATTCGCTGCTTGCTGAACTAGCTTTATTCCAAAATACGTTTTCATACAGCAAATAAGCAAACTTGGTAAAAAAAAATGTGCATTGCCACAGTAAGCCCAGTTACTTATGGGTTCAGCTGGGAAGTGTCAGAAGATCTGGCCAATGTCTGGATAATAAGGGGAATTCATTGGTGAACTCTCTCTTCTGCCACCTTATGAAAAGCTGAGGTGCTCTTGGGTTGAGCTAATCTTGAAATCTGTCTTGAAATCTGCCATACCCACCTACCATGAATCTCCACGTCTCTGATTTTATTAGCTCATTCCTGGCTGGTGTCCAAGGAACTTTTAAAATAAATCCAAAGGAGGAGTCTTCCTTCAGGTGCAAGTGTTTTTACTTAGCAGATAAGAGGGAAGATTGAGGAGTGAATCTTAACCTGCATAACTGTAACAGTCACATGGTTCCCTAGGCTTTTTGTGGACCTTGTATATTGTGAGGGTCATACAATGCAGTAAATAGATTAGCAATTGTATTATGGCAAGGACAAGGAATACAATTGTTGAGTTGTTTCAGTAATAAAGGGACTTTTTAATTTGCTCTGCTGGGAGGTAAAAACTATATATTAGTTGTGTTGCAGTAATAAACAAGACAACCTATATTGTGTAGAAGAGGGTGCATTTTATGTCCCGTCCTGCAGTCCTTCTACAGGCAGACCTCCATGCATCAATTTTGCTGGGATTTCTGCTTAGGTGAGGACTGCAAAACTGATTCCAGAGATATAAAAATATTTTTTGTCCTGAAGAAAAGAGTGGTGAATTTATTTGAGAGCTGGTTTTCACTACCAAGGCACTTCAGAGTTGTAAAAAGATTCTGTTCTACACAAAGAGGCTGTTGAATAGGAAGGTTGAGATCTTGAAAGATAAGTGAGGGCACTGAGGGCTGTGAATCATGTGGGGGATTGAGGCCAGTTGTGGGGGAGGGGAAGAAATGCCTGGCTGCTAAAGAATACTAAGGACACTTAGGAATTAGGATAGTGCTGCTCTGTCCACGTGCCACTGGATCACTTCTCGGGCGTTATGCCCTTCAAGTAATAAACCCAGGAGATGCCTGCCCCCACATGTGCAGCCCAGGCGCAGGAGATGACCAGCCTGCTGGTGACTGGCATTTTGCTGCCAGTGGGGTTTCCTTCAAAAGAAACAGTGATGGAGATGCTTTTCTTGGAGCGGATGTTTTCAGAGGCTTTGATGGTAAAAGCTGGGCTGTCCACATGGTAGATGAAGGTTGTGTGCTGCAAGAATACATTCTTGAAAGGGATTGAAGTGCTGGAACCGGCCTTGATCTGAAAGGGGCCCTGAGGTTTGGGGGGTACCGAAGTGCCGAAGAGTGGAAAGGTATATTCTCCTCCAATGGGGGAGGAAAGGTGGAGGGTTGCTCTGGATTCACCCAGCTGGCAGGGTTCGTAGATTATTTCCACACTGACATCTGTGCCTCCTTGGGACCCTGGAGCTGCACTGATGACTTTGTCTACATGGAAGTCCGGGCAGTCAATCTGCAAGGGGAGGGAGGGTGTCACATGGATTTACAGAAGGCACGTTAACTCCAGAGCCCAAGGCACTTGCTCTGAGCCTAGCATCTCCCAGGAGCCAAAAACATCAACAGTTATGGGACACTAAGATAATTTAGAATCAGGGGATTCTCCAATGTACAGAGATACAAAATGGATGCGGGGGAGGGGGTCTTTACTATTTCACTTGTCAGTGAGATGCATGTCACAGCCCTGCTCTACTTGGGGCTTTCTGTGCTCACAGGACCTGGTCAAACCCATCCACTAGCTCCAATTCCCACCCTGGAGCTCTAGGGGTGTTTGGTTCCTGGGATGACTTAGACACAGTGGCTTAGGGTGCCTCCCTTGTCTGTAGCAGTAAAGCCAACCATTCCTAGGATAAGCAGTCTAGACCCAGTCCAGAAAACAGAGGCACTGTCATACTGCAGCAATAGCCATGATGAAGTCCATTTGAGTGAGGCTGCAATGGAAGTGGTCCTTAGCTCAGACCCAGCTTTGCTGTGAAGTCAGTATGAAGGCTGCCTACACTCTCCCTAGCCTCACCAACCTGCACTAGCCAAGCCAGGCAGGGGTCCTGCTGAAAAGGCTGAACAGGGCAGTCAGTTAAGAAGGGCTGATGGGGTTTGCAGACTCAGCTGTCTGCTGATGGTGCCCTAGAAGCCTCTGTGGCTTCCCTACTCTTCAGAAGCACCAGAGGAGTTGGAGGAGAGAGGGGAAGGGAGGAAGCTCTGCTCACCTTGGTGGTATACTCTACTCTCTGGCGCGTATAGTTAATGAACTTGGTGGTGATGATCTGGCTGCTGCCCAGCATGGTGCGGAAATAGAGTGGCTTCTCTGGCCTGCCTGTGATGGCTTTCAGGTTCAGATCATACTGGAAGGAGCCCAAATCGCTGCTCTGCAGTGTCAGGCGTCCACTGACTTCCCCAATTTTAAGGGGCTGGAATTCAAAAACAAGCACCCCCTGGAAAGAAAGAGAGAACAACCTGCTGCATTATAGGGGGAGGGGGAACTTTAGAAGCTAATACAGGAGGGAAACTAACACCTGATGTCCTGAGACACTGGTTATTGTTAAAAAATGCTGTAAGAACACCCAGTCACACTCAAGTCAAGAGCCAGTTTCTTTCCTACCCTACCAAAGCTGACTCATTCAGTGCATTTACAGTCTATAATAATGTCAAAGTCAAGCAAGTATGATCACAAGGGGGGAGTGTGACTTCATTCATCAATGACCATTATTTATCTACCCAAAAATGATCAGGCTCTTATCCTTCTGCCACAAAAAGGGATCTCATCTTGTAGCAACAGCCCCCCTCCCCCCCATTTCTCTTGTCAGGAAGCACCTTTCTTTTCCCCTTTCAGATTATATTTTAAATTATATTCATATATTGTGTTCATTTCTGTATTCTATTTTATTATGCATTTCTGTATTTTATTGTTCATGTATTCCCTCTACATTTTTGGTATGGCATCCTGTGTCTTACATGTTATTTATGCTTTACATTTTATTTCATATTCTTTAAGTTAGCTAAGCCTTATACTATTGAAACTGTAGCTGTAAATACTCATTGAATTGTATCACCTTTACAGTGTACTGGGTGGTCCCCTGAGTGAATGCCAGTATGTATGAGTCAGTAGGTAACTGAATGACAAGCAGGGAATACAAAGCAAGAGCCTCTGGCTGTTAATTGACAATAGCCTAGCCAGAGGAATTTACCATTACAAAACTCTAATCTACAAGCCATTTTAAGCTAATCAAGCCATAGAACTGATTCCTGGAACCTGCAGTGACACAGCCATTGAGTCAATCAAGTCAAGGGTGGACTCCAACCATTGGGCAGAACCCCCAGTGACTGTGACTGACAGCTGTCATGCACTACTCAAGACCCACGTGGGACACTGACCTCCGGCTTGGGCAGCCAAGATGATGCTGGGGGATCACAGAAGTCTGCCAGATAGGGCTAAAAGGCGGTGGAGTGGGACCCTCAGCAGCACCCTCTTTCTTCAACCAGCACCAGAACCTACTGACCAGAAGGACAAGCCAGCGAACCTTTTCTGGAGAAGCCATTGCCTTGAAGGAAGATTTGACTGGCCGTTGATAGCAGATTCCAGTGCCTCGGATAGGTAGATATACTAACACCAGTGCTCTCACAATCACTACAGCAGCTACTATATAGGTTTGAATGAATGAGTGCAAATGCGTGTGTGTGTGTGTGTGTGTGTGTGTGTGTAGGAGACCAATATCCCTTTTGGTGCCAATCCTGTGCAAGGTATAATAGTTGCACACCCCCACACAATAAACTTGATATTGGAGATCCCGCGAGTTGGTCTTAATAACCAACAATCTCTCTGCTCCTGTGTTGTCTCCCTCCTCCTCCCACCCCATACCTGATTTATCCATTCAGAGTGTCAATGTTTCGGACGGGGTCATTTCTCATATGTACAGAGCAGTCTGGAAGGAGGTGGGGGGTCTAACTGTATAGCAGTGGTTCCCAGCTTTTGTTGGCCCATGGGTAAAATCATGCAGTAAACTGTTGGGAGCCAACCTTTTAGACAGGAGTGTCACAAATTAGCTCCACTACTTCCTGAGTGCTACTTCAGTCTCTCTCCTTTCCCTGATCTGCTCTCTGCCCAATTAGTATATCTACCCGTCAAAGGCACTGGAGTCTACTATCGATGGCCAGTCAGTCAAAGCTTCCTTCAAGGTGATGTCTTCTCCAGAAAAGGGTCGCTGGCTTGTCCTTCTGGTCAGTAGGTTCTGGTGCTGGTTGTCCTACTTTGCTTTCTGCTCCCTGCCCTATCTGCCATCCTAATCTCCTATGAGCCACACACAGAGGCTGCCATGCCACTTATGGCACCCATGCCAGAGGTTGGCCACCTCTGAAGTGATGTAATGCAGACAACAAAAGATTCTGCTCTTCTTAACTCATTTCCCATGGCTGTGAGCCATGTTAGAGAGTCTTATATAAGCAACATGTTGCCATGAGCTGTGTGTTGGGGACCTCTGCCGAACTGTAATGTATAATGTTAACATATTCAGAACCTGCAGTGACACAGCCATTGAGTCAATCAAGTCAAGGGTGGACTCCAACCATTGGGCAGAACCCCCAGTGACTGTGACTGACAGCTGTCATGCACTACTCAAGACCCACGTGGGACACTGACCTCTGGCTTGGGCAGCCAAGATGATGCTGGGGGATCACAGAAGTCTGCCAGATACGGCTAAAAGGTGGTGGAGTGGGACCCTCAGCAGCACCCTCTTTCTTCAACCAGCACCAGAACCTACTGACCAGAAGGACAAGCCAGCGACCCTTTTCTGGAGAAGCCATCGCCTTGAAGGAAGCTTTGACTGGCCATTGATAGCAGATTCCAGTGCCTTGGACAGGTAGATGCACTACTAGTGGGGTATCCTGAGGAAGTGTTTAGACAGCTGTAGCAACCTCTGGCAAAGCTGGAAGAAGGAGTGTGCTGGTGTCTGTCCATACCACATGTCACTTAACTGACCATTAACTGTGTCCAGCAGCAGTTCCAGGATGCTGGAAAGGGGAGTGCAGTAGTGGCAGCAAGTTCACAGTGTGTGTGTTTGCTGGTTGAGAGCAGAGATGCCAATGGTGAAGTGGGTGTGACTTCACTATTGCACCCCCCTGGATCAGCCCTGATTGCCTGCAATTTGCTTCTGGGAGAATCTTTTTTTGGGAAAAATTAGAAGGAAGAAAAACAACCAAAACATGTGCCCTTTGTATTTCAGGGTTCAAGGCCATTAGGGCTGGTCTTAGCAGAGAATCACTTCAGTTCTTGAGCCTGCCCAGCACAAGGGTGAGGAAGAGTTGGGCCAAGCGCGGTTGTGACTTACATGTGGACAGCTTGTCAAGAAATGGAGATGGTGCCATGAGCTGACCAAATTGTCATAGAGGGGTGGGCAAAACATGGCTTGCATTTGCTCTTGAAGGCAAAACTGTACCTGTGCAGCAGCCAAGTCAGTGATTGTTATCTATATATCTGCACCACTGGGGAAGAGTGACATGATGGTGGATGGTGCAGTAACTAGTTTCACAAATCACCACTACAGTGCTGCGATGACATGTAGGTTGCTGGTAGTGATTTTGCATGTGGTAGGCACATTAGAAGGCCCCATGGTTGCTAGCTAGGTAGGTATCCACAGGGGGAGTATATTCTTTGTATGGGAAGTCTATTTCACAATACCCTCACCCCTCTGATTTGCTTTTCCTCCCCATCTTCTCATTCAGATTTGATCCTGTGGGTAACAAGTCTCTTTTAGGACCTGACTCTTAGTAGGTGGATCTATTACTATGAGAAACCAGCCCCAAAGAGTGCAGGCAGAACAGGCTAAAACCTGGGCCAGGGCACTTGAATACTAGAACTGCTATTGTCTGTGAAGTTCATAGCAATTGTTCCCAGAAATGATCATAGGGTCAGCAATATAAGGAAGTTTCTTATCCAAGGCCAGTTCATACCTCAGACTGGGCAGGAATGATGAATTGTGGGGGGAGGTTGATATCAGGCACCTTGCAGTCTGTAGTAAATGTCACAGGAATGAGAAGGGGGTTTTCAACCTTGATAGAAGAGGATATGCTCTGCCGGACTGGGGTCATCATCTCGATGGTGCTAATTGGACCAGAAGGAATGGCCTTGAAGGTGACAAAGTAGAACAAGTATTCCTGCGTCACCTCGTTGCGAAAGGTTACCTGGAATTAGAGAGAAAGAACGATAAGACCCAAGGGAGTGAGAAGTGCCCTCTGCACTGAGGTCTGGTTCAGATCATAAGGCAAAGCACTCCTCAGGACTCTCAAGCTTCCCATCTGCCATGCATATGCTCAGCAAAGATGATGTGACCTAGTTTTCAGAGGTGTTAAGCAGTGCTGTTGCCAATTATGTTAAATGGGAGTTGTTACTGAGATACCTATAGGATAGATGCTTAATTTTAGGCATCCATATTTCAATATTCTAGTTTAGAAACATGCAAGGCATAAAAGTACACACACATGTATTCAGCAAGCAACTGCCCCACTCTGAGGCCCAGGTGCCTGGTGCCTGTCTACCTTTGCACTGTATAGCCCTTCCTTGTAGGAGAAGAATGTGAGCTTGTGGTCCTTCTTGGAGGAAGCTGGCACATCAAGGTAGTCAAGTCCCTTCAGCGCGGTGGTATTGTCTAGCTTTTCTGGCTTTATCATGTCTACTATCACATGGAATCTGGACAAGACAAACATGGGAGTGGTTGAAGGCCATTGCAAGTAGCGTGAATCGCAATCAGTAAGCCAGTTGGGCCAAGCATACGTCTGCATAGGCTGCTTGGCTGTTACAGCTGTTAGAGCCCTTCTGGGAGCCAACAGCTGGCCCAGCATTTGCTCTGTGTTTCCAAACAATGTGACCCCCTCTGAAAAAGGAACTGAATCCCCCCATCAGTCCATTTCACTGAGCTATCAGAAATACAACCTGGTGCTCTGCTGTGCTGACTCACTGGTAACTATACTGGGGCCAGGTGCTGTAGAGTTCATTCTGGTTTAAAAGCTGAGTGGATCCCCTAAACCCAAAACGGGTATGAGCAAGGGCCATGGAAGCTGGCTATGATCTGTTGAGAACCCTTTCAGACAGGTCCATCTGCTCAGCCCTTTCCATGGAGTACTGGCCGAGGCTGCCTTTGTGATGAACAATAAGCTGGGACTTGTTGCAGTTCTCTGTTTACCTTTGTGGTTTGTTTAGCCAGTTGGACACAGGGATCAGTTCAGTGTAGGAAGTTTTACATGGCACCTCTCGAATGATGGACCCTGAAGACTTGGGGGGCTCTGCAGTGCCCTGCAGGAGGTACAGCAAGCCTGTCCCATCTGGGATGGGGAAGAAGATGGAGCCCTGGAGACAACAGTAAAGGTTAACAGAGCCTCCCAGACTCCCTGTTTGGATCAGCAGGATGTGTGCACACAGGCGGCCAGATGTGTGGACATGAGGAAAACTGCTTTGCGCTGTCCTGTCAACAAACCCAGCCTGAAAGCCATTTTGACCTGCTCAGGAAGAATCATCCAAGCACAAGGGTGCCCTGGTCGCCTATGCTACTGTTTTACAGTTGGCAGTGGGAGTGATTTTGCCCAATGTAAAGGTAAGCTACACGTGTGCCAAGATCTCTTCTTAACCTGACTCTAGGCACATCATCTGCATACCAGGCCTGCCCACAAAAATGTCCATGGGAGCTAGCTTAGAAGGGGTCTTGCTAGTTCCTACTGCTAACAAAGCTCTGAATGGGGGTGGGAGGGGTGATTTATTTCTCTTGTGGCTCTCGGTAACTATGGCATAATGCTCCAGC
>NW_017728998.1:45232355-45243707 GCF_001723915.1 Gavialis gangeticus
CTATGGCATAATGCTCCAGCTCTCACCAAGGTAAGAGCCCAACTTCTCTCTAACATAGGTCTTGTTTCAGATTGTGACTCTTGTTTCTCTGCTACACATTGGGCCTTCCCTCTCCACTTTATTACCTCTGGTCACCCCTGCTATTAGTTTGGAGACCAGAACTCTTAGGCTAGCATGGAAAGATCTCTCATTATAGATGGTGTGAACTCCACGTGAGTGAAAAAAACTGGAGAGGCTGTTTTGTGCAACTGTTTTGGCTTTCCATTCCTACCCTGCAGTAAGTAAAAACTTAGCTATGTTTCATTCGGGAATAAGATGTTCCAGTTTAACTTCCACTCACTTCAGGGTAGAAGCAGACACATAAAACAGTCACATTGGAATTCAGATGCAGCATGGTTAATTCCACCCTTTTTAAAAACCATATAAACTGTTTCCTCTGTCCATGTGCCAAGATCAAGAACCATTTCAGACTTGTAGTTGTTTGTCTGATATGCCTATTAATCTGCTGAAACAGCCTGCCTGCAATGCCTTTATTATCTGGCCTCTATCCAGTGGCTACAAAGTATGCTTACTTACCTGATGCTTCTTGTTCTCTACATTCATGCTGAGGGGTCTGTAAGTGATCTCATAGGGCTTGTTGTGTTGATAAGCCTCCACCCTGATGAATTCTGGCCCTTTCCATTGTTCCCCCTCAATGATGGGCTGCAAGCTCCATGGCTGGTTACTCCGGTTGGACAGCATGATGGTCTGGGTGTGTTTTCCACGCACTTGGCATGTGAAATTCAGGATCTGCAGTGAAGGAGCATGGACATCTTTCAATGCCATTGGGGATTTCTTTCCATTCTCCCATAGGGTACTGATGTGTCCGAGTGTGCATGTATAAATGCAAGTATATCCTTGCCCATTAGCAAAGATGTAGAAGAAAGAAGGGTGGAGGACCGAAACATGGTGCTGTGTCCCAAGAAAGAGGCTGAGACCAGCAGCCTTGTTCAGTTATCAGATCTAGGTGGAAGGGAGTTTAGGTGAGACCTGCAAAGGACTGAGATAGCTCAGCTGGAAGGAGGAAGGCCCCTGTGGCTAGCTCTGGAGAAGACTAAAGGCGTATAGTTCCTAGCTGTCTTTGTTTTCAGGGAAAGGCTCTGTTTTGTGTTAATCTGGAATCTTTTGTTGAAAGAAATAAACTGTGCCCTAAAGGAAGGGCCCAGAAGTGACTTTGGTCCAGTTTTAGCCTTCCCTGGGCTGGGCAAACAGGCCAGCAGCCTGACAGAACAAGGAGAGGGACAGATGTATCAACACAGGAAAATAATCTCTTCCTCCTTTTGGACCTCACTCCTCAACTGTTATTCACACTTGCAGTGCTATGGAACTCAATATGAGGGAGGAGCTGCACAGCAGAAGCCTAGATGTCAAGGACAGCCTCTTTGCAGACAGGCTCTTTGATCTGGTCTGAGCTGTGCTTTGGGAATGCAGTAGGATTAGAGCATCTGATGCTCAAGAAAAGGCTCTTAGGGCTGAAATCTAAGTGTGAGCCTCTGGCCGCTTTTGCTCAGCCAAGCCCCTCCAACCAACAGGCTAGTATTCAGACTCCCCTGGAGCTGTATCCATACCCGCTGTGGAGCTGGTGTCAGTGTTTTCATTGATAAAGGAGCCTTGAGCATAGTAAGGTCCTCACATGTTCCTGGTGCTAGAATTAAAGCTCTGTTCACCCATGACAGCTTCATCCTTCCAGCATGTAGGATGTGCTATTGCCACTCCTGTTTAACTGCTGATGTAACATTCTGTGTGTGTGTGCATGGCTTCATGGCTGGCAGAGGAGTTGACCCAGGAGTCTGGAATTGCCCCATAGGCTCTCTCTAACCTGCCCTCCTTACCTCTTTTGTCGTTGGGATGTTCACACAACATCCAGTCAAAGACAGCTTGAGTGCTTTGCTGCCCTGGATGTAGCACTGCAGGTTGTCATAGTGGATCTCCTGGCTCAGCTCACAGGGGTGAAAAGTCACCTCAAGGGGGACATCCATGCCTGGGGAGATATAGCCCTCCACGGGACTGATGGAGAAATCTGGCTCAAAGCTCTTGGTGTCCCACTTAAACCTTTCAAAAATACACAAAGAAGAAAAGGAAGGACATAAAGTGGGGTTCCTGGTGCCTAGCTGGGAAGGAGAAGAACAAAGAGTAGAATCCCCCACACATCTTAGGGCTTTCTCTGTCACTACCTATCAAGTGACAGATCCCTGGACACAGTTTGCAGGAGCCTGAGTGTGGCTCTGAACATTACCAGGATCTTTGCTAAATGCTAGAGGGCTGGACTCTGTCACCTTTATTCAAAGGAAGAGTTCCATGTTGTGTACGACCTTCTGTGATGTGCACAGTGGCCTGGCGGGATGATTCAACTTGTGTAACTCAATCACACAATGGACTGCAAACCTGGGCCTCAGGGAGGCTCTGCCCTACCATGCTGTGGCAGTCTATGTAGTGATAAATACTCTCTGGGGATGGATGCTGCTTAAAGGTTTCCTGGTTCACAGTTGCAGCAGAAGCTTTCAGTAACACAGGACTTGTATTGTAAACAGTGAAGATGCTACATTACTTGACTCCCATGTCTCCCGTGTTCTGCATGATGATGCGCCGTGAAGCTTTGCTCTGCTGCACCACTGCTCCAAAAGGGATGTGCTCCTGGTCCAAACTCACTTCAATGCCCTGGCAGCAGCCCCAGACCATGAACAGGGAGCGCGCCAGCCCATTGCACTCGAGCATCACCTCCTCTGTGAACTGTGGAATGCGGCACTTCGGGGAGAAGATCACCTCTACAGTGCAGGTATCTCCTTTGGGCTTCAGAGTTATTTCACTGGAAGGAGACAAGCTGAGAACCTGCCCAAAAAGAGGGCCGAATGCACATCATCTGGCAACTTGGGACCATGATGCCCTTAGGTCTACACATAAAAACAGCAGTTTTCCCACAGCTGCTTAGCTTTATCCCTGGACCACTCCCCTTGACCACTCCTTACTGATCCTTAGAACTCTAAGCACAGAACCAGCTGCTCCCTGTTGCACATCCCTGGCAGGTGAAATACCATGACCACTAAGGTGGTTTTTCTAGTTGCTGGGGATAACTGTTTTTCTGGCATGGGGTAGTACCCATACAGGTAATGTACAGTTAACCTCCCACTTTCTCTTCCAGTGGGAAGATCCTGGCTTTACGCCCACTTTATGGAAATGGGAGACTCCTCCCTACCTTGCTCCTGAAGCCATATGGCTGAGGGCAAGTGAAACTTGGGGGGACCTAAACCCCAAGCCTCTGGGTTGCCCAGCAAATGATTTGGAAGCATCTGAAACCCCTGGTGGGGGTGGAGGATGTTTGCCAGTAGTAAGGCCACTTATGGTAGTTGAATGACTCATGGATTTGGAATTGATTTGGCTTGGAACATGAAGGTGAAAGCCCAAGCTTGGAGCCTGTATGTTCTCTCAATTCCAGCCCAAAGGGCTCAAGCAACAGCATGATATGCACTCTAGTTTAAGCACACAGCTTACCTTAGATTCCTGCAGCTCAAGCATAGTGAACATGAAAGTTAAGTTAAAAGTAAGAGGGGCAACACTGTTGTTCGCTATTCTGACAGTCTTCTTCATAGTCTGCCCCACAGTGAGGGCTCCAAATTTCACCACTTTGCTTTGTGGTTCCACAACGTCAATCTGTGGACAGGATGAGGACAGAGCATGGGCAAGGATCATTAATGAGAGAAGGAAAAGGGGGAAAGGGGAAGGAGAAAGGTAAAAGTTTGTTAATTGGGGAAAGAGAAAGGGAGAGGCAAGACCAAGTGTGGTCTGTGATGCCTAGGGTTTTAGGGCTGGTGTTTCACCTCACCTTCATCTCTGAGCCCTTCCCAAGGACCTCAACAGTCTGTTGGGAAAGACCATTGATTTCAAAGGGGATGATTTCATGGTAGGAAACAGCCTCCCTGGGATAGAAAGTGATCGGAACCTCTATCTTCTCTCCAGGATTCAGCACATCAGCCTGGAAGCCCACCTCAAGGTGGGCTGTGTTGCTGAACAAGCAGTCTAAGCTGTGGAAGGTCAAAGGAAAGGAGAAGCATCTGGGCATTAAAAGTCTAGTGTACTCAGCATATCTTAGAATTCTCCCTCTCCCCTTTCATTGAGACCATTATCCAGGGATATTGCTAGCGGTTCATGCAAATTAAACAGCTGTGCATAATAGGACAGATCCAGCCTCATTTCAATGAGGGTTGGATCTGCTGACCCCATGGCTAGGGACAGAAATTACCCATAAACCAGTAAAAGTGATTGAAAACCAGTTCAAATCTGTAACATCACAGACATTCGGTACACATAAACTGCTTTCAAAATAGCCAAAACCAGTTTAAGATAAATCTGGATGGATGTAGTATCAGACTTAACTGATTTAAGCTAAACCAGTTTATTGAACTTCTGTCCAAGATCCTCTCCAGATTCAAGTTAACTCAGACTTCCAGCATCCCAGGATGCTTTGCAGCTCCCCTGCAACTCCCCTCCCCCTTGCAGAGTGGGCAGGCTAGCCTTGGCCCAAGCTGTCTGCTCCAGCCGAGTAGGAAGGCATGCTCTAGGCTAGGGACCAACATTCAAAAACCCAGAGCCTAAATGGATTAAATCTTTGCAGGTTAGTCTAACCTGCCTAGGTTGAACCAGTTTGTAACAGTACAGCCATTCCCTCTGGACTGAGAAACTGCAGGCACATTCCTGCAGTTGCTTAAGCCAGGTGCCAGGGGGTGCTAGAGCATGCCCTCAGCTTTAGGGAAGCTGTGCTCGGGGGAGGGCGTGGCCAGCCTGGACTGAACTGGCCAGAAAGAGGTCAAATTCCTTGCTCCTTGTCCCACTGGCAGGAACCTGAGCTGAGTCTGTCAGGTGCTCCCCCCTTGCTGTTGCAGCCATGCGCCACAATGGCCCCTCAGGCAGAGGGTTATTCCCCGCTCTGCTCCTGGGGACTGCAGCCAGGTCTGCTCCTGGGGACTGCAGCCTGACCTCCACTGCTGCGCTCGCTCCCTGCATGGGGGAAGCAGTGGGATAAGCCCCCTTCTGTCCCCTCCGCCAGATGTGGGAGGGAGGGGGAATAACCCCTTGTCTGCAGAAAGTGGGGATAACAGCATTGCCCTACCACAAAGGCATGTTACATATGTTAAAGACTGTGAGTCACTGAGGTCTGAGGGGGCCAGGTGAGTACATAATATAGGCAGCTTTCCATTGGTGTTCTACCTAATCTCTTTGTCCTCCTTGTTTGTGATGGTGAGGGTCTTTCTGGCCAGAGGCATTCCTGCATAGTAGATGAAGCAGGTTCCAAAGTTGATTTTAGTGAAGGAGAAGTGAATGCTGGGTACCACTACAGAAGCCAGGAGCACACAGCTAAATGTAGGGCCATTGCTGATCTGTGAAAAGAAAAGGCCACAAGCTCTTTTGTTGCAGTATTCATGAGAAAGACCAGCCCTCTGCATGAAGCGTGACTGCACTTGATGATGCTGCTCAACAGCTGACAACCAGCAAGCTTCAGGTATCTCAGCATGGAAGAGCTTAGGTAACAGGACCATTTGGAGAGTGAAAAGCTGGAATGCATGGCTTAGTGGTGTAACCTGAGAACAAACCCATCACTGCCTTTGCTCAGGTTTCTGCAGCTGTTGGTTTACAGCACATATTGTCAACACTGCCAAAATGGCACAGCCATACTATAATCAGACCATGGGACCTTGCTTCCTAAGCAGGTCTTTTAACAGGACGGAGCAGCATGGTCACAGTACACCCTGTGAGTGTGTCAGACACATGTCCTCTGTAGGGTCAGAGTTGGAAGAAACTGCGTAAGGTACAGGATTTGCTGTTCCTAGATGTCCCAATCAGATGCCTGTCTAGCCTCTTCTTGAGACTCTCCGATAAAGAAGATTCTATAACTTCCCTAGGAACTCAATAGAGATAATGTGTCTTGAACATATTGGGCCAGATCTTGTTCCATCCATTAGACATCTAAGTATGATCCTATTCCACCCTGTTCAAATCTTTTGAAAATCATTAATGACAAACCTGCAAGGGTCCTCCTCTTTCTTGCTGCTTCTGTGACTCAGTCTCCAGGATAAGCTGACAGCATGTTACAGAAGCAGATGTGTTAATGGTATTTTAGGGACTCAAGTAGGGTGGAATGGGATTATATTTAGATGCTTAATAGATGGAATAGGATCTGACTCAATCTGTCTCTTACGATGTAAATGCTGTACCCTCTGAGCTATTCCATCTTTCAAGGAAGTTAGGATGATTATCAGAGCCTAAGATTAAACCAGAAGGAATTAGATGTTTCTCATTATTAGTCATCCAACTGAATTATTTCAGCACTAGGGGAAGTCGCACTTGGATATGGTGGTGAACTCAGTGGACTCTTGTTGGGAGCTATCTCTTATAGTCCCAGAACCATTATGATGTTTAGCTTAGATGCCAGCACCTATCCCTATGTAGTGGGAAAAAAGTCAGCCCTTTCAGCTTACTACAGGAAGCCTCACTTTTTAAAGCAAAGTCTCATGCAGTTTTGGTCTAGAAAAGAACTTCATCATTGTTCATGCTTTCCTTGCCCAAAGTATATAGGTTGTAGCCATACTGGTTTACAGGAAAAAAGAATCAGAACTCGTGGCAGGGGTGATGTCTTTTATTAAACCAATTAGTTATTTGCAAAAAAATTCTTTATTTGCAAGCTTTCAGGCACTCTCTTCTTCAGGCATAAAAGAAAGCAAAAACTGTTAAAGTTCTCCTAGGTGGAAATGAAAATTTGTATTTCACAGGAGAGCTGAAAGTGTTGTAAGATCTCCTGGTTGGAATAGTTCATTTTGTGCAAATTAGGCTCACATAAAATTCTGTGAAATATGAATTTTCATTTCCATCTAGAAGAAATTTTACAATCTTTGCTTTCTCTTATGCCTGAAGAAAGATGAGTGTGCCTGAAAGCTTGCAAATAAAGATTTTTTGGTGCAAATATCTAGTTGATCTAATAAAAGATATCACCTCTGCCACAAGTTCTGATTCCTCTCCCTTGCCAAAACTTTTAGCCTCATGACCTGTGAGGAGGACACTTACCAAACCCTCACCCTCACCTGTAGCTTCAGCTCTATGTCCTTTAAGGTGCATGTCTTTAGAGGGTGAAAAGTCAGCAGGGCCTGGGCTTGACCCCCTGCATCCACAATGCCCCTCTCAGGGTTGATTGCGAGGTAACGCTGCAACACTTTGGGACCAGAAAACTCCCACAAGAAACTGAAGTTGAACTTCCCAGTGTTCAGGATATAGAAGCTGCACTGAGCATGTTCATTTATTTCCACCTGTGGGACAAGAAGGGGACAGCACACATAATCTTAATACCTGCAAGGCCAGCAAATACATCAAGAAGATACAGGAAGTCTAGTCACCTATGTCCTCTAGTTCCATGAACTAACTAGAGAGATGGTTGGAGGTCTACTTGCCTGTGCAATGCTGCGCCACACCGTGTGTGTGTGTCAGTGTGAATTGAAGCTCAGGTCTCAAAGCCAGGGTTTGTACACATCTGGGTGGCCACTGCTCTCTACAGACTAACACCTCAAGGAGGCTTTTCTCTCTGTGGACTGCAGCTTCTCAGGATGAGCTGATCCAGTATGTAACACACAGGGGCTCATGTACTCCGTGTCACAGCAGTACCAAGTTCTAATGTACATTATGCATTTGTGGACTCCACAGAGCCCTAGACTTACATTGGCTCTCAATGCCCAAGACTTGCTGCCTCTCATCATGATCCTAAGGTCTCCAACAACCTGCTGCTACCACAAAGCACATGTACATTGTTTAAAATGAAATCTGATGCTCAAAGAATGGGACAAGTGGCACTGACTAAAATACGTAATCACAGGGATAGCTGAAAAATACGGTTCACCCACATATTTCCATTAGGAGCTGCCCTGCTCCTCTTGCTACATCATGTGCTTCTGGAGCAGCGTATGTCACAAGCACAGGTTTCAGGATCTAGCACGCTGGATTATTTATATCAGCTCTCCTGTGGCTGGGCTGTGCCTACTGGCAACCAAGATAAGGGACACAGCCTGGCTTGGTTAAATTACATTTGTGAAGCTTTTTGCTAATGACCCAGTCATACAGGGTCCCTTAGGGTAAGCCCTAGTTACGTGGGGAAGGATTTGCAGGATAAGGTTTCAAGTTTGCAATCAGGCAGACTTCAATATGATCTGATCCACTGTGATGTTTCTAAATCCCTTAGGCATTGGTGATGCATAGGGGGTGCACGCGGGTGCACATGCACCCCCTGAGATCAGCCGTGTATCCCCTGGAATTGCCAGTCACAAAATCAGAAGTGCAGTTCTGGTTTTGCCGCTGGCTTGGCGACTGGCCATTGGGGGACTCTCCACCCCCGCTAGTGATCTGGTGCACCCTCAGACTTGGGAGGCACCAGTTGCCCATGCCCTTAGGCATGTTTGAAAAACTTTCCTGGGGCCTCCAGCATAACAGCGGTCAGCACTGGGACCCTAAACCTCACAACTATGTGATTTTCCCATCACAAAGTTCTTAATATCAGTGCAACAGGATCCCTTTGACTTCCACCTCCCAGAGGGGGTCAGGTGTACTTGGTAAAGGACATATGAGATGCCAGCTTCATAATGCTAGAGGTAACGTAGTATTTTACAAGGGTGATACCAAAAGCAGACAAAGCAAGTCAGCTGGAAGTCTAGGCTGGAAGCCTCTGTTTTCTGGCCGGCAGAGTTTTCAGAAACCCTCAGTGGACCTCTTAAAGAGTCACATATTCCCAGGGTGGTCTCACTTGTCTCAGTGGAGGCTCAGTGATACTTCTAGAACAGTGTTTCCCAACCTTTTCCAGGCTAAGGCACACTTACATTAATAATTTTTTCTGTGGCACACTTAAGGCATTCCCCATCCTCATATCTATTGTAGCTTATTGTAGCTCATTGCCATAGCAAAATTCCACAGCACACCTCTTCATTTCTGATGGCACACTTTTGTGCTGCGGCACACTGGATAGCAAACATTGTTCTAGGATCACTGTGCCACCAGGTGACAAGGGCTACAGCATCCCAAGTATGTTTTCCCCTCTACATCTTCCATCTCTGCCCTCCTACCTCCTTGAGATTGATGATGTTGGTCTCCTGCACACTCAGTTCGGTGATCAGGCCGTTGCTTTCTTCACACCTGACTGAAACATTCATGCTGTAGCCAACAGCTTTGACATTTAAGGAGAGGGGCTGGGTCTTCCTCTTGACATCACAGATAAGATTGAAGCTCACCTCTCCCTCCAGTGCTGGTGTAAAGAGGATAGTGACAGGAAGGCTGGATAGAGAAGAATACTTTTAGCTCTGTCATTCCTAAGGGTCTGACCAAAAGAGGACAGACTGTACAGTGGTTAAAGCAAGATCCCAGAACTTGGGAAGACTGGATTCAGTTCCCTGCTTGTGAAGCTTGTGACCTGGGGCCAGTTGCACACAGGACTTTACAAGCTTAAACTCCTTAGATTTCAATGGGAGTTTAAGCATCTACATAGGACTTAGGGACCTATATGCTTTTTTTGGATACAACCTTAGTTCCTTCCCTTCCCTGCCTCAGTCCCATCTATACAAGACTTTTGACTTTAGGAAAGCTGACTTTCACAAGCTCAGGAGGTAAGGTGTCAAGGCCCTGAGAGACCATGATCTGACAGGGAAGGGAGTCCATGATGAGTGGCTACTCCTTAAGGCCGCAATCCTAAAAGCATGAGAGATGTCTATTCCAGCCCATAGGAAAGGTAGGAAAAGGGGTGGGAGAACCCCTGGGCTTAATAGGGAACTCAACCTCCTGAAACTAAAAAGAGAAGCTTATAAGGGATGGAAGTTGAGAAATACCACTAAGGAGAAGTATGCAGCATTGGCCTGTACCTGTAGGGAGTGGTCCAGAAAAGCTAAGGCTGAAACCAAACTCAAACTGGCTATGGAAATCAAGGACAATAAAAAGTTCTTCTTCAGATATGTGGGAAGTCAGAAAAAGAAACAGGGCAACACTGGATCCTTGCTGAACTAAATGGGACAGCTAACAATCAACACCCAGGAAAAAGCTAACCTTAATGATTAATATGTGTTGGTTTTCCACCAGCTCAGAGAAATCACTCTGGCTGACAGGATGCAGGATTACCAGGGTAAGGGTGATCATATGCCTATTATTGGTGAAGATCTTATGAGGGAATAGCTTGAGAGGCTGAACATCCACAAGTCAGCAGGCCTGGATGGAATGCACCCAAGAGTGCTAAAAGAGTTGGCTGACATCATAGCATGACCAATAGCAAGGATATCTGAGAACTTGTGGTACTTGCGAGAGGTTCCAGAAGATTGGAAGAGGGCCAATGTGGTCCCTATCTTCAAGAAAGGAAGGAAGGAAGAATCAGGGAAATGCAGGCCAATCAGTTTCACCTCAATCCCTGGAAAGATCTTGGAAAAGATCATCAAAGAAACCATCAACAACAGCCTAATGGAAGGCAACTTTCTGAGAGATTAGCCAACGTGGCTTCGTTGTGGATAGGTCTAGCCTGACCAACCTCATTTCCTTCTGTGACCAGGAGACACATCACCTGGACAAGGGAGAAGAGGTTGATGTCATATATTTGGATTTCAAAAAAGCCTTTGACTTGGTCTCCCACAATGTCCAAAGTTGGGGAACTGAGGCCTTGACAAATTTACAGTTCGATGGCTGGAGAACTGCCTTTGTGGTTGGACCCAGAAAATGACAGTCAATGAAACCAAGTCAACACGACACATGGTGACCAGTGGCATCCCCCAGGGTTCAGTACTCGGACCAGCACTCTTCAATATATTCATTAATGATCTTGATTCGGGTATCAGAAGTGGACTGGCTAAATTCGCAGATGGTACCAAATTATGGGGAAGTGCAGTCATGCTAGAGCAGTTGTCTCCAACTTTTTTAAGGTGAAGATCACTTTTTAAAGTAAAGGGCAACCCAAAGTCTACCCCCGTCCCTCTCCCACCCAGCAGGTCAGTCTGGGGTGGGGTAGGGGAGGGGCAGGGCAGATTGGGGCTCCCACGGTGAGGGAGAGAGTGGGGCATGGGCAGGGGTGAGCAGGGCCCCAGGCAGGCTGGGCTGGGGGAGGGTTGGAGCCCGAGTGGCTTCTCAAGGCACATGATGGGGGAAAGCTCCCACTCCTGTACACACCTCATCAGAGGCCTGGGGACATAGGCAGAGGGAGAAAAAATTATTTGGGGGGGGGGCTGATCCCCCCTCAAATGGGGTGTGGGATGGAGCTGCAATTGGCTTGTCTCAGGGGTGTCGAGCGCAGGGAGGGAGGGAGGGGGTGGCTCCCAC
>NW_017728998.1:45244229-45269849 GCF_001723915.1 Gavialis gangeticus
CCCCCCACTGGGCACCCCCAGGACGAACTGCTTGCAGCTCCATCCTGTGCCCCAGCCTCACTCCCAGTCCCTCCCCATCCCTGCTGCAACTGCCAGAAGCCCACAGCTGGGATGCTTTATGGCCCTACTGCTGCCCCGTGTTTGTGGGGGGCTAAGCCCCATTAGCCCCCCCTTCCACCGCCTATGCCCAGGGGGCACATGCCCCCTCCTGATCTGTGCATGGGGTGAGGTGGCTGCTACTACACACTAGGCTTTGTGCCCCGAGCGGCTGCAGCGGGGCTCAGGATGCAAAGCCCAGCATGCAGTGGCAGCTGCCTCACTCCGTGCACAGATCAGGGGGCACATACCCATGGGCTACTGCCAGCGTGCATGCAGCAGCGGGAGCCCCCCCGTGCACCTGGATGAGCTGCCCAGGCTCCGACTCTCCCCTGGCCCAGGCCCCACTCACCCTGTTTCAGGGGGTGTGGAGAAGGATTGTTCCACTCACCTGACCCAGCCCCAATGGCAGGAGGTGCAGCTCAACCCAGCCACGTGTGTCCCATGTCTCCTGGACTGTGACCCAGCTACTCCCCATGTAAGTCCCACCACTCCCGATCGCAGAGCCTCTGACAGTCAATCTGAGCCTGCAGAGCATCTGAAGGTCAATCTGAGACCCCACTCAGACTGAGATGGACTGTCAGAGGCTCCCAACTGACCAGTTGATCACAATGGACCAGTTGGTGACCACTGTGCTAGAGGATAGACTGGCGATTCAGGCCAACCTGGACAGGCTCATAAGGTGGGTGGATCAAAACCTGATGCCATTCAACACAGAGAAATGCAAGGTGCTCTACCTTGGGAGAAAAAATCAGATGAGTATGCAGTATATACTGATTTGGCAGGGTGCTGAATGCTCTTGACTTCCATTGACTTCAGTGTGACCTGAAGACCTCAGGGGAGAAACTCAGTATCTATAAGAATCAGGCACAAACCAGGACAGCAAGAGCCAGGACAACTCCTTGTGTTCAATAACAGACAATGAGGAGAATACAGATCACAAGCTGTGCTTAAGAACAAGACCAATTTTATTTAAACTGCCCTGAATTCACCAGTAAATTCAGTAAATTATTTCCCAGAGCCATTGCCATGGCAATGGAGAACCAGCAAAGTAATGAAAACAAAAGGGAAAATTGAGACTAAGCATGCTTTCATTTTTCAATGTGTCACATGCTCAGAAAGTTACAAGACAATTTGTCAGAAAGAGAGATTAAAGCCCCAACAGCCACAGGCTGGGGTGATCTGATGGCCACCGATAAGTTTATCAGGGGTGACCACCAGTATCTGGGGGAACGTTTGTTCACCAGAGCGCCCCAAGGGACGACGAGGTCGAATGGTAATAAACTACTGCGAGACCGTTTCAGGCGGTACACAAGGAAAAATTTCTTTACTGTCCGAGCCCGCAAGGGCTGGAACAGCCTGCCATCAGAGGTGGTTCAAGCACCTACATTGAACACCTTCAAGAGCAAACTGGATGCTTATCTTGCTGGGATCCTATGACCCCAGCTGACTTCCTGCCCCATGGGTGGGGCGCTGGACTCGATGATCTTCCCAGGTCCCTTCCAGCTCTAATGTCTATGAAATCTATGAGCACACCAGAACGGGATGGAGAAGTCCAGGCTGTTAAAGAGCAATACTTCTCTGCAGAAATGGCAGTGGGACATGGGCTTGATCTGTCTTGCTTAGTAATTTCCAGACTGAATGCTTTCCTGGCAAGGAGGAAAATGGGTCTTTTGGTTGCCAACCCTGAAAACCTCATCTAGGATTCACACTGGGATTAGTTCCTCTCCTGCAGCATCACTGAAGACAAAGGCCAAATTATATCCTCAGTGACCCTTGTGTTGTCTCACTGCATTTAAACCAAACCATGCTTTCAGTGCTACCTGTTCAGCTTCACTGATTTTAGTGGGGTTACATAAAAGTATATAAAGGAACAGACAGCCCAACCCTGAAGGGCCTCAAACCTGGAGGGCATGTAAGGAAAAGAGAGCCCAGCTTGCTTTCTCTTAGCCCTGTCAAGCCAGCAGAAACCTGTTCATATGCCTAAAGTCAGCAACTCTGATACTGAGCAAATTGCATTAGAAGTTTGCTCACTTTTTGCAGGCCCTTTGCAGAGCAGACCCACAGCTGAGTCATTTTTCTGTTGCTGGAGACTGAACAAGACCCCAGAAGAATCCCAGAGGTAATGATGGTATAACGTTAGGAGTGTCTGCTGTTTGGGCAAAAAGGGAGCTCACAGTAGAGCTAGAGAAGAAATGCAGTTATGTGTTTAGGTCTTTCAGAACCTGGTTTTTGAAGTCCAAGATCTTGCCCCCTTTACCTTGAATGAGGTAGGACAGAGCCTTCCATGGGCTGCACTGTCAGGAAGTTAATGTATCCCTCAGAATAGCGAGAGCTGTCTCTGAAAGCAAAGCTGAAGGTCATATTTTCATTGTTAATCAGTTGAATGGTCTTGTGGGCCTCATGTCCTTTGGGGAAAAACAGGAAGGAGGTGGCAAAACTTTAGTTCATCTGACAGGCTGGCATGGAATCAGCCCTCATGTGCAGAACCACATTAGACATTTTGCAGGTGGAAAAGGGGACCATAGACAGGTTCCCACAGTGAGAGAGCATTGCTAATGCACACAGCAGCACTTAGAATAAATGTTGCTTCTGTGGCCACCCTGCCTATAGACAGCCTCACAGTGTAGTGTTCAGTGTGAGAGGGAATGCAGAACTCCATCCCCCATTAATACTACTGGGATACCACCTACAGACCTGGCCAGGCACTGCACAAGCACATGGCCTAGAGCAGGGGCGGGCAAAATGCGGCCTGCCAAGCCATTCTATCTGGCCCGCAAGGCCCCTAAAAAATTTAGAAAATTAATATTTATCTGCCCCTGGCTGCCTGTCATGAGGCCCTCAATGGCTTTCCAAAACTCAGTAAGTGGCCCTCCGCCCAAAATAATTGTCTGCCCCTGGCCTAGAGGGTCTGACATCTGAGTCTGGCTACAAAGAGGAGAGATGCATAAATTCCCCTCTCCCAAAACTTCCAAAACTCAGAACATTTTTCTAACAGTTTTTCTCCAAAATGTGCTAAGTAGACTATAGTCATACATATGATCCAATACAGGTCTGGTTGGGGCTACCAGCATAAGTTACTCAATAATGCACCATTGACAAGAAATGGTACCAGCTGAACCAGTGTCAACAAAATGTTTACATGGTGGAACCTCTCAACATTCACTTTTGTAACAAACTCATAGGTGAATGAGTAGGCAGGAACTAAGCTGATAACAGAAACTCTATGGGACAAATCTGAATTCCTATTTTAACCCATTCCTTGCTCCACACTCCCTCTTGTCATTGTTTCTCACTCACCACTAATAAGCAACTTTGCTTTAGAAACTTGAAACCAGACACTTTTTTGCCCATAACCACAATAAAACCAACCCAACCCCTCCTCCCTCAGTAGAGTTTTGGCTCTAAAAAAGATGAAGTGCCAGACAATCCATGAACTCTACAAGGGATATAGTTACAGCTATTGCTCTGACAGCTCTGACATTGACAATGTCCAAAAGCAGTGATGAGTAGAAATATAAACTCTAAAAAGATAGATGGAAGGAAAGGGCTGTTCTTCTCAACTACAGAGCCCTCAGCTTCCATTTTCTTGTTATAATATCAGAATAACAGAATGAGGCTCAATAGTAACCATAGGCAAGTGGTAGGGAGGGCACAGGGGTGCCTGTGCCCTCCCTGACATTGGCTGCCACTGGCTTCTGCGGGTGGTCGCTGGTCACCACCCCACCTCGCTGCTGATGCTGCCACCAGCTTTTGCAGGTGGTCACCGCTCGTCATGCCGCCACCACCACCACTCGCCACCCCTCTCTCCCCCTGCCACCAGCTTCTGCGGGCAGTCACTGCTTGCCTCAATGCTGCTGATGCTGCCGCCCACAAACTGTGCCCCCCCAGTCTCAGGAGACACCAGTCACCCATGACAATAACCATGAGGCTCCACATCTCTGAATAAAGGAAGAAGCTCAGAGTAGCAAAAGGTACTAGGATGAAGTCTGACCTTACCTACTAAGAGAGATTGATAGTTCAGGTGGGATCTGTCCAGAGATACAGATGGGTCAGTGGTGTTGCCCACCAACAGGAATGGGACTGAAATGTTCTGTTCTGGGATTGTGAAGGTCCAAAATGATTCTGTGATACCCAGGTGCTGGGGGATGAATTCAAATGAGACCTGAGGAAGAAGCAGCAAAAAAACACTAGTTATTGGGCTTGAAGTGGTGACAGCGACTTGGATGGACTAAAAAGCAGGACAGATGTTACACTATAGCTAACTTATGCTTACAGATTGGCTTTCTATCCTCCACTGAGGAGCCAGCCACATACAGCAATTTATGGGCTTGTTCTGTAAGAACCATGGTTCTACAGCTCAAAGGCTTAGGCAGACTACAAGTAGATTTTTCACAATAGGTGAAAAACAGGTTACACACATTTACTGGCCTGGCAACCCTGTTTCCTTAGCTTGTAGGTACAGTACAGATGGTCTCTCATTTATTTAGGATCTTGAGAAATTCAATACCTCAGTAAAGAATATTGGCTTGCTCGCTTCCCATGACATGCCTGCATGCTCAGATAATGGCACCAAACTGTCACTCTTCAGTGACACACTTATCTCTAATAAGAAAATGGCACTTCAGAGAACTGGGGCATACAGTTTGCTTTTAACCTTCCTAAAATGTCCATGCACAAATGTACTAAAAGAAAAGCATGGTGCTATGACTCCAAGCAGAATCACTCTGATAGGGTAGTCTTTCATGCTGTAGCCAAGCCAATGCTTCCAATTCATGAACACATGCAGCAGAGCTTGCCCAGGTGGTGTGGTGCACATGTGGTCCACCCCCTTTACCCTCCAATCTGGCCAGCAGTTGCCCCTACGGTGCTATGCATGGGGCTGAGCCCCACCCACTCCTGCCGGAGGCAGCTTATCACACTGGGTGGGCAGAGTGTGTGGAAGGCAACTGGGAGCTGGAGCTGCAGCCCTGCAAGCTTAGGCAGAAGCCACTTGGATGTATCTTCCCCCACCCCAGGATGGCTTCCTTCTACCTAGTACATCCCCACAGCTTCCCTGCACTGCCTGCAGCCTGGTGTAGCACAACAGTGGCAGCAGTGTAGCATGAACTGAACTAATATAGCTGACGTTAACATAGAGTGTAATAATATTGAAATATAACCATGTTAGTCTTGTCCTGTAAGCAACTTGAAAACTCAATTTTGTATCCTTCTACTTGACATAAGTGAATGAACTCTGCTTAGCCTTTATGTATGAGTGTGTGTAAAAGGGTGAATGGTGAGAGAATGGTATAGAAGGAAAAGAAGATTTAACTGTTCATGTAAGCAACAAGGCGCCAGATGTGTAAATTCCCAGCCAGTAACTAACTAATAAATGGCTGAAGAATCCCTTTTAGGCCTGGGGCACAAAGAAGATAACGAGAAAAAGGGATGCATCCATTCTGCCAGATGGGCAGCAAAAACACTCCAAGGCTAAGGTAAGCTGAAGACAAAAGAACAACTGCAAAAACAGAAGCTGGGTATGGAAAAACCCCAAAGCACTAAAATAAAGGATGCCAATCCCTATAAAAGAACACTTTGAAAATGCCAAGTTGGGTGAGTCTCTTTCTCTACTGCTGTTTCATTGCAGCACAGATGCATCTGTTCACCCCGCGCCAGCTGTTATCTTCAAAACTGCTATCTTCAAACTATTGCTGGAAACTGTGTGTATGAAACGCTGGTGTATGTGTGGGTGAAATGGTTGTTTTGTGTATGTTTATGCCTGTATGTAATGATGTGTATGATGATTTGTGTGTGTTTGTATGAATGGTGTTCCTGAACATCTATGTCTAACTTATGTGATCAATAAACGCAGCACCTTGCCTTATCCCCCTTTATAAAGTCTTGCTCGTAATTAAGCAGTTGGCAATTTGTGTAACAGGAGGAGCTGCTGGAGGCAGGGGGAACCAAACAGTACCTAGGCAGCTGCAGCTGCACTGGGAGCAGACGCCAGGAAGCCGTGCACGCTGGATGGGGCCAAGGTGGTTGGCAGTGTGGCCCAGGCTGTCCTGGGTGGGAGTGGGCAGGGCTTGGCCCCATGCTGAATGTTGTGAGGGCAGTTGCAGGCTAGCTACAATCAACTAGTGGGTGCCTGCTTGTGGGATGTATCCAATCAGTTGGTGGGCCAGATCCAGCCTGCAGGCTGTATTTTGCCCACCCCTGTCATACACCATTAGTACAGATCCGTGCTTTGGTCTCCCACCCACCTCCACTTTCTTATCAGGCCGGATCTGGCCCTTTTCTGTCAGACAGTAGAAAACTGGTTTCTCTCGCAGGTCTCTTGTCTCTTCACAAGTCCACTGGAAGGAGTAGGTGAAACTGGTGGGGTTCGTGAGAGTGAAGGCCCTGGGCACAACAAGCAGAAATTGACATCAAAGTGGGAACAGGTAGGTTGTTCTGGAAATTATGACCTTTGTCACACAGCAGACACTAGGCACTACAACTCTGGACTCAGCAGGGCCAGCCCACCATTTTTTGGTGCCCCCTGCAAGAAATAGTTTTGGGCCCCCCTGCTCCGAAGAAGCCAGTGGCAGTGGCGGCCACAGGGGGGTTGGCAAACGGCTGGACATACACATGCTCCCCCCATGGGAAAGTCTAAGGAAGGAGGGGAAAGGGCCAAGGGGGGAGTGGCTTTGTGCAGCACTGCGCCGCACCGGCCACCTTCTAGCCCCGGTCCCAGCTGTCTTCCCACCCCAGCCCCAGCTGCCTCCCCACACCAGCTGAGGATCCCAGAGCTGGGGCCCAGAGCAGGGCCAGCCTTGGCTGCACTGCCAGAATGGAGGGGAGGGAGCCCCCGGGACCCCCATGCCCACCCTGCCCCACCCTGTGTCATCTCTGGGAAGAGACCGGCAGCTCTTCCAGAGGCGCGGTGCCAGGCAGCCAAGGTGGGGACGGCACATGGTCCTCTGATTTTTGCACAGGCAAGGGTGGGCCACAGCTGAGAGCTGGGCTCAGCCTCTGCTCCGTGTCTCCGCGCCTTGCTGCCACCGCTTCGGAAGTGGTGAGTGCTGCTATGTGCATCCCACTGCTGGGCGGGCTGGGAAGCAAGGCACATAGCGGCGGGTGCTGCTTTTGAAGTGGCGATGGTGAGGCATGGAGACACAGAGCACAGGCTGAGCCCAGCTTGCAGCTATGACCTGCCTTCACATGTGCAAAGATCAGGGGGGGTCACATGCCCTCCCCCACTTGGCTGCCCGGCACTGCACCTCTTGAGGAGCCACCAGGCTCTGATAGTCCTACAACCCAGCTGGGCTGGGGCCCAGGCACGGTGAATGGGGGCCGGGTCATGGGACAATCCCCACAGTACAGGAGGGAGCAGGCCAGGGGCGGGGTGAATGATTCGCCCTTCCTCTACCCCACTCTCTCCTGCATTGCAGGGTTCTTGATCTGCCCTACCCCACAAGCCTGTGGAAAAAATAAAAACATTAAAAGAAACTTACCCGCCTGTGGCTGGGCCAGCTGCAAGTGCGCAGGGTAGCTCAGCATGCCCATCCTCCCCCGCTGCTGTAGGACCCCATGGCCAGGCTGCCCTAAGGCAATGCCTGCTGCTGCCCTGTGTCTGGGTGGGGCTGAGCCCCGTTAGCCCCCCACTTCCTCTGCCTATGTGCAGGGGGCCCCTTAGCCGCAGGGCCCCCTGTGGCTGCAGGTTTCACAGTATGGGACGGGTCAGCCCTGGGACTCAGCTCAAAAGGAGCCCTATATATCAGCACTGCTATGGACAAGGCAGCCCCATCCCAGTTCTGGAAGCCTCAAGTGTCTCTGGGCTAGATGGAGGTAGTTATTATTTGCAAACACATAAAAACAGAAAAGGAGTGGCCAACCCACAAGAGAGCAAGGATGGTAAATCTAGCAAGGCAAGACTTTTTACTGAGGATGTTCTTTAAGGAGATTATTTCCTTCTCTGACCCAACCTGACTGAAGTATCCAAAGAACAGAAGACAGTTTTACTGGAAGAAACCATAGAGCTGATCTGCTCTAGAACAGCCATGCGTGTTTCACGGCTGGACTGGGGGAAGCAAAGATGCCAGTCTATGCTGTACCTGCTCACATCCCCAAGGGGTCTCCAGGCAGTTGAGGATGGCAGGATTAGAGTACTAACATACCACAGGGTTTGATTGAAAGTTTCCTGGCTGATTTTCAGGGATAGCCAGCAGTCATCCATACAAGTCTTTTCTGCACTCACCTTCTGTTCCGGGCACGCACCCCAACAGAGGCAAACTCAATCACCCTTGTGTTGGGATCCAGTGTGCCCCCCTTGGGCCCTCGCAGCTCTGGGTTGCGCCTGTTGGCGGTAATATAGTCAGAGTCTTCCAACTCAAAATGGCAGTAGGGCAGCAGGCTTCTCCCCTTCACAGATACTACTGGGCTTTCACAATTTGGCTTTAGATTAGGGATACTAAAAAGAAATGGAGCAGTGTTATTAAAGGTTGTTAGACAGCTCTACAGGCTAATAATTCCAGCTAGCCAGGTATCTAGTACTTTTCTCTGTACCCCTTCTATTTCATGCAACTTCATTTCCTCCCCTTTGGCACATGATCAGTGAATCTAATATAGACTCACTCCATGGTGATGAGGCAACAGAGGTGAAGTGCCAGACTAATTCACAGTAACACCTCAGCATAACAGAAGTGGCACTTCTTTGATTGGAGGCTGTGTTGGTTTGGTGATTAAGTGTGTAAAAGGCTCTGATAAAGTCAAATACTTCTCCAAAATCCAATAATCTGAACCTCTTGTGGATTAAATGATGTTCCACACCCAAGGGAAGTGAATATTATTAGGACATTAGGACTGCAAGATCATGTCACAAGAGAGGCAAGAGTTTTGGGAAAGACTGCAAATTAGTTTTCCTCTATCTCTGAAAGACTGAATCCTATTTGTACTCAAGCTCCTGGCAGGTTAACATTTTTTTAAAGTGAATTTTCTCAATGTGATTCAGATTCTCCTTGTTATTCTGAGACTTTCACAGAACTAAAGAACCTATATTATGACACTGGCTTGATTTCTAGCTAGTTGCATCCAATATGAAGTTAAGTAAATCAGCAGGTTTCTGATGTTCCCCTGAGGCCCGACCCTTCCTTGACTATCTCCGGTCCCTCCAATTTGGAGATATCTACAGCAGAAATAACTGCACTTATACCAAAGTCCTATTATCAACATTCCCCTTGTCAAACTGTTCCCCATTTTGAACATTTCCTACCTGCAAATGATTTGGCCCTCAAATTCTCCCACTTCTAGTGGGGAGAATTTCACCTGGAACAGCTGCTTCTTTCCAGCTGTGATGACACCACTGCTGGGTTCTATGGAGAATGGAGGGTGAGCAGCGGCAGCATACAGGAAGGAGACGACACTTTCCAGAACAGTTCCTAGCTGGCTGGTTACTTGGCTGGACTGCATTTTGGTGGAGACAGCAGATGTTGCAGATGGGGGCTCTCCTGCATTAAGGAATGGGTTACTGAGACAGTTTCTTTCAATGATGAAATGTATTGTTCTGAGCACCCCTGCCCCTTGGTTCATGCTAACAGAAGAATGGCTGAGTAGTGTTTGGCTTAAGGACTCCAGAAAGGAAATACCTCTTTGCAAACACTCTGAAAAGGAGGATACCAAATGAGGCTAGTGATAGCTACAGTGTAGCTTTGTCTGAGCCAGACTCTACTCTTAGATTACACCTATTAGACCTGAAAGTGCATTTAGACACCTAAGTGTGATTCTGATCCACCCTGAGTACGTCCCTGAAAGCAGTTAATGCAAAAGGCGAGTGAATCCTCCTCCTCCTCCTCTTTGCTGCTTCTTTATGACTCAAAAGTGGATGCTCTAATGCATTTTCAGGATGTGAATAGGATGGACTAGAATTGTGCATAAGTGTACTTGTATGCTTAGAATAGAATCTGGTCATTTGTGTCTCTACTGCTGCACTGCCCTTTACTGAATCCTAATCCTAGATTTTAGGAGTACTCAAAAGGCAATATGGAGTGAGGAAAAAGGACTGGGTGAACGGGCAGCTACAACGAATAGATATATAGTCAAATACCTGCTAGAATTCCACACAAGGGATTAAAATCAATCTGCTGATAGAGGCCACAGTACAGTACTTTAAACAAAGTGCTAGGATGAAGGCTTGATAAGTATTTAAAGAGATTGGGCCAAATCCTGCCCATCTGACATTAATAAAAGTAAAGCTGGAGTCACAACTTGGCCCATTGTGTGCAAGTCCTCTGAGCACCCATGCACGCTACATCCATTTACTCTTCCCCATCCTCTGTCATCTAGAACCAACTAAAGACAACCCGTCATAAACAACAGTAGTCCATTTGCATTAATGGAGCACCCTGTATCAGCCAGCAGTCAACAATGGATGCTAGAGAGAATTTCTTTAGTGTATCAGTTTGTACATTATCTCATGGAAAAAGTTTTTCCTGACCCACCTAGTGATCAGTCTTTTCCTGGAAGCATGAAGATTGATATACCTTATCATTTCTATTCTATCTAACTGAACAGCAGATTCTAGTGTTATTCATATGAGATTCTGACCCTTCCTGAAACCTTGCCTTTGTTCCCATTTCAACTGATGTCTGTTCCCATTTCAACTGAAGTCTGCATAATATGCTGAACAGCAGTTGGAGAGGAGCCCCCATCTGCAACATCTCTCATCTCCACCAAAGTTAAACAGAATAATTTAGCAAAGTACCTACATGACTGCAGAGCAGGACAGCTTATGTTAGGAAAGGACATCATAATGTTAAACACTCGAATGATTCAAAACTATGCATATAGTCAGGTGCCTTGCTGAACCCACTCCTAAATCTCTGCTGTGAATGTTCCTTGTTTGACTTACAGCCATCTCTTTCTGCATTGCTCTTGGATATGGGGATATCATTTACCCTGATTCTTTCCCATAGTAATTAGCTCCCAACTCTCTCCCAGCAGCCTGAAGAGACCTTGATTCCATTATACTCTACAACAGGACCCCCCAACTTTCTAGCTCCTGACCCACCCTCTCAATCTGTGGCTCTAAACTGGCTGATGTTTTGAGCTCTCCTATCACTGCTGACTCCTTGCAGGGCCCACTGTCTCTGTAATATAAGCTGTGAGTATTTTGATGATGGGCACAGGGAAAATAAAACAATAAGGAAGGCCAAAATGGAAACTGTCTTTGTCTTAACCTAGAGAGAAGTTACTTGCCTGGGTGATGCTGGAGAATGTCACCTTCAGTATTGAGCTCAGGCAGAGGCTCAGTCTGCTCCCTGAGCTCTCAATAACCTTCCTTTGTCAGTCTGCAGGTTATAGTACTTATCTCTAGAAGAAGCTGCCATGTGGAAACCAAAGGAAAGGCGATACCCTTACCTTCAGGACTGGGTGGTGAAGGTTCCTCTGGAAAGTTGACTGTCCTCCTGTTGTCCTCCATGACCATCTTCCAGGAGTACTCTAGTGCCACATTCCCCTTGTTGGCTAATTTGAACCTGCAAATGCGGTAGGACAAAGGGGAGAAGAGACAACCTATTGAACAGAAGGGATTAAAAAAGGCCAAAGAAACAAGAGGAAAACAAAACATCTTGTAGGGGGAAATTCTGACCCCTTTTCTCATGTTGAGCAGTACTTCAGTCTACAACCAGTTGCACTGAGTTCAATGGATCCACTTGTAAGGTAATGTGCTATTTAGTGTAAGGGAATGGAATCTAGCCTGTAGATTTCACCAAGTGATTCTGCTGAGAATCCTGTGTGCTTGGGAGGTACGGGCCAAGGGCATGTCACTAACATTAACTTCCAAAATTAGTTCTCAGTCCACTGCCAGGATGCTACTAGGCTGGCCCAGGTACCTTTCAGTGTTCACAGGATTTCTCCTTCTGGATTCACAAGTGACAAACCGTTTGTGTGTCAGGGAAATTACAAGGATTTTAGAACAAAGTTGTCAAAGGTAACAGAGAGACCTTGGAGTCCCTTTTGGTTTCCTGTTTCTACATTTGGCGTTGAATGTCTGTCATCTAAGGACTGTTTCTAGAGCATGCATAGTAATCTATATTGAGCACTGACAATGTGTAATGAGGTAAGAAGGACTTCCCTGGAAGTGGAGTAGAAGTAAGTGGCAGGATTGGGTCCTAACCAGGGTTACTTCTAGGTGAGACTGCAGCAACCCTTTGGTGCCAACAGCACTGCACAATGCTTTGCCTTACTTCTTGATGTGTTTATTTTGGTGCCCCCAACACTGCATCAGAGCTTTTAGGGGCAGAAAGGAAAATGAGAACATTTTTTTTAATGGAAAGAACTGGAGAGAGATGGAGAGGCAGAACCTAAATCCACAAGCTTGGACCTGGTCAGGATGGGGGAGGTGGGGTGACACCTGATTGCAGCAGATGGTGCCAGGGGTATCCCAGGAACTGCAAGGAGATGATATCTCTGTGTTACATCACCAGACCTAGCCAAGCAGCAGGTAGACTCTGTTTATCAGTAGCTGGAAACCAAAATCAAATGAATTAGAGACCACTAGCAGCTCCTTCCCAGGAATGACCAGCTAGTAGAAAAGCACAGATAAGAACTCCTTCCTGCCCCAAGAGGACAGGATGCAGTGCTAACAGCCATAGCCTAGTACTATTCTGTGGTAAGTGGACCCTGGCTACTCAATGCAAACCTGGGCAAAACAGTGCCTCTGGGCTGGTCCCTACCTGGTTTCAGTTACTTACTTGAACATCCTGGTCTGGAACAACAAGGTCTCCTTGAACTGCACCTCCTTGGTCTCCAGCTTGAACTGGGTATAATCAACAACAGCACTGAGTCGAAGGTCTAGCTCTAGGCTGCTGTCCTCCACAATGGTGTGCACAGGTTCAGGGTCTGTCTCTATCACCTTCAAGCAGAACCAACCAAGAGAAAACCATAATCATCTGAGCCTCTCAGGTCTCCAGAATCAGAATAGCAACACCACTGGAAGAGTGAAGAGAGTTTTGGCACAAACACCCTAGGGGCAGCCCTTCAGGAAAAAAGAAACCTGAACTCCATCCCCCAAGATCCATTCCTTTTCTTCCAATCAAAGTTCTGGGATCAGCAAACCCTTTCAGTTGAAACTGAGCAGTGTTCTTGGGAGCACTATAAGGAAGCTGTATTTGAATCCTGTGCCTGGGGTTCACAGGAGCCAAGCAGAAGAACAGTATATAAAAATGAGATGGTACTGCAGGTGACATAAAAATCCCATTTTTCCAATACCTGCAATTGAGACACTTTTCAACACGCTCCCAAAGAAAGGTAAACTTGAGTAGAAATGTGACTGAATTTGAGAAAATTATGGTCAAACCCATGAAATGTACAGGCCAATTGTCTATGCTATATAAAGCAATTTTAAATAGCCATATAGAAGAGAAAACACTGTTTATGACAAAGTGGGCTAATGACAGGGGTTCAGAAATTAGTGCTGAAGAGTAGGATGCCATCTAGAGCAAAGGTCCTCATGCATCTATCTGCAAGATAATAAAAGAGAATGGTTTTAAAATCTTATATTGATGCCCTCTAACCATGCTTAACATGAAATGCATTTATGGTATTGGAATAGGCAAATCTTGGAGGGCATGTGGTCATTTGAGAGACTCTACTATACATAGTGGACTTGTCCCAGAATTAAACTGTTCTGGATGAAGGCGGGAGATAGGGTGAAGGAAATAATAGGATGCCAACTATCAGAAGACCTCTACTGTTCCTTTCTGCAATGTAAATGTCATAGAGAACTGATCATTCAACTTCCAGTGCCTGCAAGAATTATAACTGCAAAAGCCTGCAAGAGATGTGACACCCCTGAAATCACAGAGTGGTTTCAAAAAGCTTGGGAAGTTTTAGTGAAGGAAAAGTTGTCCTGTCAAGTCAGCGTTTGGCAAGAGGGGAAGGCTTATTTGCTTAAAAAGTTGCTTATTTGGAAATCTGGTGAAGTTTTATTGGATTATGCTAAATAAGGAACTTCCCCTTCCTTCAAGTCAGAAAATTTGAGAGACTTTTTGGAATGCTGAAGCTCAAGCTCTATAGGGGGACACTTAGGAATAAATGTAGAATTATTTGAAAATTAAAAGTAGAGATGAGAAGGTAATGAGATTGTGTTATGTAGAGTTCTAGGGAAAAAGATTACTATGTAGAGATAAAGTAACACAGGGGCTTAGCATTGATGGTAATGTTGAAAACCATTGGAGATGGCGGTGGAGAGGAAGGGAATGCAAGACTTCTATGGACACTGATTTGGAGTAGTTTGGAGTAGTCTGAGTTGTAATGAACAATAAAATCACATCTCTTTCACCCCTTAAAAATACACTGGTCCCTTCAAATCAGGACAGACTATCTTTGCTGAAGATCTGGACCTGGAGGAGTCCATGGCTGAATAACCACAGACAGTGAATTCTCTTCTGACCTTTCCTTCAGGTCACAGCTGTGAATAAAGTGAGACTGAATTGCCTTCACCTTGGCGAGGACAAGTGTCTCCGTTAGGGTGGAGACAAATTCACTGGAAAGGTCCATGGTGCAGCAAGTTCCTATGACTATTTTTAGGCCTTTCAACCATTCATCACCAATGCATTCTGGTTTGACTCAAAAAGGATGTAAAGAATGAGAGGACCTATCTGCTGCAGAACTAGCTAAACTACTGGCTAGCACTGTATTGTATAATGAGATACTGCACACAGCACAGATACATGAGTTGAAATGTCAGTTGCCACAATGCAAAGAGCACTCACTTCACCACACAGGTGGATATCTGAAATACGCTAGAGGAATTAATGACATTTTCCCTCAAGAAACCTGGAAGTTGAACATGATGGGACTACTATATCTACTCAACTATAAGACAAGGGTTTTTTCCCCAGTCAGCATGGGGGACAAGAACCCTTGTCTAAGATTCATGTACAAAGCAAGGTGGGGGGCAGGTGGCTGCTGTGGCTCTTGACTCTGGCTCTGACCCATAATAGCCACCTGCCTCTCTGCAGCTTCTGCGCACCTCCCTCTTGCCTTGCCCACTTTTCCACCTTACTATTAGGTGCACTGAGGAACGGAGCATATGGACCCTGGCCCCATCCCCTGCCTGGCCAATCATCAGTGCTGATGCTGCTGCATGGCCCAGCAAGGGCTGCACTTCCATGTGCTGTGCTCTGGGAAGGGAACAGAGCCTGAGTACCATCTGATAGTAAGTGGGGAGGAGAAAGGGGGGAAAAGGGCAGAAGGACTGTGGGGTGTATGGGGAGGAAAGAGGCAGATACTAGGGTGTGGGGGGAGAGGCAGAGATTGTGGGGAGTGGAGGAGAGGGGCAGAGATTGTGGGAATAGGCAGTGCAGGTGGCAGGGGGGCAGGAAGGCTGCTGGGGCAAGGGAAAAGAGGGCAAGGGGGCTGCCTGACCCTTTAGCTACTTGACTCCTCCCTCAGCAGCCACTGCTTTCCCTGCTGTAGCAGTTGGGGAGAATGAATTTAGGGCAACCCTTTGATAATTAGATTCTATACCTGGAAAATTATAACCAATTTAGAAATGTTCCATATATAGAATCTAATTATTAGGGGGGGTCATCTTAAATTCAGGGGTGTCTTAGATTCAAGTAGATATGGTAATTCCCTGCTAATTCAAGGGCTATACTGAAATCAGACTAATAGATTTTAAGACGAGAAATGATCACTGGAAGCCACAGAATTTCATCCAACTACCTTGCATTGAGCCCAACAGCTTGTGTTGACTGAGAATCCACCAGTGTCCTTGGTAGTTTATGCCAATGATCAGTCACACTCACAGTTAAAAGGCTATGCTGAGGTTACGGAGTTGTTCAGTTGGCAGGTCAATAGGTCTGTACATAACACAGGATTGGCTCAGAAAGCTTTTGTGCTTGGTATATTAGCTTTTACTACCCTGCTTCTTACCTTCTTCTTTGTGGGGCATACATTTGGAAGGCTTCTTGTGGCATCCACCCACTTGACAGTGTGCAGGCGGTCATCCCAATCAGAGACCTGGTCTGCTGGGAGATGAAAGGTGATTCTGCACACCTTACACTTCACTGTGTGCATTTTGAAGGTGACAGGAACACTGGATTTCAAGGTCACAGTTATGTCTTTAGCACAGCCAGTGTGGAGATGGCCAACCTAGAGGGCATCACAGGAGAAAGACCAATATTTCATGAATGGCAGGTCAATGACCAGCAAAGAAAGGACTGACATAGGCTATGATGTAATTCTGCATTGGCCATGCATTTATTTATAGTGGATTCAGAACCAGATTCTCTTCTATGTATCCATAATTCAGGCGATGGTTGTGTTTACTTCCTTATGTGGTGCCCAGTAGCCACCAGTTGGAGGAACCAACTGCAGGAGAGGTAGAAAGAAAACTGCTCTGTCAGGTCTGATAGAGAAGAGAAGACTGGGTGACACCACAGCCCTGAGCAACTCATGGTCTCCCTCACTGGCTTTGTTTAACAAAGGGAGGCAGCTATTTTGAATTAAGTTGACTTCTGCCATGAACAGCCCTCAGAGAGGAAGAGCAGTTGCTTCGTACAGCCATATCCCTCATCCTTTTTTGCCTTTAGTTTGGCCAGATATGCCATAACACAGTTCCCAGGCCCAGCAAGCTCAAGAACCAAGAAATAAACTGGATCTCCTGCAGGACAGAGATGAGCATTATCTTCCAAGTCAGGGTTAGCATTCCTGACTACAAGTCACTAACCAAGTGGCTTCTTATGCACCCAGAAAAGACAAAAGTAGATACCTGGGGGGAGAAGTTAAATGGAGTGCCACTGGGCCATTCGAACCTCATCACGTCTGCTTTGCTGCGGTTGGTTACTGAGAAGGTCACTTGGTAGGGCTTCCCAATGTGACAGTCCCCAAACTGAATATGATCTGCTTTGGTAGCTAAGAACAAGAATGGTGATTCTTATGATTCATGAAGTGCCCTTCCTCTCATACACGTACTTATATATTTACACCAGTTCTCCCTGCTCAGCCACAGGCATTCACAAGCTTGCTTCAGACAGAGATGGCTTAAAGCAGTCCCTCCTGAACCAGTGTATCTAGCTCTATTCCACAGCAACATGCTCTGACACAGAGGCGTTCCTTCACTTGCTGCAATTGATGGGTTGCTTCCATAGTGAAACAGATGGACACAGATTACAGCATGCAACTACCATTTGGAGGAGACAAATTCAGGTATCCTAGGAAACATGCACAGAGATTAATAGTTTGTAAGGGGCTGGAAGAGACCTCACAAGATCATCAGGTCCACACCCCCTGCACGAGGCAGGAAAGACAACTGGGGTCAGGTGACCCCCAGCAAGGTGACCATCCAGTCTCCTCTTGAAGATTTCTAGGGTAGATGATTGTACCACCTCTGGAGGGAGTTTATTCCACAGTCTGGACATCCTGACCCAAGCTTAGGAGAGGGCACAACAAGTACCACACAGCATGGGCTGGCAGTTCCTTTACATCTCCATCTCCACCAGATGCCATGTGAATATGGACTGGTGGTGTCAGGCCATAGCCTAGAACCTGGGCCTCAGCCTGCCTGGCACAGCTGCTCATCCCAGTCTGTTACCTCCTCATTAACACACAGGGGCAAACTCAGGTAGCTAGAACCCTCATCCTGGACCTAGCTACACACAAACTGCTGCCACTGGAGTGGTCAGCCAGGGTCAGCTGACCCTTCACCCGTTCCAGTATAAATCCCTGACCCAGATGAGAAAGTGTCCAGGCAACAAGGCTTAAAACCTTGTACCTAGGCTATTGTACCTTTGTGGTACTATTGGCCCTCTGACAGATTCTCTGGACACATGACCTGGCTTCCCCCTGGACCCTAAGTTTGGCCTGACCCTTTGGTTCTCTGACCCAGCTCTGATTTGATCTCCTGTTTAACCTTCTGACCCCATGCTTTGCCCAGCTCTCTGGATCTCTGACTAAGTTCCCCAGACAGATCACCTGGCTTCTGCCTTCCCTACACTCAGACTCTGCATGCTCCCCTCAGATCTTGGCTGCTTCTCCTGACCCTGGGTGATCCCGACCTGGCCAACCTTTTAAGGATACTTGTGTAAGTATCCTTATCCATTGCTGACTTTCAGCCTCTCATTAAGAGCACTATTTCCTTCAGGTGTAGCCAGGTTCAAACTTTCCTCATCACTCTTGTGTTCTGTACTTCCTGCCTGCTGTCAATAGCACGGTTCTCCTGGGCCCCGCAAAGCAGGAGAAGCTGCTACCTTTGCCAACCTCACAAATCTATAGTGTGTGTGTACACATGCTGGATGTGCTCACATTTTAAATACCAGCTCCATCTGCTATTCCCTTTATTTTATCTTCTTCCCAATTTAGAAATAAAGGTCAAAGGTCCACCCAAGTCTTCCATTCCACTGGCCACCCTGGCTAAAGCTAGCCAGTTTCTGTAGCCAACAGCACGCAGGACAGTGATGTGGCCAGCAGCATGTCCAGCCACCTTTGACTCCCCACCATGAATGAGGTGGTGCCATTCACAGCTAGGTTGACTGTGGATTCCCTTCAACATAATCCCCAAGACATTAGACATCAAGACCCCCACTGACTTTAGAAGACATATGTGCAGACCTCAAGTCATTCCAATCTGTATTCACATCTTCAAGACTCTACAGGGCTGCACAGTTTTCACCAGTTTCCTTTCTTTCTCTTACCCTCCACAATGTCATCTTCCAGCTGCCCCTCAGCATTCTCCTCAATGCTGTCTATGAGCCCATGGATATTATCTAGTGTGATATCATCCTGGTAGCCTTCGCCCACCATCTGAATGTTGGTCTCCTCATACTGGTTGTCCACCACTAACAGATGAATCTTCCCTTCCACCCGCTGGGCAATGCTGGGTTTGAAAAAAACATCGAACTCCACTGATTCCCCATTATGCAGGATAAGGGATGCAGTATGTGGTTTCCTTCCTACAAAGCAATGGAATATGAAAGCCTGAAATTATATATAAGATATGGATGCACAGGTGAAAAGTTGTTTCTATGAGCATAAACAGAAAAACAAGCTAACAACTGGCTGCCTGAGAATTGTTGCTCCCTTGGAGGGATAGCTCAGTAACACAGGGAGGAGGTATAATATCAGACTCAGTGTGCAGAGGGCCCAAAGGCATGTCTACACCATCAAAAGCCTGTGCTAGGGAGAACTGCAGTGAAGCACAGAATGCCTGTTCTACATATAGTAGGCAATCATCAATCCTCTGGATCATGGTGTATGCGTAAGAGGTCTAGTCAGGTTCCTGATGAATCCATTTGTACAGAGTCCTACTACCATCAAACCAAAATCTTCAGTATATGGGCTTAGGCAGGAGTGGGTGCATTTATGTGAGATGCTTTACTGTGCATTAGACTAATCCTCAGTAAAGCATGACTGTCTACACATGCACAGCAATTACTGTGCAATAGGTTAGTCTACTGTGTTGTTTCCTAGTACCTGCAGATACAGGTACTAGAAGTCAAACTAATGTGCCAAAGCGCACATGTAGACACTGACCAGGAGCAAACTGCTCCAGATCAGCCTAGGCAGTAGGGGGCCACAGGGGGTGGGGAAAACTGGGTCCTGATCGCCACAAGGCTGGAAGGGAGTTGCTCAGCAGTGGAGACAGCTCTCCTAGCTGTGTGGGGATCAGGATCAGCACCTGGGCTGGCCAGGAGCTTCCCCAGGCTGCTGCAGAGAGGCAGAGCAGGGAAGGAACATCTCTGAAATGAACTGCTCCAGACAGGTGCATGTTCAGATGTGTGCAGGGATGCAGTTTAATGCACCTGAGTTTTCTGGGCAAAAATTCAGGTGCATTAATTGCATATGTAGATGTGCCCAGTATGGAAGAGTGGAGGCTGCTCAAGACCTACCATCCCCACTTCAGATCACGGAGACAAAAACCAAAGGCCAGACCAATTCCAGACATTTGGTGCCTCAATAGTTCTAGCTTCTGCCAGAAATCAACAGATGAGAACTGCTGCTGACTGCTTACTGCCTTAACAAGGTTGCATTTCTGTTATGGTGATGTCCCTTAACCTTTCTCCAGCCAAGGAGTACCCACAAGACTCTACATATATTACACTGCAAACCAGCTGCAATATCCAAGTGCAGCACTGGAGACATGTCCACAAGCTCTGTCTCATGAGGCACTTATCAGTGCACACAGTGTCAAACTAAGGAGGCACTTCATATACATATGTCCATTTCAGGGTGTAGCACGCTTGGTGCGAGCGTGCCAGGCTTCAGTGTGGCCTTTCCTAACTTGGTCCTTTGACAGTGTAAATATGCCTGAAGAGTCTTCAGTACAGTTAACTCAGGCTCCTTTTCATCCATGTGGTGCTTTCAACCCAGGTCAGCTGGCACAGCCAGAGCAAGTGGCTAAATCTGCCCACTTTGCAATAAGAACATTCTCAAGTGTTCCAAGTCCTTCAATACCCTCCTGAAATTTTCCTTGTGTTGCCTGGAAAGACAGACAATTCTCCCACAATTCACCAGGAAAGATCCTAGATGGGTTCAATTTACTTGCAACACAAAGAACTATGGGATGTGCCTCTAAGTCCTAGCAATGTACAGGGGTGAGGGCAGCACCAGTCAGAACACAATGACCTGAGTAAGTCTTTGCAGTGCTGCTTCTCAGACCCAGGCTGTGATGACCTTGGTGATTCTTAGACCTTGGTGTCAATCATTCCTGTCAATGAAGCTGTGAATATATTTCCCAAGGGAGCTCTTCGCTCTTCCCTCCCACCATGGCAATTGCATTTACCTTCCCTAGTGGATTCCTCCTCCTCATTCTGAGCCAGAGAGAGGCAGTTTGTGGTTGGCTTGGCTTTTAGTGAGAAAACTCCTTGTTCATCCAGCAGGTCAATCATCATCTGGAGAAAGTAAAATACAAAGCACAACAGCATTGGCTTGGCTATGGGACAGCCTGTGAATCAACAGAACATTGTTCATGCCTCACAGGAAGCTGAACTCAGAAGCAATGTGCTTTTAGTTGGAAGCAAAGTAATATAAGGAAATTAGAATGTAAGCAGATAGATAAGACTGTATTTAAATGCAACTGAACATGATGCAATTAGAAAGCAATCAAACTGAGTATAAAGGTTAAAAAAGTAATTGAACAGAATTTAATTAGAATATAATTGTGCATAATTAGAAAGGAGTAAAATGTACCTAAACAGAATAGGATGTAATTAAAATGAAATGCAAACCTTCTCATAATTAAAAACAAAATAGAAAGTAGGGGAAAAAAGAGCTTTTGCTTCTAATATTAAGTAAAAATGACAAATTGGTCAGAAAATGACACCTCCAAGGGGGGAGGTTTTACCAGTAAATGAGTCAGTCACTTGTTAATTAGTCTGTCTGATACCCATTTCTGTTGGTGATTTATTAAGGTTCAGCAAACAAAGTTGGTTCTTAAGGGCACAAAAATCAAAGCATGCATTTAAGACTCGAGAAGACAGCTATGCAATTATTGGAAAGAAGACACAGATAGGCAGTGAAAAGCCAGCACCTCTGGAAATGCTGAGAAACTGATAGAAAGTGAGAACTTATCTACTGGTTTCTTGATTCATCACATGGAATCTAAGAGAGAATTATATCCCAGCTATGGAATTCGACAGGACTGTTCAGAGAGTATTCAAAAAGAATCTTGTTTCATACCAAATTCCAAAGGGTTTTCTAGTGATTTTAATACATCTCTGCTGGTTTCATTCTTATTACATTCTATAGGGTTTTTCCACAACGAGCGAAGGACTTGCTTCACAATCAGCTATTCAGATGCTCTCTGGCCAGCCATTACCTGAACAGGTATAACACCACTGTTTTTAAGGATGAGTGGAAGTTTTTCCGAGTGGCCTAGCAGGAGCCTCTTGAAGAGCAGCAGTGGGTTCCCTCGTTTGTTGCGGAGGACAGGACGCACGATGGTCACTCGGGGGAGGTTCCCATCACCAGTGATATCAAATGTTAAATTTCGTGATTTACTGACCAAGCTGTAGAGAGCACAAGCAAACTAGTGTTATTGCCACATGCCTGCTTTGCACACAGAGGACAAATGTATCAGGGAAAGCCAGCCTCCCTATAAGCAGTGGCATGAATTACCTTGGCTGTCCATCAATGGAAGCTTCAAAAATGCACTGGTAGCTCTGCATCGTCTGAGGAGTGAAGGTTACTGTCGCAAAGGCATGGGAGCGGCTAGGGATACACATCCGAACAGGATCCACCTCAAAGATGTCATTAATGCGCGCAGCAGCCTTAGGGAACACCGACAGTGTTAACATGAAATGTCCTCCAGACAGACTTTATTAGAGGTATTTAGACATGTGCACACATAAGGGATACTGGACAAATTCCTTCCTCCAGCTCTCATTCTCCCTCCTATCAAAGGACATGATATCAAAGGGATATGTGTCCTAATGGCTGCAGTGTAAAGACCAGAAAAAACATGCTCCCTTCTGAGTCTTGTAAAACAGTGTAGTACCTAAGACAACAGTGTGTGATAACTATAGGCAAAGCTGACTCCTTAGTGGCCAACAATGCATACACAGAATCATAGATTCATAGAAAATTAGGGTTGGAAGGGACCTCAGGAGGTCGTCTAGTTCAACCCCCTTCCCAAAACAGGACCAGCCCCAACTAGATCATTCCAGCCAAAGCTTTGTCTAGCTGGGTTTTGAAAACCCCCAAGGATAGAGCTTCTACCACCTCTCTGGGTAACCTGTTCCAGTGTTTTACTACCCTTCTAGTAAGAACATTCTTCCTAATATCTAACCTAAACTTCCCTTGCTGCAACTTGAGACCATTGCTCCTTGTTCTGTCATCTGCCACCACTGAGAACAGTCTAGACTCCATCCTCTTTTTAACCCCCTTTAAGTAGCTGAAGACTGCTATTAAGTCTTCTCTCCATCTCCTCTTGTCTAGGCTAAATAAGCCCAGTTCCCCCAGTCTTTCCTCGTAAGTCAATACATACTAAGTATTTGTATCGTCCTATTATTCACTCAGCCCATTCCATATTTTGGTGCCTGCTTATTTACTGCTCAGACCTCTTGTTTGTTTCTGTTTATATTACGCGTACCATGACATGCTTAATCAAGAGAAAAGCTGAAAATAAACTTAAGCTTGAAAAAGGTCAAGGTTTCAGAAAAAATCTGAAATGATCTTCAGGCTAAGGCAGACCAACCAGTAAAGGAGAAACTTGTCATAGGAAAGGAGGTTTGGCAGTGGAAAGGGGAATGACTAAGAGCAGTTGTCCCAAAAAGACTTGTGGAGCTCTTTCTATTGAGTGCTTCAGGGAATGGGGAAGAGAGGGGACATTTCTCTTCTGGACTACAGTGGAGGAGAGGGACTCCATGGGGTTCTCTCTTCTCTTCCTCCCAGGACATGATTGCTTATCAGATCCATTTGATGGCAAAGTACCCCTATAACTGATGCTCTGCTTATGGTACTTCAGTCCAGTTCAAGCCAGCATGGAGTTGTGCACAAAGCTTGATCAGTGAGGACCTGGTAACATTGGATCATCTTGAGCAGAAGTCTAAAGTTGCTGGGAAATTGTAGGGGTAGAAGGGACATTCTATTACCACGCACTGGTCCAGACCAGGCAAGGGGAAACAACAGGTCTCAGAAACACAGTGCGTTCTGTTCAGTCTGCTTGAGGGGGCGGGGGGACATATGGGGGTTTGGGCTCCAGTGGCTGGTCAGAGAGCAATGGCCTTTTCAACCACTAATGCTTACCTTGCTGGAGATGGGTTTGACTGCAAGAAATGCATCACAGGGAATTTTGCCTACATTGGAGATCTTGAACCGAGCTGTTGCCTGGTGCCCAACCAGGACGTTCGTGAAGATAAATTTATTCTCATCTGACACAAACACCCCTTCATCTTCCACAGTCTGCAGAATTTGGTAAAGGTTGATGTTGCTGCAGATGCGATGTTCCTCAAAAATGGACCCAATGTCATCAACTACAAAGGCTGAGTACAGAAAGGAGAAATTGTTGGATTAGTCCTCCCTTCTAAGCTGAAAAATGTAGACCAGATTCACCCTATGGGTAACTCCACTGGCACTGTGGCAGGCATGGACTTGGCTCAAGAATCCTTTTTTGCATGGGTCAATGTAATATCATACCTCAGGGTGGGTTGTCAGAAGCGAGGATTAAAATTGGATTTTAAGGGGTACAGCTTCTACTTGACTGAGCTAAATCTCCCCATCAGTTAGTCAATATTGTAGCAGATTCATTCATTACCCCCTCTCAGTGTCTAGCACAAACCTGGATATGTTGCTTAGTTTCCCCTCTACTGTGACTTGGGAACAGCGAGCAGTAGATGAGGCTTCTACACAGCACAGATAGTTGAGGCTCCTGCTTTTAGAACCAGAGGTCCCAAGTTCATTTCCACTGCCAGTAAGTCACCCAAGAGTATGGTGCTATATCAAGATCAAGGTTAACAAAGAACAGCTTTCCTGGCTGTATTTTTGTATGGAAGGGCTTCTATATGGGCCAAAACTATGTGAAACAGTGAACATTCACCATATCCAGAAAAGCAAGTAGCACCAGAGATATTTCCCTACATTCTCCTTGCTAATGTTTAAGATATTTGATTGAGACTCCCCAACTCACTGTTGTTCAATAAAGAACTATCCTCTCTTCATCTTCTTTTGGTGCTTGATTTGATTGGGAAGTTAAAACATCACATTTATGATAACATAGTCTGTCTCCATAGTAACTATTAAACTCCACCCACGATACAAAATCTTTGAAAAATGAAATTCATTTGATGGATTTTGCTAGACACATGGGCCTTGATTCACTGTGCTGCTACATTGGTGTAACTCCACTGGTTTCAGTGCTGTTACGTCACTTCAAAATTGGCAAATTAGGCTCATGATTTTTATTAAACAACAAGAGTCATGATTATTAGCTTTGTTTGGATTATGGCAGTGTGAGCCAAGGCCTGAGGCTGCACTACACTATGCACTGTACAGAACATTGTAAAGACTGTCCCTACCTCAAGGACTTTTTATTTGTCACAAACAACATAATGAGAATGGAGTCTCAACTGCAGAAGCAAGAAGAAAGAGAAGTTGAGCTGATTACTAGAGAGAAGATGTTTAAGAAGCAACACCAATGACAAGGAATATGAGAACTGTATATGGCAGAATACCATCTCTGTCTCTCCCCAAATTCTGCTATCTGACAATTTGGTTACCATTGTCACTGCAGAGGGCAGACTCCTCTGGTCCCATCTGCTTCAGGTAACCCTGAGTTGTAACCTGAGCTGGATACATTCCTGAGGGAGTGGGGACATCTTCTCCCCCTGCCTACATGACTGGCATCACATACCTGGGTGGGGGCTTAAGCTCCCTATTGTTCTAAGCAATGCCAACCTGACTGTGAGGGAGCTAAAGACCCTGCCAGCCTACCCAGCAACCAGTGATGCATTTCAAATTGGTTGGCTGGCAGCCAACAGTTGCTGGCCTTCATTGGATCAGGTAAATGAGGTAATAAGGGCTATCTATATAAGTGGACTGCCCAGGATGGGCAGCAGCCATGAT
>NW_017728998.1:45274849-45292911 GCF_001723915.1 Gavialis gangeticus
CACTTACCTGGGTGGGGGCTAAAGCTCCCTATTGTTCTAAGCAATGCCAACCTGACTGTGAGGGAGCTAAAGACCCTGCCAGCCTACCCAGCAACCAGTGATGCATTTCAAATTGGTTGGCTGGCAGCCAACAGTTGCTGGCCTTCATTGGATCAGGTAAATGAGGTAATAAGGGCTATCTATATAAGTGGACTGCCCAGGATGGGCAGCAGCCATGATGAGAACTCTCAGAGAAGCTGGACCATCTGAAACTCTCTCGAAACTCATGACCAATGAATTGCTTGCCTCCAGACGGAATCTCCACCTGCTTCTGGATGATACTTGTAAGTAAGCTACCTGAGATCTACCTAGATATATAGCTTGCAGTAACTCAAATTCACGATCAAAGGCTACCATGCCACTGTTTGCACTAAAGGTATTTCTCTGATATTGCTCTACCCTGTACCCTATTCCAAACCTACTCCTTGTAACCAATAAATTTCTCCTTTGTACCTAGCATGGGAGACTTATTGGGAGAGGGTCTAGATTATGCCTTGGGGTCCCCTTGGTTTGGCTAACTAAGGGAGACCACTATTTGTGCTTCAGACTGAGGGAAGCAACCCAAGTTCTTGCAGTGGGTCAAGTACCCTCAAGGACTACTAGGACTGTGTCTCCCAGAGGGCACAGGTCCCAGATCAGCCCAGACTCTGGGTGGTGGTGGCATTACCCCCAGGCTTGTGGGTGTGCTCCAAGAAGGGGGGCAGCTGGATGTGAGGTGCCTCCAGGGAGGCACTCGGAGCCTGGAAGATGGTCAGGCACAGTGAGGTGGGTGGCATACCACAGGAGCACCCCCCTACTGGTCCACCACACTGTACACAACAAATTACATGGGGCATGAGGTGCTGTGTTCTCCTATAGGTGTGGGTGGGATAGAGGGTGAACACTAGCACAACTCCTGTGTTTGGGGGAGTGCAGAGACTGCCATCTCTAGCCATCTCCATGGACCAAAACTTCCCCATAGGAGAAAAAGACTTTGTGGTCCCAACCCTTTCCAACACAAGAAAACTGAAGGCAGAGGTGGTAAAGGGGGATGGGTGCAGCATCTCAAGGGTGAGTGCAAGATGCACATCCCTACTGTGTGCCAGGGAGCTCTGGGAAGGGTGCACCTTAAGATGCAGAGAGCTTCCCAAAGCTCCTCCAGACAGCATAATGCTGAGCATACCCAGAACTCCCTTGGGGAATATGGTACTGACTCACCCTAGAGATCCCCAGGGCATCAGGCACTGCACCACCTTGGTCTGCTCAGGACAGCAGGGCACTATACTAACCAGACAAAATTTGCTAGGGGCACAGCACCATGGCACTCCAGAGCTGCTTAGGGCTTCAAGACTTTGCACCAGCTCTGGCTTTAAAGAAGTGAGCCAAGCTAGAAGTAGTTCAGTGGAGAAGCTTGGATAGTGAGACCTATGCAGTTGGAAAACTAAGTACATTTAGTGTGGAATATACAAGGTACTAAGGAATACGCAAGGTACCAAGACAGCTGTGTATTGATACAAAAGAGAATGGGAAACAATTGACCTACTCAGTCAGGACTAGAGTTAAGCATGATAAAATATGGTTACACACAAGGGAACCCTTGGTACCTATCAGAACAGTTACACAGTGGTGCACATTGCCAGGCGTTGTTGTCATATCTCCAGCAGCTGCCAGTAGCCAAAGCTCTGGAAAGCATGGAAAGTGTCCTTTCTGACCCATATAACTAAGGTGACCATACATCCTAGTTTGGCCAGGGTAGTCCCGGATTTCATAGGCCATCCTGATGTCCTGGCCAGCGGTGAAAATTGAAGGAAAAGTCCTGGATTGGTGGTGCCATCCCACCCACATGTGCCTAGCCTGGCTCCTCCTGAGCAGCGGCTGGAGGCTGGGTGGAGGGGGCTGGGCTGAGAACTTCTGCTCCTGCCTGGGGCAGGGCTCAGCCAGGGCACAGCTGGCTGGGGAAGGGGGTGAGGGCTAGGGCTTGGGTACCTGCACAAAGTGAGCAGGGATGGCTGCCAGATCTGGCCTGTGGGAGGATGTTATCTGGCCTGTGGGGCTCCCCACAGGACAGAGAATTTGGTGGCAGGGATGTGGTTGCAGCTAACTGCCACTCCTCTGCTGGCAAATTTCCAGATGTGAGGAGCCTCATGGGCTAGACAGCATGGGCCTGTGCTCTAGATTAAGTGTGTAGGGAAGACTGGATTGGTGTGAGACTGAGTGAAGAGGCAAGGGCCAGCAGGGACCCAAGTAGGATAGTGCAGGATGGCAGGGAACCAAGAGGGTTGGCAGTGGGCCCGATCCTGGGGCATAGGGGCTGATTCAACTGGTGGAAAAACCCCTCACCACTTACCTAGCCCATGCAGCCAAAATGTTGACTATCACTGTTCTGAAGAGTCAGTTAGCTGAAGTATAGTAATATGTGGCTAAAGTTTCCAAGGAATCCTCTTAATCAGGCTTTCTTCAGGGATGAGGAATTGCTGCTCCCCCTGTACTGCATGGCGAGGGGGGAATGGGCACTGTGACTTACAAGGGGCAGCATGGAATGTGCCTACCTGGCAGGCACGACTCAGCCATCAGGGTGTAAGGGACACCGCCGGGGTTGTCTTCAGGGTCTTTGTCAGTGATGTCAATTGCCAGGAATTCCTCACACTTTCCCACTGGCTCTGCTAAGCAATCCACTGTGATGACCTGCTGGCCTCCTGAAGCAATAGATCCAAATCCAGGGTATACTGTGAACATACCTAAGGTCAAACGAGCCTGTGGAGAGAGTCCAGGGAAATGCAACCCTCAGACTGCCTGTCTTTCAACAGTCCCAGGAGATAAGTTCACTTCCTTGCTCCATAAAAGTTTACCTAACCACATTCCCTGGAGCTTCTAGCCGCAGAATGACCTCTCAGCAGCTTTAACAGCTTTCTGAAGAGGAAGCTTGAAGAGCTGGCCTGTTTGCCTAATGGTTGTGTAAAGAACTGGGTTCAAGATCCCTTGTACCAGAGGTGGTGCTGGAAGCATGACTGCTGGTAAATCAAGAAGAGCTGTAGAGAAAGCTGTAACTAAATTCTGTCGGCCAGAGGAAGGGAGATTTGAGCATAGAAGGAAAAGAAAACAGAAGGGATTCTTTGTCTTTCAATGTGGAGCTGGAGGGCAGACCAGAAAAAGAAAAAAAAACTTGGTGGAAAAGAGAAAGTGAAGACAATGGAAAAGGAAAATGCAGGATAAGGAAAAGCTTGAGAGAGTGTGAGAGAAATTACCCAAAGAGAATGCTTGGGGTGACAGACAGACAGTGCTCACGGCAGAGTCAGGCAACAGTGGCTTCCCCAGTCCAGCCACCAGACCAGGGTCACTTGCAAAGGAGTAAAAGGACTCATAATGGACCAAGGCCTCAGCAGAGTGATTGTGACAATGGGGTGCATGCACCAACCTGCACAAGAAGGTTGATGTCCTTCTGCAGAGATTCAGTACGCTTGCTCTGTTTACCAGCAAGAAAGATTTTGCCTGCTGTGTCACTCTCACGGGAACGGGAGTGCTTGAGATGAGATGTTCTGTAAGAGGAAGCAGAAATACATCGTGCTGCAGGCTCTGTGGCAATAAGGTGGCACCAGCCCACGAGGCCAAAGAGTGAGGCCTGAAATTCCTGTTTTGGGAAGGGTGTGCATGTGATGGGCTTGGAATATGCTGCACAGAGAGACCAATCAGCCATAGCCATGGATGAAGAGTCATCAGGAGGGAAGGAGAATTTAAAAACAGAGCCTTGAGAGTAACAAAGGCCCTGGGTCCTCCTCCTCCTCCCTGAGGGGTCCCCGTCCCTGTACCCCTAGAGGGGTCCCTGAGACCACCATGGACAAAGGACACACCACTAGCCCGTCTCACCCACCCCACTGGGGGGAGGGGGTGGCTTCAGCATCCCACCTCCGAGCTGCTGACATCGGACACCTAAGAGAGTGCCTTCAGAGTGAAGCTTGGCCTAACATTTCTTGACTCCGATGACAGCCCTAGGATTGGTAGCTATAGAATTGCTTGATTGTTTGTATTGTTTCTTTTCTGTTATCACTGTGTCTCAATAAATTTGCCTATTATTGTATAGAAAGGTCATAGTCAGACTGAAGGTGGGTCATTCTATTCCCACTGGGAACAAGGGTGGGTCCCCACCCCCAGAACAAGGCATCTGGGTCCTAAATCCAGAGCCAACACATTGGATTATGCTACCTCCCACCAATGCAGAGTGCTTACTCTTACCCTTTTCTTGGCAGGATGGGCACATCTCTCATTAGTTTTAAGATGACAAATTTAAAGTCAAGGGCTCCCTTGTTCTCCAGCACGAAGGTGCAGGTCTTGCGTGTGCCATTCATCATGGAGCCAAAATTGATGAATGAGGCAGGGGAGATGCTGTACTTGCTGAACAAAGAACTGACTGACACGCGGATGGGAATGCTGGCGATGGTCTCTCCCCCTTCACAGACATTGGGCTCAATAACCTAGGTAGAGGAGGACAGTTGGCAACTGGACTGAAGGAAACTTCCTTGTCTCAGTCCTGTAAGTCCACACACTTGCTGCAGCTATGAAATGCTTTGCTAAGCATTCACCATAAATTCCATATTGACTTGAGAACCTCATCATCCTTACAATTTATTGGTTAGACTGACCCAGTAGGAGCATTTGGGGAAGTTCCTCCTACCCTACATCATTTCCTGTAGTGGAGTGACTGAATGAACACTTTTACAGCCAGCAGTTCCAAGCCATTCTCCTACCCAGACATCCCTGTGAATTTCACTGGGCCAGTGCTATTCCTTCCAGTGTCCCTGCTAGAAACTACTTAAAGTGAAATCTTCTACAGCAGAGATGGAACAAGCTCCTGCAGCACCCTGGGCACAGTACTAACCACTGCAAAGAGACAAAGAGTCTTTCCTTCCCTGCCTCTCTCTGCACTCTGGTAGGAGCTCCTGTGGCTGCAGCAGCATGTACTCATACTGCTGCAGCTCAGAAACAGGCTCAGCAGGGGACACCAGAATGCCCCCAGCCCCAGAAATCTTTGCTATAGCAGGCACTGCCCTGCCATAGAAGCTGGATAGCCCTGTGCTCTGTAGTGTATGGGGGGAGGGGTTGAGCTGAATGGTGCCCCTCCCCCAGATTTTTGCCATGGGAGGCACAGCTCTGTGGCTGGTAGGGTATCTGAGGGAGGGAGGGTGAACAGGGCACCAGGGACAGACCCCAGGGAGTCCAGGCCACAGGGTGAGCCTGCCTCTCAGCTGCAGCAGCCTTCCTGAAGGTCCATATATTACAGAGTGCTGGGCTGCCTGGCTTCTACGGCTGGGCAGCATTGGGCTGTGCCTGCCATAGCAAAGGTTTCTGGGGAGGGAGAGGGTGATTCTGGTGTCCCCTCTAAGACAATGCACAGGGCAGGTGCATGTCTCATCCCACCCTAGTTACACTATTGTTCTACAGCCAGTCCACTCCTACATTTTTCTTTCTATAGAGAATACTTGGCTAGGAAGGACTAAAACTGGAGCAGCTATAAGCCACTGCAAGGTCAAGCTCCTCAACCCAGTCTATGTAATTTAGGAGAGGGTAGTGTTGGCTCTTTAAACTGATCTACTCCAAAGCTAGAACTGTCTGTTTGCCTCTACTCACGAAGCATCAGGAATACAGAGGGGCTTGTAAAAATACATGGATGGTAACCTTGAATCCCCGAGCTAAGCTGTCTGTCTACACCTTTGTATAACTAGCACTGTACAGACCACAGGTATCATCCCAGCAGCATAAGGCACAATCTTTTAGCCACCAGGGCTCAGCTCGTGTCATTTCTCTTCAGACCTCTTACCTGGCAGTGCAAGATTGGCTTGTCCTCAATCTTTACTTCCTTCCTGGAGTGAAAGGTGAGCTGGACCTGAGTGGGACGGTCAACAGCAGCAAGCGTCCCTTTTTGGGGCTGGATAGTGAAGAGAGACTTCAAATTTGTTAGGTTGGCTTCACTGGATTGTAGTATGAAACTGAAAGGTGGAGACAAAACAAAGATGCTGTGAGCTGACCTGTTCAGTTACAGAACCAGAAGCAGCAACATTGCCAGGAACCAAAATTAACATCTAAGCATCAGACCCATTTGGACTGTGAAAAGGGTCATTAAGGTACCATTCAACCTTGCTCAAGAAATTCTAGACTAGACTTAAAACAATTAGGTTGATTGGCTTCTGGAGCCAAATTTTCAAAAGGTCCTGATTTTTTTCCAGCCAGATGTTTGTAAGTGTAACCCACATTTGTAAATTTTCAGAGCTGCTGGGAACAGGAATTGACAATGTTTTGCAAAATGGAGGTGCTTTAAAAAAAAAATTGTGTAATCCAAAAATAAATGATAGTTACAGGGGACTGGTTTATGCATTGTTGTGTCTCTACTACTACTATCCTGCTGTACAGTGCAGAGTTGTTGGTGTATAGCAGGATTTTGCATCAGATATTTGAGTGAAGATCTCTGATCTGTGTTGCTTACCTTCTGTGTTCTCTAGCTATTCCAGGAAGAGATTCTATCCATGAGAATACAGATGGAAACAAGGGCTTGGGAGCAGGGGCAGGAAACACACCCTCGCAACCAAAATGACCAGTAGCTTACCTGTACCCAATCTCATATTTTCCTTTGTTCTTCAGGGACAGCTGTTGCCTACCTTCATCGAGGACTCTCATGACCCCAAAATCCAAACCACCATCTGTCCCTATAGAAATAACCACAAGTGGCAGGAGAGAGGAAGTGGAGATTCAGAGTCTGAATTAAAACCAAACATATCCTAACTACAAGATCAGCAATTGAAGCTCCAGAATGGTCCTTCATAGACAGTCTCCATTCTCAAGAGTTGTCCTGGAGGCTTTATGTCCTTGCTCCTTCCTAGGGAGTTCAGTTTTTACTTCCTCGTTTACAAGTCTGTGTCTCTCTCCATTATCTGCACAGTGCTGATCTCTCAACATTTTCTAGTCACTTTGTTAGATCATTAGCAAGTTAGGGTGCTTAATACTATTAGCATGCTCTCATTTTTTTTTAAGGACCACATGTAGGTAAATAAACTAAGTTATCTAAAGCTATATTGGATATCAAAGCACTCAATGAAGTCAAGCACTTAGAAGTTAGGAGATGCCAGAATGAAGGCTGCCTGTGAAACCTTGGTCATGCTCTGAGTATACATTATAATGGTCTATAATTGCATACTCCTTTCCTACTGAGTTCTGTCTCAACCACTCACCCACCTGGCCTACCTGCTTATTGATGAAAACTTCAATTATTCTTAACAACATGCCCCAGATTAGATTCAGCTTGTGGGGGAAAGACTGACCTTTGGGGAAACTGATGTCCAGGGCAACATCATAGGCTTCAGCATGGACTTGGATGTTTTCAATCTGAACAATTCCTAGGATGTTTTCTGCATCTGAAACCTGAAAACCAGCCAGCACTTAGAGCATCCTTCTGACATCACACAAGGTTTTGCCACTGCCAGCCATACCTCTCTGACTCCATCCCTAGTGCCTTCAGCCATTCAGCTTCAAGAATTTATCTATCCAGCTCATCTCATGGGATGATACAATAGGATTTTACTTCTCTATGGGTGCATCTAGATGGGACATTTACTGTGGAGTCGACTAATTAGCTCTGCAGTAAATGTCTTGTGTCTACATGTGCAGAGCTATTAGGTAATTCTCCATCCTTCTTGCATGGAAAAACCCATTGTCAGTTATGCTGACTGGAGTAAGAACAATATCACCAGTATTATAAAGAGCTGTGGAGTGGTGAATGGCACTAATAAACCTCAGCTTAGTTTGCCAAATAGCATTTCTGAAACGTAGCCTTGCAGCATGTGGTGATTGGGAAGGAACTCCTGGAATGTCAGCTTTTCAGCAATTTGCTGCTGTTTAAGTGCTATGTTGCTGCGCTTAGATTGGGATGGGCCAGGGGCCACTGGGGAATTCTAATATATGTCATGTTATCTCAGGTGGGATTGGCTGGGACCAGATGGGGCATGTCTTGTCAGAGATGGCAGCACCTAAATAAGCCCTATGAACAAGCCAACCTGCCTTGAAGATTTGTGTCTGTTCTTACATGACTTTGGGTGTGTCTACATGTGCGCTCCACTATGCAGGTGTTATTGTGCAGTCATTTGGTACTTGCTCTAGCAAATACCAAATGACTGTGCAGTAACCATTACTGAGCAGTCCCAGCAGTGCACAGGTAGCTTCCAATCCTACTCTGCAGCTTGTTGGTACTGTGCAGTGCGCCATTGGCATCACAGTATGTGCCCACTGATGCTGTGTCACTGTAGTGACAAGCTATGTTGTGTCTTGTGTAGATGTGCCCTCTATGACCTGGACAATAGCCCTAGCCAACTGGTGGAGACAGGGATATCTTGATTTTGGGTGGGATCTTGGGTGTCCTAGGGACCGAGATTAACTCTGAGTCCAGGTTCTGGGTTGGCAGGGCTAACATGCAGTGTTTTTGTGAGACTCAGATGCTGAGAGGTACGCTGGATTATTTTTTATTCAAACAGATGCATTGGATGGAGGGGTAAGAAAGTCCACGTCCAATTGCTGCTGTGTCCAGCTTCCCTTCTCTATCTAATCCACAAGTGCTTCAGATACAATAAGAATACCTTACTGGTTGCCAGAATATTAATAAAATGTGGCCTTATGTGAAAGGCAACACTCCAAGCCAGTGATGGAGTAGTGTGATTCCACAGTGATGCTGCAGACAGCAAGCTGTGTCATTCAAAATATTTTGTTACTACTTTACCCACCCACTCCACTTGCCATGTGTAGTAACCCTCAAGTACCAAGCTCAGCACCAATATATTGATGCCTATCAAGAGTTGAAAGACAGCTTTGATGTTACTGAGAGGGGATGGGTTTGCCTCACCTCCAGTCGGATGGTCTTCTTAATGTTAAGAGCTTTTGTGGCCCTAAAATTCAGCTGCAGGGCAAACTCCAAGTGGGGATCAATGATGCCCTGATCTTGTGGCACAGAGAAATCATCCCCCAGGTTCTCCAGGCCACTGATTCGCCAGGCTACAGGTAGAGGGGTGCTGTTCTTCAGAAAAAGTGCCTTGCTGTCTTTCCTGTGGAGACAGAAGGATGCTCAGAACTGGCTGAAAAAATTGTTTAAAGTTATTTCTGGTTCCATCACCTTTCCCTGCTCCTTGCCAGCTCTCCAGTCCTATACAGGAAAGGAGGTATAGAGATCACAGAATCATAGAAGTAGGGTCAGAAGGGACCTTGTAGATCTTCAAGTCTGACCCCCTGCCTGGGCAGGAGAAAAACTGGGCTCAAATATATTCTAAAAAGCAGCAGGGCTTGGGGTTTCTGATTTAGACCACTGGTTAAGAGCAAGTGTATCACAGGTTTCCTTCAGGATTTCAGTTATCAGTGATGGGGAGGACCAGGTTTCACTAGGGAGATGTGGGAGGTGTGAGCATGTGGACATGAGGTGTGAGTGAGTGGTTCCTTTTCCATATGTTATTGTTACTCTACATCATGTCACTGTGACATTGAACCACCTTTGCAAGTGCAATTTGGAGTCTGATGCTTAAAAGGACTTGTATAAATATAATAACACAATGGCCTGAGGAGACGTTGCATGCAAAGCTGCGTGCAATAAGGCCAGATGCTCCAATAGTGACTTGTGAGCATGACGGCAGTGCTGCCCCTGGTAGACACTCAAAACAGGTGCAAAGGAGAAAGGAAAGTAGGCCTAGATTCTCACCCTCTTCTCTTTTACATGCTGTGAACCTAGACGCAACCTCAGAGCGGCCTGTGGGGGGGGGGAGGTGCAGGGTGCGACTGAGTACTGTTCTATGGAAATCTGGACAAGCATAGATGAAGCCTGTCACTGGAGAGAGGCTGCTCCTAGGATGTGGGCCTTGTGGGAGGGGGGATGTTAAAGGATGACATTCTGGCAGGAGATCTGAAATCTCATTGGAAAGCAAAGGGCTAGAACACACTGACCACTGGAAGAAACAGCACCCACTAGCAAAGCCTTGAGAGCTTCTTCATGGAGCACACTGGAGCAGCCAGAGCACAGACTGGCTGGAAGTTGCAATAACACCAGCTGCTTGGCATCCAGCCCAAAGAAGTCAGTGAAGTTGGAGGTCCGCATTGCTCATGCTAGGCTCTCATTGCTGGGCAGTGAGTAATGGATGTTGGGGTGTTATGAAGAGCTACTGGAGTGATCACCTCAGCCCTCATCCTGAACAGCCCCAGAGAGGATGAGAGAAAGTGGACACAAATTGTAAGCCCTTGAATCAAATGAGAAACAGCGAAGTAAGAACTGGCCCAGCTGGCAAGGTCTGGTTTAGCTGGAGGCTGGGCAGCCCTTGGGGATCCCAACCTGTGCAGGAGTAGCTTTTCAAAATGCAGCTGCTTGCGGTCAAGCTCCAATTCTGGACGCACTCCTTGGCAGCAGATACTGAAAACCACTGGCTCTGGATTCTCTTTAATGCAGCAGACAATGCTGTCTTCGAATATGCCAGCAGAAGTAGGGTATGCCCATATGCTCAGCTCCTGGCACAGCACCACAAAGAGAAGCACAAAGCAGAGCATTTATTTGGAGAGAAAAATGACTCCTGAATAGGGATCAATCTGAGAGTGGTACCTGGTTGTCACCTACCTGCTTTTCATTGGGTTTCAGTGTCATGGTGGGTGGGTCCAAGAGGTACGTGTTTGCCTTGAAATCATGCTGGAAGCAGAAGTGAACCTCTGCTTCCAAAGGGGATATGTTGAGGATGGTTATTTTCTCAAAGTTACTGGGATATCGGAGAGCCTTGTACCTGCAAACAGAACAGGGAACAGGCTGTAAAGGAAGCAAAGAAAATGCTTCACCTTCATTCTCTCACGTTTGTGAACAGCAGGACAGCCTTAGACAGCCCCATCATGATCACCATCAATATAAGAAGCATTATAACAATAAGAGTTTCTTACATGTCACTGAGTAGCCTCTGCATATTCCCACTTCTTGGATTAAGATGTCTGGGCCACTGAGAAGACACTGGATCCCAGAAGTGGGAATATGCAGAGGCCCCTCAAAGAAGAAAAGGATGTGTCATTTTAAAGATGACCTGAAATGAAAAAAAGTAAGTTGGGCTTGGACTCTTTTCCTTTTTTTTCTTTATGAGAAACACAGCCTGATGGGCTTTTCCAAGAGGTTGTTTTTGTGTCTGGTTTTCATCTTTGAAGCATCAAGAAATTCTCTTGTGTTCTCTGTCTTTGCTGGACATCTCAGGTGTGGTTTCACATGGAAACTGAAACGGTTGAGGGGAGTCTGAATCTTTGACTAAGACAGACTTTCTCCAAAATGAAAAACAGACTTTGCAGTTAAAAGGTTAAAGGAACAAATGAAAAATGAAGTGTTATACAGTTTGGCTAAAAAAACCCTTCTTTCCTACTCAGATTCCATTGTTTCATGATGTTAAAAAACCACAGTTCTCCAATCATCCATAGAATTCCAAAAGGAAAATAACTTCATTTCTAACATTTGAAAAAGCTGATATTAAACCAAAAATGTTGCAGCAGCAGCAATGAACAGACAGCTTTTAGGCCTTTTTCAGCTATCAAAAAGTAACAGAACCTCTCCCTAGATGCTACCACCCCTCCCTCACCACTTAAAACCCACAGTTTATTCTTTTGCCAACCATTTTTTAAAAGCCTACATACATACTGTGGCCAAATCCTGAAGATCTTACCAATATTTATCAGTAATTTAATATATATTATAAACCATTGTGACAATGCCTCAATTGTCTCTAGTTCTTTTCATTGGAACTCAAAGTGCTTTAAAACATGGGTCAGCATCTTCGATCTCATTCATTTTATACAGAGAAAAAACTGAGGCTCAGGGAAGTGAAGTAACTTGTCAAGCAGACCAGTGGCAAAGCTGAAAGCAGAACCCAGATCTTCTGTGTTTCAGCTTATGGCTCTATCCTCTGGACACCACTATTCCCCACAGAGTCTCAATGGAGTCTACAGATGATTTGCCCAAGCAGGAACTGATAAGGGTTGGCATACTGAATACCACTTTTCCTTAATCCCAGAAAAATATCTGTATTAGGCCTGTGCAAAGTGGCAAGTATCCGATTCGGATTCAGATTTGGCCCATTCGGAGGGATAGTTCACTGTCCCGATTCGATTCAGCCGATTCAGATCTGAAGATTCGGTGCCGATTTGGAGATTCAGCCATAGAACAAACAGGCAGAAGTCCTTGAGGATGCTGGACGCAGCTGCCTCCAGCTGGTAAGCCTGTTGTGGTGGGCGGAGGGGGGAGGGAAGGGGCATGGGTGGGGCGCAGATCAATGCCCCCACAGCGAGGGAGGGATTAGGGCTGGGGCTTGGACAAGTGGCCAGCCAGGGTGGGGAGGTGCAGGACTTGGGAGGGGCCTCCCACCACTGCATGCTGCTGCATGCTGCTGGTCCAGGAGGGCACGGGAGCGGGCATGTGCCCCTGGATTTGCACGGGGCAGGCTGGGCTGGGCTGCACTCTGGACAGGCAGTGGAAGGTGCTGGGAGTGGGGGCTATACCCTCCCACTGCTTGCCCAGCTTCCTCACCCCTCCCGGACAAGCCACAGCTTCACCCCGTCACGCCCTGGTTGGGCGAGCAGCAGCAGGGCATGGGGGCAGGGGCATGCACCTGGACTGGGGAGAGGCCGGTGGCAAGTACCATGAGGAATTTTAGGGTGGGTGCAGCCCTCCCATGGGCCCCACTCCACTGTGCTCTGCAGGGTGGGCGGAGCCAGGGCTGTGCTCTGGGCTGCGGCTGGGGCTAGCCACCAGGAGCACAGCCCTGGCTGCACCCTCCCCGCAGAGCACAGCCTGGCAGTCGGTGGCTGGGGCTAGCCTCCCCACCCAGTGCTGCCCAGCCCAGCCTGCCCTGTGCAGATCCAGGGGCACATGCTTGCTCCCATGCCCTCCTAGACTGGTGGCGCGCAGTGGCAGGAGCATCCCCTCCCTGAGTCCAGCGCCCCCACTGCCCCAGCTGGGCAGCTTGTCCCTGCCCCAGCCTCAATCCCTCCCTCACTGTGGGGGTGTTTGTTCCCCTCGCAACCACAACAGGCTTACCAGCCGAAGGCAGCTGTGTCCAGCATTCTCAACGACTGCTGCTTGTTTAGTCTAAGCCCAAATCTCCAAATTGGTGCTGAATCTCTCCAAATTGATTTGCAGGCATCCAATTTGATTCGGAGTTTTTAATGGGTCTCCCAATCTGAGTTGGATTTGGAGATTTGGTCGTCAAATCGGGCCGAACCTCCAGTAAATCAAATCGGCTACCAAAGCTTTACACAGCCCTAATCTGTATGCCTAAGTGAGTACCGTATCTACGTGAGCTCATTTCTGTCATCCTTCTCCTCCTTCTTGCTGTCCCTATTCCTTTTATCTCTCTGAAACCTGCTTGCCTCTGTGTTCATAGGCAGCATCCCTGATAGTTTATATGTTATTGTCATCACACACTGGACACGCTCCATGCTGGGAGACTAACATCGTTGCTGTCTGCCTGTCAGAGAGAAACACATACCGGTCTCTTGACTTTCCGCAGAGCAGTGGGCCAAAATGGAATACCCCTGTGCTCGTGACATACTGTTTGAAGATGATGTCATCAGGTTTCACACACTTCTTCCGGTGGGGAAATACCACCCTGGAAGAGAAAAGTAGATGAGTGAGGAGCTGTGGAGTCCAACAAGCCTGGAACTAGAGCTCCTTTGAACAACTCTGAGAGAATATTTTCTTTTTATTGAAATTTGCTGAATTATCAGAATTAAACTGTTGCATAGAGATGGATCAACTGTGAGGAAGTTCTGCCAGAAGGTGGACAAGGCCCAAAAGAACCGGCCCAGCTTTTGCTACTTGGCTCCTCAGCAATCCAGCTGTTAGGGAGGCAAGGGTCTGAAAGCCCTGGGAGCTCCAGCAGCTCCTCAGCAGCCCAGGCTGCCAGGGCACCCAGGATGGCTGGCTCTAGGGCCTTTCATAGATAATTTTACATATCAAACCACTCCACAAGATGGAATTGCCTTGTCTGCCCAGCGGTCCTTGTAAGAGTCAGCAATCTGTGAAAAGTTCAATCAAAGCAATGCTCTTCACAGAGGATGATACCTACTGCCTTCCTCCACTCTATTTGCCCTCTGTCTCACTGAGAGACATTTCACCTCTCTTAATACACATCCCTCTCCCCAAAATGTTTATGAACTGGCATTGTCCTGGAGCATATGGCCATGGAGCACATCTGTCCTGTAAAAAAGGACCACTCAGTCTTCCATGCAAGGTCCATCTTTTTCCACACAGTAATACTCTCATGTCTGTTCTCTGCTCTCCAGCCTGTGCATTTATTATTCAGCATATGATTTGAAAATGCATTAGTCAGATATGATGCATTAAATGGTGTAGGCCAGACCTCTTTATGCCCATCTAAACTGGTTAAACTATGGTGGCTCCTGAATCTGATCAATACAAGGCTAAACTATGCAACATAAGGAGAAGCTAGAAAGGAAAGGAAGGGGGCAGACACCAGCTTTGGACTTGAGTGCTATGAGTTCAACCTCCTGCTCTGCTACAGACTGGCAGTGTGCCCTAGGGCAGGTCATTTTATCTCGTGCCTCAGCTCCCAACCTCTACAAAGGAGTAACAGCACTGCCCTGCCTCATTTTGAAGCTCAGATCCTGGGACCATGTAAGTAGTTAAATGGGTTTTCCTGACTTCAGATTATCCAAGGCTTCGACTCAGTAATGGAGATTGGCTACAATTAGCTCACCAAAGCTACAATTTTTAACCTTGTTGGATACACCTCAGTCACACTCAGATTCCTTTCACCCTATGTAAATCCACCCACTGGGTGTGTCTAGATGAGATGCTTAATTGCACAGTAGCAGTTTACTATGCAGTAAGTGCATACATCTATATGTGTGCATCCTTACTGCACAGTAAAACCACTAATTTATGCATGATTAGTTACTGCACGGTAACGCACCTGTAGACATGACCTGGGAGCAAATTTGCTTCCAGGTCAGCCTTGCCACTAGGGGGCCGGCCTCAGCCTAGCCCCAGGGCTCTAGGCTGGGAACCTGTCCTGCCCAAGGGCTGGGCTACCTCTATGGCAGTTTCTGCCTTAGGCCTTTAAAAGCCTACAGGCATTTTGAGCGCTAGGGCACACCAGCAGGGAGCCTGAGGCCATTCCAGGCCCTTATGTCCCTCTGGGCAAGCTGTAGGCCAGCTGTCCCAGCCTGCCTGCACCCCGGTGCTGCTGCCTGGCATTACAGTGCCGCATGCCTGCCAGGCCCATGCTGTCCAGGCCTGCAAGTTGCTTCAGGCTCTAGCCAGGCCTGCCAGCCCTCAGGCCCAGCTGCAGGCAGCTTCTGGCTGCTGGGGCCAACTCCACCTACCTGCAGCCCACCCCCAGCAGCCTGCTCCAAGCCTGCAGGTGCTGCAGGGCATTGCCTTAGCTGCATGATTGTCACTCCCATGTTAGGCCCCTGCGCTGGGCACTGCAGGCAGCTGGCCAGGCCCCAAAGCACAAGGACAGCTGTGCGGAGGCCCAGAGAGCTGGAGTGGGACTGACCCATAATGGCCTCATCATTGCTGCTGCCCATACTCATGTCTGCCACCCGGGACCCCAACTGGTCATAGGAGGAGACTGGCAACCTCATGGCGCTGTGGGATGAGGCAGAGGTGCAGTGCCAGTTCGAGCTGGGTGGGCACTCCAATGTCCACGTCTATGAGGGGCCATCAGGCCGGATGTGGAAGCATGCACACAACTGGTTGGCGCAGTCATGCCACTTAAAGATCAAGGCCTTGCGGGCACAGTGGGTTGCCATCACTGACCACAATTGTTGGTCGGGGAGTGTCCGCAAGTCCATGCCATTTATGCAGCAACTGATGGACATCCTTATGCCCCAGGACCCAGGCTGCAGCCGTGCTATCTACAGCAGCACGGGCAACGTGCCCAAGCCCCTGACCTGGTCTCCCCGCCTGCACTCCTCTGGCCCCAGTAGGTGGGGTCTACCTCCAGGGCGGCCTTCTCAGTGGTGGATTTGTCCACACTAAACAGGTGGCTGATGTACCGCAGGGTGGCGGGCGTAGACAGTTTGAGCAGGGCAAGGGCCAGCTGGGGTCTGTGGGGAGGGGAAGCTTGGGTGTCCTCCCGCTCCAAGTGGCCTGGGTCATCCTGAATGCCTCCAGCCACTGCTCATTATCTCAGGTGTGGTGGACGATGTGCCGTCATCAGTTCTGGCTGGCCTGGAAGGCCCAGAGGTGGTGCAGCTGGAGGCCCAGGAGGGTGAGGGTAGCCCTGGCAGTGGCATCCTGGTGCCTGTCATTGGCGTCCCTGCTGGGGTCTGGCTAGGCAGACAAGGTTGATGCGGTAGGTACGCGGTGGCAGCCCTGGGACAATACATGGTGGGTGGGCAGCAGGGAAGTGGCTGGCCAGAAAGCAGCAAGGGGGCTGCCTTTTCAAGAGGCTGCCACCAGGGGGAGCTGGGAGCTCCGCCTGGTGGCAGCAGGGACCCACTGCAGGGCCCTGGGAAGCAGGAACAGATTAGGTGCCAATCTGATGTTCTAGTAGGTTAGCACCCAGGAGCAGGGACATGATTTAGGATGAAGGCAGAGCTTCCATTTAACTATTCCTGGTACATTACTTTTTATCCTTTTGTTTTTTTGTCTGCTGACTGATATGTGAACTGCAGTAATTTAACCCCCCTAAATGCCCTTAGAGTTCTGTCCAAGGGTTGTATATGCAATACATGTTGGTACATGGGTCTGTGTCTAGAAGGGCTCAGAGCAAGTGTGATGTGTGTGGGGGGAAGCTGTAATGTGCTGTCTAGTTTAGCAGTCCAGATTTCATTTTATCTTCCAGAGAATCTGTTAAGGAAACCATCATAGAAATTTTACTGTGAGCATGTAGGTACTTACCTGGGGTCCTGGCTGATGGTAGGATAAGTGCATATACCCCTGAGGTAAATCTGATACTGACGGCATGTGCCCAAGATCTCAAAGTTCAAGGTCTGATCAAATTGCCCTGGGACAATGGAGGAAAAATGTATCTTCAGGGTCACTTCTCCATGAGCAGGTACTACCCAGCGGAAGCTGCTCAACCTGGTGGTTACAGAAGAAGCTTCTGACATTTCATAGGGTTAAGACACCAAGAAAGACAGGGTAACTCATGAAACCTAACACAACAGGTATCACAGCCAGCTACGCTTAGGGACCAAGGCCTGACACTTGAGAAGGACATCCCCACTCAAGCACCTGAAGACCATGCAATATCTGTGTAGCAGATTCCTGCTATGTGATGTACTCCCTTGAAGCCGACCAAGAAATGACCACTGGAAAGCACAGCTGCTCCCTTCCTCAGTGGTATTAGCCGCAAGGAATATATCACACCAGTTCTAAAACAATTGCTCACTGTTTGCTTTTGGGTGCAACTCAACGTGTTTGCTTTGGGTATGAGACCCTCTCTATATCCCTGTGCTGGAGCACACTAGGCTGTATCACTTGGTAGCTCACCTGAGGAACTTTTCCTGGGACTGTCCCCCACTCATGGTGCTTTGGTTTAGGTCAGTCAGAGGTGTCAGTGGTCCGGGGGCTGTTCCTGGAAGGCCCTTCCTGCTGCGACCTGTGCTGCGCTTATCCTTTTGAGCCTCACGACTGGGCTCTGCTTTGTCCTTCTTCTGTCGGCCTTTGGTTGGAGTGGCCTGTTCCTCCTGTAGCCCAGTTCAATGGAGGAAGTGACAGTAAGAAGTGACTCAGGGGACTCCAAAACACAAGCAGCATAATACATTACTGAGCCCTCATAGTACATGGCCAAGCATAACAGCACTGATGGATAAGGAAAGCCTAGAGCAGATTCAGAACCCTCACTAGCCCACAGTCATGATTAAACAGTAGGAGTTGCTGCACAGGGTCATCCCTGAGATAAGGCCTTGCCCTTAGTAGCCAGTGAAACAGATAACAAGTAACGAGTGCCCATTCCACATCAGAATAATGGCTTCTCCGTGCCACTTAGGTTAAAGCCTTTATTGCTTGGTGGGTTTTTGTTTTTGTTTTTTTTAATTTT
>NW_017728998.1:45297911-45317191 GCF_001723915.1 Gavialis gangeticus
AATAATGGCTTCTCCGTGCCACTTAAGTTAAAGCCTTTATTGCTTGGTGGGTTTTTGTTTTTGTTTTTTTTAATTTTACCATGGAAACCTCTCTATACCAAATGCCTGCAAAATCCTAACCATAACAATAACGCTCACAGGCTTGCTTTTGTCACTTTTCATTCTTTGTAATCTCCTCTTCCAATCCCATCCCCTCCTTTATTGAATGACATTGACTGAACAGAGCTGAAATTCAATTTGTCATTTATGTAAAGGGAAATTGGAGAAGAAGAGGTCTTTTTTGTTTGCTAAGGCTCACATTCAGGTTCACAAGGCAGTACTAAACCTCAAAGCAAACGAGGGAGCTATGGTTCTTTAAAGATACTAATGGTAAGGGCAGGTAAATAGGAAACAACTGAGCCAACTATTTTTAGAAACAGGCCCAGGTAACCACATGCCTCCTCTGTGTGCACAATTCTATGCATGGAGCATCAAATCAGCTGCTTGTGTAAGTGACTGGTCACAAGTGCCAGAGGTCAGCTGTGTGTGCTATCGTGGAACTGCATAAGCGAGTCTGCTGCACAAGCACTCTTACCCTTCCAGAAAATACATGCTTTTAAATTTAGCAGGGTTAGAGAGAGTGGTGCCAGTCCAGACCCTCCTAGATGCAGGACCATGTCATTGCTCCATTGCTGAATCCCTTTATGTTTAGGTTTTGCAGCTCCCCTGACCCTTCACTTCTCTCCTAACATGCCCTTCTGCAAAGAAAACAAAGCAATGTTGCCATCTGTACTTGTACCTTCATTGTAGGGACAGAGATGGTCGCATCTGCATTGCTTTCAGCATCCTTTTTTTCTTCCTCAATACTCATATCTTCTGGCACAATGAAGGCAAAGTGTTTGAGAGCTTCTCCTGCCACAGGGGCCGCCCGTCTCTCCGGGTAGGAAATCACAGAGAAAAAGGCAGTAGGAGGAATCGGTGGCCCTGAGGGACCCAGCCCCAAGCCATCTAGGATCTAAGCCATGAGAAAGTCTTTTATTAATGTCTGTCATCAATCTCAAACTCTTTCTTCCAAAAAACCAGTATGGGAGTACTAAATTGCTGTAAAGGGGACTGTAATGAGAAATGACTTCTTTCATTGCAGAAATACAGGAAAAAATCCTGAGAAAGCTCTTCTGGGAGGACTAAGAGAAAAAAATCCTTCCCATAGTAAGGTAGCTGGGAAAAGTCACAGGCAACAACGTTTCTGTAATCTGCCCTGCTTTTGTGCCAAGTGTACTATTTTTGTGCTATTGGTTAATTCTTTCTGAAAGAAGCATACAGGACACAAGGACAGAAAACAGGGTAGGAGAGAACATACAGAGATGAACATAAGGAAAATAATGACAGGAAAGTAAAAAAAGGAGGAATAGTGGGGAATGAAAATGAAAAAGGAACAGTAAAGATTGGAATACTAATAATGTTCCTATGATCCTATGACATCACCAAAGATGTAGCTGAGGAGTTCAGACTGCTCCCAGGCATCACTGCCATTGGGCAGAGTGGGAAACAGAGGCAGAGTAAAGTTAAATGATTTGCTATGTTCTCAACTATGCAAGGAGCTGAGACCCCGCTCCTCCCAATCAGATTCTCCTGGGGGTACTAGAATTTTTTAAGTCTGGGTCTGCAGCTGCAGCACCTGGCGGCCAAAGTCTGGGTGTTACAGCTGTGCATGGCTAAGGGTGAGATCATGTTCCAGAACCCACTACTACCTGCTGTCTCTCTTCACATGAAACAAATTTACCTGCTCTATTTCAGGTAACCTGCCACTCTCTAGGATCCTCTTCCCACTGGATTCCTCAGAGCTCAGCACCTGGAACTCCAGGCATGGCACCCCCACATCCTTCTTTCCTTCCTGGTCTTTGTCTGCTCCTTCCACTACTTCCTTCTCCAGCCCAAACACCCTGGAGTCTTCTAGGGCTTTTAGCTTTTCCAGCCGCTCCTTCTCTGCTCTCTCCTTCTCCAGCCGCTCCTTCTCTGCTCTCTCCTTTTCCAGTCGTTCCTGACGCTCCCTTTCCCTGTCCTTGCGGCCCTTCCGACCTGATGGTGCCTGACGCTGATCTTCTGCTTCATGCTGAGTCTCATCAAGATTTGGGGGTGGCAGCAGAATGCCTTGTGCCCGGTCCCAGAGCAGCAAAATCTGGGTAATGTCCTTCTGTGCAGCATCATAGACCTTAAACCTCTGGGCCAAACTCTTTTCACTGTCACTCAGCACCTCTTTTTCCATTTCCTCCTGTTCTGGGATGGGAGGAGGCAGTGTCCCTGGCAGGACTACCTCCTGTAGAGTGAGTTTGCTCCTCTTTTTCTTCTCCTCCTTGTCATTTGAAACAGAATCAGGACGATCTTTCGTGGACACTTTCCTTTCTACTCCTTCATTCAGCCTGAAGTCTGATTTATTGGTAGTGGACTGAGCAGCAACCTGCAAAGTCAGCATCACGGGAAAGGAGGCAAGCATGTTCATTACTAACTTAAATTCTGTAAGATTACACTTTGTATTGCTCTAGTGCTCAGAAGCCCCATTCTTGAACCTGGGAGGGAATCTCTTTCTTCCCCTTTTCTGCTACGTGTCAGGGTTTTCTTTAGGCCTTCCTCAGAGCATTAGGTGTTGGCTGCAGCCAAATCTGAGGATTTTGACTTGAGTGTGCCAATGTGCCTGCTGGGACCTGAAGCTGGAGGTTCCTGGCTAGAACGTCCTGTCCCTCTGCTCAGGGCCAGATAGATCACCATATATAGAGTCAGGAAGAAATTTTACCTCATGGTCAGATTGGTACGAACCGTGGGGGGTTTTGCCTTCCTCTGTAGTGGGGGGCATGGCCCTCTACCTGGCATCTCTTGAGTGTGTATTAACAACTTTTTACAGAAGCAGGATATTGGCTGCCATGATCCCCCTGATTTATCTATGGCAGGTTCAGATGTTATGTCTTGTGTTGCACCAGAGTTGATGGTAATTTTACTAAGAGGTTATATTATGGATTTGTATAGGATATTTTGGTTAGGGATGATCCTGTCTCAGGGAGGGGCTTGGATTAAATGACCTATGGAGGCCCCTTCTAGCCCTACTTCTCTATGATTTCTGTGTGCCTCATGGTGTCAAATACTAAACAAAACCACAGAATCCCATCCCCAAAGACTTACAATTTAGTTCACTTAATATAGAAATTTCCCACAACAAGGGCGCGAGAGTGCCCTGCATGACATCCCCTGCCAAATTAGTCCTTACATGGGGAAATTACTTCTTTCTCCAGTTTTCATGATCATGTGAAAGCAATGAGGCTGACAGTCTGGACAAGATCAGCCCTATGACAAACCATCCTCTCTTCTAGATCAGGATTAATATACTTTGATACAAAAATGCCAAAGTGCTAAACATTAAATGTCCTGAGTGCTAAATGTACAGCACAGGCCTGAGTTATTTTCCACTGCTACTTCAGCCAGCCAATCCTGGATCAGGCTCCAGATCTCCCCTTATTTTAGAAATGAACAATACCTCTGCATTAGGTCTGAATCTTCCTGCAGCACTCAAAAATGCTGACTTCAGCAGGCTCAGGGCATTAGTAGGGAAGGTGATGTGGGACCAGGGACAGAAGGTGAATGGGGTGCACAAAGAGTGGTTGTTCCTCAAGGACATGATCCTTGAAGCACAAAAGAAAATTGTTCCCATGAAGATGAAAGGTAGCAGAAGGGCTGGTAAGCCCTCCTGGCTCAATAGAGACATTGCAGTCCTCTTGAAAAAGAAAAAAAGAGGTGTACACACAGTGGAAGCTAGGGACAGTCCTCAAGAAGGACTATACAACAGTGGTTCACACTTGTAGGGAAATTATTAGGAAAGCTAAGGCAGCAACTGAGTTTAAGTTAGCCAAGGGAATCAAGGACAATAAGAAGTCCTTCTTTAGGTATGTAGGGAGCAGAAGGAAAATAAATGGAAGTGAGGGGTCCCTGATTAACACCTTGGGATAGCTGGTAATGGACACTCAGGAAAAAAGTGAACTCCTGAATGACCACTTTGCTTCAGTATTTCACCGGACCAAGGGGAAAGACAAGCGAGATAAGGATCACAGGTGGCACTGTGAGAATGATAGCCTTCTCACTGTGGATGCTGATCTGGTGCAAAACCAGCTAGAAAAGCTAGACATTTATAAGTCAGCAGGACTAGATGAACTTCACCCAAGAGTGCTGAAAGAGCTGGCTGAGGTCATTGTGGAACCCCTGGCAAAGCTCTTTCAGAATTTGTGGTGCACAGAGAAGATCCCTGAGGACTGGCAGAGGGTCAACATTGTGCCCATCTTCAAGAAGGGGAAGAGGGAGGACCTGGGCAACTACAAGCCAATCAGCCTAACCTCCATCCCAGGGAAAATCCTGGAAAAACTCATTAAAGAATCTATGTGTGATACATTAATTGAGGGTAAGATTCTGAATGACAGCCAGCACGGCTTTGTTGTGGGTAGGTCTTGTCTTACCAACCTCATCTCCTTCCAGAAACAGGTCTCTTGCCACCTGGACATGGGAGAGAAGGTTGACATTATATACCTAGACTTCCAAAAGGCTTTTTATCTACTATCCCACGATATCCGTGTGGAAAAAATGGAAGATTGTGGGCTCAGCTGCTCAACAGTTCAGTGGGTGGAAAACTGGTTGCATGGTAGGACCCAGAGAGTTCTCATGAATGGATCTGTGTTGTCCTGGCAAGAAATGGCCAGTGGTGTCCCTCCCTCAGGGGTCCATGCTTGGGCCGGTGCTTTTCAACATCTTTATCAGTGATTTGGATGTGGGGGTGAAAAGCTTGCTGGCCAGGTTTGTGGGCAACATTAAGTTATGGGGGAGTGTGGCCATGCCTGAAGATAGGCTGCAGATACAGGTGGACCTGGACAGGCTGGAGAGTTGGGCAGACTGGACCCAAAGGAAGTTCAACACTCAGAAATGTAAGGTGCTCCGTCTGGGGGCAAACAATCCCCAACATACCTACAGGCTTGGTGGCGACAATTTGACTTGCATCACAGCTGAAAGGGACCTAGGGGTATTGACTGACCATCCTATGAACATAAGCTGGCAGTGCGATGCTGTGGCTATCAGGGCAAACAACATGCTGGCATGCATTAACCATTGCATCTCATGCAAAACTAAGGGAGTGATACTCCCACTGTATTCTACATTGGTGAGACCACAGTTGGACTACTGTGTCCAGTTCTGGGTGCCACACTTCAAGAAGGCTATGGAAAAACTTGAGAGGGTCCAGAGAAGAGCCACTTGGATGATCAGGAACTTGCAAGACAAGCCATACAAGGAGAGGCTGAGGGACTTGGGCCTCTTTAGCCTACAGAAGAAAAGGCTGAGAGGGGACTTGGTAATGGCTTACCACTACATCTCAGGAGTACATCAAGAACTTGGTGAACAACTGGTCACCAGGGTGCCCCTGGGGAAGACCAGGAGCAATGGATACAAACTCCTGGAAAGTTGCTTCAGGCTCAATTCCAGGAAAAATTCCTTCACAGTCAGGGTGTCCAGACTGTGCAATAAACTCCCTCCAGTGGTGGTGCAGTCACCTACCCTGGAAATCTTCAAAAGGAGATTGGACAGTCACCTCACTGGGGTCACTTGACCCCAGTTGTCTTTTCCTGCCTAGTGCAGTGGGGCTGGACCCGATAATCTACCAGGTCCCTTCCAGCCCCTAACAAGCTATGAACAGTACCTCTGCATCAGGTTTGAATCTTCCAGCAGCACTAGCTGTGGTGGTTTTCTTTTCTTCCTAGAAGCTGGTTCTTTCAGAATACAAATTAATTAAATAATTTTATTAATGTAGATGAGTCTATTGCATCAGCTCAGCTACTGCCCATGAGCAAAACAATAAGAACACTGATACAAATGTTAACTGAAATCCTAAACAGCTCTCACAAACTGAAAGAGAAACTCAGCCTGCCTGAATAGCTACAAATCTTTAGAGGCTCATTTTCAGAGGTGATCAGCAGCTATGAAATCAACAAGAGGTCTAGGTGCCCAGCATCTCTGATTACTACTGTAAGTCTAGCCCTGAATGTAAAATGAGTTAGGTGCAATCAAGACCATTGGGGAAAAAAATCCCAGATTGGGTAGTTGTCCAATGAGAATATCCTGTTTCCAACCCAAAAAATGGTGACAGTCCACACATTTGTATATGAGCATACTAGATGTCAAGTGGTAAAATGGAGAGAGATGCCAATTAACATACCAGGACCTAAAAACCTGTTCAAACTCCTGGGTCAAAACTGACATATGGAACTGCACCTAGAGAAGAAATGGAAGCCAGGACAATCTCTGGAGAACCCTTGTTACATGGTCTGATTAGGAAATGCCACTGAGTGTGTAAACAGCAGGACTGAAGTTTCCCAGGAGACAGTCCTGTTTATTGTTCATTCCCAGCTACTGGTCCCTGGGAACAGCAATATCTGAGTGACCGAACTTCAAGTTGCTGTGGTGCTCAGTTGTTCCAGTGATGGGAACAATGCAGCAGATAAGGTCCATGAGGTAGAGGTAAGGATCTTTGTTAATGTAGCTGTGTACCTGCTTGCTTCCAAGCTGGCTTTTCTTTCCTGAGGGCTCATCTTTTTCTTTGCTTATCTCCCTCTTCCATCGCTTGCTCTTCTTCTTCATCTCTTCCTCCTCTCGCAGGCGCTCAAGCTCTTGTTGCTGCCTCTTTTCCTCAAGTTCTCGAGCCAGCTTCTCCATCTCCCTTTAACAGAGCAGACAGAAAATGTATAGTAAGACGGCCTTTGTACACACAACAAAATTGGCCTTTAAAGCGGCTTAATTGTCCTTCTGTGCTGCTTTAATGATGTTATTATTTACATGCTTGGTGGCATATTCCGCTTTAATGGCATTGCTGTTTACACACTCAGTAGCGTATTCTGCTTTAAATAACTTTGTTACATAGCAAGGTAAAACCCATCTGAGGTGTTTTAGTTCGCTACATAACAAAGTGCAATGGTGCACAGGGCACTGAAAGCCAATGTGCTCGGGGAAGCTTGGGCTTGGTGGGCTTCCAGAACCCCATGTACTGTCCCCACCACCTTCTCATACCACCAGCACACCCAGCCATCTTTCCGTCACCTTACCACTATGCCCCAGGGGCAAACTAGTTGTTCTCAGGCAGTCCCAGGAGGCAGGGATGGTGCACGGGGTACTGGAGCTTGTCTGCCTCTCCCACGCCCGGGAGGGGCAGGGGGTGGGCGACGATCTGTCAGTGGGCTGAGCATTTCCTGAGCTGCAGGGGACCCCGGTGCTTCCCTCTGTGGTGGTGGTGCCCCCCAGACAGCACCTGCCTGCTGGCACCTGGCCTGGGTGGTCCCAGGGGGGGGGGATGTGCCACCATCGTGGAGAGAAGCTCCGGGCCCTGCACAGCTCAGGCAGGCTCCGGGAGAAAAAACGAAAAAGAAAAAAGATCAGGCTCCTTGCCGCTTTTCTTTTTAATTCAGTTGAGTTTGTCTGCATGAGCTGGCACTGGGTTGCACAGCCCCTGAGCTGCATGGGGCCTGGTGCTTCCCTCTGCGGTGGCAGCACCCCCTGGGACTGCCTGGGCCAGATGCCACCTGGGGGGCACTGCCACTGCCCACACAGCTCAGGGACCACTCGGCCCACCGGCAGCTTGCCTTCCCCCCTCTCCCCTCCTCGCTGCAGGAGATGCAAGTAGGATCTAAGGTTCGGGCCCCCTAACCCTTGTGTACATGAGATGGGGCTTTAGTTCAGTTTAGTTCTCCCTAAATTGAAATGGTGGGTTTTTCAAAGCCCACCGTTTCAGTTTAGGGAGAACTAAACTGAACTAAACCCCTGCCACATGTACAAGAACCCATAGGCTCTAAAGTGTCTATCACCCTGGGAAATGTGTGCTTTTCAGCAAGAGTCTGGTCTTGTGGACCCAATCCACTGACTCCAAGGCTGGAAGCGACTATCAGATGATCCAGGCTGACTTATTCTAAGCATGTATTTGAAGCCAGAGTAACAGAGCTGTTCAGGCTAGAGTTAAGCACATGCCTAAGCTCTCTCTTGAACATGAATTCTTTCCTGAAATGAAATCTAATTTTCCATTTTGCACACCCTAGGCTATCATTAGCTCTTCTGGCTCATGCCACTAAAGAGAAGTTGATGAAACTGGAATTGCAAAAATAGCACTGTAAGAACTTAACCTAGTTTGAGGATAACATCTCAGTTAAGCCATTATAGTTCATATGCAGGCTTGCAAAGACATAAGATCTCTCTGTGCCTCAAGGACAATTATCACTGAATTTTCATTGTAGTCTTTAGTTCAGCATTATTAAAATATGGTAGTGATGATGAGGACACCTAGCTCTGCCTAATCTGTTTCTTCAGTGGATCTCAGCAGTACCTTACAGTATAATGAGACCTGTTCTACCACTGAGGAGATGGTACTGATGCACAGTGAGGTGAAAACCAAGGTTACCTAGAAATCCAGTAACAGCTGGGTAGAAACCTAGGTGTCCTGAGACCCTGGCTACAACTGGAGAAAGCAGAGGGCCCTTTGAGCAATACTGGTTTCCTCTGGTATGAGAGCAGAGTCTCTGTACCTCACTCTTGGGAGCTATAGCTCTTGCATTATGACCCAAAAAGAGAAACTGAAGTTCCCACTGCCACTTGTGATGGATACTTGCTCCTCACAGCTTACACATCAGAACAAAGACTCCTGTTTCATTGGACCCACAAGCCAACTGTAAAATGGGTTATTCCCAGTGTCACAGCACAGGGCAATGTTAACAGAAAAGGAACAGAGGGCATGTACCAAAAGATCCTCCCTGGAGATGGGGCAGTAAAGAAGTCCTGTTCTAGGAAGCTAAGCTACTTTGAAGCCATTGAGAAAAAGTTCACAAACCTCCTTTTCCGCTCCCGTAGGGCCTGAAGCAATTCATTATCAAACTGAATTTTCTGTTCCTCAGTGAGGGCATCATATTCTTCCTCATCCATCTCCTGGAGACGAGCCTTTTCTCTTGCAATAGCTTCCTTCTTTTCCCATTCTTCAACACAGAGCAAAGATAGAAACAATTAACCAGCTGAAACTATAGTTTAGTGTGCAGGATAGACTGAGAGGATCTAAGTTTCTTCTCTGGTAGTAGCTTGTACTCCAGCTAGAGTCCCTAAGAACATGTATCCCTAAAGTTTGAATCCTACAGCATTTACCTTATTACACTACATACATTATGAAATTCAATCCCAGAGCCATCATGGGAGCTACAGATATCAATGCTGGGAAAGGTAGCAGGTTGCTGACATTGTGATGCAAATGAGATATCCAATGAGATGCCGCCCCACCAGGAACACTCTGACTTCCTGTATTTTCACTGAAGAATCAGAATTTTCCGTTTTAAATATTTTTGTGTCTATTCTCAACACAATTTTCCCAGAAAGGGGAAAGCAAAAAGTGTTGTGACCAGATCTACTAGAGATGCCAAAACTGACACATGGATGTATGTGTGAGAGCACATCCTTCTTACCTTCCTGCTCTATCTTGGCCTTCTCCCTGGCTTTCATGGCAACATAATCCTGGAACAGGTTCACGAAGAAGATGTACCGCCGGTTGTTGATAGCTTTGAGTAAGCAGAGGAGAGCAGAAGACATACTACGTGTGAAGAGAGTCTCGAGTCCATCAAATACCACACCCCGATAGCAGTCACTCAGCTGTGAATAAAGATCAAAAGGGCAATTAAACTAAATATAAGACATAGAGACACAGTATCCTCATTTGGTAAAAAGATCTGCTCTGATGTGAAAGCACATTAGCAGGCATCATCACTGGCACATCTTCTAAATTAGTTATTTCATACTCCTGCTGGAGACCATGTGGTGTACCTTGATTTTAGCAAGGCTTTTGGTACCATCTCCCACATCATTCTCACAGGCAAACTAGGGAATTATGGGCTGGATGAGTAGACTGTAAGGTGGACAGAAAACTGGCTGGAGCATCAGGCTCAGAGAATAGTAATCAATGGCTCAATGTCTAGCTGGCAGCAGGTATCAAGTGGCATCCCCCAGGGAGTTGGTCCTGGGGCTGGTTTTGTTCAATGTCTTCATCAGTGACCTGGAAGATGGCATACAGAGCAGCCTCAGCAAGTCTGCATATGAGACGAAGCTGGGGGTAGTAGTAGATACATTGGAGGGTAGGGCTAGGATCCAGAGGGACCTAGATAAATTGGAGGATTGGGCCAAAATGAATCTCATGAGGTTCAGCAAGGACATGGGCAAAATTCTGCACTTAGGAGGGAACAATGCCATGTACCAGTACAGACTGGGGTCTGACTGGCTGGGCAGCAGCTCTGCAGAAAAAGACCTTGGGGTTACCGTAGATAATAAGTTGAATATGAGCCAACAGTGTGCCCTAGTTGCCAAGAAAGCTAACAGCATACTGGATTGCATTGGTAGGTGTGTTGCCAGTAGGTCAAGGGAAGTAATTATTCTCCTCTATTCAACACTAGTGAGGTCACATCTGGAGTACTGTGTTCAGTTTTTGGCCCCTCACTACAGAAAGGATGTGGACAAATTGGAGAGAGTCTAGCGGAAGGCAACAAAAATGGTGAGGGGGCCGGGGAACATGACTTATGAGGAAAGACTGGGGGGACTGAGTTTATTTAGTTTAGACAAGAGGAGACTGAGAGGAGACTTAATAGCAGTCTTCAACTACCTGAAGGGGGTTTTGAAAGTGGATAGAACTAGACTGTTCTCAGTGGTGGCAGATGACAGAACAAGGAGCAATGGTCTCAAGTTGCAGCAAAGGAAGTTTAAGTTAGATATTAGGAAGAATTTTCTCACTAGAAGGGTAGTAAAACACTGGAACAGGTTACCCAGAGAGGTGGTGGGAGCTTCATCCTTGGGAGTTTTCAAAACCCAGCTAGACAAAGCTTTGGGTGAGATGATCTAGTCGGGGCTGGTCCTACTTTGAGCAGGGTGTTGGATTAGATGACCTCCTGAGGTCCCTTACAACCCTTACTTCCTATGATTTAAGCTTACCTTGGAAATAACCCATTCTCTTTCTCTCCCCCAAATACAACAGAATCCTGACCAACATTTACCCCTTGCCCAGAGAAAGGCCTGACACACCTGCATCCTTTCCGAGAGGATCTCCACCAGTAAGTCATCAGGAAGTATACAGCTCATCAGGCCAACCTCTCCTGCTACACTGGCACTGATGCTGAGCCGTCGCTGGATAGGAGCACTGGGAACTGGGCTGGAGGGAACCTGCAGTGTTCACCACCACAGAAGGAAAAGAAGCTTCAGAAAAACCATGCAAACTAAGCAGTGGTGTTATCATGTGGGCCAATGTTCATGGGCAGGCTGTCTTGGGGGGAGGGGGAGGGGCCAATTGGGGCGACTGCCCCAGGCCCTGTGCTTCGGAGGGCCCTAGAGAGCCAGGCGGAGCAGCTGCAGTGACTCTGAGCTGCCAACAGCTTCATGTCTGGCCGCTTGGCACCCACTCCCCTGCTGCCGAATCTACCACCGGCTTCCTTGCATCTGCGGGCAGGGCCCCACACAGGCTAATTTGCCCTTGGCCCTGCACCCTGCTTGGGTTGTCTCTGTTCACAGGGGAGCTGAACAAGACCAACAGACTTATTTTCATTGGTGAATGCAAAGGACTCAATCTCCAGAGAAGAAAGCCCAGTGCAATAACCCACTGAGCCAGCACAGCTCTGAGGCAGACTTCTCAGTTTCTCCAACACTGTTAGGAAATGATTGAAAAATCCTTTATTCACTGATGCGGATAGCTTGTTACCTGTGATCCTGTTTGATCTGACTGGTGCTGCTGCTGCTGCTGCTGCTGCTGCTGCTTCTGTGACAGAGATGCATGGCCTTCGGACCTCCCCCTCCCTGTTGCTGTACTTCCCCTATAGCCCCGGGAGGTAACAGACTGTGGCCCAGTTTTACTCTCGGAGCTCTGCTGACTACCCTCGGAAGTGTGCTTGGCCAAAGCCTCAATGCTCAGTCTTGTGCTCAGAGGTGCTGGCACTCCAGAGAGCTCAGTCGACTGACCTGCTAGGATGAAAGACTAGTTCAGCTCCTTGAGGAATAACTCACCACAAACCTGCACAAGAACATCTGCAATGATTACCACTCCTCAAATGTGCAGGAGCCATATGCAAACCCAGTGTGAAGAGGCACTTCATCCAAGTCACCCAAGTTGAGTCTAGTTATATGTTGCTTTGCCTGTCTGCCCACACCAGCTAGTGGAGCTAAGCAAACACATGGAGGAGCATGATGCACCCTCCTGAGGGTGATATCTCCCCCAGCAGAGGATGTACCATCCTCTATATCCTCAAGCACTCCAAGAGGGTTAGGTCCATCAAGCACAAGCTTATTATTAGTATCAGGAAAGGCAACTTGACCATGAAGAAGAAACATCCTTGCCTGAATTTATTTTACTATCAAGCCATAGTATAATGCAGGATGCTGCACTATAAAACCAGAAACTTTTGGTGCTCATATACTATAGTGGGGCACAAAGTAATGAAGGTCCATACCAAGTAAGTTAGGAGAGTAAATTAAGAGAGTACATTTTGTCAACCTTGTGTGGGACCAGGAATCAATAGCCAGCACTGCTTATTATCTGGCCAGAGGGCTGGAGAGCTGAAAGGCACTTCCAAACCAATGCATCTTCCTCCTGCCCCTCTCACACTACAAGGAGCAGAATATATTCCAGCAAGGGGCAAAACAGGGCTAGAGGCAGATCCAGAGGTCGAACAGCAGCATGGCTTCACTCCTTCTTTGGCTGTGCCCCACATGTGCAATGAGCTTTCAGCCTACTGGCACTCCAATGTAGCTCCTGCTAGGAGCTCCCCACTGGTCAGTGTGGGCTCCATTCAGAGTTCCTCCTTTCAAGCAGCTGTGGAGCCTGCTGCTCTTTGCTCTTCTCTGCCCTCCTCCTTTCCTGCCACTGAATTCAGATGCAGGGGAAAGGAGGGGAGCAGCAGCCAGTGACCCCATGCCAGTGAGCTCAGAGCTCACAGCACATGTGGAGCTCCATCGAGAGCTGGTGGGAACTCACTGGCATCCAGGATCACAGACAGGGGCTGCAGCTACAGCCCCTTTCACTGTGTGGCACATTTGTAATGAGCTCTCTTCACTGAGCATGTGCTCTACTGCTGAAGGGGACATGACATCCCCTCATCAAAATCCTGGATCTGCCCATGAATGGAGTTACCTATTTCACTGAAATAAACCAGTCATCCTTCTGTATTAAAAAGCAAGGGATGGAGCCCAACACCTAAGAAGAAGGACATAGGTGGACCCTTTCAAAAGCACAGAGAGCCCATAACAGATTAGTGCCTATGAAGCTGATACAGCTTATGATGCATTTGTGCTGTGGGTAAACTCATGGCTTTTTTTCCAGAGATGTCAACCCAGCACCTTACACCAGCCCCAATTCTTTCACTTTGAAGGACAGTTTTCAAGCAGCACTTTTCACTCAGTGTACATCCAGCTCCCTGCACTAAGCAGGAAAGATAACTGGGGTAACCTGACCCTCAGTTATCCTTCCAGCTTGGTGCAGGGGGCTGGACCCAATGATCTTTGGAGGTCTCTTCTGGCCTTACAATCTATGAATCTATTAATCCTGCACCCTTCCCCCCGCAATGACAGCTCTGAAGGCTCAGAAGCTGAGTAAAGCAAAACACACTTGCTAGATGCACCACAGTTTTGACAGATACAAGTTACAGGGTAATTCCAATCAAATAAATGGAATTGGGTTCATTCTTAGTGAAGGCTTCATCCTGGAGATGAAAAGAATCAATGACAGATTGATGGCAGTGAAACTTTAAATAGAAGGGAAAGTAATTCACATCATCAATGCATATTATTCACAGGTGGGCTGCAACCAAGCAAAAATAAATATAACATTATAACTACATTAGATGCATCTATAGAAGCTCTTCTATTTAATGAAAGGCTTGTCTGAGGAACAGATATGAACACACCTTGATAAATACTGCAGAAAAATTATAAAGATCACAGGGGTTACAAATATGGACAAAAGAATGAGGAAGGAGACAATTTGTTTGGGTATGCAAAGACCTGTAGTCTGCCATTGATAAACATGCTTTTCAAGAAAAAGGATGAATGCTTAACCATTAACAAAAGTTAAATTGGCTTCATAATGACTAAAGTGATAAAGGAAGTAGAAGATTGTAAAGTGATTCTCAGTGTGAGCATAATGGCCAAACATGGTGTCCTAACTGCTGATCTGGGTTATTACCCTGGGAAACAGTAAGTTAGAAAGAGAACATAAGGGAAAGATTAAGTGGTGGCAGCTAGATCATGGCAATAAACCAGCACAGCATAACAAAGTCAATTTACAGTCTTATGACTATGAAGAGGCTGTGGTAAATATGCTTTGGGATGAAGGCAAGTAGGTTACTTTACACTTGCTAAGAAAGTGTTGGGTAAAACCAAAAAAATAAAGAGAACTAAACAAGAAATACGTTGGTAGAATAGTAAGGTCCAGAAAATGGCCAAAGATGAGAAAGGAGTACTCAGTAAAGCACAAAAATCAGAAAAGGATGTATGTAACAGGGCGCCAGTCCTGAGCCCTGTTATGGTTTGGGCTTGCCAGTCAGACCAAAGGCTGTCTTGAGACTTACCTCGGGGCCCCAGGGGAAGGCTGTCCCATTATGGGCAACAAATTTAAGAAAATTAAGACTTAAACAAAGAAAAGGGGTCCTGACCCAAAGGCAGGAAGAGATGAGGATACCTGACAACAGACTCCCTTTGGAGGGCCAAAGAAGATGAGCCCAGACTGGGGAACATGGGTGGAACTGTTAAGACTGTAACCAAGACCCATCTGGGAGTAGAAAGGTGCAGGCTATAGGGGAGAAGGAGCCCGGTGAAGAAAAATATTGCCCTCACAGCATACCACTGATCATGACTAGTACCTCACCTCCCTTTTCTCTTTTCTAATTGTTTGAACATCAAGGCATGACAGATAAGTAGCAAGGGAAACTCTGAAGTGAGGAGAGTGAGTGAGTGAGTGAGATGTCCTCAGGACATGTTCTCTTACAATGTGAACAAGTAGTTTATACCATTGTTGCCTGATCTATCAAGCCTTGTGAGCCAAAACAGTGGTGCAGGGCTGGTCCACAGCCAGATGTAGCTTGTGAGGTCAGTCTGTGGCTGGATCTGGCATGTGGGGCCAGCCCTGGATACTGGGTCAGACCCACACATTGACCCCACATACCTAATTGGCCCTGGGAGCAGGATCACACCTGTGGACTGGCCCCATACCCCGGACCATGCCATGGACCAGCTCCAATATGCTAAATCTGCTCAATAATAGAGCAGTGCAGAGAAAGTGGTTTTAAGATACCAGCTGCCTTTGACTTAGGATAAAGCTGAAGAAGAAAGGAAGGAAAGCCTAGGTGTGAAGACACAAGAGAGACAGAGATTGTAATTGCCACAATCTATGTTAGACTATAAGCAGGAACTGCGTTACGGGGGGTTCTATGTGTCTAATCCCTGATTTTCTTTTTGATTTCAAGGCTCCAAACCCATAACTGTGTTCAACCCTCTCAACTACAGGTAGGAATGTAGCTGAAAATAAAGATTATTTGATACTCCTGCTTCCACCATCTATAAAGTTCTTCTTGGTTATTCATACACAGGCTTGGTACCTCATACAAAGCTCTCTTCATGCATCTCTAAGTATTTCATAGGCCTCCATGGGTCACTGAAGAATTTTTTATAACAATGCGAAGAAAATGAAGGAATGACAGGGCTGTATTACTGAAATGGGATAGTGGTTGTGTCCGCCATTTTTCTGTGCGGCACAGCTGTCCAGCCTTTATGCTCTTGATGTTTGGATTGCTTACCAGCCTCCTCTGCCTCCCGCTGTGCCTGCTCTATGGTGGCCTTGATACACAGCTCCCTTGCGCGAAGCCCTGCTGAACTGCTCCTGTCTGAGATGGCTTCCATTACCACAGAGTCAACGGACAAGCAGGCAGTGCTGTAGTGTTTGGCCAGGGTGACAGCTGTAGAAGTCTTTCCTTTAAAGAAAGAAATGCTTCTTTGATGACACTTACTCACACAAGTGCATCTTCATGTAGGAACTTCATATTATGAATAAGTGCTTTGAAATGCTCTTCTGCAGGATTTGCTACCTGTGTAAACAGTGCCCCCAAGTGACTGTCACTTGAACAAGAACTAGCAGGTTCCTCTGGTGTGATGGGCCCTATGGCCCTGAGTCTATTCTCCCTCGCACTGGTTATGTGGATAGGGAGGACTTTGACTAACTAACTTCAATGGAGTTATGCCACGAACGGGGCCAGGGCAGCAAACTATGACCTAATTAAATGAAAATGCCATTGATATTTCTGGCCCAAATTCAACTGTGATGTAAACAGCAGCTCAAGATACATACTGAAGCAAGGCAGATAAGAAACCAATGCTGCTTGAAAAGTGATGGAACTTTCATCAATCTGGTACTCAGCAGGTATGCAAACATAATGTAAAATACAAACTGTGGGAAAGATGGATGGGGAGGCTGTGTTCTGAAGAAAGGGGGCAACAGCCCTTTCATCTTTATGCCCTTCTATTCCTTGCTTTTTCTCCTAGAAATGCAACTAATTCCTTTCTTAGCATACAGGTTTGCTAAATCAGCATGCTACCATTTACAACTTGCGTCTGATGAATTAACACTAGGTGACTTATTTTCCAAACCTATCACATCATCATGAAAAAGGTTACAATGTGTTTTCACCAAATTAATGCTAATACAAACAGGTATAAGGATTTGAATATTCCCCTTTTTAAACGAAAAAAAAACTGCATGTAGGCATACTCTCTCTGCTCATTTTCAAGAGATATGGCCCTACAGCTCCATTGTTTTAATGAGCTATGTCTGCAGCTCCTCACAGGTTATACAACAGGTTCTGTACGTCTTACCTTCAGCAGAAGCAGCGTCCTACACAATTTGTATCACTGTCTTTCTAGGTGCTGACTAACATCAAATCCTAAGCAGTCAATCCTGGCTAGAAACTTCCTTTTCCCTAGAAACGTGCACTCTGATTTCTATCACAGATACTAGTGTCGATCAGGACTATATTAACATTAGTGGAGTTATGCTGATGTAAAATAGGTGCGAGAAGAGAACTGGGCTGAGAGGCCTAACATTTGATCTCAGACTAGGACTAGTAATAAGTCTTCTGTCCTGCTATCACCAGCTGGAAGGCCAATTTTCCACATAGCTCCAAGCTGCCTGAAGAAGACAATCATAAAATATAAGAAATGTACCACTGCCTTCATTTCTACTCCCTCATCCTGTCTCCTTGTGGTTAGAAAATGGTCCTTCAGGAAGGGAACAGTTTGTGTACCTGTAAGAGGAGCTCCATGGACTATAATGACAATGCCTCTGCGGTTCCTGGCTGCACGGCCTTCTGGAGAGATATCAATGCCAAGGTGGCGAGCTATGGCTCTGGATACCGGATTATTGTCTAATTCTCCCACTGCCCTTTGGCAGCTGCCATCAATGCTTTGCCAATTCTCTGTAGCAAAGAAACAGAGGTTAAAAATATCCCTCCCATTTCCCAGTGGCTCGGATCTTGCCTCCTCAGTCCCTGACAGCGCACCCAAATATCTGGGAAATTCCTTGTGGAAAGGAGATCCAGCAAATTAGGAAATTCCAGTGGGACTAGAGCTACATGGTAGCTGATCAGGCAGGCCAGTCTGGGACAAGTACCTAAGCAGGCACATCTGCAGTGAGCCACCAGATAAGTAACTCTGCCCTGGTTTAGGAGCAGTGATCAATGAGCATCCTGATTGGCTTCTGAGAGGGCTGTCTAGCATTGGACTTAGCTGGGGCACAGGTTTCCAGGCCAGTCAACAGTTTTGACTCAGTCTGCTGTGGCAAGACTCTTGATTCCTGCTATCTCTGTTTTTTCCTAGTTCCTGACCCTGGCTTCAGCTTTTCCCTGGATTCTGGCTCTAGAATTCCCTTTCAGACCTGTTTCCTGATACCTGGCTTGATTCAGTGCTTGAATTTTGCCCTGTAGATTGCTTGCCTGCCATGGTAACTTGGTTGCTGGTTTTCTGGACCCTGACCTGACCTGTGTACTGGACTTTGCCCCTGGATTTCCCTCCACACTTGGGAACTTGGCTTCTGAACTCTGACCCAGCCCCTGACCCCTGCCTTCCCTCAGGGGCCTATTATGCCCTAACCCCTATCATGCACTAAGGACTTCTATTTGTCTTCCCTAAGCACATATAATCCTGTGAACTCAGGCATTTGTGTGCTCCTATTAGAACAAAGGCTCACCAGCATGAGCATCTTGGGTGCTGGAAGTTTAGCAAACAGACTGATAGAGGAGGGAAGGAAGTTGCACTGTCTGTCATGAATACTGTCAAACACACACTCTCCCAGTTCTCTGCTCAGTAACCCCTAGAGTGCAAGCGGAAATGGCTTCACTCTCCCTATGGGGTTGATCCTAGGCAGTCTACAATGTAATGACTAGATACAACTTAACAGACAGTCTCTGCACTCCTAGAGGCAGGAACTGAAAGTGATGACCAATATGGAGGTGCGAAGCGGGCCCTATTCAATTCGGATTTGGATTTGGCCCAAATCAGGGACAGTGGTTTGATTCATTGATTCCAATCACTGTCCCCAGTTTGATTTGGCCGAACCTGAATCTGAAGATTCGATGCTGATTTGGAGAATCAGTGATTCAGACACAGACACAGCTTTAACATTTTTTTCTACATACCTTGAGGTACCAGGCACAGGCTGTGATCGCTGTGATGCTGGAGCGCATGAAGCATCCCACAGGAGTGCAAGGGGCCCTCCATGTTTTCGGCTGTGAATCTGGAAATGGACCAGAAGTACTTCTGGTTTACTTCTGGGCCTGCCAGGGAGCATGCTGGAGGGGCCTCCTGTGTTCCTGTGGGATGCTCCATCTGGCCCAGCATCGCAGCGATCACCAGCTGCCTGCTATCTAGGGGTACGTAGAAAAAATGTTTAAAGCTGTGTCTATGTTCAAATCTCTGAATCTTTCCAAATTGATTCAGAGAGTTCCAATTTGATTTGGAGAGATTACAGGGTCCTCTGATTCAATTTGGATTTGGATATTCGGCCACCAAATCAGGCCAAATCCAGATTGAATCAGGGACTGAAGCTTCACACCAGATTGAATCAGGGACTGAAGCTTCACACAGCCCTAATGACCAAGCTATTATGCTGTGAGAGCCAAACTCTGAAGTGCCTGAAGGAATCCTGCATAGCCAAATAGTCTCTAGCATGCAGCAATCCTCCT
>NW_017728998.1:45322191-45324103 GCF_001723915.1 Gavialis gangeticus
CAGCCTTTTTTGCATCATCTGTCACTAGGTTGCCTCCCTCATTCAGTAAATTACCCACACTTTCCCTGATCCTCTTCTTGTTGCTAACATGCTTGTAGAAAACCTTCTTGTTATCTTTCACATCCCTTGTTAGCTACATCTCCAACTGTGCTTTGTCTTTTCTTATTTCTTCTGTTTTCTTTTGCTGAGTCATAAATATCACACAAGGAGATCTGACTGTAAAAGATATTTCATGGCCCTTCTCCCAGTTAACCTGAACACTTGCAAAGAACTGCTTCCTTTCTCATTATGTCCCTATTCCTTCCCTTATTAGGAAAGCAATTCCACCATAAAGCCTCTGTTTCTCCCTTTAATGAATGTGACATGGTAAGCTATTGCCCTATAAATGACAGTGAAAGGTATCTCCCTGGCTATAATGCCAGGCAGGAGACTTCTATTTAATTTCTGGCCTTTGTGTCAATCTCCCAGTATCTGGGGTCAGGTACGATGTCAAAGCTAGGCTTAGGCATACATGAGCAAGAAAAATGTGCTTTGTATTGTTTAATAGTGATTCTTTGGGCCAACAGAACAGTTCTGAGATGATGGAGCTAAGGAGGAGTGTCATACAGCCCTTGTGAGCAAATAAGCACCTGTACCCTTAAAAGAGAAGAGGGGTTAAATGGAGGGAAATGGAAAGGTCATGCAGGATCCAGCAGAGGCACTGAGGACCTTGTCCAGGAGAAGGAGGGTGACAGTAGGCCACAAGGATTTCCAGACAGATGTGCAAAACTGCACAGTAAACTTAGCTGAAATATTCTTCAGGAACAACTACCTCTATCTGTCCAGCTGTGAGCCCAGATACAGCAGAACAGACATGATTTTAATGTGTGAGGGTTAAGGCTGGATTTCAAGAGCTCCTGTATTTTTGAACAGAGGAGTATGCAGGATTAGGAGGGAGAGCACCAGGTTGGAGCTAGCAAAACCACTGCTATCTAGGTGTTATGGCCAATGGATCTAGGGCTCCCTGGCCCAAATATCCAAGCTTGAAACAAAAGGGAGGATTTAAGGCCTAGTGATGTTCAGAAAGGGACTGGTATGAACAGGTGTGGGAGGACTGAGAAGAGATTGGAGGAACTGCCTAACACATTTTACCTTTTTCAAAATCTTCCTCTTCATCATCATCTTGTTCAAGTTTAGAGTCTGCCTTGTGGATTCGACTCTCCTCAATGAGGGAGGCAGAGCGAATGACCGAGGCACAGAAAGAGGCAGTATGCGCGCTCTCGGAAAGGTAGTGCTTCGCTCCATGCTCTGACAGAGACAGGCTATCTTCATCATCTGCTCAGGAAGAAAGATGCAGAGGCAGAAAGGGAGGTAAGGGGAGGATAAACACAGGCAGATAAAGCTGTTCTTTGCTGTTCATCACTTTACATTTCTTATCTGCATGTGTAAGAGTAGGTTTGAGGGAGGGCCCAGGTCTTACACCGGAATTTCACCCTTGAGCCTTTATCGCTGGGTGCTGGGCAAAGATGAAATACAGCAGCAGGTGTGACAATGGCTGCTTTGAATAGAGTGTTTTTCACTGTCCACAATCTACTCCAAATCTTCACATAGTCATGGATTTGAAAGCCAGAATGGGAACATTCATCTAGTCTGATACTTGGCACAGTACAGGCCAGAGAGTTTCAACTTACTATTCCTACATCAAGGCAAATAACTCATGGCTCAACTGGAGTGTTTTTTTACAGATGTATTTATTATTTAGTAGCATTTGTCAGGTAGTCTGTAGAGCAAATTTCAGCCTATGGCTTTTCCCCTTACCCCAAATTGGTCACTTTGACCAGCTACTGTTCTTGTGTGATTAATCATCAAACTCACATGACATAGTTTCTGCTTCTGTTATGGCTAACTGAAACTTTTACTCCTCTTGAATAGG
>NW_017728998.1:45329103-45334507 GCF_001723915.1 Gavialis gangeticus
TTTATTATTTAGTAGCATTTGTCAGGTAGTCTGTAGAGCAAATTTCAGCCTATGGCTTTTCCCCTTACCCCAAATTGGTCACTTTGACCAGCTACTGTTCTTGTGTGATTAATCATCAAACTCACATGACATAGTTTCTGCTTCTGTTATGGCTAACTGAAACTTTTACTTCTCTTGAATAGGAGTGCAAAATGATGAATAGCAAATAACAAGCCTTGCAAAAGGAATTTTTGGGCAGATTTTTTGTCAGTGATAATATTAAGCAACCATCTGAGATTTGTAGATGTTTTTATGCAGACCCATAATTTGTCCTAACATTCATAAGCAGCAAAGGGTATGATCCTAGGAATAACAGTAGCCCTAACTCAGGTTTTAATTTGTAAACGTAATCACACTAAGCTTTTAAAATACCATCTCTATTGCCTGTGCTACACAGAATATTCACTGACCAAATCTGTGGACCAGATCAGCAAGTAAAATAACTGTTATCCACCGTATACAGTAAGTACACTTATAAATCAGTGACATCCTACATATATCAGACTTTTTTACTTTTAAAATAATTAGCTTCTGCTTCAGACCAGGAGAGATGGCTACACATAGAGCAATCAGCCTCTAGTTGAGCCAAACTGTAGTACTTTTTAGGGTGTGAACATAACGGAGAAATACATGAGAGAGACTGCTTGAGCCTGCTTGTCTGAATCCTCACAGAAATTCAGGGAGGATTCAATTGACAACTGTGGTTCTGTCTCATCAGGATTCAGTGTAATGCTCAATGCAAAAGACCAATCTCAGCAGACATGAAATACCTCACCCTGTCTCCAGCAATACCCAAAGATTTCTACAAGGCCAGGCATTCATGGGCCAGACCCTGCTCTCAACTGCTTTAACCACAGGACATTAGGAATAGTAACTTCAGTGGAGTTCCTCCAGATTTACACTGGTATAATAAAGCAGATGGAGCATGCGTCTTTGGTCACATCCAGGGAAATCTGTCTATGGAGACTCACCTGTAAGTCAGAGCAAAGTCAGGCTCACTATATCCGGAGCTCACTTTGTGAATGACTCAGTGCTAGAGACAAGGACAGCCACAGAAAGCTAGTAATGTAGTATATTAGCATGGACAGCTGGGATTCACTAGCCAGCCTTTTGCACTGCATTAAACCCTCAACCTTCAAGATAATCCTAGACACGGTTGAGGTCAATGTCACACAGTTCTGTTTCTTAAATTTCTACAAGAAACCACCCTTTCCCCTTGCTTGAAAGTCCTCACCATTCTCTTGCTTTACTGCCTCCACCATTTTGGTTTTAGCCTGCTCATCTTGTATCTTCTTCTGTTCGTTGTAACACTCAAGCACTTCTGGAGGAAGTTTTTCACCTGGGATGCGAGGCGGCAGGAGCAAGATATTATGGGAATCATAGCCTTTCAGCATTCGCAGAATCTAAGGAAGAAAAAACCCCCCAACAACATAGGTATAGGACAGCTTTCAAGAATCTGTTTTGTTCTTCTGTACCAGGGATTCCCCAAGACTCAGAAAGAGCCCAAGGACTTGCCCTCTGCAAGCACCCCTCTTACCCTATGTTGCCAGGCACACGAGACATATCCCACTGGCAAAACCAAGGTTCAGCATGCAAACTACTTTTACCAGTTCCAAACTACTTTTCCAGGAGGTTTCAGTGCCACAGAGCAGCAGGGAACATACCCAGAATACTGCACAGAGGGATAATCTAAGGGAGTTTGAGGACAAGCAGTAAAACAGAAATATCCCTGGAGGCCACAATCACAGCTCCCACCCCACAGTTCCTCTCCCACTAAGTTTGACAGTGTACTAGTTGGTCTTGTTTAATAAAGAATGGGAAACTTCAGAAATGCTGGAGAACTGAGAGGTGTTAACTAGCAATAAGATGCCCTCTCTTCTCACCTTCTCCTCAGCCAGGTACTGCTGGTCAAACTCCAAGGAATAGAACTCAATGGGAAACTTGCAGGGGTTTTTTACTACCACCTCTGCTTCATCACCAATACTATAAGGCAGCATGGGTCCCAACTCAAGCACTGAGGGGTTAAACTCCAGACGTGGCTCCAGCCCATACCCAGAGACCAGCAACGGCAGGCGTTGGCTGCTCTGGGAAATGTGAACTGTCAACTGGGTGCTGTAAAACCTCTGAGAAGAGAAAGAGAAACCCATGAGATTCCTTCACATTTCTTGTTTAAAAAAAATACAAGATGACACATAAGGCTCAAAACTGCCATTACTGTACACAGGATCAAGTCCACTCAGATCAACTGAGCTGCATCCATTGGCTTGCACCAATGGTGAATCTGGCCCAAAGTGCACAGTATTTGCATTTATGCTCATCTTAGTTGCAGGACCAATTATGACATCTAGGTCATAGATAGCAACTGAGGCTTAGGGCAAAGACAAACACAAGATGACTTTCCATGTGTTTTCCATTTAGCACTGGGTGAAGGCATAATTGTGAACTGGCAAATAAACTAAAAATACCTTGGAGTGAAAAGCTCAGCTTTGGGATAGATTTACCGCTTCCCAAAAGAGCTCATATGAGGTTACACTACCTGATCTTAATACCTGACACAGGTGTATCACACCAAAAGAAGAACTACCATAGGGAAGATTATTCCACTACTGACTCCACACCCTGACAATGAGGGCAGGTTATTGATGGAGTTGGGATACTGGTTTAGTTGGGCCTCTCATCTGAATGAACCCAGCCATTCCTGTGTTCCTATGTATATGCAGCCAGTCCAGCAAGCTGCTCTCAAGAAGCCTAGGAGGGTGTTAATGGGTAGGGAAAGAGCCAAGTATGGGGAATGGCTTCTCTTCATGGGATTTCCTTGTTTAAGGGAACAGCTTGAGGGCTGTTGAAAGGATCATCAGGTGAATTTTGGGTCAGCCTTAAGGGAGAAGCGTTTACTAAGGGACCAGAAGGGCAGCACTAGGTCAACGTGTGAATGCTCCCCCTGTTATAAAAGCCATAAAAAGAAGAGTCATATGACACAACAATACTTTACACTCCCCTGCAAAATTAACCTAGTGGTTTCAAAGTGCTTTATAGAGACAAGTATGGAGGGGGAAATGAGGCCATGCAGTGCAGCAGTGGCAGAGATGGAAATAGGCCCTCTCCCTTACTCCCAGTCTTGTAGCGAAAATAGATACTTTTCTCTATGTTTCTTTGTTCCTTGTTTTAGTATTAACCCCTGCATTCTGTAACTTTCCACCCACATGGTACAGGATGGCCCACTACGCATGTCTTACATGTTGCCCAGGTTTTGTTTTGTAATGACCAATCAAAATGTAACACGCCAACTAAAAATTGCTAGCTCAATAAAAGCAGCGCGCGCGCTTTGTTTAGGGTCGACACTGATTTGAGCAACAAGCTCCTCTGTCGGCCTGCTTGCAAGCAATAAAATAGAGTTGGACCCAGCCTGAAAGTGTGACTCTCTTCTAGAGGTGAATTGGACTAGCCTCCAGGGGATAAAATCAGCAATTTATGCAACAGTCTGACATTCTAATGACAGCACCACACTGCCCACCTCATCTCTGAGGAACACTAGAGCCAATCTTACCTCTTCTGCTGGGGCAAACTTGACCTGTAGATTGAGTCGCTCCCCTGGAGCAAGAATTCCAGAGGAGGGGATGACCTCAAAGATCCGGGGCTTAGACTTGAACTCCTGGCGCAGCTTCCGCCGTAGGCTCAATGGCAAATGTTTGTCTACCTGCTTGCCCAAAACCAACCAGTAAGATACTCTATTTCAGCACAGTCATTAGCTATAGTGTCTTATTCAGGATGTCAGGTACAGAAACAAACAGCATGGGTGTGATTTTCAAAACAGAGTAGGGCACTTAGGTACTCAATCCACATTGGTTTCAGTGGGAAGTGAGCATCTAAATCTCTTTGAATATCTCAGTTCACTATATAAAATCAATAAAATTTGCTGAGTCAGCCTCTTAACACCTCAGAGAGGACAGGCATCTTGTAGCAAAGGGCAATAACTCCTTCTGTGGACATTCTGAAACAGTTTGAAAGAAAACTTTAAAAAGAATAATAATGAAACTGAGTTCATGTTGGGTTTCCTATAGACAACACATGGCATTTTCCCACTTCTCCCTAACTTCAGCTGAGCAATTCATTCTCTCTTCTCCTCTCTGAAAGGAAACTGCTTTGGGAGAGGGGGGCTGTAAGGGACATCCATTTTCACCCCATAAAGCTGGTCCTTGCTTTGCTACACAGCATCACAAGACACTTTCCTCCCAATCCCCTGGTGTTGGGTATGGTGTTCGCACAGTGTTTCCAGCCTGTTCAGGTTTGAGAAGTAATGCACCAGGCTTAAGAACCAAATACTTCCCTGTTCCCAGCACAGAGCTGGATGGGACATAAGATCATAAGGAAGTAGGGCTGAAAGGGATCTCACAAGGTCATCTAGTCCAGCCCCCTGCTCAAGGCAGGATCGTCCTTGACTAAACCATCCCAGCCAAGTGTCTGTCCAAGTTCCTCTTACCATTTTCCAAAAATGAAGATTTCAGTTTCTCTAGGCAGCCTGTTCCAATGCTTAACCACCCTCATAATCAGAAAATTCCTCTCAATCTCCAACCTAAATTTTACCTGCTGCAGCTTGAGGGCACTGCTCCTAGTCTTGTCCTCTACTGTCACAGAGAAAAGCCAAAACTGGACACAGTACTACAGCTGAGGTATCATCAGTATTGAACAGAGCAGAAGAATCAATTTTTTTTGATTTGCAAGTGACACTACTATTATTACAGCTTAGTAGACTGTTGGCTTTTTTGCAACAACAGCCCACTGTCGGTTCAAATTCAGTTTATGGTCTCTACTATAATCCCCAGGTCCTTCTCTGCAGTACTGCAGCCTAGCCAATCATTCCCCAGCCTGTATTTGTGCATGCAATTGCTGTATTCTGTCCCAAGTGCAGGACTTTGTATTTGTCTTTGGTGAATCTCAACTGATTGACTGCAGACCATTTTTCCAGTCTATCCAGGTCATTCTGGAGGCTGGACACCTTCAAGCACATCCGTGATGGGCTGGCTTCAGGGATGATGCCCAAGGGCAACCAGCACGGTTTCATTAGGGGCAGGTCATGTCGGACCAACCTGACTGCCTTTTATAAACAGGTCACAAAAGCATTGGATGCAGGTGTCGCCGTGGATGTAGTCTTTCTGGACTTCAGCAAGGCCTTTGACACCATCTCCCACCCCATCCTCATTAAAAAACTAGGCGACTGTGGCACTGATGCCTACACAGTCAGATGGATTGCAGATTGGCTGAAGGGTCACACTCAGAGGGTGGTGGTGGATGGGTCATATTCGACCTGGGGGGAAGTGGGCAGTGGAGCCCCCCAGGGCTCGGTCCTTGGGCCTGCACTGTTCAA
>NW_017728998.1:45335275-45338897 GCF_001723915.1 Gavialis gangeticus
TGGATAGGTTACAGGGGTGGGCTAACAAAAACAGGATGCGCTTCAATACTGACAAGTGCAAGGTGCTGCACTTGGGCAGCAGTAACCAGCACCACACTTATAAGATGGGAAACTCCCTTCTTGAGAGCATGGAAGCAGAAAGGGAACTTGGAGTCATTATTAACTTCAAGATGAACATGGGCTGACAATGCGAGGTCACGGTTGGCAGGGCTAACCGGACCTTGTTGTGCATCCACAGATGCATCTCAAGCAGGGCCAAGGAGGTGATCCTTCCTCTCTATGCGACACAGGTCAGGCCACAGCTGGAGTACCGAGTCCAGTTCTGTGCACCGCACTCCAGGAGGGATGTGGACAACACTGAGAGGGTCCAGAGGAGGGCCACTCGCATGATCCAGGGACAACAGGGCAGACCCTACAATGAGAGACTGCGGGACCTGAATCTGTTCAGCCTTCACAAGAGAAGGTTATGGGGGGACCTGGTGACCATCTATAAACTCGCTAGGGGGGACCAGAAGAGTTGGGGAGAGACCTTGTTTCCCCTAGCGCCCCCTGGCATAACAAGAAATAACGGCCACAAGTTGTTAGAGAGTAGGTTTCGATTAGACATCCATAAGAACTACTTCACAGTCAGGGCGGCTAGGATCTGGAACCAACTTCCAAGGGAAGTGGTGCTGGCTCCTACCTTGGGGGTCTTTAAGAAGAGGCTTGATGCCTACCTGGCTGGAGTCATTTGAGCCCGGTTTTTCTCCTGCCCAGGCTGGAGGTCAGACTTGAAGATCTACAAAGTCCCTTCCGACCCGACTTCTATGACTATGATTCTATGAAGTCAGCTGGCCCAGACAGCTTACGCCCCAGGGTACTTAAGGAGCTGGCAAGCATCACAGCTCTGCCACTGGCACAGATCTTTGAGAACTCACAGTGCTCAGACGAAGTGCCCGAAGATGGAAGAAGGCCAACATGGTGCCTATCTTCAAGAAAAGGAGGAAAGTAGATCCGGGGAACTACATGCCCATCAGCCTGACCTATTCTGGGGAAGTTCTTAAAAAAAATCATTGAAGAGACCATACTTGACAAACTGGCTGAAAGCAACTTCCTGAGGGACAGGCAGCACGGGTTTGTTCTGGGTAGGTCTTGCCTGACGAATCTCATCTCCTTCTATGACCAGGTGACATATAACCTGGACAAGGGAGAAGTGATTGATGTCATATCTCTTGACTTTAAAAAATCTTTTGATCTGGTATCCCATGATTGTCCAATAGAAAAACTGGTGAACTGCGGCCTTGGCTACATCACAGTCCGCTGGCTGGGGAACTGGCTTCAAGGTCGGACCCAGAGAGTGGTAGTTGATGGAAGTCAATCATTGTGGTGCACTGTGACCAGTGGGGTGCCTGCTCCTAAAAGAGCAGGAACTGCCTGGGAAGAGCCCAAAGAGCCAGACAGAAGCCCAGGTGCAGGTTGCCATGGCAACCAGCTAATGAGGAAATTAGCCTGCACCTGCACCTGGTCAGCTGGCTGGAAGGGGCAGGGCCCTGGGCCCATATAAACCCCAGGCCAGGGACTAGAAGGTAGTTCTCTGTTGGCGGCCAAGGGAGAAGGAGCCCTCCTGAAGCATGTGAAGGGAAGAGGCCTGACTAAGTTCTGCTCTGGGTAATGTAGAGGGGCCAAGCACACCTTATAGCTTGTGTTATGTTATAGCCCAGGGGCTTATTTTTTGTTTGCCTTTTTATAGGACCAGTGGTTTGGGTGAGGCTATTTGGGGAAGAAGGAGGCCTCATTGGGGGCCCACAGCAGTGTGGAGACCATGGCACCAGAGAGGGCATGGCATTTGGGGTGCACAGACTCCAGCGCCAGAGAAGGTGCAGAGACAGGAATGCGGAGAGCCCAGTGAGGACAAGGGGGCTAAATTACAACAAGGCCCAGACTGGACAATGTCGGTACCATCTGCGAGGCTTGGGATGTGGTAAAGGGGCGGTTGGAGCCAAGCATATAGCCCATAAAGCTAGGGTGCCCCAAAACACCCATTGAAAAACAGGACCCACAAGGGGTCCAGGAACCCATGGCGTCAGAGAGTTCATCAAACTGTGCCCAAGAGGACTTAAAGGCAGCCTCCCTATTTATATTTTCTATCAAAGACATGGTTGGCAAGAACTGAGGGTGCCCACTGGGCCGAATTGGCATGGTCAAGGGGCCTGGGGAGATCACAGCCGTCCTTAAGGACCCCGTCCTGTGACAGTCCTCCAAGGCTCTGTCCTTGGGTCTATTCTTTTCAACATCTACATTAACGATGTGGACATTGGTGTCAGAAGTGTACTGGCCAACTTCGCTGATGACACCAAACTTTGGGGTAAAGTGTACACACCCGAGTACAGGACAGTAATCCAGGCTGACCTTGACAGGCTTAGAAAATGGGCAGATGAAAACCTGATGGCCTTCAATGCCAAAAAATGCAAGGTATTCCACCCTGGGAAGAAAAACCCACAGCATGCTTATAGGCTTGGCAGCGCTATGCTTGCTAGCACAATGGCTGAAAGGGACTTGGGGGTCATGATTGACCACAAGATGAATATGAGCCGCCAGTGTGATGCTGCAGCTGGCAAAGTGAGCAAAATTCTGGCTTGCATCCATAGATGCTTCTCTAGCAAATCCCAGGATGTCATCCTCCTGCTGTACTCAGCCTTGGTAAGGCCGCAGCTGGAGTACTGCATCCAATTCTGGGCTCCACAATTCAAAAAGGATGTGGAGAAGCTTGAGAGAGTCCAGAAAAGAGCCATGGACATGATCAGAGGGCAGGAAAAAAGGCCTTATGATGAGAGGCTGAGAGCTATGGGACTCTTCAGCCTGGAAAAGTGCAGGCTCAGGGGGAACCTGGTGGCTGCCTATAAGTATATAAGGGGTGTGCATCAGGATCTGGGGGAATGCCCGTTCTCCAGAGCGCCCCATGGGATGACAAGGTCAAATGGGCACAAACTTCTCCAAGACTGTTTCAGGCTGGACATAAGGAAGAACTTCTTTCAGTCCGAGCTCCCAAGGCCTGGAACAGATTGCCGGCAGAGGTGGTGCAAGCACCTACTCTGGACTCTTTTAAGAGTCAATTGGACGTTTATCTTGCTGGGATCCTGTGACCCTAGCTGACTTCTTACCCCTGGAGCAGGGGGCTGGACTCGATGATCTTTGGAGGTCCCTTCCAGCCCTAATGTCTATGAAAAAAAATTCTGGATCCTAGCCTTGCCCTCCAGAATGTCTGCCACTTCATCAAATTTGGTGATATCTGCAAATTTGCTAAGCATCCACTCAGTCCCATCATCCAAAGCATCAGTGAAGATATTGAACAACTACTGATGATGCTGAGTGTGCTGGATGAAGTGTTCCCTTGAGGTCCCGCTCTGTTCAGGTTTGAGAAGTGATGTGCCAGGCTTACAAAACAAACACTTCTCTGTTTCCAGCACAGAGCTGGATTGGGCATTAGGCTGTTGTTTCATGTTCTTAAAAATGGAATTCTTCTCTCAGGTATATTGGCTCTGCAAACTGTATTTGCTGGTTTTTTAATTCTTAAAATACCTCCAAGGTCTAATAGACTGAATCTATGACAAAAGTTAAAATTGGGTTAATACTCTGTTTTAGG
>NW_017728998.1:45343897-45355154 GCF_001723915.1 Gavialis gangeticus
TGAGGGTGCCCACTGGGCCGAATTGGCATGGTCAAGGGGCCTGGGGAGATCACAGCCGTCCTTAAGGACCCCGTCCTGTGACAGTCCTCCAAGGCTCTGTCCTTGGGTCTATTCTTTTCAACATCTACATTAACGATGTGGACATTGGTGTCAGAAGTGTACTGGCCAACTTCGCTGATGACACCAAACTTTGGGGTAAAGTGTACACACCCGAGTACAGGACAGTAATCCAGGCTGACCTTGACAGGCTTAGAAAATGGGCAGATGAAAACCTGATGGCCTTCAATGCCAAAAAATGCAAGGTATTCCACCCTGGGAAGAAAAACCCACAGCATGCTTATAGGCTTGGCAGCGCTATGCTTGCTAGCACAATGGCTGAAAGGGACTTGGGGGTCATGATTGACCACAAGATGAATATGAGCCGCCAGTGTGATGCTGCAGCTGGCAAAGTGAGCAAAATTCTGGCTTGCATCCATAGATGCTTCTCTAGCAAATCCCAGGATGTCATCCTCCTGCTGTACTCAGCCTTGGTAAGGCCGCAGCTGGAGTACTGCATCCAATTCTGGGCTCCACAATTCAAAAAGGATGTGGAGAAGCTTGAGAGAGTCCAGAAAAGAGCCATGGACATGATCAGAGGGCAGGAAAAAAGGCCTTATGATGAGAGGCTGAGAGCTATGGGACTCTTCAGCCTGGAAAAGTGCAGGCTCAGGGGGAACCTGGTGGCTGCCTATAAGTATATAAGGGGTGTGCATCAGGATCTGGGGGAATGCCCGTTCTCCAGAGCGCCCCATGGGATGACAAGGTCAAATGGGCACAAACTTCTCCAAGACTGTTTCAGGCTGGACATAAGGAAGAACTTCTTTCAGTCCGAGCTCCCAAGGCCTGGAACAGATTGCCGGCAGAGGTGGTGCAAGCACCTACTCTGGACTCTTTTAAGAGTCAATTGGACGTTTATCTTGCTGGGATCCTGTGACCCTAGCTGACTTCTTACCCCTGGAGCAGGGGGCTGGACTCGATGATCTTTGGAGGTCCCTTCCAGCCCTAATGTCTATGAAAAAAAATTCTGGATCCTAGCCTTGCCCTCCAGAATGTCTGCCACTTCATCAAATTTGGTGATATCTGCAAATTTGCTAAGCATCCACTCAGTCCCATCATCCAAAGCATCAGTGAAGATATTGAACAACTACTGATGATGCTGAGTGTGCTGGATGAAGTGTTCCCTTGAGGTCCCGCTCTGTTCAGGTTTGAGAAGTGATGTGCCAGGCTTACAAAACAAACACTTCTCTGTTTCCAGCACAGAGCTGGATTGGGCATTAGGCTGTTGTTTCATGTTCTTAAAAATGGAATTCTTCTCTCAGGTATATTGGCTCTGCAAACTGTATTTGCTGGTTTTTTAATTCTTAAAATACCTCCAAGGTCTAATAGACTGAATCTATGACAAAAGTTAAAATTGGGTTAATACTCTGTTTTAGGGAATTGATCTGCTATCCTTATTCATATGAGAGTATTCCACTGCAGTCATTAAGACTACTGCTGTAAGTCCTAATCAGTGCAACAGGGGGTGTGGAATTCAGGGTTGAGGATACTAGGGAAAGAAGGGGAAGAGAAATAGAAAAAGGAAGCAGTTTGCCATCTTTGTTTTACCTTTTTAATGTGCTCATTAGTGGTGATGAACCATTCACAAGTAACCTGAAGCTGATTGTGAAGCTGGATGGTCTCTATTTGGCACTCCCCACACTGGACTGAGGAGAACTCCAGTTTGTCACTGGAGATGCAGAGTGACGGCATGATCACATTGGCACGAAGGCAGATGTGAAACGTTGGTCCACCCACAACCTAAAGCAAACAGCACAATGCTCTGCTAAGCAGTCTGTGTGAGAACTAACTTCACATCCAAACTGCACGTGGCAAGCTGACCAAGTGGGGAAATTTCTACAGGACTGAGGAATATGATGGTACTTTGCATGGGTGGTGCCAGGAAGTGCAAAGTGTCCAACTGCACAGGGCCCTGGGCTGGTTGCATTACAAGTTTGTGTTACCGTAAATTACTACTAGTGTTATAGCTGGGTATGGGCCTAAAACTGAACCTTTCCACATGACACCCAAAGGGTACACCCAGTACCTTTATGGGCAGAAGTACTTCCACTTCGCCAAGCGGCAGGCTTGTGCTGCGGGGATCAAACCTCACTTCAAAAGTTTCTGTCTCACAGTAGGGCAGGTTCTTTACACGGTCCAGTTCTATGCTGAAACCTGGTAAAAATGGTAATATCACCACTTAAAACCTGGGGTTTGCAGAAAATAAGAGGTACACAAGTCGCATTATAACAAACATGAAGGGCCAGTCTACCTGTTGATATTCTATTCCACGTTTCTTAAATCTCTGAAAAATAGTTTATGCAAAAGGTGGGTAGGTCCTCCTCCTCCTTGCTGCTTTTTTGCGACTTAGTGTTAAAGATAAGATAATGGTGTCCTACAAATGTAGATGCACTACTGGATTTTCAGGGATTTGAACAAGGTAAAATAGGATTGCACTCAAATGCTGAAGTCCACTTAGATGCCTGATAGGTGAAACAGAATCTCACTCCCAAGGCTTTACAGTTAGTACAATATAGACTTCCAGAATTTGATGGTGACAGGGATGGATTCCAGATCCTCCTGCTTGAGAGACATAGGTGGACACCACCAGAAGCAAAAGCAAAACTCTGAGAACTTGATTTAAATGAAAGTCAGAGACTATTTTGGTAGAAATTTGGAAGAAGTCTTAATGTCATGCTACTCTTTAGAAAAAAACTATATCCAGGACTCTACCATCAAAGCTTATATCACCCCTCCCCTCCTGTCTGATCCTATTGCCACCATCAGGCTGTTTTAATGTGGAAGGGAAAGCAGAGGACATGTAGCCAAAAGATGGGTCCATCAATCCTGCAAGGGGAACTTTTAGATCCTAGTGGGAGACAGGATCTCTAACTATGGAGTTAACTCTTAGGAGTCCCTATAATAATTTGGCCACTCAGGGATTACAAAGCATAAGGTATGCACTTACTGGAAGATGGAGACCTGAAACAGCTGTGAGATCAACCCTCACTGACCACCAAAATTGTTCTGAGCTCTTTAAATCCAGGAAATAGTGTGTTTGAAATCTGTGCTCAAGGCTGTGATAACTAACGTTTTTGTACCCAGATTATGATTCTCTTCTTTATAGTAACATAATTTGTCTGTTATGTATTATGGATAGGGATTTTTGTACCCCTGATGAGAAGGTTCTTTCCATCAAAGTCAGTCTGCTAATATTTAAATGGAGAGCATGAATTTGTATGAAGGACTTGGTCAAACTTCTGCAATATAAAGTCTGGCAGGTGCATGGGTGGTCAAATATGTTTCTGAATTCCTACTACCAAAATGACTGGCCAGGCCAGAAGTTTCATGATCATCTGGGCTGAGTCTTGCTTGGGTTTTCTGAGAATACTGGGGATGAATGGGTGTGCATAAACAAGGGATTAAAAGGTGTGCAAAAACAAGGCCTAAGGACCCTGGAATCAGTAATGGATTCCAAACTCACACTTCCCCTGGAGCAAACACAATGTCACTTTCTGTTCTGTCTTGTGGCAATGAAATCTATGGTGGACTGACTCCATTCAGACACAGCTATTGTGTTGAGTTAAAAATGATCTATTGAGTTCCAGCACCTTCTGCATTGTCTGGCAGCTGAACAGCTTTGAGAGTGATTGCATAATGGATGTGACTGCTCCAAAGATATACTGTCTTGTGACATAGTGGGCTAGATCTCCCTTGCTTGTCTATAGAAATGCAGCTTGTAGTATTACCTGTCATGATGACTTCCAGTCTTACACTTTTGAGGACGAGAAGAGAAGCTGAGCCTGCCTGATGAAGGGCTCATATGAAGCCTTGTCTCTTGAGAGTCCATGTACTTTGTTTCATAAACTTCCCTAAGCACAACTTCCCACCACACTGGTGGAGGAATTTAACACCAGTGCCACTGACAGCAGTGCAGGAAAGGATGGGACTCCTTTACAGACTATCATTAAGTCTATCCCCACTCTGAATTTTGACAGGGCTTGTGATGACCGGTTTAGTAACATGTCTGCTGACATCTGCCACCTGATAGACAAATTTCAATCAAACTTGTGCCCAACAAAGGGGAAGCTGGGCAGGCTGAATCACACAGGTGCAGGAAACCACATGCAGCTACAGCAGATTGAGGCGAGTTCTCACTGAACCTGGGGTAAGCTCAGCTAGGTAGTTAGGTATGGTAGCATGGTTTAGAATCTCTCTAGTGGCTGATGAGCCACTGCTGTTACAGAGTTCAGAGTGGTTCCTAAAAATTCCATTTTTTGTGGTAGATTCAGCATCAATTTCTCTTTGCTTACTTTCTAGCCCCAAAGGGAAAAAGGATGCAGAGTTTTTGCATGATCTCGTTAAGTGTGGGATCACTTGGACTCCTAACTCCCTGAGGCAACCTGCTGCTAAGGAGCATTAGACAGCTGGGACATTGCTCCCTGCCCCCAGGAGCTGCCTGCTTCCAAGCAGGCTCTGCCACTGGAGCCTGGGTGTGGACAATGTCCCCCTGCCTGGCAGTAGGGAGCTCCCAACCCTCGCTCTGTGATCACGATTGTGGAGCAGAGGCTGGGAAATCCTTATCTCCCAGCCCCTGCTCTGTGATCAGGGAGTGGGGTCTGGGAGATTCTTAACTCCCAGCCCTGGCTCCATGATCTTGGACCAGGGGCTGGGAACTCCCTGCTGCCAGGGCAGAGGGACATTGTCCCCACCCAGACTCAGGTGGCAGAGCCCGCCCTAGAAGCAAGCAGCTCCCAGGGGCAGGGAGTAATCTCCCACCCCGTGCTGCCCAGCTGACCAGGAGCACACTTTCTCCCAGTTGGCTGTCTACTCATGCCAGAGTGCCGTAATTACTCTTGAGTAAATTTGCTACTTGTGTTTACAGGTAGCAAATTTACTTGCGATTAGAGCAAGTTACAGTGCAGTAAGCGTCTGCACATGTTGGCGATGATGCTTACTGCACAGTAATTTTCTCTGATCTTGAGTAAAGCATCTCATGTGGATATGCCCAGTGTGTTAGCAATTCTTAAAAGGGTCCTGAATCTTGTCGATCTGCCTTGGCTGGAACACTATATCAGGCAATGTTTTACAGAACAAAATCAGTTCCATGAACAGAGGAAGCATCCAGAGTACTTTTTAGTCAGTGAGACCAGGGAAGTTCTGCTCTGAGCATGCCAGGATCAGGGGAAGAATGCACATATCACCCCAGAAGAAACATTTTCAGATAGAATTTCTCAGTTTTCTTAGAAAATGACTTACAGATGGCACATTTCTCTGCATCTCTCCCAGAAATGGCAAGCATCTGATGGGTCAACTATTTAAATGTATTACAGCTTCACCTCCTCAGGGCAAGTTTTGAACCCTGAAGATTTATGTTTGGACACACTGAGTATCTCACAAGCAGAGCCAAAACAGTTTCCTCACACAGGGCAGTAAGGAAATGCTAATGAAAAATTGATGCTTAAGCTAATCACTAACTGTCTTCTAGATATCTAACTCTCTATCACAGTCTACCTATGAATAGGAAAAGTGAATGAAAAGTTATGGCTTGCATCTGCAAGCAGTGGAAGAACCAAGGAAAAGCTGAGGCAGCTGTGCCCTTTAAGCTCTCTGCTCAGGCATGAGGATAATCATGGCTTAGATATGGTCTTAACAGCTGAATGAATTTTGCCCAAGTGAATTGGGTGCATCCACCTCAACATTGGATTATGTAGGGACAAGCACTTGAATAACTGAATAATCCTACATCTTTTAAACCATCAATAAAAATGGCTGTTTTAATCATTTAGTTAAAGCCCAGGTGAATTCTTCCCCTCCCCCTTCCCCCTATTACCTGTATCATGCAGGGTGCGTCTGTCTGCTTGAAAGGACACAGGGAACTGGCTGGTGTTAGTGATTTTGACAATGTGGGTTCGGATGTTACCAAGAATGATGTAGCCAAAGTCCAAGATGTACTCAGGAAGCTGCGCTCTGAAATGGTTAATGAGAGCTCACTTTAAAACACAGCATGGGGCTCAGCTACATTTTCAAAGGATGGGAGCAAACCCCATGGTTCTAATGCTATTCACCACTTGAAGGATTTGGTTGTAAGTTGTTTACTGGGGGGTCTAAATTCCCTGTGAGTAGCCACTGAGATGGGGAGAAGTTGTGGAACAGCCTGTGGAACCTCTCTGTCCAGTCCACTGGGCTACTGGAGGACACCAGAAGTTAGGCCCTTTGGCTCTGCTGGACATGGCATTTGTGGTATATGGAATGTACCTTTAATGGGCCAGCAGTGAGATGACCCATTCTCTCCCCCTGATACCCTGTGGGTGTGGTTTGTGGTGGTGGGTAATTGTGGATCTCCCTGCAAGCTGTGAGCATGAGAGTTGATGAGTCCTGCTCCTAATAAAGATAAAGTTGTTTACCACCCCACCAGTCTCTGCTGAATGGTGACTCGAGGACAGAACCCCAAAGGCATGGAGGTCTGAGTGAGTACCCCATCCCTGGAACCCAGTGGCATACAGTAAACATTGTATGGTGTCAGAAGTGACCTGTCTCTTTGGAGTCACCAGCAGCCTGATTAAGAGGGTTACAGTTTTCATTAAAAAAAATAAAATAATGGAGCATTTCCAACCTCCACCAGCATTATCCTTTAGTGCAAATCAAAGGGAGAGGCTCCAAAGTCTGCAAAAGGAGTCAGTACCCTATATATGGGCACAATGTCTGCACTCACACATCTTTGATAACCAGAAGGCCTGGTATAGCACAGTCATGATTGCTGGCTTGCCAGCTCCTTTTAAGTTAGATACTGGAGCAGAAGCAAACATTATCCCAGCAGATGTAGCAAAGGCCCTGCAAGGTAAAGTATGCAGGACTCCTGCTCATGTTTCATTTGTTGCATTTGGCAACGCACGCATCAAACCACAAGGTGCAATCACTGCACACTGTAAGTCTGGTGCTAATGAATCTAATTTAACTTTGTATATAGCAGATAATAGTGACCCACCAATACTTGGTAGGGTGGCACGCACCACCTTAGACCTTATCAGATGAGTCCATGGAATGGCTCTGACAGCACCTGCAACCAACACAGATCTTCTCAAATTATACCTGATTGTTTTTGAAGCTTTGGGCCAATTCCCTGGTACCCACCACATCTATGCCAACCCAGTGGTACCACTAGTTGTGCGTGGGTGTAGAAAAATTCCCTATGTAACCCCAGGCAAGTTGAAGCCTGCCCCTGAAATGCTGGAAACTATGAGAGTCATTACAAAGGTGACTAAGCCCACGCCCTGGGTCAGTAGCTTTGTGATCACACAAAAGAAGGATGATTCGCTACAACTTTGTCTAGACCCATGAGACCTCAACAAGGCAGTGCTGAGGCAGCACTTTTTGATTCCCACTGTAGAAGATGTGTAGAAGAGCTTGTCAGGTAAAAAGCTGTTCACCATTCTTGATAAAAAGGATGGTTATTGGCAAGCCAAATTGGATGAGGAATTGATAGAGTTGTGTATCTTTAACATCCCATGAGGGCAGTATCACTTCAATTGCCTTCCCTTTGGTGTTAAGTCAGCTAGCAAAGTATTCCAATAGAAGAATTATGAGTGCTTTGGTGACATTTCAGGAATCCACATAATTGCGGAGGACATGTTTATAGCAGTGGCTACCAAAGAGGAGCATGACACCATCCTGAAACAAGTCCTGGAGAGAGCATGTCTGAAAGGAGTAAAGCTTAATAAGGACAAAATACAGTTTTTAGTTGACAGCATTAGGTGTATGGGCCATATCTTCTCAAAAGATGGTGTCAAACCAGACAATGACAAAGTGGAAGCCATCAACAGGTGCCCTCTCCAACAAACAAAAAGGCCTTCAGACACTCCTCGGAACCATTCAGTACTTAGCACAATACATTCCACATGAGTAAAGCCTGATGGCCCCTCTGAAAGCGCTTCTCAGAAATGACATTGTGTGGCAATGGGGATCTGAGCATCAGGCAGCCCTGGATAAGCTCAAAAAACCCATCACGACGGCACCTGTGCTCAGGTACTTCAACCCAGCAGAGCAGCTGGAAATCCAAGCCAACTCGGCCAAAGACGGCTTAGGAGCGTGTCTGTTTCAGCAGAATCAACCAATTGCATATGCTTCAAAGGCTCTAACGCACTCTGAGAGAAATTATGTGCAGATTGAAAAAGAACTTCTGGCAATTGTCTTCTCCATGACAAAGTTCCACCAATATGTATGTGTATGGCACCACCCAGGTACGGATCCAGTTTGACCACAAACCCCTGGAAGCAATTTTTGTGAAGCCCATAGGAAAGGCTCTGGCATGGCTACAGAGGATACTGTTGCAGCTCCAAAAATATGACATTCAGATTCACTACACCAAAGGCAAAGACAAGTTAGTGGCTCACACGTTTCTAGAGCTACAGTGCTCACTCCCTGATCTTTTCCACTCAGAAAAGGTGATTCATGGTCTGACGGAAAAAGAGCCACTCCAGTGACCAGTTACTCCAGCAGTTACAGGAGCACACAAAGTCTGACAAGAAACTACAAGCCCTTAGAATGCAGCATCTTAATGTATGGCCAAGCAGGCAAAAACAAGTCAAACTTGAACTGAAGCCGTACTGGCCTCTCCGAGACCAAATGCAGATTCAGAATGATTTGCTTATGATTGGGCTGAAAATAATCATTCCCAGTGGTGCGAGGACCAACGTGTTGACATTGCTTTACTCACTCCATCAAGGTATACGACGGTCGAAAGTGCAAGCTCGACAAATCATGTACTGGCCTAAAATGAATGCCCACATTGAGCAATGGATTGTGAATTGTGCACCTCGTCAAGAGCTCCAACCCAGTAATCGGAAAAAGCCCATGATCTCACCTGATATCCCAGACCTGCCTTGGCTAAAACTGGCAGCGGACATTTTTGACCTACAGGGACAGTTTTATTTGATTATAGTTGACTACAGCTCCAAGTACCCTGAAGTTTTGCACCTGCCAGACAAAACAGTTGGCATGGTAGTAGCCAAAATAAAATCTGTATTTGCTCACCTAACGAGATTGTTTGTGATCATGTGCTGTTTGTAGGTCACACAATGAAACAAATTGCAACTGATTGGGGCCAAAACTTCACCCATTCTTGCCCAGGTTACCCACAATCCAATAGTCAGGCTGAATGCACAGTTCAGACCATCAAATCAATGTTTAAGAAGACTTTTCAGGATGGCTCTGATCTATATCTGGCTTTACTCAATCTGAGGAACACGCCCATACCAGTCTTGAGTATGCTCTAGTGCAGCTTCTAATGGGGAGACTTTTGCGCAGTACCCTCCCTGCTACAATGGCGGTGCTGACTCCTAGATTACCGCTGACTGCCTCCCACAAGTTGTGGAAACTTCAAAGGTGCCAAAAGGAGCACTATGACTGCACAGCTGCATCTTGCCACCTCTATAAGAGGGAGAGAAAGTAAGGACGCAAACGAGTACAAGTTGGACACCAACGTCCGTCATGACAAAAAGGGATGAAATTAGGGTTGGATGGGACCTCAAGAGGTCATCTAGTTCAAAGCCCTGCTCAAAGCAGGACCCTCCCCAATTTGATCATCCTAGCCAAGGCTTTGTCTAGCTAGGTCTTAAAAACCTCCCAGGATGGAGATTCCACAATCTCTGGGTAACCTGTTTCAGTGTCCAACTTGTATTCGTTTGCATCCTTACTTTTTCCCCCTCTTGCAGAGGTGGCAAGAATGCAGCTGTGCAGTCATAGTGCTCCTTTTGGTGCCTCTGAAGTTTTACTATCCTGCTAGTGAGAAAATTCTTCCTAATATCTAACCTAAGCTTCCCTTGCTGTACCTTGAGACCATTGCTTCTTGCTTTGTCATCTGCCACCACTGAGAACAGTCTAGATTCCACCCTTTTTTGAACCTGCTTCAGGTAGTTGAAGGCTGCTATTAAATCCCCTCCCAGTCTCCTCTTCTCTAGACTAAATAAGCCCAGTCTTATTAGAAAGACTGAGGAAGACCCTCAGTCTTTCCTCATAAGTTATGTCCCCCAACTCCTCACCATTTTTGTTGCCCTGCCCAATTTGTCCACATCCTTTCTGTAGTGGGGGGCCCAGTGTTGAATAGAAAGGGATAATCACTTCCCTGGCTCATATTCATATGAATCACTCCTGGCTTGTATTCAGCTTATTGCCCATTGTAACCCCCAGGTCCTTTTCTGCAGAGCTGCTGCCCAGCCATTCCGCTCCCAGCCTGTACTGGTGCATGGCATTGTTCCCTCCTAAGTGCAGAACTTTACACTTGTCCTTGTTGAACCTCATGAGATTTGTTTTGGCCCAATTCTCCAATTTGTCTAGGTCCCTCTGAATCCTAACTGTACCCTCCATAGATTTCATAGACACTAGGGCTGGAAGGGGCCTTGGAAGATCATCGAGTCCAGCCCCCAGCCTGAAGGGCAGGAAGTCAGCTGGGGTCATAGGATCCTAGCAAGATAAGCATCCAATTTTCTCTTGAAGGTGTTCAATGTAGGTGCTTGAACCACCTCCGATGGCAGGCTATTCCAGACCTTAGGGGCTCGGACAGTAAAAAAATTCTTCCTTATGTCCAGCCTGGAACGGTCTTGCAGGAGTTTATAACAGTTTGACCTCGTCATCCCATGGCGCGCTCTGGTGAACAAACGTTCCCCCAGATACTGGTGGTCACCCCTGATAAACTTACAGATGGCCATCAGATTACCCGAGCCTGCGCTTTTCCAGGCTAAAGAGCCCCATAGCTCTCAGCCTGTCATCGTAAAGTCTGTTTTCCTGACCTCTGATCATGCATGTGGCTCTTCTCTGGACTCTCTCAAGCTTCTCCACATCCTTTTTGAATTGTGGGACCCAAAACTGGACACAGTACTCGAGCTGCAGCCTCACCAAGGCTGAGTACAAGGGGAGAATGACATCCCGGGATTTGCTTGACAAGCATCTATAGATGCAAGCCAGCGTTTTGGTCGCTTTACTAGCTGCAGCATTGCATTGCAGGCTCATGTTCATCTTGTGGTCAATGATGACCCCCAAGTCTCTTTCTTCCATAGTGCTAGCCAGTGTAGCACTGCCAAGCCTATAAGGATGCTGCACGTTTTTCCTCCCAAGGTGGAAAACGTTTCATTTGTCAGTGTTATACACCATCAGGTTCTCGTCCGCCCATTTGCTGAGCCTGGTC
>NW_017728998.1:45360154-45360402 GCF_001723915.1 Gavialis gangeticus
AGGGCAGGAAGTCAGCTGGGGTCATAGGATCCTAGCAAGATAAGCATCCAATTTTCTCTTGAAGGTGTTCAATGTAGGTGCTTGAACCACCTCCGATGGCAGGCTATTCCAGACCTTAGGGGCTCGGACAGTAAAAAAATTCTTCCTTATGTCCAGCCTGGAACGGTCTTGCAGGAGTTTATAACAGTTTGACCTCGTCATCCCATGGCGCGCTCTGGTGAACAAACGTTCCCCCAGATACTGGTGGT
>NW_017728998.1:45360413-45368913 GCF_001723915.1 Gavialis gangeticus
ATGGATTCCTTGAGGATCTGTTCCATGATTTTTCCAGAGGCTGAGGTCAGGCTCACTGGTCTGTAGTTCCCTGGATCCTCCATTTTCCCATTCTTAAATATGGGCACTATGTTTGTCCTTTTCCAATCATCCAGGACCACTCCTGATCTCCATGAGTTTCCAAAGATGATGACCAAAGGCTCTGCAGCCTCATCAGCCAACTCCCTCAGCACCCTTGGGTGCATCCTGTCCAGCCCCATGGACTTGTATATGTCTACCTTTTCTAAATTGTCTCTAACCTGTTCTTTTGCTGCTTTTGGCTGCTCACTTCCTCCCCAAACTGTGCTGCCAGGTGCAGTAGTCTGGGAGCTGACCTTGGCCGTGAAGACTGAGATGAAGAAGGCATTAAGCATTTCAGCCTTTTTTGCATCCTCGGTCACAAGTTTGCCTCCCCCATTCAGTAAGGGACCCACATTTTTCCTGATCCTCCTCTTGCTACCAACATACTTGTAGAAACCCTTCTTATTACCCTTCACATCCCTTGCTAGCTGAAAATCCAATTGTGCTTTGGCTTTCCTGACTTCATCCCTGCTCTTATACTCCTCCCTATTTATTTGTCCAAGTTTCCACTTCTTATTAGCTTCCTTTTTGTTACTTAGTTTACTGCAGAGTTCCCTGGTAAGCCAAGCTGGTCTTCTGCCATACTTGTTAGTCTTCCTGTACATTGGAATAGTTTGTTCCTGCACTCCCAGTAAAGCTTCTTTGAAATAGAACCAGCTCTCCTGGATGCCACTCCCCCTCAGACTGGCCATTTACAAACTCAGCAATGGGGACCAGCAGGAATTGGGTGAGGCTCTGTTCCCCTGGGCATCACTAGAGGTTACTAGGAATAATGGCCACAAATTGTTAGAGAGAAGGTTCAGGCTGGACATCAGGAGACACTACTTTACGGTTAGGACTGCCAGGCTCTGGAATGGACTCCCAAGGGAGGTGGTGCTCTCTCCTACCTTGGGGGTCTTCAAGAGGAGGCTGGACAGGTGTTTGGCTGGGGTTTTATGACCCCAGCACTCGTTTCTGTACAGGGCAGGGGGTCGGACCTGATGATCTGTTTAGGTACCTTCCAACCCTAGGCACTATGAAACTATGAAACCCCCTTTTGAAGTTCACAGCTATTCCCAAGCAGTTCCCAGGGACAATCTCTCTGTGTGTATGTGGCAGGGCACTGTTGGTGCCTACCACTTTAAGGGCCAAGTCAAGTAGCCAGCAGGTGCTTGATTTTCGGTGGCCACTTTAGAACCATGGCTGCCTATATAAACAGAGCACTTTGCCACTGGCAGCCAGGCAGGAAACATTGCCTGGCTGAGCTGTTGTATGAAAACATCTACAGGTAAGAGCAGGAGGCTCTTGGTCCTGGGCATGGCCTAAAACGGCACCCTGCTGGGAGTGGGTGGCATGGTGGGGCTCCCAGTGGCTTGGGAGCCTCCAGGAAAATACCAGACCAGTTACCACCCTGGTGGAAGGCAGGCTGGGGCACCTCAAGAACCTCTAGCCACCACATCATTGTGGGCAGCAGCTGGGGCCAGGCATGGCTATGGCCACCTGAGCCCCAACTGGAGATGGAAGCCCTGTAGTCCCAGTGAGGCGGTAGAGTTGTGGAGCCTCAGTGAGGGGGGAAACAGAGGGCTGGGAGCCTGGTGTGTTTGAGTTTGTAGAGAGTTGCCCCAGAAGGGGCCAGGACAAACTTGACCCCAGCTGGGTAACTGGCTGGCCACTACCCCAGTGAGGGTCATGCGAGAGGCCCAAAAGACGGTAAATCTGCCACCCAAGATGTGCGCCAGATAAAGCCTATGGCAAAAGGCGCCCACTCTGAGAGGGAGCAAGGCAGTATAAGTTGTCGATGAGTGAAAGAGACCCTATGAGAGGGGGTGGAGTGTAAGAGGCCCTAGCGAGAGAAGGGTGGTATGAATGTGTGTGTGTGTGTGTGTGTATGAGGCCTGACAATGAGGGCTAAGCTTGGTCCAGCTGTAGGCCGGGGAGCATTTGTCACCTGGATGCCATCTGTAAGGCTTGGGCTATGGTGTAGGGGAGGATCAGACCCATAGAGAGTGCCCTGGCACTGGGAAAAGAATAGGTAGCCTCCCGCCTAATAAGAACCAATTATGAAACAACAAGGCATGGCAGGTGAGCGAGGCAGGCAGTTAGCCCAGAAACAGGTGGGTGGGCCAATGGTGGATCCCTGTTTCATAGTTTCATAGTTTCTAGGGTCGGAAGGGACCTGAGCAGATCATCTAATCCGACCCCCTGCCATGGCAGGAAAGAGTACTGGGGTCAAATGACCCCAGCAAGGTGGTCATCCAACCTCCTCTTAAAAACCCCCAGGGTAGGAGCCTGCACCACTTCTCTTGGAAGTTGGTTCCAGACCCTAGCCACCCTGACCGTGAAGTAGCACCTCCTGATATCTAACCTAAACCTCCCCTCTGCCAGCTTGTGTCCGTTATTCCTGGTCACTCCTGGCGGTGCTCGGGGGAACAGTGACTCCCCCAATGCCTGCTGATCCCCCCTGACTAGTTTATAACAGGCCACAAGATCCCCCCTCAGCCTTCTCTTTTGGAGGCTGAACAGGTTCAGGTCCCGTAGCCTCTCCTCATAGGGCCTGCCCTGCTGTCCCCTGATCATGCGAGTGGCCCTCCTCTGGACATTCTCCATGCTGTCCACATCCCTCTTGAAGTGCGGCGCCCAGAACTGGACGCAGTACTCCAACTGCGGCCTGACCAGTGCCGCATAGAGGGGGAGGATCACCTCTTTTGACCTGCTTGAAATGCATCTGTGGATGCATGACAAGGTACGGTTGGCCTTCCTAACTGCCTCCCCACACTGCCGACCCATGTTCATCTTGGAGTCAATGATGACTCCAAGATCCTTTTCCGCCTCCGTGCTGACAAGAGGGGAGTTCCCCAACCTGTAGGTATGGTGCCGGTTGTTCCTCCCCAGGTGCATCACCTTGCACTTGTCTGTGTTGAAACCCATCCTATTCTCATCCACCCACCCTTGTAACCTGTCTAGGTCAGATTGTAGCCTGTTGCTTCCTTCTAGTGTGCCCACGTCCCCCCACATCTTAGTGTCATCAGCAAATTTGAACAGGGTGCTTTTTACCCCCTCGTCCAAATCACTGATGAAGATGTTGAACAGCGCGGGCCCGAGGACCGAGCCCTGCGGAACCCCACTGCCCACGTCCTTCCAGGTTGAGAAGGACCCATCCACTACCACCCTCTGGGTGCGGCCCTCCAGCCAGTTGGCGACCCATTTGACTGTGTGGGTGTCTACGCCACAGCCCCCCAGTTTCTTAATGAGAACGGGGTGAGAGACAGTGTCAAAAGCCTTCCGGAAGTCCAGGAAGACTATGTCCACTGCTACCCCTGCATCTAATGATCTGGTGATCTGATCGTAAAAGGCCACCAGGTTGGTCTGACAGGACCTGCCACTGATGAACCCGTGTTGGTTGCCCCTAAGCATGCAGTCCCCTGCTGGCCCCTCCTGGATGTGTGCCCGAATAATTTTCTCAAACAGCTTGCCTAGGATCAAGGTAAGACTAACTGGCCTATAGTTTCCTGGGTCCTCCTTCCTCCCTTTTTTGAAGATGGGAACCACGTTGGCCCTCTTCCAGTCCTCCGGCACCACTCCAGAGCACCACGAGTGCTCGTAAATCCGTGCCAGGGGTCTTGCAATGACCTCAGCCAATTCCTTTAGAACTCTGTTATAGTGGAACCTATGAGGAAGCCACCACTCACTTGACCAGTTTTCGGCGAGTGCGTTGGCTGACAGCAGTGTCTTTCAGGCCATCATACGTGAGAGCTTTCTGCTGTTCCAGGGCATGCTCTTGTATCAGTAGCCGCTCCACTTCCATCTGCAGCCAGGTGTCTAACTAGGGAAAGCAAAGACAGTAGATCATCAGCACAGACCCTACAGAAAGCACATTTTCTCTGCAGCCAAAATACTTTTCCTCTAGTAGGGTTGAGAATCTCCTCCCCTTCAGAAGGAAGGCACTAGTATTTCATTGCTGAATCTGTTTGTAGTTCTTTTTTGTCCTCTTGGCCTACAAGCCATGACCTTGTCCTGAGGTTGACCTGATAAAAGACCTCGGGCTTGATCCTATTCTCGCTTTTAGGCGTCTAATGAGTACTTAGGTGCCTATGTGTGACCCTATTCCTCCCTGCTAGACATGCTGAAAAAAACATTATTTTGACAATATGCTGCCATATTAGCATTAAGATTAAGTCACAAAAAGCAGAGAAGGACCCGTCTACCTTTTTCATTAACAGTTTTCTAGGGGTTCTTGTAGGACAGAACTTGGGTGAAATAGGACCTGCCCTCCTTCCCCACCCCCCAATTTTGCCTGATATTTAGTCATTGTGACTAGCCATGCAAACATATAGGCCAATTACTGGAGAGGAAATATTCAGTGTCCCAAGCACCTGTCTGTCCCCAGTTAATGACCACAGCTTAAAAGAAGCCTTGGAATAAATGGATGTTCTAAAAGGGGAACACAATTTGCACATATCATGGATGAATAGAATCATAGAAAATTAGAGCTGGAAGGGACCTTAGGAGGTCACCTAGTCCAGCCTCTGCTCAAAGCAGGACCATTCCCAACTAGATCATTCCCGTGAGGGCTTTGTTGAACCAGGCCTTAAAAATACGCAGACCATGGATACAGGCACACCGGAACAGCAGTAAATCTACTAATGAGTTTTTCCCTGTCTACTTACAGCAACAGTGGGATTACAAATTAGATACAATTCAATAAAATGTGGACTTATTTAGGGTCTCCCTTCCATGAAACCATATATTTAAAATCCTTTATAGACTCTAGCTGGAATGAATGGGCAGAAAACAGAATGATCTAGGAATTAACTAACAGTCAAAGATCTGACTAACATCATCACTGGCAGGGAGCTAACTGGATCTGTTCAGCAGGAAGGTGACCACTGATCATTGGTATTTGGCAGGGAGAAATATCCCACCCAAAGACATCTGAAATTTCTTTTAAGGAGGGGTGAGAGAGACAAAAGCAGCCGCAGGTGACAGATGTTATTTATATTACTTTGTGCATAACTGGAAAATGAGGTGAGCAAGCTAAGAATGTATGTAGGCTAGACAAGACTGCACACTGGAGTCAAATAACAGTTTGGTTTTCTAAGAATTTATAAACCCAGAAGTATTTGGGTTTAAGAAAGAAACCCAGCCCTCCCTGTATCATCAACTAGCCATATCATTATTAAAAAAACACATATCCAGTACCATAAACATATCCAGTGCCTTGAAAGCAGAAGTAAGGCTCAGAAGAACCAATATCTGAGCTAATTTAGGAAAATTCACCACAAGAGCATAGATCACCTGTCACTGTGCTTACATCCACAAACATCCAAATGCTATACAACATCAGCATGCTGAGCATGACAGCCATTAGCTGCAGAGGGCAGGCAGGGTTTGTATGCTTTCCTCTGATCTCCTTGGGGCTGTGCATGCCTTTGGGCTTAATTTTGCAGTGTTTACTTGTGCAATCTGTCCTACTCAAAGGGAAAACGATAACCAAAGCAAGTGAGGGAATCAAGCACTGCACTATCAGAAAGACTTGTACTTTGTGAAGACAGCTTTCAGATGTCCACATTCTCCATGACAGAGGCCCCTGCAGGAATAAACTGCCAGGGATACAGCTTTAGTGATGTACAGTGGCTGCAGTATCAGTCACATGTAAGGAGTGGGAAAAACAGAAGCCAAAATAAGTGGGGTACTGCCAACAGAAGAGCATGACTAAGGCAGCAGAAGCCTGGCATGCACTTACTGCAGCAGCATCCACTCTTACCATGGTGCTGGAATTGTCCACGGGTGGCTCGGCAGCTGTGGCCTCTGTGTGGCTGAGGCCTTCATCTCTCTGAGGCTCTTGCTCCATGTTTTGTTTTGCTTCCTTGAGGACATTCTCATACTTTTCATTTCCTGGAGGAGGAAGTAGTAGATGTCCAAGAAGTTATCATGGATTCTGGACTGACCTTCAGCTGTATTCTACCTCACTTCCCCTGAACGTGGTCATCTGCCACTCAAGACTAACTGAGGTAAAGCCAGGGATACAGCATGTTTCCTTGTTTCCTTTTCTTTTTCTCAAAATTTTTCTCCTCCATTCATCCTCCACCTTTTCTGTCTAGGGATCTACTAGTTTCTTCACAATGAGAAAAGACAATGAGAAAAGACTTTTTAGGGAGTAAAAAGAAGGCACCAGGCAATGTGGGGCCCCTGCAGGATACGCTTGGCAATCTGGTGGTTGCACCAAATAAAAAAGCAGACCTTTTTAACTAATTCTTTGCCTCCATTTTTCTGAGCAGGGACTGGGACATCTCCCCCACCGGGATTCAGGACGGACTCAGGAGAGACTCTGCCAGGCCTAGGGTCAAGGAGGACCAAGTTAAGGAACTTCTGGAGGGGCTGGACATGTTCAAATCAGCAGATCCAGACGCTGTCCACCCCAGGGTGCTGAGGGAATTGGCAGGGGTCATCACAGAGCCCCTGGCACAGCATTACAAGCACTTGTGGTGCTCTGGCCAGGTGCCAGAAGACTGGAAGAAGGCCAATGTGGTCCCCATTTTCAAAAAAGGGAGGAGGGAGGACCCAGGCAACTATAGGCCCATTAGTCTTACTTTGGTCCTAGGGAAGCTCTTTGAGAAAATTATCCAGGAGCACATCTGTGAGGGACCAGCAGGGGGGATGATGCTCAAGCTCAACCAGCCTGGGTTCATTAGTGGCAGATCCTGCCAGACCAACCTGATTGCCTTCTACAATCAGGTCACAAAATCACTGGATGCAGGTGTCATGGTGGATGTTGTCTTTCTGGACTTCAGGAAGGGCTTGACACTGTCTCCCACCCCTTTCTCATTAAAAAGCTAGGCGACTGTGGCATTGATGCCTACACAATCAGATGGGTTGCAAATTGGCTAGGGGGCCGCATGCAGAGAGTGGTGGTGGATGGGTCATATTTGACCTGGAGGGATGTGGGCAATGGAGTAAGTCCCCCAGGGGTTGGTCCTCGGGCCCATACTATTCAATTTCTTTATTAGCAACTTGGACAAGGGGGTGAAAAACACCCTGTTCAAATTCGCTGATGACAGCAAGATTGGGGGTGAGGTGGGCATGCTAGAAGGAAGGGACAGGATACAACTAGATATGGACAGGTTCCAGGGATGGGCAAATGAGAATAGGATGGGATTCAATACTGACAAGTGTGGGGTGCTGCACTTGGGCAGTAGGAACCAGCAGCATACCTACAGGCTGGGGAACTCTCTTCTCAAAAGCACAGTGGCAGAAAGAGCTCTTGGAGTCATTATTGATTCTAAAATGAACGTGGGCTGCCAATGTGAGGATGCGGTCAGTAAGGCTAACTGCACCTTGTCACGCATCCACGGATGCATCATAAGTAGGTCCAAGGAGGTGATCCTCCTCCTCTATGCGACACTGGTCAGGCCGCAGTTGGAGTACTGCATCCAGTTCTGGGCGCCGCACTTCAGGAGGGATGTGGCCAGCATGGAGAGGGTCCAGAGGAGGGCCACTCACCTGATCAATGCAGCAGGGCAGACTCTACGAGGAGAGCCTACAGGACCTGAACCTGTTCAGCCTTCACAAGAGAAGGCTGAGAGGGAATCTGGTGGCCGTCTATAAACTTACCAGGAGGGACCAGAGGGAAATAGGTGAGACACTGTTCCCCCCAGCACCTCCCGGAGTAACAAGGAATAACGTCCACAAGTTGATTGAGAGTAGGTTCAGGCTAGACATCAGGAGGCACTACTTCACACTCAGGGCAGCCAGGATCTGGTACCAGCTTCCAAGGGAAGTAGTGTTGGCTCCTACCTTAGGGGTCTTTAAAAGGAGGCTTGATAACTACCTAGCTAGGGTCATATGAGCTTAAATTTACCAGGGGTCATATAAGCCCTGTACTCTTTCCTGCCCAGGGCAGGGGGCTGGACTTGATGATCTGCTCAGGTCCCTTCTGACCCTACATCTATGAACTCTGAACTATAAACTATGGACACAACTGCCAAAGGGTCTTTTCCTTTCTTCGCCTCCCCACACCTCCGAAACAGACTCTTTGTGTCCCTTTTTTTGTATTGATTGCTCCTCAATCTACCCAAGCAATTCTGTATCTCTGTAAATGTCTCCCAGCCTTGGTGTCCAACCACCAACTCAAATGAAGCATGAGCACAAGCTCCTTATGTTTCCTCACAAGCCCACTCTTCTCTCATCTTCCTTCGTTGCTCTTGATAATTCCACTGTTCTCCCCATTACTGAGGCAAATGACCTCATTGTCCATTTTCATTCTTTTTTCTCTCCTCTCACTACATAACTTGTCCAAGCTAGTCTCAAATCCTCTTGGATTTTCCTCTCCAGCACGATTAAAGTCCACCAAGGGCGTCCGGGAATGCCTGCTTGCAAAAAAGGCGGCGTACGCCCGGTAGAAGGGGGGTGAAATCTCCAAAGA
>NW_017728998.1:45368924-45369217 GCF_001723915.1 Gavialis gangeticus
AGGTCCCTTCCGACCCTAAATCTATGAAACTATGAAAGTCTATCCTTCTTTCTCCATCTCTGTGGCTAACTCTCTTCTCCACATCTTGGCCTTTTTCAAAGTATATCCAGAAAAATCAAAGGTGCCAGGACACTTATCTAGTTCTATGTCTTCTAGCTAATGCCTCTCTGGTCTCCCCTCTTCCCATCTCAATCCTCTTTTAGCACATCCTAAAGGCTGCCATGAAAATGACTCCCCAGTCGCATTATGGGCAGAACATGAAAAACTCCCTACCTGAAGCCCTCTGCTTAGTT
>NW_017728998.1:45374217-45375886 GCF_001723915.1 Gavialis gangeticus
CTCCCTCAACCCCTCTTCCCATCTCAATCCTCTTTTAGCACATCCTAAAGGCTGCCATGAAAATGACTCCCCAGTCGCATTATGGGCAGAACATGAAAAACTCCCTACCTGAAGCCCTCTGCTTAGTTACATCCTCCTAATCAAGTGTAAGTATCTACTCTTCATTTTCACTGACTTGTCATGCTCTGCACTGCCCTGCCCTTTTCTCCTCCTTCCCAGAAAGCATCTTGCTTACCCGTGCCCTTTAGGGCTTCTATAATATCGTCTGGCAATCTGGATGGTATTATCCTTAAGGCAGAGATCACACTCTCTGTGTTTATTACTGTGCTAATACTCAATAAATATGCTAAATAATGCTGTCAAAAGGTTGAATATTCGATTGCCAACCCCCTGAATAATTTGTGCCCAGGAACTTGCATGTTTTGGAGAGATGTGTGATGTTGCTCTGTGAAAGTGAGGTGAGGGAGTCTTCACTAAGAGGGTATAGCACTGGACAGAAGACACATATTATGCAGAAAGTCCTACCTCTGATGTTTCTGGGCAGGTCTAAGCAGATTCTGGGAAAGGTCCCCTCTCCTTTGAGGGTGATGCTCTCAGACTCCAGATGGGCCACTTGTATCTGGAATGTCCTGTGGAAGACCTCAGGCACTCCAGGCAGGTAATAAACCTTCAGCACCTGCTCTTTTTCTGATTCAATGTAACCCTAGATCATGCAGGAGAGATGTAGAGAGTATTTAAAATGGATAGAAGAGTTTACTGAATATCTAGGAATACTGTTGAGGTCTTGGACAATGAAGATAGGAGGGGAGGAGGGAAAGCATAGAGCTGAAGCAAGTAGAATAAGTGCAGTTGAGTTGGAGTAGACTTGGGTGGCATGACTTATGAGCTCCCTTACACCTCAAATCTCCTAGATCAATACATATCATAAGGGCTGCACTATAAAATCTCTATGAGTGCAGGGCTGACTTGTGCTCTTGATGCCTTCACATGTAAGAGGGCTGCACTGCAGGCTGTGCCCTAGTGAAATGCTGGACCAGTTAATCCCAAGCTTTCTTACGGCTCCCAGACAGCACATGCTGGTATGACCTGACTAAGTTCATGCCCAGATAGGTTTGTAGCCTCACAGAATTCATATTCAGGCAGCTTGCACCAAATAGGATAACAACAAGAAGCGACTAAGAGACAGGGTTTGCTCTCTATCCACACTATATAGGGATGTGAAGAGAAAAAGAAGCTGCTCATGACTTTCATTCTTGCTTACCTGTCTAGTCCTTGATAAATCCTTTAGAGTGGGGGAAACAATTGCTAGAAAACACTTAATTCCTGTTGGGAAAAGGTGAACTTTAGGGGTACTTTTACATGTGCTGCAGGCGTGGTAGGGAGGGGGCGGTGCTTTAATTAGAGCACTGCAGTGTCTCGGGTTATCAGTGTCCCTGCGCTTCAAAATGGTGGCAGGGGTGCTTCGACTAAAGGTCATTCAATGAGCTTTAGTTCAAGCACCCCCACCACCATTCTGAAGTGCAGGGACGCTGATACACGAGATGTGGAAGTTGGCTGGAGTGCAGTAATTACCACGCTCCAGCAGACTCAATTACTTGAGCGGTCTCTGCATTTGTGTACAGGCACCCAAGATGTGGAAAATAACACAACACCTAGACCTAACCTGGAT
>NW_017728998.1:45380886-45381220 GCF_001723915.1 Gavialis gangeticus
ACTTGAGCGGTCTCTGCATTTGTGTACAGGCACCCAAGATGTGGAAAATAACACAACACCTAGACCTAACCTGGATGCGGCTGTGCTGTAACTGTGCAGGTGCACATGTAATACTGATTTGCTGGACAACCAAAGTCTATGTCAGTGATTCTCAACCTTTTTAGACTCAAGATCCCCCTTGTTAAACTCAAGGTGCCCCTCAGGAAATGTCAGCTCTTAGTTTTCACTCATTTTTTGTCTCCATAAAAATAATAGAGCAATTCTTCTTTTGCAAAGAATTCAGAAAGAAACAACTTACACAGTGGGGAACTCCCTACTTGAGAGCACAGAGGCA
>NW_017728998.1:45381231-45384655 GCF_001723915.1 Gavialis gangeticus
AATCTATGAAACTATCTATGAAACTATGAAACTATGAAACTGGTCAGACTGTTCTTGGCACTCTGGATTCTTATTCTGAAATCACTGGGTTTCTCTTGTGAATCATGTATTAGGTGTTTGCACACTTAGCAGTGCTAATACTGTGTGGCACTCCATGGTGCCCTTAAAAGGAACTTGTGGCATCCCAAGTTTTGAGAATTAGTGGCCTACACAGAGGAAGGGAGCTAACCTGGGAGATTCAGGTCCAGTTTCCACTTCTGCTACAGATTTTCTGTGTGACCTCAGGCAAATCACACCTGAAAGCATCTAAGGTGCCTAGTTCCTATTTAACTGGACTCCAATTAAACTTAGGCACCTAAATAACACTGAGGATTTGGGGCTTAGTCTCTCTGTGCCCTCTGTAAAAAAACCTGGAGATGAAGGTACTGCTGTGCCTCACTGTCGTGTTCTGAGGATGAATAGACAGAGGTGATGGGCCATGTCAGACAGACAGTGTGGATGGAGTCTCCTGGCACATGTTGTCCTTGCCAAACCCTATACTGTTTTACCTACCTTGGGCTTAAACTGCACTAAGAGAAATGTAGGCTGCATATTAAGACAAACTATGAGGGTGGCTAGGTACCAAAACAGACCATCTAGAGCAGCTATGGAATCTCCATCACTGGAAGTTTTTAACTGCAAGTTAGACAAATATTTGTCCTGGATGTTCCTGTCTTGAGCTCAGGGTTAGATGAATGACCTCCCTAGCTCCCTTGCAGTCCTATTTTTCAGTGATTTTTATACCATGAATTTGGATCTCTTATTAGACGTGACTCAGCATTCAACAACTAGGGCCAACTGGACAGACACAAGTTCCCTAAACAGAGATAGGGCTGGTAGGTGCTGAAGTCCTTGGAACTCATTCTGTAATAAGGTCTTTGAGAAAACAAGGAGATCACCCTCATGTCAAGGTTCCCCTATGCTTCTGCACTCTTCCTGCTTCTCCCCTGGCACTGATAAGGGCACTATCTTGACCACCCTGCAGGTTCAGCAGGGTGGTTTTCCTGACAAAGTGGTTGTTCTCTGGCTCCACACCCTTCCCCCACATACAGTTCCCCTTAGGCAAAGTTTGAAGGAAAAAGGGGTTGGCCACTGTGCAGTCAGGAAGACACCACTAAGCAACTGCTTTTCCTTTCTGTACCAGGTCTCAGCCCCCTTCTTCTACTTTGCTCTGTCAGGTGCTGTTCAGAGAATCAACGTTAAATCCTGCATCTGACCAGGCAAAGCAAAATCATTCAGAAACATAAATGCAGCACACAGATGCATAGGAAACCCAGACAAACCAGGTACTCAGCTGCACGAGTGAATGTAGGCTGCCAGGGGCAAAATCATCCCTCACGATCCCAGCTGCTGGATCTCAGACAGGCAATGGCTGCCTCAGAGAGGCTGCAGCAGAGGGCATCAGAGACTCAAATATCTAAGAAGTGACTTCAGGGAACTTTGGAGGAAATACTAAAGCAATCTGCCCTCTCACTGAGAGAAAGAAGCCCTGAAAGGATCACCCCATCAGTCCCACTGTTGAGGGGGCATGAGCAGGGGTCCCCATTATAATGTGACCAACTAGGCAGTGGCTTTCACAGCCCTGTACAGAGGCCATGCAGGTTGGAGCATCAAGAAAATGGGGCATTGCTATTATGCCTAGGTCTGAGCAAACTGTTCCATTCACTGGACTGGCTCACCCAGTATCCAGCAGAGAGGATGGTGCATGTGTGGTGGGCTTGCCAATTCAGCCCAGCTCAAACGGGTTTGGAGAATCTTCATTTTGATTGGTGGAGCCTGTCCAACAATCAGGTAAGGGCTGGGGGGGGAGGGGGGGAGTGGCAGGGGTGGCAAAGAGACTCCCGGACCTGCTTAAAGCCCAGCTCTGCAGGTCTGAGAAGACTTTGGGGGCAGAGCCTCTGATGAAGATAAAAGGAGCTGCATGCCCAGCACGAGAGGGAGAGGACATGCTGGAGGAATGGAGAAGAAGGAAGAAGGGGTACAGAAGACCTGGGAGAGCTGCCCAGTGGGCATTTCCAGTTGCCCTGAAGAACTCCAAAAACTCACTCGCCAGGACCTGTGCCTCAGCCCCATTCAGTAAGCAGTGCAGCTCAATGGTCTGCAACCGCTGGCAAGTGGCCAGGGCACAGTACACATATTGGTGCATGGGGCTCAGACCCTGGGAGTCACTCAAGGTGGCTCAGGTCTGCAACCCCTGGCTCAGGGCCAGGTCGTGAGTACAGGCAATGCAGCACAGGAAGTCCAGGAGCGGCCTGAGCCCTGTGCTGTGCAAGGGTGCCCAGGCCTCCAACCCCTAGCACAAGGCGAAGTGCTGCAACATGCAGCAGTGCATGTGGCCTTAAGCTGGGCTGGCAGCAGCAGAGCTGGGTGGCAGAAAAGCCCGGGAAGGAGCAGAGCTTGACCTGGAAGATGGGAGGCAGCTTCCACAACTGTGGAGTAGTAAGTTACCCTGGAGAGGGGGTCCTTACAGGAGAGGGACCTCCAGGGTTGTGAAGGGGCACCATGTGGGCTGCTGCTGGGTGATAGGTGGGCATGGGAGTCTTTGGGGTCTCCCTCTTCTTTTTTTCCCCACAACCTCCTTTCCTATAGTGGTACATTGGGAGTGGGGCTCCTGCTCTAGAGGGCACCCAGGTAGTCTCAGGACTGCTTATTATATTCATAGACTGTCTTATATTTTACGTGAATAAGCTGAAGTAATAGTTTGTATATTAATATGAGTTATAAGGTTGCCCAGTCAATATCCTTTGTTCTGGGTTGTTCTATTGTTCACTTGTATTTTTGAATAATAATTGGGGGTCTATGTATATATTGTATAGGGTTTATTGTTTTGTAAGTTTGTGTGTCTGTCTGATTTAACTACCCTTTAATGGTTTCGTTGTAATAAAAACAACAGAAGCGGAAAGGGATCTCAGAGTTATAGTGGACTCCAAGATGAACATGAGTCATCAGTGTGACAAAACCATCAGCAAAGCTAACTGCACTTTATCATGCATCTGCTGATGCATGACAAAGAGAACAAAGAGAAGGAGGTTCCCCTCTATGTGGCACTGGTCAGACCACAGTTGGAGTACTGCATCCAGTTTTGGGTGCTGTACTTCAAGAAGGATGTTGTTAGACTTGAGAGGGTCCAGAGGGTCCAGAGAAGGGCCACTTGTATGGTTAGGGGCTTATAGGACAAGCCCTATGAGGAGAGACTGAGGGACCTGCACCTCTTTGGCCTCTGCAAGAGAAGGCTGAGAGGTGATTGTGGGGCTGCCTACAAATTCATTAGGGGGACGCAGCAAGGGATCAGAGATGCTTTGTTCACCAGGGTGCTTCTTTGGGTAACAAGGAACAATGGTCACAAACTGACAGAGAGCAGATTTACGCTAGATATCATGAAAGA
>NW_017728998.1:45389655-45396973 GCF_001723915.1 Gavialis gangeticus
CTTCTAACACTAGCATCTATGAATAAATTTGTATATAGTTAACTAATTGATTGACTGGGCCTGACTCTCTAGGGGATGGAAGTGGCCACTGGGCTGCTGTGTCCCTCCACAGCACACTGCCCTGCCAATAATTCCCTCAATTGGAGAGGGGAGTACAAACCTGTGTACACCTGGGCTACACGTGGCTTAACTTCCTCCTGGTCCCTGTGACATTGCTTCCCTTAGCACAGGGACTGCTTGACACAGTAGCCCCCACACTTGCTGAGACTACTCTGTGCATGACTCATCAGGATCCCAGGCTAAGGGGAATCAATCAAAGTTATAGGCAAATCCAGGTGAAGCAGGAATACAGGCATACTCAGATGCATGCAGATTTGCCTCTCTAAGGCAAATGAGAAGTGTGATCAGAATGCAGGAAGGCAAGAAACAAGGCAACAGAGACATGCTAAGCCTTATTTGTCCCTTCATTTCCTCTGAGCTGAAATAAACACAAGGCTTATACTTAAAATGAAAGCTATAGGATGAGTACAGTCCTAATCTGCACCTATGTGCTGTGCTTGTGTTTCTGTCAGATCCTGACAGAGCTCTCCAGTGGCCTGGCTGTTCAGCTGTGGTGAAGAGGGGACTCAAGGATAAGCAGATGGTGAAGGAGTACCTATTGTTCTGTTACAGAGCAGGACCTGAGACTGGCTGGGACAAGCTGAGGAGCATGTCCCTGGCTGTACTGGGAAGGAAGAGAAAACTGTGCACTCCAGTCCCAGCCTCAGCATAAATGGAAAGCTTCCAGTAGCCAGGATTCAACAAGCAACCCATGCATTTGAGCTGTCTGTAGCTCCTGGCCATTTGAGCCTCCTGCTGTCCAGAGGCCATTAAGGGAATCTATTCAGGAGTGTGTCCATTTGCTCTCAGCAGCAATAAGCATCATTCCTCTCTCCTTGCAGCAATTACAGCTCTAGTGCCTGGCACAGCTGCCCATTGGCAGTCACCCTTGGTGTGTCCATGAGGAGGCTTCCTTGGGGAATCACTGACAAGCTCCATTGCCAGAACGAGCTGGACCTCTGGGCTAGGTTTTAACCCTTGCCAAGAGATTGAGGGACCTGGAGCTCTTCAGCCTCTGTAACAGAAGGCTGAGAGGTGATATTGTGGCCATCTATAAACTCATTTGGGGGGGGGGCAGGGCAGCAAGGAACAGGATATACTCTGTTTACCGGAGCACCCCTTGAGGGCAAGTAGAAACAATGGCCACAAACTGACAGAGAGCAGTTTTAGATTAGACATCAGGAAGAACTTCTTCATGGTAAGGGTGACCAGAATCTGGAATGGGCTTCCAAGGGAGGTGCTGCTCTCCCCAACCTTGGGGGTCTTTAAGAGGAGACTGGACAAGCACCTGGCTGGTGTCATCTGGCCCCAGCACTCTTTCCTGCCCAGGGCAGGGGGTCAGACTCAATGATCTACAGGTCCCTTCTGACCCTAAAAATCTATTAAATCTATGAAATCCTGCCAGGGCTCCACCCATTTGTCAGAGAGACTCACCATGGCAGGCAGGACAAGAGGCACTCCAGGGGGAGGGTTATCCACAGAGGCCTGGCTGGTGTTTAGCACAGTGAAGTCAAAACCAACCTTCCCACTGTTCTTCAGTTTGATTTCTGCTTCAAGGACTTGGTCAAATAGCTGAGGAGAGGACAGAGGAGGGGGAGAATCAAGACGAAAGCTTATTTTCCAGATTCGCTTCCTATGAGCTACTATCAGGGGCTCAGCTATTTTCCCCCAAAGTAAGACCATGCGCAGAGGGAATTACCACAAAGCAAATGATGTACAGTATATCCCTGCTTCCTTTTACAGCAGGGTAAATTGTTTGTATGCCTGTGCCCTCTAAAACATGGGACAATCAAATGTCATTAATTTCTATGTGCTCTGCCAGAGATACAAGAGGAATATCACATGCCTCTAAACTCCTTCTCTGAAGTTATTCTTTCCATGTAGTCATAGGGAGTGGTTGATAAATAGGGGAAAAATTCAGATTTCTCAGTCTTTGAGGCTATTATGCTTTTAATAGTACTGTTCCCTCCATTGGCAGTAGAGTGTGGCAGGGTGAGTTGGATAGGCCACACAGCTTCACAGAAAGTTTATTTTTCATTCTTTCTTGACAACCATTCGTGTCATCTTCAACACAGATGGCACTCACCATACAGGATGGCAACACCATGCTGACTGCTGAATGAAACTGTTTGACCTTCACACGTTCTGCTGGAGTTACAATGGAACTGTTTTTACTACAAGCAGCACCAAGGGAAGGATGGTCACAGTAGTGCCCAGACATAGTGAAAACCTATTGGATAGGGTTATGCATGTACATGATCCAAGGGTGGCAGAGCTCCAGGCTATCTGCCTGGAAGGTGATGGTTCAAAGCCCAGTCCTTCTCATGGTGAAGGTGATCTGTACCTGCATCCCGTAGTTAATCTCCTTTATGTCGAACATGTAACGGACAAGGGAAGCCTCTCCCCTCAGCTTGATCTCGTAGGTAGGGCCTCCCTCTACCTCACACAGTGCTTTTGCATGGGCAGCAATATCAGCATGCCCATAAAAGCTGAATGATACCTGCTGGCTGTCATTTGGTTGGAGAATTCCATAGAGAGGTAAGATGTCAAACACCTGGCAGGAGAGATGTTAGGAGACAGGATGCAGTTAAACATTTCAAAATGTAAAAATCACCAGAGATCAACTTTCAAAGGCTTTCGTCTTTCACTTTTGCCTTTTCAATGACACATCATTCTAACCTGCATGACATTTGTTTGGAGCAAGAGGTATCAGACACCTTTCTGATCTCTAGCCTACATCCTCCCTGATCTTTCTCTGAAGGGAATCATGGGAAGAATAGTCTCCCTGCACACAACAATTGCATTAGTGTTAGCTGGGAGATCTCTGAGAGGGACTTCTATCCTGAAAGTCTTCATCTTTGGAATTCACTGCCATTAAAGGCCATAAGACAAGGAGAGAAAGTCCTTGGAGACCAACACAAGATGAATGGATTCAGTTCTGATTATTCCTAATATTTTTTATTCTATTCTTGTTCTGTGTGGTATAAAGTGCCAACACAATAGCCACTGTAGCAATTGGTATAATTTACCAGTCAATTAATAAAAAAAGGGATAAACACCGGCACCCTTATACTTTACTCAGGCAAAACTCTTACTGAAAATATATACTGAATGGAAGAAAACAACTCAGCTCAATGAAATGGAGTAAGGAAGCTGGGCTCAACAGTTGGAGGGGAAAGCTAAAAACATGATGCTAGAAACAACATGAAAATTATTAGCAGTTTTTACAAGTATGCAATGGATTCTTCACCACTTCAATTCTTTTAAAGGCTCAGTGTCTGCTCAAGTTCAGCCACAAGACAAAGGCTTGATGCAGAAATTAATTAATAAAAATCCTAGTTATGTATTATGCAAGAGGTCTCACCCTATGATTGCAATGACCCTTCAGAACTGTCAGAGCTCCATTGAAGCCAACATTGTTATAACTTTTTATACCAGTTGAGGACCTGTCCCAGTGACTCTATATTGCATCTCAAATAATAAACCCTTAGAAAACTCCATATCTGAGGTTACTTTGTTGCTTTAAGTTATATAATACTAGAAAAAGTGCAATTCAGCAAGTGTTATAAAGACTTTGAGGCGCTTAGTACCAGTTAACATGGGTTGCTGCAAAGATGAGCATCATACAGCCTGTGACCAAGGACAGTTTGTATGCCTGCTGTGTCCCTGGGTATGACTCCCACTGCTTGTTTAAAGTCATAAGTGATGCAAAAAAAAAAAAGTGAGAGAACAGTTTTAAATCTTTCCTTACTTCTTCCACTCCAGTGGTGAGCAGTTCCTCTGCTTCCTCCAAACACAGTGATTCATTGAGCTCCACTGGACTCTGAGTCAGAGAAACACCGTCTAACTCTTTGATGCCACAAGTTAACAACTGGGGAAGAAGAACCACAAGCTATAGACAGCAAACTACCACTCCTAATCATGAACTTGCCTCTTTCTTTTCACAACAGTCACTAGAACTATTAAACTTCATGTTGGGTTTTCTTTGAACACAATCTCCATATTGGTGTTATGCACACATACACAGGGCTGCCATATCAACAGGCAAAGGCCTCAAGCACAGATACAGGGAAGTGTATGCATGAACACACCTAGGAATGTCTGGGTTAATCAAGAGGGTCAGTTAGGTTCCTACTTACACTTTTACATATGCCTTTACCTGGTTTATGTGTGCAACCACCATAATGAAGCAGGCAGCAGTTTATGCACTGCAGGACTGTATTTGCAAACTGGGGAGTAATATCTCTACTGCCACAGAGCATCATTTTTCCAAACGGAAAACATTCTTATGTAAGAGGCAAGGAAGTCTGTGGGTGATATCTTTTATTGGACCAATTGCATGGTTGGGATGAACTTAGACAAGCTTTCAAGGTAATGCATTCTTTTTCAGGTCTTGACATTCACTTTTTAAGGGTATATAGAGCAAAGAAGCAATTTGCTCAAACAATAAAATCAATGTCTAAAGAAGCACTTTGAACAGCAAAGGTCAGAGAACTTAGAAAAAATTTTGAAGAGCTAACCGTAAGAATGTAGTGACAGTGTTTGTAACTATTGGCAAAGTGTCTATCTATAAATGAACCTGCTGGCTGTTTGTACATCACTACTCTAGATGGATAATGGGATGGGTGGAAAAGGTATTAGGTATATGAGCAGGCAATTCTAGCCAAGTTTCTGCAGCGGAGTGACACTTGTAGGTTCATGTTTGGTATGGACTGATCTGGAATGGACTGGGAAGGTAGAAGCTACCTGTAAACCAGGGAAAGGGGCTGTAACTGCTTTGAAAGTTATTACATAGTTACGTAATACCTTGATGTACAGAAAGTTGGTTAGTGGGCAAGAGAAGTAGGATTTTCAAAAATGTACTTCATTGGTATAATAGTCAAATGGAAGTTTTACCACTGACTTCTGAGGAGTCACACAGCTATACCAATACTGAGTACTTTTGAAACAAGCAAGTGAAGAATATGAAGGATCCATGACAAACATGTAGAGAAATGGCTACCTTTATTTCTGTGGAAGCTGTCCTATTCGCTGGCTCTTTGGGAGACATCTCTTCTTCATTCGCACTGTTAGGGTGTTTCTTCTTACCTGCATCTCTGGAATTTCCAGTTAAGTGTGAGAAAGCAATGTAAGTAGCAGCTGGAGCTTTGCTTTTTTTGCCAAGTCTCCCAAAACTGCACTCATCCCACAGCCCCACTAAAGGGAAGAGGGAATGTGCTGCCATACACACCTACCACAGGCACCATTCCATATGTTAAGAAAGGCTGACTGCCTCACCCTCACCCACATCCTTAGCCCTGACTTTGTTCTTGGAAAGACAGCTGAAATCACTGCTGTGGTACAGCAGAGCCCTCCCTGAGGATTCAGTCTCCTTTATACTCTTGATGCTGGTGCTTACTGTACGAACCTCACAAAGCTGTCAGCATGTTCAGGAGTTGGCTGCGGCTCTGTCTGTGCTTCTTGCTCAGTTGTTGGTTCAAGCTCAATGAGAGATTTATGTCCTGCAGGGTTGAACCTGAAAAGCAAAGCTGGACTTAAGTATGACCATGTCCTGAAAATATTTACCCTGGAGGCAGAGCACCCTGATCTAAATGCCCCTTCAATCCATCTTCTCTGGCACAGTCCTTTCCAAGAAGAGGCACCTGGAGGGGCGAGCTTGTCTGTAGGTAGACCATGTGCATGCCAGTGCATGTTCTGATGAAACTGAGTGACGGAGGCAGCACATCCAAGTACTTAAGGCTGCAAAGAGGAGGACAACTCATTCTGCACCTCAAGAGTGCAAATATGGTGTGAAAAATGTTAACTGTACTGCATTTGATTGCAGTGAGGAATTGAAAGGGAAAGACACTGACTTACTGAGGGACAGTAAAAACATGTTGAAAAAGGGGGGGAAAGGCATGTTAAAAATGTGATCCTCTTGCCTACTTCGGAAAATGAAGCAGCAAAGCATTTTCTGTGGAATAAAAATCATGCGGGCAGGGTATGCATGTACAAATATAGGAGCAACAGCCACTCCTTGATGGTCACAATCCAATAACCTTGACATCCCACATGCCATATGAACACTCAGTTACCCAAGTCATGCAGCTGCATTGCAGCTACAACTCTCTTTGTTAAGGATAAGCACGTCTTGGGACTTTAGTGGCACTGCAAAGCAGACTGTTTATAATTAGATCCAATAAGCAATACACTATTGCTGTGATTTTTCTCAACCTGAAGGCCCCTGGCATTAAAACCATGAAAAATTATCTGTGGCTGGATCTATACTACTCTTTTATCCCTAAAATTTCATACTATAGCTAGCAAAGAGATCATTCCCTCTGCAATTACAATGGCCTGAACTTTCTTATACACAGGCTGCTGCTGATGCATTCCAACCATGTTGACTAAGTCTGCTAAGAGCAGGCATAGACAGCTTGGCAGCTTGGCAGTAAAAGACTGGCAGTTCACAGAGCCTTGTTTCTAGTAAAGAGAACCACTATTAAGATATGATTGCAGTAACTACAATGGAAAACCACAGACAGATAATTCTAGCATAGATCAGGCTTCTGAGAACAAGAAACATGAAGGCAACAGCTCCCAGCTGAAGCTTTACAACCTAATTACTGATCAGTGTTAGCCAGGGGCAGAAGTAACACCAACTGTTGGAACTGATTTGGACACTAAGATCTGGTCTTATCAGATCCACAGACCCTGATCTGACTGTATCTGCAACCTTAGCACAGTACAGATGGCATCATGATGTTAAAGATGTGACGTACATCTTAAACTCAACCTCTTCACACAACAGTCCCTCATATTGAATTGTAGTAAGGCAACCCTTTTTAACTACGTGAACTTACAAAATATACAAGCTATGTAGTGGTTAAGTCTGGTGCAGCCAGCTATTGGGAACTTGTGGTGGCAAGAAGCCCCCACAGGCACTAAGAGGGCTGGGGGTAACCCCGAGAGCCCCCACAGTAAACAAACAGTCCCCCCACACCCTACGGAACTTACCTCTAGGGGTGTGTCCCGAGCCGGAACTGGAGCTGCGGCCGCGCGAGCCGGCTTTAAGCTGGCTCTTTAAACAGCTGCTCCCAAGGCAGGGCAGCGGGGGGCTAATGGCGGTGGCTGAGGACGCTGCTGTGGGAAGTTTAAAAACCCTGCCGGAAGCCGGCAGAGGGGGCAAAAGAAGGAAAGAGCCAGCAGGGAGCACGTCAGGCAGGTGGTGACTCCAGAG
>NW_017728998.1:45401973-45447848 GCF_001723915.1 Gavialis gangeticus
TCTTTAAACAGCTGCTCCCAAGGCAGGGCAGCGGGGGGCTAATGGTGGTGGCTGAGGACGCTGCTGTGGGAAGTTTAAAAACCCTGCCGGAAGCCGGCAGAGGGGGCAAAAGAAGGAAAGAGCCAGCAGGGAGCACGTCAGGCAGGTGGTGACTCCAGAGGCTGGCAGGAGCATTGCTGTAGGTGCTGTGCCCTCACCTAAGGCAGGGGGAGCAGTGTCCTGCACCAGGCTGGAAATGGTCAATCTCCAGCTGCCTGAATTTCAAAGCTTATAGAAGTGTCCCTCTCCCTTGGAGAGAGAAGGACACCAGATGACGGGAGCCCAGCCCTCTGGCACCAGGGTCTAAGGCTCCAGATGCCTTAACATCCAGGCAACTGGACAGTGCTGAAGCTGATGCCTGACCCCTTAGTAAAGGGGCTTACAGGGAATGGCGGAACAATGAGAGCAACATCCAAGTGGTTGGTGAGTGGACAGGGTGTACGGGAGGCGGAACCCCGAGGAACATCGTGGCATGAATGTGAGTACCACCATCACCGGGTCACCCGAGAAGAGGAACACTGAACCCCTCTTTTCACTCAGTAACAACAAGCCGTGGCAGGTGAGTTGAGGGGTACTCCAGTAAAGGGGGCGGTATGATACTCACAGCACCCACTAGAAATGCCACAGAACTATTTATTCAGGTTTTCCCCCTCTGATTGTAAAATACTTGGGACTAGATCATTAGTTTTCAAGAACATTGTTGTTATTTGGAATTGTTCAGTAACTGATATACCGGATATACCTACTGGAACCTGGTTAAGAGCTTTTAGAATTCTCAAAATGTACCCAAGTGATTTAGGAGCCCGATTTCCATTTTTAAAAGCAATATGACTTATGTTTACATGATAAACCTCCCAACACTGACAACTGTGTCCTCAAGTGCCCTGGATAGTGCAGCTACGTCTGCACAGCACTACAGGTGGGTTAATCTGTACTGTCATTCAGCCTGCAATAAAAGGAGGCATGAATCCTTTTGAACTGAGATGCAGCTCAGATGTCCTGCATGTGACAGTGAAAACTTCCTTTCACTTTTTGCCCAGCCTCAGTCCTTTTGGTTGACTTTATCTTCTGTTCACCCAGGCTAGGGACAGACATTCAAAAAGCCTGAGTCTGAATTGATTCAATCTTTGCAGGTTAGTCTAACCTGGCTAGGCCAAACCAGTTTGTAATCATACAGTCATTCCCTCTGGATTGAGGAAATGCAGGCACATGTCTGCAGTGGCTCAGGCTAGAAGCTGGGGGATGCTAGAGAAGCCCTCCCTTCCTTTCCTCAATGCTGAGCTGAGGGTGGGGGGGGGATGTGGCCAGGTCCCAGCAGGATGCTGTGATTAGGGAGGGGTTCCCCCCCTTGCTGTTCCTGACCAGAAAGGAAGCCAGCAGACAGCTGATAACACAGCATTTAGCACCCCATCAAGAAAACAAAAGCCTCTCATTAGTTTAAGCGCTTATTAAATAGCTTTCTCCAAGGAAGGACTGGAGGGACCTTACCAACTGACCTGATCTGTTGATTAGCTTGAAAAACCCCTAAAGACACTGTCCTGTCTGCCTTTGTCCTGTCTGCCTTACACAGACACCTCTCAACATTAGCTACCATAGCACATCCTGGCTACGGTCCATGCTGTGGGAGAGAGAAGTGAGGAAATCCATGCCTGAGCAAGGAGAGGTGGGGGTGGGTTGGGACAGGGGGAAGCCAGTCAGACGCTGCTGTGCCTGAAGTGTCTGCTGGAACTCCAGCCAGGGAGCAGAGGGGCAGGGCCAGCCCTGCTCTGGAGTAGAGAGCCCTGTCCAGGGCTGCAAAGCATCTGGAATGCTGGGGGATACTGGTTTAAGTTAAACTAGGAAGGGGTCTGGGACAGACATTGCATTAATCAGTTTGACCCACATCAGTTAAGTCTGATACTACATTCAACCAGGCTTATCTCAAACCAGTTTCATCCATTTTCAGACTGGTTTATGTGCACTGAATATCTCTTCTGTTACAGGTTTAAACCAGTTTCTGATCACTTAAACCAGTTTATGTGTAATGTCTGTCCCTAGCCCTGGGGTCAAACTGTCAGAGGGTGAAACTTGATCCTGTGCAGGGGACCAGCATAAAGCCCATGAGCTACCAAGTCAAAGGATTTCTGTGCGATTTGAGGTACAAAGGCTGTACAAACAGGAACAAGCGTTACCTATTTGCCCAATATTGGCAAATCTGGTTTCTTCAAAATTATACACCTAGATCCATATGCAGGTGTCTAGACAAGTAGTCTTGATTTCTCTACACACCTAACTATCCAGGTGCTTATTTAGGCGCCTACTTAAGGATTTAGGTGCTGAATTCCGGGCTGCCATGTTGGAACATTTTGTTTCTTGCTGTTTTGTTACAACCACATCACTGGCTGCAATGCATTTTAATGAGGGAACACCACTGTTGGTCTAAGAGCTTCTTGTGATAAATACTGCAGTTTATAACAATCCATAAGGGAAGTTAAACCCTTGAGATGGAAAATCTATAACCATTTATTAAATTACCCCCAGGTATATACAACAGCTTAAGGCAACTTCATGGGACCACAGTGCCTACATAATAACAGTATCTTTCATTCTAAAGTAGAAGTCTTCTGGGACACAGTGCTAGAAGATAATATGATTAGTAATTTCTGCTAAGGAGAAGCACAAAGCACTAAGTAACTTTTACTAGAGGAAAAAAAATGAATAACAAGACATGAAACACAAAATATATTGGAATGAGATCATCCTTAGGGAATGGACAGGGGCCAAAGGAAATCTGCCTTATCACTGGCAAATAAGACAATAAACTTCACGGTGCTGAAACACAGGACACTGTTGTTTTATAAAAGGAAAAGGGATAAAAAGATATAAAAGGTAGAGAGAATATCAGGGTCAAATTCCCAGAACCTGATTCAGTCCTTAGACAACTTGGTCATTAAAATTAATTGGAGTTTTGCCTGAGTGTCAGGCAATGGTCCAAAAAAGAGAACAGCCAGTGGTGGAAAGAAAGAAAGGCTACATCTAGAGTGTACTACCAGTGCACTGGCAGGGAGCTGTTTTTGAATGTGCCTCCTACCCATTCCCACTCACATACTCCAAAGCTGCTCGGGCGAGGCTTTCTGCAACTTTGGAGACCTCTGTCCTCAGTGTGCATAAGAATGACCAGAGAGGGTGTCCCAGAGCAAATTCACTGCCAAATTTCTGCATTTGGTGCATGTGAGCAGTAACTATGAGGCAGGATGTATTTGAGGTCCTTTCTGGGAGAGCCAGCATACAGTGTAGACATGTACACACAAGCTTATCAGTTTTTAAAGGGGTTCATCGCTTCTGAATTCTGTAAGAGATTTATGGTTTTCAGGTTGGCGTTCCCTAAGATCCTCTGCTGCTCTTTCCTAGCACTTCTCTTTTGCTCTGTCTTTACATGCCAACCATCATACTGCTCTATGGCCTTTCTGAGGAAAAGATGGAAAAGAATGGATGAGAGAAAGACTGTTCCAGAGAAACGGAATTCTGCTAGTTATTGACATTAGCACAGGACTGAGGAAAAACTAGGTGCAGTCCCCTCCTTTGCTATAGACTTCTCATGTGAACTTGAGCAAACACATAGGGCCAGCTCTCCATCAGTCTCATAGGTGTCTAGACAGGATAGAGGCAGTATTTAGGGCTGTGACAAACAGCACCATTTCATTTTGACTTATGTTTCGAAGGGCCAGTGCTTTGTTTCAAGTTTTGTTTTGTTTCGTTGAAAAGGTTTTGCTGTTTCAATGCTGTTTTGATGTTTTGCCCATAGGCTACAATGGGGAAGCACAAAACTGCCTATACCTTTGTCACTTCTTGCTTAATCAAGATGAAACTTGCAGAGACAGTAGCCCCTTCTGAGGCCATGAAGCCTGCCAAGTTACAAGGAGATAGGTGCAGGGATTTCTAGAAAACGGAATCTCAAAGTCTTGAAAGCAAAACTCATGTCACATGTGTGTGTAAAGGCACAGCAGGGTGAAAACAGCAGGAATGCTAGCCTCTGCTGAGGCCATGAAGCCTGTCAGCTTTCAAGGAGATAGGTGCAGGGGTTTCTGGGAAACTTCGCCTCAGGCTACTGACAAGCAAAACTTGTGACTTATGACTGCGTGTGTGTTAAGGTGCAGTGGGGTGAAAACTGTAGGCATGGTAGCCCCTTCTGAAGCTGTAAAGCCTGCCAGGTTTCAAGGACATAGGTGCAGGGGTTTCTTGGAAACTACACATCAAACTTTTCAGAGCAAAACTCATGTCACTTGTAAGTGTGAAGGCACAGAGAAAACTCAGTTCAAACAATGCCTTTTATGCTGTTGTTCCATCCCTCCCCCAGAGCACTGGGATTGGGAGGGACCTCAGGGAAGGATCACAGTCACTGGCCAGCTACACAGTCAATATGAGAGCAGCCCTTCCCCTACTCTTCTCCCTCCCTCTCCTTAGTTTCTCTTTAGCTGCAAGCAAGCCCAGCTTCGAAACTTGAAACATTTTGAAACTTTCGAAACATTTTGGCTGTCCTTGTTTCGTTTCAAGGCTGTTTTGAAGCCTTTCGTTTAGTTTCGATTTAGCTGTTTTGAGGTTGAAACTGTCAAAACGAAACAGCCAGCAAAATTTTTCACAGCCCTAGTATTTAGGTGCCTGGATCATTAAGCTCCATCACTTTATTGCAAAAAAGATGCAGAGGCACCTACTTTTTGCCTACTGTACATGCTTAGCAGTAAACCAGATCATGCACTGTAGGCGTGTCTACACATGCACTGATCTGGGATCAGTTTATCTGCGAGTAAACTATTCACAAGTAAACGCTCTAGGGCAAGCGTCTACACATTCAGGAAGGTGGGAGCAGATAATGGCAGCAAACTGCTCCTGCTTCCTGGGGCCCTGCAATGGGCCCTTGCTGCCACCAGGGGGAGCACTAAGCTCCCATTGAGTGCTAGCCCAGGGGCTGGCAGGGAGCACTGGGCCAGAAGACAGCTGTCTCCTGGCTGTGGCTGGGACATTGCACCTTGCCCCCTGGGGTTGCCTGATGCAGGGGTGGGGACAATGTCTCTCTGCCCCAGGAACAGGAAGCTCCTGGCCCTGGCTCCCCGATCAGGGGCAGGGGACTTGGAAAGAGCTGCAGGGGAAATTTGTGTCTAAGGTGCTTGCTGAACACTCTGTGAGGATTAGACTAGGTGTTTCTTGTTGTTTGTTTCTATATGGAGCTGCATGTCACTGTTAAGAGTTTAATTCAAGTCAAAGATTAGTGAGGTCTTGTATGTAGTGAGGCCTTGTATGTAGTGGCGCAGTTAAAATTAACCTTATCAGAAAAATTCAAAGGCTTGTACTGCTATTGGTCAGTCATAAGGAAAGTTCGTGAGTGGCTGTGAGTCAACAGCATAGCTCAGAAGTTATAAATTGGCTAGCACGTCCAGAAATTATCAGAAGAAAGATGCAGCATTGTAAGAGAAGCTACCAATTTAGAAATTAGCTGCTGACCTGGATTCGGTGGGCCAGTTGATCTTAAGGAGCCCGAAGACTGAATACCAGGGTCCTTCCTGGTACCCCTCGGATAGCACAGATCGGGGATGCCTGACTTTGCTGAGCTTTATAGAAGAGGAACTTGTTGTACATCAGGCATCAGAGGGGACTGCCAATAAATTGCTGACGTGAATTGTTATTGTCTGTCATTGTTCTCTTGTTATACTACGTGTAATTGTGTGTTTGTTAAGTCAATAAACCTTTCTTACCTTTTACTCCCAACCACTCTCTCAATCCTGAACCCTTCTGCTGGTGGCTGGGACATAAATTGGTGTCATGAACACGATTGAGAGGCTCTGGTCCAGAGAGAAAGGTCGGAATGGAGAGAGTTGGGTGGGCCCTGTTCGTGGCTTTGCTTAAAGAAGTGACAAGGACGGAGAATCCCGGGTGGCGTAAGGATAGGTTGGGGCCTGCCTTGAGTGACCCGGGAACCATACCCAATAACTGGGCTAGGTTTGCCGCTGCTGCCTGGGGCAAGCCCAAGAAGGGGTGTCTGTCATGGTTGCTGGCCACCTGTCTGCAGTTAGGGGCCAAAAAGAATGCCCAGCTCCGGGAAAAGGTCACCTGGTTGAGTAAGGAGTTGGAGGACATGAAGGATTCCAACAGTGTGGCATGTGAGTCTGTGCGAGCTGCCGAGTCGCTTGGAGACATTAGAATGGAGGGAAGGAAAAATTATGATCACGCGCGTGGCTGCTTTCCTCCAGAAAATGGCGCAGTTAATGCAGGCTGTGGAGACCTGCTTCGAGAAGGTGTGACAGTGTCTGTATGGCAAGAAACTGGAAGCTGAGCTCTGGGAAGATCACAGGGAGGGGATGGATGAAGGGAAGGAGATTGATGACGAGCCTCGTGCCGAACCACCCCCGTATGTCCCCCCCCCAGAGAAAGGAGCTCAGCCAAGCACTCCTCATAGTGGTGACTCACTCAGGGCCACAATGGGGGAATCCCTGAACACAGCTGCACTTCTTTACCCATGCAGAGATTCAAGATATACAGGAGCAGCATACGTCCAGGTCGGGAGAGCCAGTGATAGACTGGCTAGTTCGGGTGTATAGTGTTTGGAAGGTAGCCCCATGCAACAGGCCTTTGGATTGGGTGGTCCCCGTGAGCCAGTAGTAAAGCAACCTAGGGATGGTGACCTGGGAAAGCTCCACGCAGGAGATTGAGTAGTAGTAAAGCATCCTCAGGGAGATAAATAGGAGTGGACACTATTGGTAAAAGGTATGCATTATACATGGTGGGTATTTAAGTCAGATTCATCTAACGGGAGCCAAGATCTTTGTTGTCCTATTCCTACAGATTGGATCTGTCCCCATATGTCGACATAGCCATTCCTAATTAAGCCTGCTACTGAAGAAAAGTCCTGTTCTATCACCTGTCTGAATCAGCTAGCACCATGAAGTGGTAGACTGTTATAACCGTATTCTTCTTACTAATGCCTTATTGTGTTTCTTGGTTAGGGCATATCTACTATCCTTCTTATTACCCAGATATTAATGAACTTGTTCCTGAAGATCTAAAGGAGTGGCCTGACCCTGAAGAGCATCCCCCCAAAATGCGCTCAGATGACCTTCACATAGTCCAGCCACAGTATCCATATTAGAAGAAACCCGCCACCCCAGAGCAAGTGAAAACCTGGTCTCTGAGTAAAAGAAACAGAATAGTTGACTGGCAAACAGGCAACTGTCAGTGCACCTGTGGCACCAGTTTTTATCTTGGGTACATCCCCTACCTGAAAGTTGGAATGGCTAACTGTGGGAGGGGAGGTAATTGTTGTAGCTCTGCTCGTTTATGGGTTTGTTGTTACATATATCCTGAAGAAAACCCCATTGAGCTAAATGCCCAAGTCTGTGCCCCCAATAGTGCATTCTGCATCTGTTCAGCCTTTCAAGCCACTGCGTTTATAGGAAAATCTACCCCCTCCCATTCCTATGGCTGACAACATTCGCCAGCGATGGTGTGAAGCCCACCAGGTGGGAAGGCGCGCTACAGGTTAGAACAAAGTTATTACATAGTTTATAAATCATATCTACACAGAGGCGTGGTGGAATGGTACCCATTTTAATACAATTAGAAGGAGGCTGTATCCGCAAGTCTCCACCACTTATCCCCATCCTTTTATACCAATAAGATTTCTAAAGCAAATTAGTGCTATGATTCTGTCAGGGCAATGCTGTTTCACCAACCCAGTACAACACCTTCCCCATGAGTGACAGTGGGAACTCTTTTGCTCTCTGGGAGGTGAAGTATAGTTACGGGCTCCCAAGGAGGGAAGGATAAACATAATCTGTAAGAAAATGGGGTGTTCACTATTGTCTCTGGCCGTTCGCCCCACCCCCCGGGAGGCCCCAACACCATCCATGTATAACTGCACACCCTGATGGAGGTCATAAGTTAAAATCCCAACCCTCCTAAATGCTTCATTGTTTGCGGCCCGGGTATTGTTCAGACCAGAACAATGGTATGTCTGAGCTACCTTTCCAAACTGTTCAGCAGGAGCCTGTGTAGCTGAGGAGTTACGTAAATGGGAATGGCCAACCATTTTCCATTCCACGAATACAATTGGGTCCCACAACTGAAGAGATGCTCCGAGTTATCTTTAGGACAGACTTAACTCAGCTATAAATGTATGGAACTTAGGTAAGTCCCAGAAAAATACTAAAGGAGTAGCCAATCTCAAAAAGGCATTAGGGCTGCGTGCTAGGGGAGGTATGCTTGAAGAGAAAACTTTAGAGCACACTGACAAATTGCTAACTGATGCAGGATTAGAGACAGTCTGTCTTGCCCAGGCCATGATGGACACTGCTTTTAGAGCAGACAAAAATCAGACCTAGAGTACTGCTTCACTAAACACACATTTTTCCCAAGTTGTAAACAATGTTAACAATAGGGAATGGACTCTTGGCTTAGAGCATCATAGAATGCCTGCAACATTTAAAAAAAGATACCCCTATCAAAGTACCTAGATGACCTAGATGACCTGTAATAAAGGAAAGTGTTCACTCCTAATGCAGGGGGTAAAAAATGGAAGCTAGACCACTGCTTATTTGCTTAGCACAGGGCTAGGAAGAGGATGCCTTTGGGACTGGAATCTGCATCACCCCATATGGGAGATAGTTACCCCAGATGGCCCTTGGTATATGGCACAATCCCCCTTAGTTCAAATCAGTAACACCTTAATTGGATTAGGGACCCTGTGGAGAGAATGGCCTCTTAGCCCACCCAACATAACCTGCGTACACAAACTAACTAATGTGTCATATGTAACAATAGGGCAACGTGTTTGTTGGGAAGGACCAGGTTGCTTACTCTATGAAAATAGTACCACTTGGACTTTGTGCAATTTGTGTTGCTTAGAAGCTGAGAGTGGAACCATTACTCTGTTGCAATTAAGTAACCATACCACTGCCCTGAAATGGCCAGAAATTTCTTCTAAGACCATAACTTTCAACTTTACGATACCCATCTCATGGGTATCAGATGCAGACATGCCACAGTTAAAATGAGGTAAAAGATAAGCTGCGAAGCCTTGAGGCAAAAGCTCGGCAAGGAACTCAGTTAGCCCTCCTTGCTTGGGAGGGTGCGCGGATCATCAGTTTGGCTGACAACGTGCCCAAGACATGTAAATAGTACAATGTGATTTATACTGTTCGCATGTCACCAGGTGTCACCTCAACCATGTGGCTAACCATCTTAAGCATCATAGTGCTCTGTATTGCCCTAGTGGCAACAGCTAAATAGTGTTTTAACTGTTGTTGTCATAAATCTATCCATGCTATGCAAGTTAAATTTAAAGATTCCTCCCCATTCCCTGATGTAGTGCATGTAGCTTTAGCATGTCAACCGTAGCTATCACAGTGCTTCAGCAAGCAAAGGGGTAGAGTGTGACAGCTGAAAATAGTGTCTAAGGTGCTTGCTGAATGCTCTGTGAGGATTAGACCAGGTGCTTCTTGTTGTTTATGTATGGAGCTGCATGTTGCTGCTAAGAGTTTAATTAAAATAAAAAATTAATGAGGCCTTGTATGTAATAAGGCCTTGTAAGATTAGTGAGGCCTTAAAAGTAGTGATGCCTTGTATGTAGTGGCGCAGTTAAAATTAACCTTATCAGAAAAATGCAAAGGCTTGTACTGCTATTGGTCAGTCATAAGAAAAGTTCGTGAATGGCTGTGAGTCAACAATGTAGCTCAGAAGTTATAAATTAGCTAGCACATCCAGAAATTATCAGAAGGAAGATGCATCATTGTAAGAGAAGCTACTAATTTAGAAATTAGCTGCTGACCTGGATTCGGTGGGCCAGTAGATCTCGAGAAGCCCGAGGACTAAATACCAGGGTCCTTCCTGGTACCCCTTGGACAGCGCAAACTGGGGACGCCTGACTTTGCTGAGTTTATAGAAGAAGAATTTGTCATACATCAAGCATCAGGGGACTGCCAATAAGTTGCTGACGTGAATTGTTCTTGTTTGTCATTGTTGTCTTGGTATACTAAGCATAGCTGTGTGTTTGTTAAGTCAATAAACCTTTCTTACCTTTTACTCCTGACCACTCTCTCAATCCCAAGCCCTTCTGCTGGCGGCTGGGACAGTACTGGATCCAGGTCCTACTGCGTGGACTGTTTATGCATTTTACCTTACATTCTTATTAGTTCCAAACAGAAATAACCCTGGGAGCAGGGGCTAGCACAGCAAACAGGGCTTATGAGAGCACAGAGCTTACAAAGGCCTGTGCATGAAGCAGGTTTATGTCAGCATGAAGCACACAAAGGCATGCACAGCAGGCTGGGTAAATGGAAGCATACACAATGGCATGACCACAACACCGGTTTAAGCAAAGCATGGAACGCACCATAGCATATGCCCCCTAGCCTGGGTTTATACAAGTATGTGAAGCGCAGAAATCAACCCAGTGCAAGAGACTTTATTCCTTTCCAAGTTCTTTTTGTGATCAATGTTGTGCTTACAGTTGCATCCCTGTTACAAATGATTGTCTCTGCCAAGTGGCAAACCTTAAAGTATACTGTCTAAAGTATATTTAGATATACTCAGTTATTTTCAATGTACACTGTGCTCAATGTTGCTGACAATAATAAGGGGTAATTTCCTGGCACTCATAAGGATTCACCAAGTCAACCAGTGACTCAGTATCTGGAGGAGATGTGGGTGATTTTTTTAGGCTTTCAAGACCACAAAGCAGACCTTCAGATGTCATTCTATGTAGTTTGTCTGATCTATGTTACAGAAGGGTGTATAATTTTGTAGGCACAGAAAAGGTGGACACAACCATTTTCTTAACAGACCTACAAACTTCAGGAACAATACAGGCTTTTCAAATCTGTAGTTTTAACTTCAGAAAAATATCACACTAATTAAATCATTCTTTCACATTTTAATCATTCTTTCACAGATCTAGCCTTTTTGGATGGAAAAAAAAATTGGCTAATGAATCTGACTTACATGGCTATGCTAGATACCCTCATAGTCAGAGTCTGTCTAGGCTATCTAAAGCCTTTCATATTGCCTATTTAGAGAATGCTGACACATCTTTTCACTGTCTGCCTTGTTAATGCCACAGACTTGTAAGCATGGGGAATGACTCAGCAGGAAAAAGCCATTGTCAGCTAGTGTTTTGTTCAAGGGTGTTTATCAATATAAGAGAAATAATTTCACATATCAGAATAATAAACAGAAAACCTTCTCAGCCTGTCATATACAAATGCTGAGTATTAAGCCCAGCCATCTAACAAGGAAATGACATGATGCTAATGACAATGTCTCCCTGTCAGCACTGATGCCTAAGACACGGTCAGCCAGAATGACAGGTAATAACCATGATAACTGATGATATATTACTAATCTAATATATTCAACATTTTAATAAAAAATAATAACAACAGCCCTTATATATCATTTTTCATCCACAGATCTCAAAGGATTTCACAACGGAGGATCAGTACAATTATTCCTACATATAGATGGGGAAACTGAGGCACAGAGAGGTGATGTTATTTGTACATGGTCACTGAACAGGCTGGTGCTGGGAATACCCCCCAGGTCACATACTAATGCCAGTCCTGTGTTTTAATCAGTAGCCCACGCTGATTTCCCTTGTACCCTCTGCCTTGTCTAGAAATATTTTTGGACACTTTCCCCTTCACGTTGTTAGATCTGAATGCAAGTTCCCTTTTCTCACTGTGCCCATCAATATTTTTTGCTTCATCTGACCCTGCTTAGTTTTGCCTAAATGAGAGAGAAACAATGGAAATTCATACATTTTGGGATTCAAGGACATTTCCATCTACAGCTTGAAAAAGTTAGAACAGCAAGAGAAGAAAAACTGCCATTTATTTGTCATGGGGGAGCCAGCTTTAAAACAGACTGAGCTGCTATATTAGTAGCAATGTTTTTGGCTCAGCAATCCCCACTCCCTTACAATATTTTCAGCTCCTGTTTATTTAAAAATCAATAAGAATCTGCTGGGTTGCAAATCTAAACATTAAGAAACATTTACTTTTTTACCCATTCACAATGAAGAAAGAGGGCTGTGCCAAGTCTCAGACCCAGAAGAATATTTAGTTGCTTTGCTAAAATAAGATTTGTGTGTTTACTGAACCATCCACTGAAATTCAAGCCAGACCGCAGAGAGGAAGAAAAGAGCAGCAACAGCACTGCAGTAAGAGCCTGCATTTCCTGCATTGGGCTTGTTATTTGATGGAAATAATGGGAATTAATGTGAATGCAACAAGTGGCCCTATGGGTATTCTATTGTGACTGAGTGTTAATTAACTAGTGCTTAATATGCACTTTTAATACAGACCTATTTTTGCTTAAATGTCACCTTTGGTGGAGTATTCTGATTTCTTTCTGTTCAGAAATCTGCAAGGACTGTGACAGGAGCAGGACCTCACAACTTTGCCACCAAAACAAGACTCATCATCCGCAACCAAGGCTCCCAATTCTCTTTCAGCAGGAACGTGCATTATGGACGGCGTACCCACGGATCCCAAGAAACTTTCTGTCACTCAGTTACATCCTATTTCTCTTACTTAAACCCCCTTTAAATCATGCAAAACAATTTCTCAACCTCTGTGATGGTTCCATCCTTCAACTATGTGCACACAGTTATGTGCCTTTTCATCACTTGTCACTGGGACAGGCCATATATATTATTGAGGGAAGATTATAACTCTTGGCTGCACTCAGGTAAATTTCTCCAAACTCTTCTGAAATTACACTAGATTTACACTGTTTTATGGAGAGCACAATCTGGTCCAGTTCTTTTCCTTCCTTGTGTAGCACGTACCAGATCAGTGACCCCAATTAAATTATAGACTGATGGATGATAGCACCAGAAATAGTTCCTGGCCATCTACTGAGAGAAGTGTTTCTGAATCAGCCTTGGGCCAAAGGTTTCGACTGAACAAAAAGGATTGTAGCTCTAATGATACATATAATATAATGCCTTTATTAGAAATAAAGCTATCCATAATGGCTGTAATTTGGAAGATGTTACCTGTATAATAATCTACAGCACTCAGAATCTTACTAGTTACTTCAAATTACCCTTAAAAGTTGTTGATTCCTATGACTGATAAAAATGAATGACTGTTGCATCTGAATAACTATGCTTGCAATCTGAGCATTACCCATTTAGTATACTTCTGATGTCACATCTTTACTAAACAGGACTAGAAAAGCTTGCTTTGTTTAGCTTAGCAGATAGAAGGTTAAAGAGTGTAAGACCGTTCTCTATAAATATATCAGGGGGTTAAGTACCAGGGAGGTAGAAGAGCTGTTTAAGCTAAAGGTCAGCATTGGCAAAAAACAAATGGGTATATAAAGCAGTCATGAATAAATTTAAGATGGAAATTGGAGGAAGGCACCTCCCCATTACAGCAATCAAATTCTGGAACAGCATTCCAGCTGGGGGGAGAAACTGAACTGCTTTTCAGATGGAGTGTGATAAGTCGAGTCTAGGGGGGGAAAGAGAGGCATACAGACTGTGGAAGCAGGGGGTAGCCACAAAGGAGGAGTATACCTGCTTGGCTCGCACTTGCAGGGAATCAGGAAGGCCAAGGCAGAAATGGAACTCAGGCAAGCAACAAAAATTAAAGACAACAAAAAGTCCTTCTTTAGGTACATAGGGAGCACAAAGAAGGTACGTGGTAACATAGGACAGCCCAGGGCAATTGGTAACAGAAAGGAGGTACAAAGCTGAGCTCCTAAATGAGTTCTTTGCATCTGTATTCCTGAACAAAGAAAGACATATCTCCCAAAGGAGCTATAGACAGGCACAAGAGGGACTCCAACCCACCAACAGTTAGCACTGACTTAATGAAGGGGCACTTGAAGGGGTTGGATGTGTTTAAGTCAGCGAGCCCGGATGATCTTCATGCAAGGGTGCTGAAGGAATTGGCCAGTGTCATAGCAGAACTACTGGCACGGTTGTTTGAGCACTCATGGCACTCAGGACAGGTCCCAGAGGACTGGAAAAGGGCCAGTGTGGTCTCTATTTTCAAGAAGGGGAGAAAGTATGATCTGGGTAACTATAGGACAGTTAGCCTCACCTCTATCCTTGGGAAAACCTTTGAAAAAATTATTAAGGATCACATGTTTGGGAGTCCAGTAGGGAAAATAATGCTGAAGGGCAACCAGCAGGGCTTCATAGCAGATAGATCCTGCCTGACTAACCTTGTCTCTTTTTACGACAAGGTCACAAAATGTGTAGATGCAGGAGCTGAGGTAGATGTCATCTACTTGGCTTTTAAAAAGGCCTTTGTTAGTCTTGCATCCCATTCTTATAAATAGAATTATATAGACAAAAAACAACAATGTTACAGATATTTCATAGATTCCCCATTATACCCTATGGCCGGATCTCTGAGGTGGCTCCAAAGCTTCAGAGCCACTTGGGCCGGATTGAGGTGGAAACGTGGTCCGGAGCTCCGGATCGGATCGCAGCCATCTGAAGCGGCCGGATCCAAAGCCGGATCAGATTGCTGCCGACTCGCACAGGTCTAATAGATAAATTAAGTGGTTGTGACATAGATTATTACACAGTCAGGTGGGTGGAGAATTGACTTATGGGATGCACGCAGAGGGGGGTGGTGGACGGGTTGTTCTCGACCTGGAAAAATGTGGGCAGTGGAGTTCCCCAAGGTTCGGTCCTTGGACAGGTGCTGTTCAATATCTTCATCAGTGACTTAGATGAGGGCATGGAAAGCACTCTGTCCAAATCTGCAGATGACACCAAATTATGGGGCAAAGTAAACACACTGGAGGGCAGGCAGCAGATTCAGGCGGATTTGGACAGGTTGGGAATGTGGGTAGAACAGATTAGGATGCAGTTTAACAATGATAAATGCAAAGTGCTGCATCTAGGGAGAAAGAATCACCAACACACCTACAGACTAGGAGGTGACTTTCTAAGCAGCACAGCAGCAGAAAGGGATCTCGGAGTCATAGTTGACTCCAAAATGAACATGAGTCGTCAGTGCGACGAAGTGATAAGTAAAGCCAACTGCACGCTTTCATGCTTAGAAGGTGCATCATGAACAGATCTAAAGAGGTGATACTTCCCCTCTACATAGCATTAGTAAGACCACAGCTGGAGTACTGCGTCCAGTTCTGGGCACCACACTTCAAGAGGGATGTGGATGATTTGGAGAGGGTCTAGTGGAGGGCTACTCATATGGTTAAGGGCCTGCAGGTAAGATCCTTCGAGGAGAGATTGAGGGACTTGGATCTCTTCAGCCTCCACAAAAGAAGGCTGAGAGGGGATCTTGTGGCCATCTACAAATTCATCAGGGGAATAGGGGATACTCTGCTTACCAGAGCACCCCTTGGGGTTACTAGGAACAATGGCCATAAACTGATGGAGAGCAGATTTATATTAGACATTAGGAAAAATTTATTTATGGTGAAGGTTGCCAAAATCTGGAATGAGCTTCCAAGGGAGGTGGTGCTCTCCTCTACCTTGAAGGTTTTTAAGAGGAGACTAGACAAGCATCTAGCTGGATCATCTGGCCCCAGTGCTCTTTCCTGCCCAGGGCAGGGGGTCAGACTCGATGATCTACTAAGGTCCCTTCCAACCCAAAAAATCTATGAAAGCTATGAAATCTATGAAGTTTATGAAAAGGATAATATGGCCTGGTCATGGGAGGTAGCAAGGGGCTGGACTCTCTCACCAGTGATGTTTCTCTCAGTCTTACATTCCTGTGCACTAACTACAATTCTGGCAGGCGCCACACTTTCTCAGTTCCTACTGATTTTAGCAAGAGTCAAAGCAGCTGCATCTTGCAGGACTGAGCCCCTCACTGTATCCATGCATCATGATAGGTCACCACAAAGTCAGTGCGGGGCTGTTCCCATGACCCATGCTTGATGTGGGAACAGGACTAGAGCCTAGTTCTTTAAGGCACCAAGTCAACAAATCACCCTACTTTAGCAAAGCACAGAAGAGGCATGTGCTTTGATTTCTTTGTCTTTAATGGGACTCAAAATTGTGCCTGAAGTGAAGCATGTACACAAGTGCTTTGCTGAATAAAGAATTAACTTCAGTGATTCAGGATCTAAAGGATCTCTGCTTGCATCTGAGTCTGATTCTGTCAAGGCTGAGCATCCTCATTTTCCCCTGAAGTCAGCAATAAGTTAAGGACACTTAGCTCATGGTGTTTTTGCCTCCAACAAGTGAGTTTCATGGCAACTGGAAAGACATCAGCTGTCTGGAGGTTCCAAGACAACCTTTTAAAAAAAATCATGACTGCAGTGGTTTGTTTTGTGGATTTGGGCTACAGCCACCCTGGTCAGGGCTGAACAACTGATTCTCCCCTGCTGCTGTGCTGATCCCTGAGAAGACTAGAGCAAGAAAAAGAGGGAATGGAGATGACAATTACTGGATAACAATGCATCAAAGCTGCGGAGTGTTACACAGTGCTTCTTCCCTCTAGACATGGGGTGATAAACAGATGTGGCACTTCTCTATCCAGCCTGCTGGGCTACCTGAAGTGCGAGGCTTTTTTGCTCCCCTGGCCCTGGCCATCAGTGGTGAGCTTGGTTCACCTCCATGGCCACCCTCAGGTCCCCACAATGCCCTCAGAACCCTGCACCCACACCCACTGCTATGATCACTGCTACCATGGTAGTCATGGCAGCTGCACCCATGCCCAGGCTGAACCCAGCTCACTAGGAGCCCTGAAATCCAGATTCAACCCAGGGCCCCAAGGCAGTTTGACACCCCTGCTCTAGAATTTTACACTCCACGTTCATATTGGCCAGTTCTGCTAAAGCCCCAGAAGGTGTTTCCACAGCTGCATAGCCTGGTACTTGCTGCCCAGCTAGTTGCATTATGACATCTGCCTCCTGTAATCACGTCTCAGGCTTGGTAAGCAACATCTTCAAAACTGAACAGTCATTTAACAGGATATTAGAGCTACATTTTTCTCCACTTATTGGTTATCTAAGTGGAGTTAGGTGCCTAAGCATGATTCTATAACACTGTGCTCAAATCCATGAAAACCCATTAATGCAGCTACTTTTATAAGAACTCATATCATCACTTAAGACTGAGGCACATAAAGGCAGTGAGAGGGAAGAGGACCTTTTGTATTAACAGTTTTTCAGGTACTTGAGTAGGGTGCAAAAGATTTGCATTTAGGCACCTAAGTCCACTTCATGCCTTACATGTGCATTAGAATCTGGCCCCTAATGTTTATCACTGACAGAGAAAGCAAGACATTTTAAAACTATGCATGTAGTATTAGAACTAGGGACATTAAACACACTTTTCATGGCCAGATACTGAAATGAACTAAGCAGATACTCAAAAACAACCCCAGAATCTACATCTTGGTCAGAATAAGAAAAAGTCTGTACAGAAGAAAAAGTAGGGCCAGATTCAGTTTGTGCTATGATTTGGGCACCCTGTAAATGATTAATTCAAAAGTACATTTACTTAATATTGAAGTTAATTTACAGAGCGCAACACAAATAATTACCACTTTAAGAATAGAACCTATTTCCAGCAAGAATACTTTTACAGTGCAAAGGGATTGATACTAATACACATACATAATCCATATGAATTCAAAGGGATTTGGGAGTATGCAGGACTGGCTTTGGTGCAGACTAAATTAAATCAAGACACAAGATAACAGTCCAGGAAAGGACTTGGTAGGCGATACTGGGGCTGGTGGTGGAGGGAGAGGAAAGGAGTTTGATTAATAAAGAGAATGGAGGAAGATTTGCTAAGAAATCTTGATTCTTAGAGAAGGATTTGGAAGAAGAGTAAAGTTTGGTGATCAAGGACCTGGGAAATGATTCCAAACCTAAGAGTCACAGGAAAAATGGCACAAAGCCAGGCAAAGCAGAAGGAATAAAAGAAACTCCAAAACAAAGAGACCTGGGAGAACACTGGGAGGGATATTAGGAACATGAAGGAAACTAACAGCAGTAGAGGGAATCTGGGAAATGCTAATATTCATACTCTACTTTCCTTAATTCAGTTATCCCCATTCCTCCTAGGGGGACACAGAGAGACAGAGCACATGATTTTTTTAGACTTTTATTAACCTCTATGGTAAAAAAGAAAAAAGTAAAAAATGGCTTTAAAAACTGCCAGTCAAAACCAACCAACTAAAAGCACAGCACCTCATATGGGGTTAGTCCTGGAAATAAACAACAACCAAAGAAAAACAATTCAAGAACAAAATTTAGAGCCCACTCCCAGACACCCATGATTAAGGACCAGCTGGCACCCCTCTGCAGAACACAGTGGCCTCTTAATGGCCCAGCAGGATGCACATTCTCCATGTTTTGCCTTAGGACAAAGGGCTCAAACTGAAAGGCCAGACATGTCCAGACTAGGAGCTGAAAGAGGCAGAGGGCATCATAAGGGAGAGAAGAGAGAGAGAGAGTCTCTCCATTCAAAAGAGCAGTGGCCTAATTCATAGAGGTGCCGAGTGCACACAGATATTGCTACCAATTTCAGTGCAACCAGTGGGTGCTCCTCAACTTTCAAAGTAAGATTGTGATAAACCAGAAAGAACCAGGAAAACTGAAAGATGAAAGAAGAATAAATGGTGAGCTACAAACTAGGAATTTCAATATCCAGAGGCTGACAGACATCTCAGTCATCTTCCCAGAAAATACCTGTTTGGACCCAGCAAGGGTTCTGTTTATTTAACTGTTCCTTCCACAAGCTTACAATTAAGATGATATTTCATAAGGGAGAAAGATACAGATACTCATAATGGCTGTAAAAAGCAGATTAACTGGGCACTTTTTATAATTAATACTAAACTAGGCTGAGCAGAGAGGCACCTGTAGGCACTGAGTGCTTCAGAGGGCTCAGGGCTTCCCTCTGATGCTAGAGGTAAAAGGAAAGCTAAAGCCCAATAATTTCACAGAAAAATGCCAGTAAGTCACAGGAAGAGGGGCCTGGAACTAACAGAGCATATTGGCCCTCCTCTGCAAACTCCAGACTGCATATAGCTGCCTGATGGTCATGTTTGCTCTGCTGCTGCTGCTGCTGCTGCTGCTGCTTCTGCTTCTGGTATCCTGTCTGAGATTGTTGATGACAGGTATTTAGCAGAATTTGCAGATCCTTTAAGATCTGATAGGGCTGCGACCTGAGCACTTCTGCTGTGGCTGTTATAGCAGGTGGAGCCCACTGAAACAGACTGGGAGGTTCATACCATAGTTATGTTTAAGGGTCTCCACTGCTGCCAACTCATGCGTGTTCCATCCTGAATCCCATTCCATGTTGGTGGGAAGGGGTTTCCCCCTTCAAACCTCACCTCCCACACAGATCTGAATAACTGCAAATCTCATCTGTCATTGCAAAATACAGTTCTGGGTGCTATGCTTAAAGATGAAAGATTGAAACCCTGATTCAAGCACACCCAGAGGCAAATGACTGGAGCACCATGCTTATTCTGTGCCCCCTGGAGGAGATTGAGGAAGTCTCAGGACACTGGATGTGGGCAGGACCAGGGCTCCCCAGGAACCTGGCAGACCAGGCTGCCTTTACTGTGCGCCAGTTTATCTCTTCCCAGATGGGCCCTGAAGCTGGGGCCTGAGGAAGAGGTGGGAGCCCCTAGATGCAAGAGTACCTGGGCTACAGTATGTGTGTGTATGCACGCACATGCATGTTACTGTGTCCCCCAGGGTGTGTGTGTGTCTTCTTCTGTGTGTGTCCCTCTCCCTCTGTATGCCTGTGCCATTTGCTTCAGAGGTGGCAACCAGTCAGCAACAAAGCAGCGGCAGTTATGTGAGGAAAAGCAGCTCTCCATTAATGTCTGTAACTTGGGGAATTCCTCTAATCCCTTCCATGCCTTCACATTCATCCTGCGTGAATGGCTATGGAGACAATAAGCACATAGATACTCAAAGCCAAATGGTGAGCTCAGGTAAGCAAGCATACATATGGCATATATGTAGCACTGGGGACAATTGGGCTTTGGGGTACTACTGAAATAGAAATAAAGAATGAATAATACTGATCAATCACAGTTTGAATCATCTAGGGACAGACATTCAAAAAGCCTGAGCCAGAATTCATTCAATCTTTGTAGGTTAGTTTAACCTGGCTAGGCTGAACTGGTTTTTAACTGTATAGCATTCTCTCTGGACTGAGGAAACTCAGACACATGGCTACAGTGGCTCAGGCTAGAAGCCAGGGGGTGCTAGAGCAGCCCTCCCATCTTTCCCACAGGAAGCTGAGCTGCAAGGGGCGTGGCCAAGTCTGGGCAGGACCTCTGATTAGGGAGGTCTGCCTGCACCATCCCAGGCTTTTCCCCACTTGCTGCTCAAGGGATGTGTTGCCAGATCCCAGCACCCTGCCAGAACTCTGAGGCAAGGGCAGAGGGGTGCAGTGCATGCATCTGTCGATGATACGGAGCTTTTCAATCTCCCTCCCTGCTTCCTTATACTGTCTGAAGCAAACTGACAGGCAAGCAAGCCAGCCAGCAGGGGGCTGATAATAGTGTTTATCATCCGATCAGCAAAACAATAGCCTCACCCCATTACTTCGAACTCTTCTTAAACAGCTTACCAGATGACCTGTTGATTAGCTCCAAATAGCCGTAAGTGGTCACTGTTCTGTCTGCCTGTACCAGTGAAATTGGAGACACACACACGTCTGCATTAGCTAGTATACCACATGCGTAGGGTCCGTGGGGCTGGGGTCCCTGCTATGGGGGGGAGGGGGAGATTTCCAGCTTGAGCAGCGAAGAGGGGTAGGGCAGGGGGAAATCAGGCAGACCCTGCTGTGCCTGCAAATCTCTACTGGAGCTCCAGCCAGGGAGCAGAGGGGAGGAGCCAGCCCTGCTGTGGAGCAGAGAGCCCCACCCAACCCAGAGAGCACGCCAGGATGCTGGGAGTGTCTGGTTTACTTTAAACCAGCAGGGGGTCTGGGACAGACATTGCATAAACTGGTTTGAGCCAAATTAATTAAGTCTGATACTACATTCAACCAGGTTTATCTCAAACTGGTTTCAGTCATTATCCAACTGGTTTACGTGCACTGAACATCTGTTTTGTTACAGGTTTAAACCATTTTCTGATCACTTAAACTGGTTTATGTGTAATGTCTGTCCCTAGCCCTAGAATAGGCAATGGAGTTGCACCCAAGAAAACCAAGGCTGGATTAGTTTCTAGTCACCAGAAAGAAATGTCTGTAGCCTGCTGTCCAGTGGGCCTTTCCCTTCCTGCCTCACCTAACTTATGGATTTCTCTGTGGCAGGAAGAAGGTATGTCAGGGAGGTACTTTCATTTCTCTATACCATGTAGGTTTCCCTTTACTTTGGAGGTAAGGGGAGATCCTCTGTAAGGCAGGGCTGTGCTATTAGAGAAGAAGGCGTAGGGCTATGAATCTGGGACCCCATGTAGTTAACACTGCTTTGTTTTAGGGTACTGCAGGAAACAGACAATCTCCAAAGGCTTGCCCATTTATGAATACAAGCTGCCAAATTGTTACCCAGATGCTATGCTAAATATTCTCAGTAGCTGAAGCGGTCTTCATGCTGCTCTGTTTTAAAGAGTTAGCATTTCTACTCTCTCTGCCTCTGGCAGCAGCCCCCTCCAAAGCAGAAAGATGTAGATTTATGGTAATGTATCCTCAAAAGCTTCATTTGGGCTGTTTGAATATTCCAAATTGTATTAATCCAGTTGGTGTTTCTTGTTTTGTGGGCTGACAAGGACAATATATGTATTTCTACCTGCAACAAAGAGATTGATGCTCCTTCTATACAGATAGAAGGAAAATAATACAGGCAGATCTTGAGACTAAGGGCTTACAGTTTTCACAGATAGATAGATGGGATAGATAGATTCAAGAGATTCATCTTAATAGGATCTTTATTTCATACTGTGGGCCAGCTCATTGGCTGGTTTTGTCCTGCAAAACAGTTTGCTCCTTTAAATAGCACATGATATCACAAACCAACATTTTAAAGTACAATGTCTATTTTCATCCTCCAAATGCCTTTTGGAAGGGCAAGTTCTACAAAAGGCATGCACAACTGCAGTTATGTAGGCAGGTACCTATTTAAGTGATTGCATATGCCAAAGTGCGTGCAAAGAAAATGCTGGTGGAAAAATACTGACTCTCCAATTTATGGTGATGATAGGAATACAACTGCAGTTTCCGAAAAGAGAAGTTGCCTGTGGCAGGCCAGTAGGGGGTGCTCTTGCGCTAAGCCTCCCACTTCATTGCACCCAGCCAAAAACCATGCTTTGGATACCTCCCCAGGGATGCCCACTTATGACCAACCCCCTTCTGGGAGCATACCCGGAAACCTAGGGTACCATTGTCACCACCCAGACTCAGGTCCTTGTCATGGCCCTGTGCCACCCAGGATACACAGACCCTATAGACCTGGGGTTTGCTTAACCCCAGCAGGTATATCTGGGTGTTTCTTATAGCCTGAAGCATAGAAAGTAGCTTCCCTTAGTCAGCCGAGTAAAGGGAGCAAGAAGGCCTGCCCAATTCCTCTCAAGCAGGTACAACAAAGCTGACTATAACGGATAGCTTTATTGGGTAGAGAGGGTAGGCTTGGGGAAGGGTACAAGTCAGAGAAGTAGCAAAAGAATAACCCTGAGCAAACAGAAGCGGCTTGGTAGCCTTTTGATAGGCAACTAGAGTACATTAAACTAAGTTCCTAGTTAAGTTTCTGGTAAGTTACACACTTCCGCATTCAGAGAATGAGAGAGAGCTGTAGAGGTCCATGTTTCTCTGTGTGTGCGTTTTAAAATGTCCATCTCTCTTCTCCCTGCAGGGACTCTCTTAAATAGCCCTCCTGGCCTCCCCATCCAGACCCAGTCAGGGACAGGTGTCATTTGATGCCAGCCAATCGATTTGAAAATCATCAGTTACTTAATGGAGTAACATGGGCTTAAGCCCCTGACTCCATGTTGTGAGGTCAGAGCTGCAAACAATAGAGAGGTTAAATCCACACCCTCTTACCTGAGGCCAGTCACATACACAGTAACCTGGGGCAACCAAGTTGACAGACATATAAGAGAGAGAAGGGAACAGACAACCCAGAAAGTGAGGAGGCTGGGATAGGGCTCTTTCACACTGCCTGTATTATGTTCAACCATCTCCTCTCCGGGGACAGCTTAGTGCTATTGGGAGCTGATGCTAGTCAGTTTATGTGACTCACACAAAACATCAACCAACTAGGTCCTGCCTCCTCCCCTAATTATTTTGACTTTTGCGTTTCCTTATGCTGCCAATTCCCTCATTACTCATCTCTATTTGGACTCTGCCTAAGGCTACATGGTTTTTGGAGTAAATTTGAGCACTACTTCTGTTGTAAGCTAACCATCTCCTGCTTCTTTATTCATTTACATGGGTAGCTCAGCTCCAGTACACACCTTGTAGATCACTTTTGAGTGGGAACTGCATTAATACATTTTGGGAAAGTGCTCTCAGAGTGCAGAGTTGTCCTCAGCTGACTAAAAACACTTATTGGGATGCAAAGGATCTGAAAGCACTATACAAACCCATTGCAAACAAATGCATGTGATGCAGGAAATATTTTCCCATTAGCCAAATGCCAAGGATGAACAATGGCAATGTTCAAGGAAGTAAGTCAGAAAAGTACTAGCTTTACTTTGCGTGATGAGCAGGGATCCTGGTTTTCTTCATTTAAAAAAATGGCAAATTCTCTGATTAAAAACCCTAAAATCTGCATTTTCCATGATTAAAATGAATCATCACTATAGGTATCAGCTGAACACAATGTTTTATCGATATATTTACAATTTTAAAGCAATTTGGAACCAGTGCCTCAATCACTATAATAAAATACATTCTAAATACCTATCAATTTTGGCATTTCATTTTGGGTTTTTTATCATGGAAAATCAGTGTCCCCCCTGACACCTTTGACTAGTGACCCCCATGGTCCTTCCCAGGAGTGCACACAGTAGCGGGGAGCCACCAACTCCCCCGCCACCCCCTGGACAAGCTGTCCACAGCTCCATCTTGCTTCCTGCCCAGGCCCTGTGGCCATGCATTTCCACCCCAGCCCCAGGCCCCATACACCACTCCGGCTGGACAATGCCCCCAGCCCAGCCCCAGCTCTGCCCAACTCCCTCCCTCCCTCACTATGGGGGCCTCAATCTCCCCACCCACCACAGACTTATCTGCAGGAAGCTGTGGGAGCTGCTTTCCAGGCTACCTGACTTCCACACGCATGTGTGTGCCCATGCATGCACATGCACATGGCACCCTCTGCCTGAGTGATCACCCTCCTCCCGCTCCTCCCAGCCCCTAGCAGGCTGGAAAGGGAAACCCCGTATCCTGCATTTTTCTTCTTTGAAGGAGAAAAATCTACATTTTTCTCCTTAAAATGAGAAAATCTGAGTTTTTCCATGGTGAACAGAAAAACCTGGATCCCTGGTGATGACCCAAGGAGAACACCTGATGCATAAGATTCCTGAGCCCATCTCAAACAGAAATCAATAACTATTAATGTATAAAGATGTGGGGCTGTCGCACCTTTGCTACGCTGCTGTCTGTTCTTAGAAGCTAACTGGGTTGAGCTAAGGCAGTGTTTGGATGGCCTGTAATTTCAGGACCCCTGAATGTAGGGGCACTCTGCCTTTGTACTGTCAGGGGCTGTCAGGGGCACTCTGCCTTTGCACTCACAGAACTATTCATTTCTTTATGTCTCTAGTCTTTGAATCAAGGGCATAACAACCAGAGTCTCAGGTGCAACCCCCTGCCCTCTCAAGTGTAACCTAGATTCAAATCTTCTGGCTTAAATTCAGCTCCAATGTCTTAGGGACACTTAGACCTTATGCTCATTCTCAATAATAAATGGAAGAAAAATAATATTGGATGGAACAATATTCTTAGACAAAATGATGCTGGTGGATCTAGGTAACTTCCCAAATAATCAATTTGCAGTACAATTCTGGCACAGGAGACTCTGGTTAGATAAGGTGTGAGACAAACAATTTGGAAAACTAAGATACAGCAGGGCTGGAAAATTATGACACTTTAATTATCATTGTTGCACATGACAGCAGAAAGTCAATGGACAAAGAGAAGCAAATACCACCTCCTGCCGCTGAGATTTCATCTGACAGCTCCTCTGCTTAGTTCACAGAGAAACAAGACGTGAAAGAGACAGCACTGATTCCTAAATCGATGTCACTGCCTGGGCTCAGTCATGATGGATAGAAGAGCATGCTGTTCCCAAAAGCTGAACTGAACATTGTTTCATAAACAGTCAATAACATTATCACAGCTGAAATGATACAGAGCACAATCAAATTTCAGCATTATGTAAAAAGAGAATTAAAGTAATAGCCATTTCCATAATACAGGGATAATGGCATTTACACAGGAGAAATTTCTGTTTGCAAAGGAAATGCACTGTAGTTTCAGATATAAAGTATTCATTAAGACAATTATTCAGAAAGCAAAGAGAGGTCTAATTCTCTCTGGCTCAGCTAGCTGAATATCATTTGTAGAGTTTGCAGTAAAACTGGCACAAGAATGGAGAAAAGACACCATCCATCACAAGGTAGCATCACAGCCATTGCCTTTTGAGCGTCTAAAAAAAGGGGCGGGGGGGAGGGGAGAGGGAGGGATGGTGGGAAGAGAAGTGGGTCAGTGCCATCAGCTAACTGTAGACCACAGGTAGTGTTTGTGCATCGCAGTAAGTGTTTTACCTTTGAATTTCCCATTGCACCTGGTGGTACAGTACAGTGACCAAGAGGACAATCAGTTGTATAGCCTATATGGGAGTTGCAGGTCATTTAATCAGAGCTTTGCTTTTCCTCCAACCCTCCACCTTTTGTTCTAATTTAATTTCTCTCTTCACTCAGTGGGACTGCTTTCCACTCAGCCCATAGTGGGTGTAAAAACCCTGTATAAGTCACTCTCATCTGAACGAGAAGAACATTATCACTAGCATACTCTCAGCCCCAGAAAACCCAAATAAGACATTCAAAGGCACTCCCAAACTTCAGACTCCACCATAACTACTCTGAGGATCTTGATCTCTTTTATATATATTACATCTTTTATCCCATTCAATTACTCCAGATTTGCACCAATGTGATTGAGAAAATAATTTATCCCACAGCACATAGAAAGTGAGTTTGCTGAAAACTCATGAACTATATTCCTGGAGACTCAAATAGGAGGGGCAGCGATCAGTTTGTGGCTGGCAAACTATAACATCTAGTTGTGGAGAGAGCAGCAAAGTAGTGGGGAGGAAGGAAGAAAGGTTATATCGTGCTCTGATCTCATCAGGTAGATGAAGCCAAATACAAAGATGGAGGCTTGCATACACAGTGAAGAAAGATCATAAACCCTCCCCCTCTGTCTGCTTCAGTACCACCTCCTTATACTGAGCTATCTAGGTTTATATTTTTAATATGAACTTGGCAGCTACATATGTTTACCAGCTCCTGGCTACAATTCCTTTTTAGACACTCATATTTTATTTATTTTTAATCTTGTCTAGGGAAACCAGTATCAAAGAGACTCACTCTCTGTCCGTATGTTCTATTTAATGACACCTTCTCAAGTTCCCTAATATCTGTCCACAAGCACTGAGATACTCATGAGACAGAACCTGTTCTTTTCTCTTGACATTCATGATATTCAGACTGGCATGTCAGAAATAAAGGCTGACTGAAGCTCAGGATCTTAGTTACAGGAAGAAGCTCCAACTATATGAAATGAGAGACCATTTTCCTATCACATGAATCCACCAAACTGTTCCTCCATTGACATGAGAGACAAACACAGCTAGAGAATGGATTCTCACATTTATGCCAGAAGTTGTATCTGCATTCTTTTGCTTGCATCCCCCTTATTACCAGCCTCCTTTATGCAGGACAAGAAGTATCCATGGGGCTAATCAGACACAGAACATTCCTGCCCCAAGGAGCTTTGATAAGTAAGACATAACACAGCAGGTAATAACAAATGACAGTAGTGGGGGAGGAAGGAGTTGGAGAAGGATTTTGTATATTTTTCATTTGGTCTGAGGCACTCCAGCATCAGAGTTACTATATATAAATATCATTCCAATGTATATTACTTCTGCCTGGGCTAATAGTTCTCTTATTTAGTGGCTGACAGTATATCAACCATTGGATATTTTCTCTGTAGTGTTTTTCATTGAATATATTTTTTTCCATTTAAATTATTTTTTCAGAATAACAAATAAAAATACAAAGAAACAAAGAATTCATGCCAGAAAATAGGGATGTGCGAAGTAGGCCCTATTCAATTTGGATTTGGCCCAAAACAGGGACAGTGATTCGATTAATTGATTCCGATCACCATCCCTGATTTGATTTGGTGAAATATGAAACTGAAGATTCAATGCTGATTCAGAGAATCAGCGATTCAGACACAGCTTTAAAAGCTTTTTCTACATACCTTGATGTACCAGGCGCAGCTCGTGAATGCTGCGATGCTGAGGCGTGTGGAGCATCCCACAGGAGTGCAGGGGGCCCTCCATGTGCTCGGTGGTGAACCTGGAAGTGGACCAGAAGTACTTCTGGTCCACTTCAGGTCTGCTGGGCAGCACGCTGGAGGAGCCCCCCATGCTCCTGTGGGACACTCCATGCACCCCAGCATTGCAGCATTCACAAGCCACCTACTACCTAGAGATATGTAGAAAAAACATTTAAAGCCATGTCTATGTCCAAATCTCTGAATCTTTCCAAATCTCTCCAAATCAATTTAGAAGATTCCAATTTGATTTGGAAAGATTAAAGGGTCCTCTGATTCGATTTGGAGATTTGGCCACCGAATCGGGCTGATTCCCTGCAGAATTGAATCAGGGACTGAAGCTTTGCACAGCCCTACCAGAAACACTGTTGAAATCTGGCTTGCAGGGTCCATATAAGGCAACATACCAGGATGCATATGGGAATAGAAAGGGGAGCTACTAGAAATGGTTACTGTCACAAGAACAACCCACCCCCAAAACAGGGAGAGAAAAAGTCAGTCTGTTAAAATAAAAATCCCAGGCAGAAAGGGAAGACTGGCATTGTTCAACTCTGTGTGTTTAACACAGCAAACCCAGAACTGAAGTGAATATTGGATCAGGCCCACAGGTACTTCCAGTAAGAATAACCTCTATTTAATGGGTTCATATTCTCGAGAACATCAGGTGAGCAAAGTACATAAATTTTATTTGCAGTATTGTGACAGGGTTAGCCTTGTGCATGGAGATACAGACCCATTCTGCTGTAACATAGACTAGGTGACTCCTCTTTGCTCTGACCCCAGTGTAGAAAACATTGAATTTCTCTCTTACTCAGGCAAGAAGGAATTGGAGACAAGGACAAAAGGACTGGAGCAAGAATAAATCTGAGGAACAGAACAGCTGTGATCAGAAGAAGGTTGAGGCCATGGCTTGCCCTTTCAGTTATCGTCTAGTTGCAGACATAGCAGGCACCTATACATGTGCTAGGGGTCTGGGGGGAGGGGCAATTTAATTAGAGCGGCTCCGAGAGCAGTTTTAATTAAACTGCCCACAATGTCTCATGTATTCAGCGTCTTGCGCTTCAAAATGGTGGCGGGGACACTTGAACTAAAGCTCATTCAATGAACTTTAGTTCAAGTGCCTCCACTGCCATTTGAAGTGCAGGGATACTGAACAGACCTGATGTGGAAGCTGCTGGAGCATGTTAATTAGCACACTCCAGCAGACTCAGTTAATTGGGTCTGCTCTGACACGTGCTAATTAGCAGGTGTTGGAGCAGACGTCTGGCATGTGTATAGGTGTCCATAGCCAGTTGTTTAGAAGAAAATCATTTTCAATTTTTTAATTTTATTTCTAAAATAGATAAAAGATTCCAAACACTTATGGGTAGGTTGGGTGTTTGTCATCTTTCTCTGGAAGTATGGACAAGCAAACCAGAAAACCAATTACCTGTACACAGCCAAGAAAAGGGTATGACATGCTTTAGAAGAAAAAATATGACACAAGTTTGCATTTGGATGTAAATCCACTGTCCTATAAAGTTCAGTGGTGCATGCTTCTGAGGTTCATTTCAATATACGATGTGGGTTACTGCAATGCCTGGGCCTCAAGCTAAACTAGCACAAAGTTTAAGGGGTTTTGCTTCAGGCCCATCTACAAGTATACAGGTAGGGCTGTGCGAAGCTTCGGTCCTTGACTTGATTCAGTGGAGATCTGACCCGATTTGGTGGCTGAATTTCTGAATCTGAATTGAATCAGAGGACCCTTCAATCTCTCCGAGTCTAATCAGAACTCTCCAAATCAATTCGGAGAGATTCGGAAAGATTCAGTGATTTGGACATAGACACAGCGTTAAATGTTTTTTCTACATACCTCTAGGTAGCAGGCAGTTTGTGAATGCTGCGATGCTGGGGCACATGGAGTGTCCTACAGAAGCACAGGGGCTCCCCAGTGCGCTTGGCAGCAGACTCAGAAGTGGATCAGAAGCACTTCCAGCTCACTTCCAGGTCCACTGGGGAGCACGCTGAAGGGCTCCCCTGTACTCCCCCAGCTCAGCAACTGGTGTCTCCTGGGTCTGGGGGGGCACGCGGAGGTCCCCCCATGGCCAATCGCCGAGCCAGGAATGTGTGGGGAGGCCCCCCAGCGCACTCCCTGGCAGACCCGGAAATACTTCCAGTCCACTTCCGGGTTTGCCACTGAGCACGTGGAGGGTCCCCCGCACTCCTGTGGGAAGTTCCATGCACTCCAGCATTACAGCGATCACAAGCCATGCTGGTACCTCGAAGTTTGTAGAAAAAACATTTAAACCTGTGTTTATGTCCAAATCGCTAATTCTCTGAATCAGCATTGAATCTTCAGATTCAGATTCGGCTGAATTGAATCAGGGACAGTGATCCGAATCAACAAATCAAATCAGTGACCCTGATTTGGGCTGAATCTGAATCGAATAGGGCCCACTTCGCACACCCCTGTATACATGTACAGAACAAGAGGAGCTAGACTTTGTAACAGAGAGATAGATGAACTAGCAAAGATGGAGGAGGAGATATAAACTAGCTAATCACATGGGAATGATCTGGAGTGTGCTGCTTATCTGTGGTTCTGTCCAGAGTAGCAACAGAGAGGCAAGTGATGAGACGGAAACAGAAGAAAAATAAATGGGAAGAAACAAATGAATAGAAGAAAAATCTGGGTGTGGTCTTCTTTCCCAGCCATAATGAGTATGTTAATCTGGATGACATTGAGATTCTGTGATGATGAGCAGCAGGCATGTAGATGGATGGATGGATGGTTAAACTACAATCAATCTCACTTCCAAGAACCTGATGTTAAACTGCCGCAATGTCAGGTTGAGTTAGTTTCACCTGATTATTTACAAGGTACAATAGTGTTAAATGCAGACCAAAAATATTATCTGACATGCTGCTCTCATACTGGCCACTTAATGAATAATTTGAGGTGTTAATAGCTTGGAGACTGGCTTCATTTCCCAGCTCTGCCATAGAGAATCATGTGGTGTCTGCTGAGGGACCCATAGAGAGTACATTACTTCTTAATTAACATGCACAACAGAAGAGAGAACTGTCGTAATGTCCATAACACTAACAAACAAGAAAAGGGAAAATGCCAGAGCCCTTTGAAGCAAAGGGTCCTATTCTGTTAGGTACCCAGGATCCCCCATTAACATGAGCATCAATGAGATCTGAATGCACTAGGGTATAGGCACTAGTAGATTCAGACCCAATATAGCCAATTTAAATGGAAATAAGATAACTGAAATATAAAAACTGATTCGGTGTTTAAGTGTCCATAAAATTTTAAGAGACGTAAAAAATCATAAGAATAATAAATTGGCATCCAGCCAGGGACTAGTCCCAGAGAAAATTAATTCCATGCAGGCTTCACTGTAATATGCTTGTTTCTCTGTTATTATAAAATATAACCATTGTTCTATAATCAAAATTGGATCCTTTCTTTAGCTTGTAATTAAACCCTAATCTAATTTACCAGGAGCTGACTGGAGTCTCCAAGCAGTGATATTATGGCCCAGCTGTCCCTCTCCCCACTCCACCTTGCTAGCTGGCCTTCTGTCTCTGCACATTCTCAGATCCTTTAAGGCCTCACTCGGCAAGGTGCTAAGTGCCTCTAACTCCTATGAACTTTCACAGAAGTGAATGGTGTTAAGCCCCTCCAAACAGATGCTTTGCAGAACCAGTCCTTAACGAGTTACTCTAGTGCTTGAGTTTTCTTTCCAAACTGTCCAAGTATCCTTGTCTGCTCCCCTCCAGTTCCCAATAGGGCTCTCCTCTGGGCCAGATCCCAGTTGCCTAAATGAAATTGTTTATTGATGGCCTGCGTTATTTAGACAGGCAGTGCATCAATACACAGTAGTTAAGTCTGTTAGATTTCCTGGGGCATTATGGAAAAAACCATTTGCTACTGTAATTAGAACAACTGCCCAAACTTTACTTTTGTATTATGCAACAGAACCAGCTACAAAGAACTGCTGTTTTATGGATGTGCTCCAAATACTATGCTACCAGATTGTACCCATTCATGTTCTTTGGGTTTCAAGACCCACATAAGCTCTGATCCCTTTAGTATGAATGAACTGACACTACTCACTATAAGGACCATTAACACCTCAGGCTAAATCTGCAAGAGAACTCACCATTTCATTAGATTTTGCCTAATAACTGTTCAGATGTGATGTGTGGAATGCTTACATCCTCAGTACCTGGGAGTTGAGTGAGGAGCAGCTGTAAAATTGGACCTCTGCACCATTAGTATCAGGACAGCTAGTATGAAATGGTTGCAGCTGCAATTCCAGGCCACAGGTTAAAGTACCTGTTGCAATGTGTTGGGCTGAAAACTCCTGTCCTGGCCCTACTTTGATAGGATGGATATTGCCTTCCTAATGCACCTCATCTGGCTTCCATGGCAGTGAAGGTAACCCCGTCTGCCCATTCAAATACCCACACTGTCAAAGTAGAATAAGTGGGGAGCTATTTCCAAACAGAGAGGGTGTAAATCTATTTGTCAAGCTCCACAAAAACAGCCTTCGTCAGCACAAAGGAACAAACTTCAAAATAAGAGGGAGGTGAGCTCCAAGGCCAATGGTGAAAGTACCTTATCTGGTTCCCATGGTCATCTGTCAGGAAGGACCAGCGATACTTGACAAGAAGTGGGCTGTAATTGGTCATTTCAATGTAACGCATGACTTCAGTGTCATTCAAGATACAGCCAAAATCCAAGTCTATGGTCTGGAAATGGAGATTTGGGAAGTGTACTTCTCCTCGAAGGCTGACCTGCTCCTCATGAGGATGCTCCAGGAATTTAATAAACAAGACCTCCTCTGCTACCCGGCTGTTCCGATCATCTTTGTAGGCAGGATCAAACCTGATGGAAAGATGCTGTTCCTCACCAGTCACCAGCTTCATGGGCTGCATTGGGACACAAAGACTAGTCATTGTTGCAATAATGTTTAGTGCTTAGTGTGATGAAATCATGAAACAAAAGTATCTCAGATCGGCCATCTATGTTTAAGTGCTTCTCTGATTAGCACCAAACTGCTTGTGTCTCACATCACCTTTGAGTCATACACACTTTTCCCTACACTGAATCAGTACAGCAGGGATGGAGAAAGTAGTTTTGAATGCCCCAAATGTTATGGGCTCAAAAATATGATTACCCAAAATGTTACTATATCTGTGGTCTATGTAGCTTTAGACTGAAATAAAGAGGTGAAGAGGGAACAAAAAAAATCCAGACAGCATATTGTAAACTGGCTATAGTATATTTGTTATTATTCCTCTCCACTGTGTATAATCACAATGGCTCCACTATGTGTCATTAAGTCTTGCATAGTTATTAACTAATGGAACATCTCCAGTACCTCACACATAAGGATCTGTGTTTCTGGAGCAGAAAGATAGGAGTGACTACATTCCTGTGCTCACTCTTATATTACAAATGGCTATTCTTTGCAACAAAGTGGTAACTGTAAAGTCCAAGGTCCTACGGGGTAGTTCCTCTATCACTAATATACTCCCCTTCACGTCTGATTTTGTAACAGAACTGTCTTTTGAGTGTGGGGGGAGATGTGGATTTAATTGCAAGAAATAAATTCATGCATTCAGATTAGTTCTGCAAAACTTCACGTCTTAGAGATGCCAACACTTCAGGTTCATTCCTAACTGAATGAAAATTTTGTTCCAGGGAAATGATGTAGAGATTTTATGCGAGACCAAGGTCAGGGTGATGAGACAGTGGACCCGATTCTGATTTTACCTACGCTGTTTATTTCCCACTGCACTGTCACTCCACTGACAGTAGTGGAGTTTCTTCTTGTTACAGAAATGAAGCTAAGAGCAGAATTTGTCTCAGTGCTTGCAGCATCTTAATAATGAGTGTGAGTCAGGCACTTCTTCCCTTTCAGAAAGTACCACTATCAGAAAGGTGCCAGAGGGAATGCTCTTCATTTTCATTTAATTCAATAGATTGCTATACATACAGATTTAACACAGCCCAATATATTGGTGAGCCACCATCTGAGAAACCTGCATATGGGTGTTGACCACTCAGACACAATGAAAAGTGTGAAGGGGCCTTGCACAAAACCTACTGCCTACTTACCTGCGCCTCTGCAGGCAGCATTTGATGGCCCATATCACAGAGGAAAAAGGGTTCTCGTACAGACAAAAGGGCATTGAGTGGCAGAGAGGAAATGTTCTTTAAGATCAGAGGTTCAAACTGTGGAGTCAGAACATCACTGGGGTGCTGCAAAAATGAAAAGCTGAGTAAGAAAGGAAAATAAAAAGAAATCCAAAGAAAAGTGAAAAGTGAATGCCCACTAGGACAACTGTGCTGCAGGATAGCAGCTGAGACAAAATCGTGTAAGAGTACTTTTGCTTTTTCACTGAAACACAGCAGCATCATGGTATTAGCAAAATCAAGTGTTCCACAAAAGCTTTTGATGGATGTGACAATGGTGGCAATGTTAGGAAAGGAAAGCACATTTTTCAAACAAAGCAGAGCATAGTTTTGCATTTCCAAAAATGCAGAAGGAAGAAAGAAAGGTAGTCGTCCCCTTCCCCACCCTGGCTTTCAGTATGTTGTAATTTGAAATACCAGCAACTTTCAAAGTATTCTGCCCAGCCATATCATTGGGCAAAAATCAAGGGAGCAGTTTTTTTTATGACCATTTTGTCATTTCCTTTCCTTTTTTGGATACATTTAAAATTTTTTTACAGAAAAATGTCAAAACTTGAAAACTGTCAGCCAAGCCCTATCTACCGTTAGTGTACCCTTTACACCGTTCGCCTCAGGATCTCAAATACACTTGTGTTACAAACCAGGAAACAATCTCATTCATCAGAAAGGATTATTATCCCCATTTCACAGATGAGAAAACAAAAGCACAAAGATCTGAAGTAACTTAACCAAGACCACATGGGAAATGAACTGGCAGAAGAGGAAAGGCAATCCAGACCTATAACGCAGGGCAGTCTAACTTCTAAGTGGCTGGGGGCCACATACTGTACAGGCCACAACAGTGAGAGCCAAAGGCACCCAGGTTGCCACTGCATGTACAACCCTACACAGTGTGAATAGGCAACATCCTCAACTGCCTCACTGCACACATTTGCAGGCCCCTCACTGCTGCATTAAGTGGGGAACTCCACCCCTGAGCTCACCAGCTGTGGTCTTCCCCATTGCATTGTGCCACAGGCTCTTCCAGCACTGCAGGTTGCATTGTGCCACACTACATACCTCCTGAGCCAGGTGCAGGAAACAGAGGCTGTGAAAGGGAAGCCCAGACAGCCTGTCTGCTGCTGTTGATGACAGGAGGAAAGACAGCTGGATAGGAGCCCGGGGGTCACAGATTAACCCCTCACAGATTGCACATGGCTGGCAAGCAGCCCTGTTTTAACCAATAGAAATGCATCTTTCTTTTAAGAGACAAAGGGGGGTTTTATTCATAGAGTAAAACCTGCCAACCTTTCTGAGCTGACTGTTCCCATTAAAGTTAATGGAGCTACTTGCATGAGTAAGGTGAACAAGACTTAGCCTGTAATGGAGAGATTTTGTTCGCTTGGTATTAGCTTTAAAATGTGCCTTGCATGCACAGTTGGCTATGATCCTGCACAGGTCAGGCCCCTTTGCTATAATGATAAATTGTCTGCTGGTCCCCATTTTAGCCTACTAGTTGTCACTCAAATTTGGAGTTTCTACGAGAGTTCTGAAGGGTGTATATAAAAGTAGACTGTGTTTGGGAAACAGCTTCTAAACGTATTTATCTCTAACCACTCTAGTGTCATTACACTCAATAAACCAGAGAACATGGCATCAAACAGAATGCAGGGAGACAGCAGGGATAACCAGGAGGTTCCTAATTCCATCTGACCATACAGTCCTAACAACTTGCTTGTACACATGACAGAACAGAGCTACAGTTCTGCAACAATACAGGCACCAGGGAATTAGGGAATCAAACTGAACATGTAGACATGGGGCAAGTAAATTGTTTCCCATCTCCAGACCCTTGCAGGATAGGGAAAGAAGATGTAGGAACCTGGATCTAGGGATGAGTGGGAGTGAACTGCTGTGTGTATGAGTTCAATTTCCTGCCACAACTGCTGCTTGGGAATGTTTTCAGTTCCCCAGAACCAAGGGAGAAACTGCAAGTGCAAGAACAAAGATTTGTTAACTCTCTAGCAAAAATGCCGGTGTGGAAAGCAAAGGGGAAGCATTTTCTTTTGTCAGCATGATTCTCCAGGGGCAAATTCTTAGCTTGCTGTAGCTCCACTGAAGGACAAGGACTAGAACTTTGTCCTTGTGTTGCAAGGGGCTGGTATAAGGAACTTTAATGACATGATAACTTTAGACATAGGACAGGTATGTTCTAGAGGTACATTAGGGCTGTGCAAAGCTTCGGGTGGTGATTTAATTTGGAGGAGATTCAGCCCAATTTGGTGGCCAAATCTCTGAATCCAAATTGAATCAGGGGACCAATTTAAAGGTCTGAATTGATTCAAAGCTCTTCAAATCTTTGGAAAAGATTTGGAGAGCTCTGATGATTTGGGCAGTCCCCCGACTCCCAGCTGGTAAGTACTAGGGGTGGGGAAGGAGGGGCCGGGGGATAGGACCAATGGGGGGACCCCTACCCCACTCTGCAGGAACCTCCACGGCCCCCCCCATTCCTCCAGCCCCCACATGGGTGCCTTGCCTGGGCCAGTTCTGGCCCTTTAAGAAAAAAAAAACCAAGAAAAGCCCTGGGGACTCAGCACTCCTGCTGTGGCTTTGGGGCTTTGGGGACTCGTGCAGAGCCCCCCATGTGGCACAGGGCAGTGTGGGGCAGTGCGGACCACCCCCACTGGCAAGAGCAGTGAGTCAAGGGTTTTTGGGGGTTTTTTGTTTCCTTAAAGGGCTGGAGCTGGTCAGGGCAGGGCACCCATAGGGGGGCTGCGAGAGCGAGGAGAAGGGTCAGGGGACTCATGAAGAGCCCCCCATGCAGCGTAGGGCAGTCGAGCGTCCCTTGCCCAGCAGCACCCACTGAGTCGGGGCTTTTTTTTTTAACAAGTGCTGGGAGCTGGGGCAGCCACTGCTGGGCTGGGAGAAGGGCAGGGGATGGGCCTGGCCTGGATGATTCAGTGATTTGGCAGTAGCCAAATCTCTGAATCAGATTCAGCTGAATCAAATTGAGACAATGATTCGAATGACCAAATCAAATCACTGTCCCCTGAATCGGCCGAATCTGAACCTGAAGCGAATACTAGCTGCTTCACACAGGCCTAGTAGTCATGAGTTTGTACAGACAGGCTCACGCAACTACAGCAACCAGCTTTATAATTGAAAGAAAACAAAAAGAGTCCCAGCAGCATTTAAAAAGTCCCTAAAGCTTTTCTAAGATAGTTACAGAGAGCTCTCACAATGGGATTGTACAATAGTTTTATTAGTACTCATTCAGGATGATCTGCTTATGGCTTCATCCCTGCAGGAAAAGTGACTGCTGCACACTAAAGCTGACAAAATATTTATTACGTACCATATGATTATACATCCTCTATTACTTCCCATGTGGCCTTGAGTCAATCACTTAAGTACTCTGACTCAGTTTTAGTAAGTGTGTAATGGAGTGAATTCTGTTTATCTAGCTACCATCATTGGAGTCTTCACATACATACATATGTGTACACACACACACACACACACGAATAAATAGGCACATGTATCGTAACCATTTAAATATGCAGCTGGCTGGCTATCTATTGAATGGCTGGCAAAGGGCTTACCTTCTCTACTCGAAAAGTGATTTCTTTGGAGGAGAGGTGCAGAACAGGTGCAATGAATTCACATGTGACATCCACTGTCATTATCCGCTCCTTTCCAGACTGCTTCCCTATAATGGCATGGCATATCAACCGTTCCTTTACTACCTGTACGTGAAAGTGTCATAGCCCATCATCAGTATCATGCAAACAGATCCATACTGCTTTCACTGGCCACTGATACAAATTCATTTTATTTCATGAATGTAACTCTGTCACCTGTCTTGATAATCCCTGGGTGCTATGTACTATAGGTAGAAAAAATAAGCATTTATCTATAAAATCCCCTTGTTTCTTTATACCATTATACTGTGTTCTGTTTATTCAAAAGCAGCATTTCTATAATATCATATATTCTGCAAGTACAAATGGCACTTGCCAGTTATGTGTTGTTGACAACAATTACTTGCTCATGTGAAAATCTTTATGATATGCCCCCTTGCTAACATAGCATTTAAATCAAATTGTAGGGAGCCATTTTTAAGAGATGCTGTAGTAAAGAAAATAGGTGTTTAAAAAATCCTGATGCCAGTAAAACCTCAGTCAAAAATATCACAGAAATTAACAGGCAGAAAAGATTAGAAAAAAAGATGGCATATAAATTAAATAGGTACATAAATAAAATAAATGAATAAGGCTCCTCTTGTTTACTTGCCTAATTATGTTTTGCCTGATAAAGTTTTAATGCCCCAAGGAAAGGGAATTGTATCACTTGGCTTGGGAGCCTACTGCACAGTTCTTATGTCAGGATATTTTTCTGTCACCATAAATGTTGTTCTCCCCTCTTCCATCCCATTGCTCCTAGTTGCTTCCAGTGGTACTACAGTAACAAAAATTAATGTTCTGTCTTTACATAGTCCACATATTTGTTTTGTGTTTTGTCCCATTTAGGTGTCATGCAACCAAGCTGTGCAGACAGAGCCCATTTCAGCTTCCCTTTGTGAGCTGTTCCCTCCAGCCTTTTGATCACTTTTTGCTTCCATGTGTTAGGCCCACTCCAACAGTTAATGCCTTTCTAGTAACTTAACTAGAAGCAGCCCCAATGGAGAAATACAGGTCAAAGTTTCTTTCACATGGAAATAGCCCATCTAGAAAGCACAGACACTGAACCTTCTAGGGTTGGAAGGCTGGATTTGAGCATTACAGAGCAGGACATGATTCCTGCCCCACTAAAATCAAAGACTGTTGGGGATCAGCTGTGGGAAGGAACAGCCATGTGGTTATCCCTCTGTCTTCATAGCTGCTACCCATTCTTTTCACATGGTCTACCCAGTGTAGAACAGAAGACTTCTTTCCAGAGCTTCAACTAACTGTTGTTCCTCAAAACTATTTCAGGGGTTTCCAAACCTCGGACATCAGGGATAATACAAAACAATGCAGATTTCTAATACATAATCTAAATATCTATGTCTGTCAGTTGCAGATGGGGAACTAAGGGTGGCAATTACCCTCTACTCCCTCTGTGCCTGCAGAATTGGAGCCCTGCAGAAGTACCTCCACTGGGAGCAAAGGGGCAAAAGGGAATAGGACTCAGTCCAAAGGCACACTACATGTTACGAGACCTACCTGAATTCCCAGGCTGTTCCCAGGATATAGAGGCTGACTGAAGGGCTGGGGCATATGGGATGGGAAATAAGTGAGAAATGAACTACCAGTGTCCTTTGGGTGCAGAATGTCACGTTGTGATCTTTAGCTCTATTGGTCTGTTTTCATTTTTTTCAACAGTGTCCATGCAAGACTCTAGATGGGTATTTTATTTATAAAATGATAACAAATGACTGGATTTCTGATTACTTGTTCCCATGGCCTGTGTGCTCTGGATTATTCCTTGCTTTTCCAAATATATTAGTCGGCATTTTTCTATTTCCTTTTGACCCAAAATTCAGTCTCTAAGCAGCCTATATTAGAACTGCAGTCTCGTTCAGCAAACAACTCCCTGCAACCTGTTGCTTGCCTCAGAAGTCAAAGCTTTCCCTAGCTGGTGTCTGAAACTTGGATTTTTTGGTAGCTATAGTAACAAGACAAGACTTAGCAACTAATAATGCTCAAGCAAGAAGAGCAACTGGTGCTACCATGGTAACTTGTGGCATTAAAGCAATTCTTGAAAGAAACTGATTATTTTGTCAAATAAATGGTAAGGGAGCAGCCTAAGAGATACCTGTATCAGTGATCTAATTGAAACAATGCACCATTCATACAGTACTTTACCTTAGGGGTATTGGAGACGCCTTCCAAAATCATGTCCATACTCTTGCCTGGTGTTAGTTCCATCCTTAATGGCTGAAGCTTAAACACAGGAGAAGGAGACTCTGGACTCTGGGGGGAGTTTTTGCCTTTGGTATTATTGACAGCATGGTTATGCTGACGAAATGGAGGGAAGCCTTCCGTTGTCCAGTAGAGCTGATGGGTTCTTCTCCCACGGTTAGTTATCTTAAAGTGATAGGAGCAGGGATCCAAACTAGAAGAGTGGCAGAGATAAGGCATTATTGCTGATGTAATGTGTCAGCAAGGTGGGAGGCACAGACAATTTATTAGACTGCATAGCTTGAATACACCTAGCACTAACACAAACTCTTAATAGTGTGTTATGTTATGACACCTACAGAAACTCTGGTGGCAAACATGACAGCAAACATGAAATACTTTTTAAAGATCTACTAATGTCAAATGGCCCGGACATTATGGAGAACTTCAAGTACTCTGTCATCTAACAAACTGTAAGATTAAAAAAACAAAAGGATCAAACCTCAGGATGCAGTAAAGCTAGGGATAAGAGAAAGCACACTTCCCCAGAGAATGGAGATCTACCATTGTGTAATGCTTTCTCAGTATTTGTGTATCATAAGTCCTCAATGCTCCACTGCCTCAAAACTGAACTGTTTTGCATTGGCTACAGCGAGCAGGAAGAGTGAGCTTCCAGACCCTTTGCATTCTCTTCAGGAGCCACTGTTCAAAAGGAGAGAGAAATGAGGTCCCTTCCAGCCCTAAACATCTGTGAATCTGTGAGATGAACAGGCAATGGCTACAGAGATACCTTCTGCTTGGAGTTCAGGCATACACTTAATATGCGGCTACTTTAAAAAAGATAAAAAAGCCTCAAAGATTGACCCCAAAACGGCAGAATCCTAGCTATGATTCTTCTCATTCATAACAACGTCTCTGTACCGCCAGACAAAAGGGGCTTAGCAAACACCTACACCAGGGGTAGGCAACGTTTCTTGGCCGAAACACTGAAAAAACCACAGTGTCTACCTTGGAAGTTGCTGGAGTGCTGACATGCCAGAGCCCGGAGCAGCTGTGTGCAGCCTCCCAGTTGCAGCTGGCCCACGGAGCCTGGTCTGCTTGCAGCAGGGCTTATAGCCTCCCAGCTGCCTGCTGGGAACAGCCCGGTCTCTGTGGCTGGCAGCAGTAGCTTAGAGCCCGGGATGGCAGTGGTGTGCCGAGCAAAACGGCCTTGCGTGCCATGCTCGGCAGGTGTGCCAGGGGTTGTTGACCCCTGACCTACTGATGACTCTGAAACTCATGCTAAGCTTGGGCCTACTCACAAAAGTTAAAATACAGAATAATAATGCTAACTGCATATTGCAAAAGGATGCGAGTTCATGGCTAGGCCATCTAAGAAGGAATAATATAGCATCTCTTCCAGCTTGCTATATTCAGAATGATTTCAAGCAGTGTGTAACCATATGAAATGTCTATCCTTGATTAATTAGTAAGGTAAATTACCAGTTTGCGACTAACTCGTGTTTATGTGCAGGAAGAGACGTTCTCCATATATAATAGATGTTTCGTCCTGATTTAGTATGTTTTTCCTGGCTGTTAATCAGTTTCTTGATATGTTTCAAACTGGATAACCTCTTGTTACCGAAGAAGGTAACTCATTCAAATTATAAATTTCTGATAACCAGTAATAAGCAGGTTTTTCCTGTCAATTACTGCTTGGGACTGTCTTGATTTACACAACTAAAAGAATGCTTTAAAGATGCTAAACTAAGGGTATAAGAAGTCAGTAAAACAGCGAACTGCATGCGTGCTTCAAGAGTGAGAAATCTCTCTAACACTAGTTGCTGATGCACCCAACTTACTAGAGAAATTGAAGAGAAACAGACCACCTCTTTGTCGCCTGTTTGGTGAGAAATCATCACCTTATAGCTAATTACTGGACTTTGATTTAGTTTGGGCTCACTTGACTTGATTTTAAATACTTGTAGTAAATAAAGCCTTTCTGTCACTCATCGAACGCGGTGTTGCGCCAATCCCTGGGCTAATCCGGAATCCTAAATTTTTATTGCTAACACCTACACAATCCTAAAGTAGCTGGATGAAGTTATTGGACTCATCCATGATTTCTCGTGGTTTCAAGCTAAAGAAAAGAAAGGATCATATCCCACAACCCCATCTCCTTGAAAATCTAAAGCTTTTTTGCAGTTATAGAGACAGCCTTCCTACAATGAGAAAACACAGTATGCATAGAAATTCCTTTCTGTTTTACCTACCATCTACAGAGGCTATCAGCCTTCTTTTCACCTGCCCCAGATTAATTGCCTGCACCAAAGAGGTGCTGAGCACCTTTAACTTGAATACCTTCAAGGAGATGCTCAGTCTGTAGCAGGAGCGGGCCCCAAGGGCTTCAACCTGTTCGTACTGAAGATACTATGATAAGATGGTAATAAGTGTAATACAAGAACTTAGACAGAATCAATAAGAGTTTTCCATTAACTTTAATGGGAGCAGGAATGGGCCCTATGTGCTGTTGAAGAAAAGCAATATTTGAATATAAATAACCAACTAAACATGAAATGAATATTCAGTGGGAAATCAATTCCATTATGCAAAGAAATGCTAATGGAAGGATAGGAAAGAATAATTATTTTACTCTATATAAAACTAAGCACAACCAGCAGATGAATTGTTCTTGGAACAGTTTATTTTAGAGGTAAGAAACATGTAACCAAAAATGTGTGTTTACCACATGCAACTAAATACAAGTGTGATGGGCTAGTGACTTTGCCCAGGGGTTTTGAAAGGGCAAAAGATGATTGGAGGACTTGGGATTCCCTTTCCTCACCAATCTGGTAATGATTTGGCCCAGGGGTTTTGAAGGGGTAAGAGATGATTGGAGGACTTGGGATTCCTTTTCCACACCAATCAGGCCCCAGAGAACCACTCCCCTGTGTCCCGATTGGCCCCTTGGGTCACCTGGAGGGGGATAAATGGGGCAGCATGGGCTGTCTCAAGGGAGAAACCAGTGAGGGACAACAAGGAAAGGGCTTCACAAAGCTGAGCCAGGAGCAGTTGCCCCAGAAGAGTCTGAAAGAGCAGGACCTGCAGGCAGCAGTGGGACCCTCAGCAGTGCAGCATGCAGCTGGTAGGAGAGGCCCCCTGCTGGGCTCCAGGATCCCCAAGGAGAAGCTGCAGCCAGCAGGAGAGGCTCCCCCGCTCCAGGAAGGATCTGAGCAGCGACCTGAGGGGTTCCCAGCTCTGTGTCCAGCTCCTCCAATCAGAGGTCAGGCAGCTCAATGTGAGGCCCGGGCTCTGTGAAGGTCAAGACCCCCAGCAGGCTGAAGCAGTGGTGGCTTTGTGGCAGTGTTTCTGCCTACCATGTGGGAGATCCAGGTTCAAGTCCCAACTGAGGTGACTTGGGGGTGAGTAAGATAACAAGAAGCAAATCTTCTTGCAGTGGAAAGGGGCCACTGTGTTCCCCCCCTTTCTCCCCCTCCAGGTACGGTACCAAGGCCCCATATTTCTGTCTCATTTGACATTTTGCATTTTGTGCCTTTTTATATTTCACCAACCTGTATTGTTTGTTCAGTTGTTTGTATTTTATATTTTGTTAACCCTGTCTTTTGTCAATGATTGTAAGTGTCTCACCTTTGTTGAATCCTGCCCCCTTGGGGCATTGTAGTGTCCACTATACCTCCTGATTTATGCCTGTTATAGTCCCAGTATTAAAAAGTATATGGTTAAGTCCCCATTGGTGGTCTGGCTCTGCTGTATAGGGGGAGGAGAGTCCCTACACCTCCCACAGCGCTTGTGCACCTGCTTTGATTCCTTCAGTTGGAGAGGGGGTACCTCTTGGAGTACTGCCCAGGTTACACAAGCATAGATTTTACAGTATGTAACACATTACTCTTAAATAATATGTTCAAAAGTAAGTTTGAATTGTACAATGGTTGCATGAAATGTTTTTTCTCCTGGATAATATGCCATTATAGAGCTGAACTACCCAGAACAAGAGGTTCTGGGTAGATGTGTAATTTCTGGTTCAGTAAAAATGTCGTCTTTCATTTTACTCAGCTGCAACTCTGCAGCCAGTGGCAATCGTAACTTGGCCAAAGAAAAATGCTGAAACAAGAACGATTGCTAGAAAATCATTAATTTGGTTGTGCCAACATTATCCATTGTACATCCAACCCACCCATCAGGCTGTATTCATATCAGCCTCCAGGATAAGCAAGGAGATGGTGAACAAGAATGATATTTAACATTAAACAAGGATCACACAATGACCCCTACTTAGATTATATTAAATGTACATAATTTGTCCTGTATGCTCAAACAGAACCAAAACTGAAATCATTTGTAACCCAGCTGGTACTCAGACAAGGTACCCCCTCTCCAATTGAAGGGATTTAGCAAGTGCTAGTGCGCTGTGGGAGGGGTAGCTGCTCCCCTCCTATCCCCTATAGAATAGAGCTGAGACCAGTTGGAACTTAACCATATACGGGTTTAATAGGAAAAGAACCAGGTTAAGGTATGACACATTTGGGGGGGGTGGCAATGGGTTTAGGAGAGAAGAGGGGATTCAAGAAAGGTAAGATACACATATACATCTAGCAGAGGCAAATCAACAACAAAGCCTGAGGCGCAGGGTTTCACAAAACAAGGAACCCTCCTACCCTGCAGGGATTCCCTCTTCCTAGCAACTCACTCCTCTAGTGCCTTGGCCTGGGATTGAACGTGGGTCTCCCATGTGGGGAACAAGAACTCTACTGAGCTATCAATGCCTGGACTGGCTCCAGACTCTAGTCCCTTGGGGATCCTCCACATGCTGTCTGCACACTGAGCTGCACAGCCTCATGCTGGGTGGTCAGATAATCCGAGCTGCTACCTGCAGCTCAGGACTTTGGGCCCTCGGGGATCCACTAGGCACCACCCCTGCTCCCAGCCTCCCTGCTGGAGGTCAAATACCTGGGCCACTGCCTGCGACTCGGGGTACTGGGCTTCTGCCACACACTGCCTGGGCACTGAGCTCCCATCCTCCCTACTGGGGCTTAGGTCCCAGCAGAGGATCTGCCGTCCACCGCTTGTGCACTGAACAGCCGGAACTGAGCCACCTCCTGTGGCTCCCCGGCTCCAGGGCTCTTCTGGGGCAACTGCTCCACCCCGCTGGTCAGCTCTCACCAGCTTTTTGTGACTCCTCTCCTTTGTCCCACGTCATCCTCTCTCCTTGGACCAGGTGTGCTGCCCTTTTTATCTCCCCCTAGGTAGCTGGCAGGACCAATCAGGTGACATGAGAGGTGAGTCTACTGTCAGGTCTGGTTTCCCTACCTGGCCCTGGCAGGGGGGGACAAGTCTTCTTTTCCTGGGTCTGATTGGTGGGGAAAAGGAAATCCCCCCTGCCAATCATTTTTAAACTTTTCAAAACCTCCGGGCCAAGCCACCACCAGCTAGCCTGTCACACAATTATAGGTGACAGATGGGTACTATATTTCAGAGTCAAGTTTTTTCATTTGAGATGCTCCTTTCCAGCACCTAGGGTCAGTGGACTTCCCTCCCACTTTTAGAACAGGGACTTGCAATTGCAATTCTCCCTTTTCAGTCCAAAGAATAATGCCTACCTTTCAAGCCGACAGCTTCTTTCTCAATTCATGAAGTGTTGTTGGAAAATGATGAGGAGACAAGAGAAGTGCTAAAGAGGAGAACTCAGGCTAGCAGAGGTTTAGTATGGAATCCATGAAGGAAAAGTAAACTAGGGAATGGTCCAAGACAAATACAAATTTGTGGCTCCCACTGCTTTCCCAGGGAACTGGAAGGTGGAGCCCCTTTCAGACAGAAATAAAGCAGCACTACTGATTTAGTAAAGGGGTTGCTAAAAAGATGCCTCGAGGTTTCCTGCTGCTTTGGGGCAATTCATGAGATTGATGAGACATAGATTCATAGATTGTAAGGCCAAGGTCCCTTCTGGAAGATCATCAGGTCCAGCCCCCTGCACCAAGCAGGAAAGATAACTAGGGGTCAGGTGACCCCAGCAAGGGGACTGTCTAGTCTCCTCTTGAAGATTTCCAGGGTAGGTGATTGCACCACTTCTGGAGGGAGTGTATTCCACAGTCTGGACACCCTGACTGTGAAGAAGTTTTTCCTAATGTTGAGCCTGAATTGATCTTCCAGGAGTTTGAGGCCATTACTCTTGGTTTTCCCCTCGGGTACCCTGGTGAACAGTTGCTCACCAAGCCCTTGATGTACTCCCCCAGTGGAGCAAGAAGCTGCTACCAGGTCCCCTTTCAGCCTTTTCTTCAGGCTGGAG
>NW_017728998.1:45452848-45453202 GCF_001723915.1 Gavialis gangeticus
TCTTGGTTTTCCCCTCGGGTACCCTGGTGAACAGTTGCTCACCAAGCCCTTGATGTACTCCCCCAGTGGAGCAAGAAGCTGCTACCAGGTCCCCTTTCAGCCTTTTCTTCAGGCTGGAGAGTCCCAGGTCCCTCAGCCTTACTTCATATGGCTTGTCGTGTAAGACTCTGATCATACGGGTGGCTCTTTTTTGGACTCTCTCAAGCTTGTCCATGTCCACGTTAAAGTGTGGTGCCCAGAGCACCGAGCGCTTTTAAAAGCACCCAGCGCTGCAGCACAGTACTCCAGCTGCGGTCTCACCAGTGCTGAGTAGCATGGAAGAATCACCTCCTTGGCTTTGCTGGAGATGCATCA
>NW_017728998.1:45453213-45453538 GCF_001723915.1 Gavialis gangeticus
CCTTTTGAAAGTCTAGGTATACAATGTCAACCTGCTCTCATGTCCAGGCGGTGAGTTACTTGGTCATAGAATGAGATGAGGTTGGTAAGGCAATATCTGCCTGCGATGAAGCCATGCTGGCTGTCATTCAGAATTCTACCTTCTGTAAGCTTATCACAGATAGTTTCCTTGATGAACTTTTCTAGGATTTTCCCTAGGCTATATGTTAGGCTGATTACTTAGTTACCCAGGTCCTCCCTCTTGACCTTCTTGTGGATGGGCACAACATTAGCCCTCTTCCAGTCCCCTCAGGGACTTCTCCAGAACAGCATGAGCTGTGGAAGAA
>NW_017728998.1:45458538-45468829 GCF_001723915.1 Gavialis gangeticus
AATGAGATGAGGTTGGTAAGGCAATATCTGCCTGCGATGAAGCCATGCTGGCTGTCATTCAGAATTCTACCTTCTGTAAGCTTATCACAGATAGTTTCCTTGATGAACTTTTCTAGGATTTTCCCTAGGCTATATGTTAGGCTGATTACTTAGTTACCCAGGTCCTCCCTCTTGACCTTCTTGTGGATGGGCACAACATTAGCCCTCTTCCAGTCCCCTCAGGGACTTCTCCAGAACAGCATGAGCTGTGGAAGAATTTTGCCAGGGGTTCCACAATGACTTCAGCCAGCTCCTTCAGCACCCTCAGACGAAGATAATCTGGTCCTACTGATTTGTATACGTCTAATTTTATTAATTGGTCATACACCAATTCTACAGCAATAGTAGGAAGGCGATTATTGCTACCATGCTCATCCTCTACTCTATCTGGTTTTCCCCTTGGTCTGGTGAAAGACTGAGGCAAAGCAGTCATTCAGGAGTTCAGCTTTCTTCTGGGTGCCGGTAACCAGCTCTTCTGAGTTGTTGAGCAATGGCCTCACATTCCCATTTGTTTTCCTTCTGTTCCCTATGACCTTAAGAAGGACTTCTTGTTGCTAATCTAAGTTCCTATTGCTAATCTAAGTTCAGTCGCCGCTTTAGCCTTTCCTATATGTTCCCTGCAAATGCAGGCTGTCGTGGAATAGTCTTCCTTGGGTCCCACCCTGAGCTTCCATTATTTATAAGCCTCTTTCTTCATTCTTAAGAGGATTGTGATTTTCCTGTTTAGCCAAGAGGACATCCCATCAAAGGAAAAAAAGATGAAAAACGGAATTCTTTTTAACGTAGCATCTCTCAGCTGTAGGTTTCCTGGAATTTGTTTTACACAAGATCTCCAGAACAGTCAAGAAAAGAAGCTCATTACAATCGAAAGCAGATTTCCAGTACTGTAAGGGACATTTCAGCACTGGCTTCTATTTGGAAGCTTTCTAGAATGACATGTTAAATAACCATGATGCGTGTTCAAATGTACACCTGCAGCTCTTATTTAAGTAATAGGAGCCATGCTCTTATGTTAAGAGGATACTGAGCACCTAAGGGCAAATTGATACTGCATCCCAGCTGAGCCTGGAGCAACTATCAAGAATTACCTTCTGACATTTGCTCCTACTCAGTATGTGACCACATATGGCTATTAGGCAGACTAGGCCACTTACAGGGGTCATGAGGACATACATCAACAATGTTCTCAGGCTGTCCCCACACAGAGAACCTGAGGTAAATTCTGGGACATGTGTTTAGACTGACTATTCTACCTAACTGCTAGGCTTGGGTGCTGGCAGAGTGGAACTGGGTGGCTGGCACTGAGTGGGAGCTAGTAGATTGGACTTGATTCTAGGCAGTTTTCCTGGGCTTGGGAAAGTGACAGTAAAGACGAGACCTGGTGGATTCTAAAGAAAAATCTTCCTTGCTCAGGCTCCATATTTGGATTTCCCAGAAAAAATAGCATATGGAAAAGGTGAGGACCAGGCAAATCACCTACCTGAAGTGGGGTCCTAAGTTGAACTCTGGAGCAAAAGGTTTGTTGGTGACAATAGTGGTACCAATGCCAGTAGCCTGGACTGGGATCACATAGGTGTTGCTGTTTTCTATTATCAAGTTCACTTTGTCCTGGAATTTCATGGTGTCATCCAAGTTGGCTGTCAGAGTCACTGGGATCTGTGTCTCGGGAGGAACTACTCCTTCACTGGGCTCAATCCTCCATGTTGAGTGATTGCAAGCCTGCAACACAATCAAAAGCTAACATCAGGAGAGAACAATTGATCTTACTGCACTCATGGAGCACTGCAAAGTAAAATTTGAAGAAAGGGAAACAAATGTATGGCAAGCAGAACGTCTCAGGTTGAAATTAATTCTTATTACATGTATGCACATATTTAATTTTGAAATTCATTTAACCTAATAATGAATAGTCATAGAATCATAGAAAATTAGGTTTGGAAGGAGGTTAGTCAAAACCTCTACCCAAAGCAGGACCCTCCCCAACTAGATCATTCCAGCCAGAGCTTTGTCAAGCAAGGTCTTAAATATTTCCAAGGACAGAGATTGCACCACCTCTCTAGGTAACTTGTTCCAGTGCTTTACCACCCCCCTAGTGAGAGAGTTTTTCCTAAACTCCCTTGCTGCAACTTGAGACCATTGCTCCTTGTTCTGTCATTTGTTACCACTGGGAACAGTCTTGCTCCATCCTCTTTGGGACCCCCCTGCTTTGGGTAGTTGAAGGCTGCTATCAAATCCCCTCTCAGTGTTCTCATCTCCAAACTAAATTAACCCAGTTCCCTCAGCCTCTCCTCAGAAATCATGTGCCCCAGCCCGCAAACCATTTTTGTTGCCCTCCACTGGACTCTCTTCAACTTGTCCACATCCTTTCTATGGGCATTTATACATGTACCTTAGTCTGCTCCAATGCACCCAAAATCCAGCACATCAGAGCAGACTTGATTAACTGAGTCTGCAGAGCACATGAGCTGATGCATCTGGTGCTGCATTGCATGTATTTGTATAAATGGTGAAGTGCACATCAGCGTGCAGAAAATGGCAGAGGTGCACTTTTGAACTAAAACACCTTTGATGTGTTTTAGTTCAAAAGCAGGCCACCACCATTTTATCGGCACTTATGCATATTTTGCCATTTATACGAATATATGTGCTGCAGCGCTGGGTGCTTTTAAAAGCACTTAGTGCTGTGGCACACACATGTGTACAAATGCCCAAAAGTGGGAGGCCCAAAACTAGACACAGTACTCCAGATGTGGCCTCACCAGTGCAGAACAAAATGAAATAATTACTTCCCTCAATCTAATGGCAAAGTTCCTACTAATGCAGCTCAATATGCTATTAGCTTTCTTGGCAATAAGGACACACTGCTGACTCATATCCATCTTATTGTCTACTATAACCCCCAGGTCCTTTTCTGCAGAGCTGCTGCTTAGCCAGTCAATTCCCAGGCTGTACTGGTGCATGGGATTGTTCCGTCCTAAGTGCAAGACTTTGCGCTTGTCCTTGTTGAACGTCATGAGATTTTATTTGGCCCAATCCTCCAATTTGTCTAGGTCACTCTGAATCCTAACCCTACCCTCTAGCATATCTACTACACCCCCCTGCCAGCATGGTGCCATTGGCAAACTTGTTGAGGGTACACTCTATCCCATCTTCTAGATCTTTAATGAAAATACAAAACAAAACTGGTCCCAGGACTGACTCCTGGGGCACTCCACTTGATACTGGCCGCCAGCTAGCCATTGAGTCATTGATTACTACCTGTTGAGCCCAACAATCCAGCCAGCTTTCTATCCACCCTACAGTCCATTCATCCAACCCATACTTCCTCAGCTTGCTTGCAACAATGCTGTGGGTGATGGTATCAAAAGCCTTGCTAAAGTCAACTATTTGTCCACATAACAATTATGTCCACTGCTTTCCCTGCATCCACAGAGCCAGTTTTCTCATCATAGAAGGCAGTCTGGTCAGTCAGGCATGATTTGCCCTCAGTGAATCCATGCTGATTGTTTCTAGACACCTCCCTCTCCTCCAAGTGCTTAGAAACGAATTCTTTGAGGACCTGTTCCATGATTTTCCTGGGGACTGAGGTGAAGCTGATTGGTCTGTAGTCCCCCAGGATACTTCTGCTTCCCTTTCTTAAAAATGGGCACTATATTTGCCCTTTTCCAATGGCCTGGGACCTCTCCCAATCACCAGAAGTGATTCCTAGCTGATTGGGAAGGGGATGATTGGGAAGTAAGTAACTGGCCAGTAATAGATTATAAACCATTGCATGAAGACAATCCCATGGAACAAACCCTTAGGGATTATTCTGGGGGGCTCTACAGGGGATATGGGACCCTCACACTCCTAGAACTGTCTCTAGGGCGCACTTTCTTCCCCCGGAGATTTTGTGTTAGGTGTGTCAGAGGACCCTAGTGCAGACCTGGGCTAAAACATACCCCAGGGCTTTAACATTATATTAGTTACACTATGCTGGCAAAATGAACACACTCAGTCAGCTCCATTTAATTTGTAATTCTCCAGAGCCTCAGAAAAGAATGGCTTAAAATAGAATGGCAAGCCAAAGGACAGCATTGCAGAGGGCTGTCTGTCTAGGTTTAACCCTCGTGACTGCCTTTTTTATATGGATAGGGGTAAGTACTGATTTAATTGCCTGGCATCCTCTGCTCCTGTGCCTTCAGTATTCTTTCCCAGTCTATTCTTTGGTCTTCTAATTCTTCAGCTTCTGGACCTTGGGCCCCATCAACCTTATGGTTTGGCCAGCAGCTACCATAATATTATCAGCCTCCAGTTAAGGACTCTTGGATCTTGTACTTGAATGAGAACACTCCCACTGCCACCTACCAGTCTACATGCAGAAAGAGGCCAATTGAATCTAAGAAAAACTGTAGTAACCACTGGCCCTCTCCTAGCCTGACTGTGGATATTGCACTCAGCCTCCTGAAACTCCTTTTAAGCATCACATGTCCAACGCATTTGCATCTTTCAAGCTCTTATCAGCTAAAGCCAACAACTTGAAGGTGACGTACATAGAAGACAGGAGAAGCCTAGTTTGTTCAGTACACTTATGATATTGCCAACCCTTTGCCATTTTCCTTGAACTGCTTAACTAAGTGGTCAATAGCAGTATGGTAAATCTATGAAACTGCAACAACAGAGAAGCTATCAGAAAAACACATTCAGAAAAGCACAAGCCCCAGCTGACTTCCTGCCCCTGGGGCAGGGGGCTGGACTCGATGATCTTTTGAGGTTCCTTCCAGCCCTAATGTCTACACCCCTATGAAATCTATTTTCATGCCAGAGGACATTAGGTTTAGATTGACATTAACATACTATTTCTCTTCTGATTCATGCTGACAAAGGGTAGCTGAGCTGAAAAGGAGACCTGATTGTTTTGTTCTATAGGTGAATCTGCAAGTCTGCTATCTGACACAGCTAATTTATCAGTGCTTGGCACAGAGCCCAGCAGTAGATTGTACCAAAGAAACATCGAGCCATAGTGATTGAACAGTATGATGAAAGTAGCTGATACATTTCCCAGAGAGACACAGTACAGACCCAAACTGTTTTAGTAACCTGATAGTTAGCCACTTCTGAGAGGGCAAGCTGACCCTAGCATTTGGTGCAGGTTGAAGGGAAGTGCATAAGCAGGAGAATGCAAGGACAGGAAAAGAATGTGGGGCCAAATTCACTCCAGGCTCTAGGTCATCTTCTGCTGCTGCTGATCCACGCTGTTGGCCTTGGAGAAGAAAATAGGCTGAAGGGAAGAGGTCATAACCTCTATGCATGGTTGGAAAGTCTCCAAGGAAAGATCACTGGGTAGGAAAAGGTCATGGCCTGGGCAATTGGAGATACACTGATTCAAAGCATTTTTCACAGCCTCTTGTGGATTCCAGATGGAAGTTAAAGTGCTCCCAAGCAAGGATGGCAAACTCAATGTCACCTGTCCTCCCTTAGGGTGACTTTTGCACAAGGAATGAGGTCACGCTTATAGAGGAAGAGTTATTTATGCTTCACTGGGCTGTCTCTGAGGAATACAGCCTACCATGGGGGAGAAAGCAATGCCAACTGACTTCGACTGTTCTGAAAAGTGAAGCAGAGGGGCCACTAGAACAGGAGTTAGGAGACCGGAGATTTCTGTCGCTTGCTGCTACTTTTCACTATGTAATAGAAAACTAGTCTGTGCCTTTGTTTCCCCTTCTGTAAAATAGGATAATGATATACACTGATATCAACCTTTGTAAAGTGCTTTGACAGAAAAAAGTTATATGCTTTTATTACCAAAAGATATTTTCTAAGGAATAGAGTGGCATCTGATTTGTTATAGTAGCCCTTTTACTACAGTTTATTTTAAGGGTCTACTAAGCAATAAAATACATACACATAGTGTGCTGCCTGGATTGATAAACATGGAAGCTATTTTAATATCTGTAATAGACTACTTCCTTCTTGGATGTCATTGGGCGCTACTGATTTTAAGAGCAGGAGCATTAGCCAGGGGGTGAAATAGCCACATCATTTCCAAGAGGAGCAGCCCTGGGATCATTAACTTTCCCCAGGGTAGACTTTGTCTGTGAGCAGAAACTTCCAATATCTAGTTATAATGAACACTGGGGTGATTTTCAGATATTGACTACAGCCCATTCAGAAATGAGCTGGGGGCCAGTTCACTTGGAACTGTATATAGCCAGCTAATTAGATTGATTTTGGTTATGTAAATCAGGAGCTCGCATCAGTAAAAAAGGAAGCTGAATTTGGCCATTAAATCTATCTGTCTGCTTAGTGTGACACAAAATACTGACATTACACAGAGTAATGATATCTTTTCTTATGGGACTCTTAAACTAGATAGACACATAGTTCTGCCCAACTCCCATACGGCAATCTTACATGATCCAACCTTTTCAGTCATACCAAATTACTAAATATGATAATGAGTACAGGAAAATACAGAAAGGAGAATAAACATGAATATTATTAAGAGCTGGAAAATCATAAACCCAACAAGCTGATTGATAACTTCAGGCCAGTGTCTGACAGATCCTCTCTGCTATCAGCCATTCTAAATAATGATCAACAGAACAACAGAGAAAAGGGTGAGACATTCTCTTGCAGGGGATAAGTTCTGCAATGAGTGTGCAGTGGTCTAAACCCTCAAAAAGGCTACTGAACAACTCTATCTCAGACTGGAGAAAGTGGAAGCAGCAAATAGGACTAACATATTTGTCTATATGTCTAAAGACAGACAGAACTAGCAGAGAAAAATTAGGCAGCTCCTTTAACTGTAAAGATAAAAAATCATGAGTTTCCATGAATAGTTGTCCTAGGAAACACCAGTGTAATAGAGTGGTATCTTCTGGGAGCCTGGGCTGGAATAGGTTGAAGCTACCACTAAATCAGGCTCTAAAGCATTGATTCTCAGCCAGGGTGCTGAGGCAACCTGGGGTTTCACAAGATACTTTGAAGGGTGCCAAAAGATGGGAGAAATAAGCCAGGTATGAGGAGATATGATGACAAGTGCAGGCGCAGGCTCTTCTTTGCCTGACACTCTCCCCACCCCCATTGCCTGACCTTTCTTCAAGGTTAACACTGTAATAAATTAGTTCATTTTTTAAAATGGGGGTTACTCCATTCACAAATGTTATGAAGGGGTGCCTCGAGTCTAATGAAGGGTATAAAAGGAGACTCCCCAGGCAACCAGGGAGCCAGTAAACAGGGACTGCCAGTAAGGGAGCAGTTTGCAGGCAGTTGCTGGAGGCAAGAGGAGGGAGGAAAGACAGAAGCCAGGCCAGGCACTAGATCCTGCCCAGGAAAGGTAAGTGATTCAGTTGCCTGTACCTTTGGTTTAGCTGACTGTTTGTTTGTTTGTTTGTTTGTTTGGGGGGGCTGTGCTCTGAGAAGCTGGGACTGAGCGCTGAGTGCTGATGATTTCTGTGGGGCTGTTGACTGCTGTGTGATTGCTGCCTTGGCCTGAGTCGGCCCAGGCCAGACTCCCCAGGCGACCAAGGAGCCTGTGACCAGGGACTGCCAACAGGGGAACAGTTTGCAGGCAGTTCATGGACAAGAGTACATGGGAGCTTCTGACAGAGACTTCAGGTAAGTGGATGATGATTGGGGCTTCTATGGGGGTGGTGACACAGAGTACAACCAGGGACCCTGCCCTGCTGCTGCCTCCGGCCCAGAGCTCCTGTGAGGCCTCCACCCAGACAGGCCCCTTGGATGGGCCGGTAGTGCCCTGGCCCCCTGGCTGCGGGGACTGCCTGGCAGGACCTATTAGGCCCGGGGGTAGCATGGGGGCTGGGGGCTCCCTTGCCTGTCCCACATGTGCCCGGATTGAGGCCCTGGTGGGGCAGGTGAGGGAACTCCAGGCAGAGGTGAGCAGGCTGCGGAGGATCAGGGCTGCAGAGGATGAGATAGATGGATACTTTCATTCTCTGCATGACCAGACACCTAGCACAGACACATCACGGGAGAGTCCCAGGACAGATGAATGGAGGATGGTCACCTCCAGAGCTAGACAGTGTGTGGCTGTGACTGCCTCCCCAATGCAACTGGGGAACAAATACAAAGCTCTGGCAGCACTGGAGGATGGTGCAGCAGAGGAAGCCGCAGTGGAAGACACGTCTGCAACAAATACCAGGCAGGCTGAATGACAACTGAGCAGCCAAGGAAGAGATGCCAGGTCATCGTGGTGGGCGACTCCCTCCTGAGAGGTATGGAAAGGCCTATCTGTCAACTGGATCCCACGGCATGAGAGATATGCTGCCTACGTGGAGCCAGAATCCGGGATGTCATGGTGAGGATTCCTGACCTCATCCAGCCCTCTGATTACTATCCCATGGTCCTGGTTCATGTGGGCACAAATGATGTGGCCAGGAGTAGTCCAGACCGTGTCATTGGTGACTACAGGGCTCTGGGGGCCAGGCTTAGGAAGTTGGGGGCACAGATGATTTTCTTGTCCATCCCTCCGATCAACGGTCAGGGAACTCAACCTGCGGCACCGGAGTTGGTACCATCATGTGGATTTTGGCTTCTACAACCACAGTCCACACTTCCATGAGAGAGGCATCCTGGGACAAGATGGTCTTTATCTCTTTTCTAAAGGTAAGAGTCTTACAGGTTGGCTGATCTCTTCCAAAGGGCTTTAAACTAGGTTTGTCGAGGGACAGGGAAGCAGAGGATAAGGAGAACCTAGGATCAGCGAGCCACAAGCAATGCACTGGACCAGTCCCGGTAAGCACTAAGGGGCCCAAAAGACATCAGGACAAGGGTGTACCAAGGGCACCCATCGGGGGGGGGCTTCAATGTCTCTATACTAATGCTAGGAGTATGAGGAACAAACAGGAGAAACTTGCACTCCTGCTTGCAAGCAACAACTTTGACCTAGTTGGACTAACTGAAACCTGGTGGGACCCTACTCATGATTGGGCAGTCGGCATTGAGGGTTACAGGTTGTACAGATGGGATAGAGTGGGTGGAAAAAGGCGGGGGTATTGTTCTCTATGTTAAGGAACAATATACATCCTCTATTATCAAGGTGGGATCAGAGGAGGACTAATCCAAGGTACTGTGGATCAGGACACAAGGGGGTTGGAGGGAAAGGGATTTGGGTAGTGGGGGTCTATTATAGATTGCCACACCAGGAGGATGAGCCAGACCTGGAATTCTCCAGACAGGTCTCAGAAGCCATATGATTGAGCGGTATGTTTGTCATGGGTGACCTAAACTACCCTGACGTCTGCTGGGAGGAACAGTCAGCTAAATCTAATCGCTCACATAGGTGGAGGTCCTGTATGCAGGTTAAGAACCTAACACAGGAGGTATACGATCCCACTAGGGAAAACACCTTGCTGGACTTGGTGTTAGCTACAGGTGATGACTTGGTGGGGAATCTGCAGGTACAAGGTAACCTAGGGGATAGTGACCATCGATTGATTCAATTCCCTATCGGGCAAAGGGTGGGTAAACTAACAAGCAGGGCTGAAGTGCTAGACTTCAGAAAGGCTAACTTCAGTGTGCTCAGGAAATTAGTTAGTGAGGGATTAAAGCTCAAGAGCATTGGTGAAATGGGAGTCCAGGAAGGGTGGTCGTTCCTTAAGGGAACGATCCTAAGGGTGCAGAAAGAGACAACGCCATCGCACATAAAAGGGGGCAAAGGGGCCAAGAAGCCCTCTTGGCTGAACAGGGAAGTCCAGGAAAGCCTAAGGACAAAGAAAGAGATATACAGGCTGTGGAAAAAGCGGGTAGCTACCAAGGAGGAGTATACCTCCCTGGCTCGCACTTGCAGGGACTTGGTTAGGAAGGCCAAAGCAGGATTAGAACTTAGGCTGGTGACAAAAATTAAGGACAACAAAAAGTCCTTCTTTAGATATATAGGGAGCAAAAAGAAGGTGCAGGGTAGCAGAGGACCCCTACAGGACAAACTAGGGAAATTGGTGACAGAGAGGGGGGACAAAGCTGAACTCTTCAATAAGTTCTTTGCATCTGTATTCATAGACACAGACCAAGACAAATCTCCTAGTTGGATCATAGATAGACACAGGAGGGACGCCAGCCCACCAACTGTTAGCATAGACTTAGTGAAGGGGCACTCAGAGAGGCTGAATGTGTTCAGGTCAGTGCACCTGGATAAACTTCATCCAAGGGTGCAGAAGGAATTGGCCAGTGTCATAGCAAAGCTGCTGGCACGCCTATTCAAGCACCGCTGTGCTCCAGTCAGGTCCCAGAGGACTGGAAAAGGGCCAATGTG
>NW_017728998.1:45473829-45477346 GCF_001723915.1 Gavialis gangeticus
TCGGGGGGGGGCTTCAATGTCTCTATACTAATGCTAGGAGTATGAGGAACAAACAGGAGAAACTTGCACTCCTGCTTGCAAGCAACAACTTTGACCTAGTTGGACTAACTGAAACCTGGTGGGACCCTACTCATGATTGGGCAGTCGGCATTGAGGGTTACAGGTTGTACAGATGGGATAGAGTGGGTGGAAAAAGGCGGGGGTATTGTTCTCTATGTTAAGGAACAATATACATCCTCTATTATCAAGGTGGGATCAGAGGAGGACTAATCCAAGGTACTGTGGATCAGGACACAAGGGGGTTGGAGGGAAAGGGATTTGGGTAGTGGGGGTCTATTATAGATTGCCACACCAGGAGGATGAGCCAGACCTGGAATTCTCCAGACAGGTCTCAGAAGCCATATGATTGAGCGGTATGTTTGTCATGGGTGACCTAAACTACCCTGACGTCTGCTGGGAGGAACAGTCAGCTAAATCTAATCGCTCACATAGGTGGAGGTCCTGTATGCAGGTTAAGAACCTAACACAGGAGGTATACGATCCCACTAGGGAAAACACCTTGCTGGACTTGGTGTTAGCTACAGGTGATGACTTGGTGGGGAATCTGCAGGTACAAGGTAACCTAGGGGATAGTGACCATCGATTGATTCAATTCCCTATCGGGCAAAGGGTGGGTAAACTAACAAGCAGGGCTGAAGTGCTAGACTTCAGAAAGGCTAACTTCAGTGTGCTCAGGAAATTAGTTAGTGAGGGATTAAAGCTCAAGAGCATTGGTGAAATGGGAGTCCAGGAAGGGTGGTCGTTCCTTAAGGGAACGATCCTAAGGGTGCAGAAAGAGACAACGCCATCGCACATAAAAGGGGGCAAAGGGGCCAAGAAGCCCTCTTGGCTGAACAGGGAAGTCCAGGAAAGCCTAAGGACAAAGAAAGAGATATACAGGCTGTGGAAAAAGCGGGTAGCTACCAAGGAGGAGTATACCTCCCTGGCTCGCACTTGCAGGGACTTGGTTAGGAAGGCCAAAGCAGGATTAGAACTTAGGCTGGTGACAAAAATTAAGGACAACAAAAAGTCCTTCTTTAGATATATAGGGAGCAAAAAGAAGGTGCAGGGTAGCAGAGGACCCCTACAGGACAAACTAGGGAAATTGGTGACAGAGAGGGGGGACAAAGCTGAACTCTTCAATAAGTTCTTTGCATCTGTATTCATAGACACAGACCAAGACAAATCTCCTAGTTGGATCATAGATAGACACAGGAGGGACGCCAGCCCACCAACTGTTAGCATAGACTTAGTGAAGGGGCACTCAGAGAGGCTGAATGTGTTCAGGTCAGTGCACCTGGATAAACTTCATCCAAGGGTGCAGAAGGAATTGGCCAGTGTCATAGCAAAGCTGCTGGCACGCCTATTCAAGCACCGCTGTGCTCCAGTCAGGTCCCAGAGGACTGGAAAAGGGCCAATGTGGTCTCTATTTTCAAGAAGGGGAGGAGGGAGGAACTGGGAAACTATAGGCCAGTTAGTCTCACCTCTATCCTTGGGAAAACTCTGGAAAAAAATCATTTAGGATCACATTTGTGGGAGCCCAGCTGGGGAAATAATGCTGAAAGGAAATCAGCATGGGTCCATTGCAGGTAGATCCTGCCTGACTAACCTTGTTTCTTTTTATGACCAAGTTACAAAATGCTTATACACAGGAGTTGAGGTAGCTGTCATCTACCTAGACCAGGGGTCAGCAACCCCCGGCACATGTGTTGAGCATGGCACATGAGGCCACTTTGCTTGGCACGCCACCGCCAGCCTGGGCTCTAGGCAACTGGTGGCAACCATGAAGCCCGGGCTGCTCCCAGCAGGCAGCTGGGCAGCTGCAAGCCCTGCTGCAAGCAGACCGGGCTCAGTGGTTCGCAGCAGCTACCCAGAGCCCAGGCTGGCTGCAGTCAGGAGGCTGCAAACATCTGCTTTGGGCTTCAGCGGGTGCACGTGTCTCGGAGTAGACTGTGGGGGAGGGGCCCGAGGCAGCGCAACCCCGGCCTCTTCCCTGCTGCCGGCACAGAGCTGATGACATGGCTCCGGAGCCCAGTGCAGCTGTGTCCTGGGGCAGTCAGAGGAAAGAGCCCCAAACCACACCCTGGGGGCTCCCAGGGCGGGGACCATGTATGAAAGAAAAAAAAATACAAGAAGAACCCTTACCTGCAGCAGGGCCCGTGGCGCAGCCAGAGCGAAGAAGGGAACCCATGCGGGTTTTAAGTTGCGCCTTTATACAGCTGAGGCCGGCCGGTGACATCATCGGCAATCACCGGCCAGCAGGAACAAGAAGGACCACTGTGAAGGCAGGGGAGGGCAGGAGAAGAGACAGTTAGTGGAGGCTCTCTGCGCCGGTGATGGCAGGCATATCCAGGAGGGGAGAGAGGGGAGAGAGCCAGCAGAGGCTTTCTACAGTAGCGACGACTGGCGTGCCTGGGAGAAGGGAGAGCCGGCAAAGGCTCTCTTCATCTGCAGAGGCTGGTGTGCCCGGGAGGCAGGAGAGCCAGAGGAGGCCCTCTGCACCAGTGGAGACTGGTGTGGGCAGCAAAAGAGGAAGCCCAGCCAGGCACTAGCAGGCTTGACAGCAGCCCACAGCACAAGCAGCGGCCGACCAGAGCAGAAAGGACTGCGAGGCGCTGGAAGCGGAACACCACAGATAACGTTGGGGGAGAGCGACTGTAAGCCGCATTCGGCGGTGTGAGGGGAATAACGGCCCAGGAACAGGAGGCTTAGCCACCCCTGGCCAGATGATGGGTCATCACCCAGAGCGTTCCCAGATACTGGGTGCGGAGTACTGACTGGCGGGGATGTGGGTGAAGAGGTCTTAGAGAGCGTGATGAGGAGGCACCACCGTGTCCTAACAGTAGGGCCGGGGAGGGAACTGAGCAGACCCTCCCCAACTCATAGTTTTTTGTTCTCCATTTTTTCCCCCCTTTTGGATGGGCTGTGTGGTGGGATAGACAACACCAACGAATTAAGTCCCCTAGCAAGGAAGTAGTCTCAGGTAAGGGGAAGAGAGTGCAGCATAGAGGTGCTGGCAGGGCAGCTTCTTTCCATCCTCTTTTTTTTCTTTCTTTCCTTTTTTTCTATTTTGCCATTCAAAGTCATGGCAGATGAGTCAGTGGGTGGCCACCTAGGTGATAAGTATCTACCTCAGGGTTTACAAGAAACCTTGGTACATCCATTACTGACCGTCCAGGCCAAGGCAGCATGTGAACGGCTGTTCGAGACCAGGTAGTCACAAGCTGTTTGTAGCCAGCCTTGGCTCTGGGCAGCTGCAGCAGGCAGGCTGCAAACAGCTATGCTGGGCTCCACAGCCCTGGCATCAGCTCCATGCTGGTGGCAACTGCACATGCACCTCAGAGCGGACAGCAGGAGGGCTGTGCTGCCTCAGACCCTATCCCCACCATCCGCTCCAAGGTGCGTGTGCACCTGCTGGTATGGAGCTGATGCTGGAGCTTGGAGCAGCTGTTTGCAGCCTTCCAGCTACAGCTGGTCC
>NW_017728998.1:45487492-45487999 GCF_001723915.1 Gavialis gangeticus
GCTCTGGTAGCTGCTGCCAACCATGGAGCCCAGGCTGGTTCCAGCACGGCTAGCAGCTGAGCCCACCTGACTCCCACCCACTTGAAGCCCAGCTCCGGCCCAGGCCCCCACCAGGATGAGGCTGGTGCTGCCCCCTGCCAGGAGCACTACACCTTTTGTGGGCTTAGCTGTGCAGGGTGGGTGGGTGGTTGAGCTGATGGGCAGGCTCCCAGGAAAGCACAGGGGCTCTGGCGGGACCAGGGCATTGTTGGGTCAGACTTTGTCCAGTGGCCCAGGAGCCTGGCTCCCGCGCACCCAGTTCTGTGTGTTTGTTTGCCTCTGTCTGGTTCTGTACATCTGTGTGCACACACGTGTCTGGTTCTGGATGTGCATTTGCATGTGTCTGGTTCTCTCTCTGCTCTCCTTTTTATTTCTTTCTCTCCTCTTTCTCTTATTTGTCTTTTTTTTCTCTCTTTCTCATTACAACATACTCAACAAAAAAGGAATACATAACAACAAAGGCAACCT
>NW_017728998.1:45498138-45506362 GCF_001723915.1 Gavialis gangeticus
CATAACAACAAAGGCAACCTTTATGATTATTAAATATACTAATATGCAGTGCGTCCTGCCATGTACCCCCCCCACATTGTTTTTCTGGTACGCCAGCACTCCGGCACCCTCCTAGGTAGACATTGTGGGTTTTTTTGGCACTGGCCAAAAAATGTTGCCTACCCATCACCTAGACTTTAAGAAGGACTTCAATACAGTATCTCATTCTGTTCTTGTAAATAAATTGACAGGCTGTGATGTAGATGGTTAGGCTGTGACTTACACGGTCAGGTGGGTGGCAAATTGTCTTAGAGGTCATACCCAGAGAGTGGTGGTGGATGGGTCGATATCGAATTGGAAAGATGTGGGCAGTGGAGTCCTGCAAGGCTTGGTTCTTGGACTGGTGCTATTCAGTGTCTTCATCAGTGACTTGGACAAGGGTTTGGAAAGCACCCTGTCCAAGTTTGCAAATGATACCAAATTATGGGGCAAAATTAAGATACCAGGCGGTAGGGAACAGATCCAGGCAGATCTGGACATGTTGGAAAAATGGGCAGAACGAAATAGGATGCAGTTCAACAAAGACAAGTGCAGAGTGATGCACCTGGGCAAAAAGAACTACCAACTTGCTTACAGGCTGGGGAATGACCTTCTCAGCAGCACAGCAGTGGAAAGGGATCTTAGAGTCATAGCTGACTCCAAGATGAACGTAAGTCATCAATGTGATGAAGTGATCAACAAGGCTAACCGCACTTTATCATGCATTAGCAGATGCATGATGAAAAGGTCCAGGGAGATGATGCTTCCCCTCTATGCAGCACTGGTCAGGCTGCAGTTGAAGTACTGTGTCCAGTTTTGGGCACTGAACTTCAAGAGGGATGCGGTGAATCTTGAGAGGATTTAGAGGAGGGCGCTTGTATGGTTAGGGGCCTGCAGGCAAGGCCCTACAAGGAAAGACTGAGGGACCTAGATCTTTTCAGCCTTCACAAGAGAAGGCTGAGAGGTGATCTTGTGGCTGCCTATAAATTTATCAAGGGAGAGAAGCATGGAATAGGAGATGCTCTATTTACACCCCTTGGAGTAACTAGGAACAATGGCCACAAATTGATGGAGAGCAGATTTAGGTTGGACATTAGGAAGAACTTCACAGTAAGGGGTGCCAGAATCTGTAATGGGCTTCCAAGGGAGGTGGTGCTGTCCCCTCCCCTGGGGGTCTTCAAGAGGGGACCAGACAAGCACCTAGCTTGGATCATTTGACCCCAGCGCTCTTTCCTGCCCAGGGCAAGGGGTCGGACTCAATGATCTACTGAGGTCCCTTCCAACCCTAACATCTATGAATCTATGAAGGGTGCTTTGAATCTAAAAGGTTGAGAACCACTGCTCTAGGGTGATGAATTACGATGAAAAACACTGCTGCCTTACGCTGGCAGATCGTATTCAATTGACCTTAGAAGAAAAAAGTTGGAGTGTCTCTGAAATAAAAGAAATCAGAATCTGTGACAGAGGCAGTCCTCCAGGGGATTTATAGATAAACATAAAGGTGAAAGAAGCTCTTGTGGTTAAAAGCCTAGGCTAGACCCAAGGTGATTAGGGTTCTACTCCCACTACAAGCTTCCTCCAAGATCATGAGTGAACAATTGCTGTCTCTCAGGTCCCTAACTACAATATTTGATTAATAATCTTTTTTCTCTCTTTTCTAATTTAAACTGCAAGCTCTTTATGACTGGGACTGTCTCTTACTGTGCATCTGCACAGTGCCTAACACAATGGGTCCTCGGTCTCAGTTAAGATGTCCAGCTGCTATAGAGCTCTTAGTAATAAGTAGCCCCTTTGGTGAGCAGTTAGTTTATGTCTTATGTTTATCTCACTTATCAAAGACAACAGATCCTAAGAAATATTTAAGTTTGCACTCCAGTAGGCAGCCACAAGCCCATTGGTTTCAAAGGGTGTTGAATCAAGTCAGGTTCTTGGCTATGACAAGCACATGGTACAAACAGTGAAGTCAGCCAGGGTCAAGATCCTCAACTAAAAACGTCTTGTGCTCTGAAAAACTTGGAAGTACATCACTTTCTTACATGTCACAAAGATAGAAGCTTCATCCTGCAGCACTCCGGTGGAAATGTAGCTAGCTAAGAAACAGGTCTGAGATTTCCTGGCCCAAATTCCTCCCTCATTCATAGACTTTGCCCCTACTCGAGACCTCCCTGGGGCATTCTAAGGATGGGAGATGATCCTAGTACAGCAAACTGGAACACAATCAGTGGTGGCTGGAACCTCGTGATCCTGATTCCTTAGCAGGCAATTTGCACGGAAAAAAAGAATTATCTAATGAGATGAGGCTTTGCGGATCCTTTTTATTGACAGACTTTCCTAACTGCTGGGAGAGAAGTCAGTTCACAAAGTGAAGGTCCAGCTTTGTCACCCTGCTATTAGATTCACTGAGCAGAGCAAGTGTTCTTTATTCCATCAGGAGTCCCTGTGCCCTGAAGCTTCCTTGTATTCATCTCCATTTCATCTTTACAGATACAATAATACTTAGCACTTCATAGCTGGAGAAGTGAGGAAGAGAGGTGCTTGGCCCTCCGTGTCAGGGACAATAGAAGGCAGTGATCAGCAACCCTCAGCACGTGTGCCACAGCATGGCATGCAAGGCCATTTTCCTCGGCATGTCATAGCCAACCCAGACTCTGGGCAGCTTCTGCCCACAGCTGCCCAGAGCCCAGAATAGCTGCAGCTGGGAGGCTGCAAAACAGCTGCATGGCACCAGTTCCATGCCTGTGACAGCTGTGTGTACACTTCTGGGTGCATGGCTGGGAAGGGGCCTGGGGCAGTGCTCCTCTCCCCCAATCTGCCCAGAAGCACGTGTGCAGCTGCCACTGCCATGGAGATGGTGCCAGGGCTGTGGAGCCCGGCACAGTTGCAGCTTTCCAGCCACCTGCTACAGCTGCCCAGAGCCTGGGCTGGCTGTGGAAGACATCTAGGAGGCTGCAAACAGCTGTGCTGGGCTCTGGAGCCCTGGCACTGTCTCCGTAGCAGCAGGTACATGTGTGGTTCACAGCACATGGCGGGAAAGGGGCTGGGCCAGTGCAACCCTGGTTCCTTCCCCACCATCCACCCAGACACACAGCTGCCACAGAGCCAGTGCTAGGGCTGTAGAACCTGGCACAGATGTTTGCAGCCTCCCAGCCACCTAGCTACAGTTGCCCAGAGCACAGGCTGGCTGCGGCAGGCACCCAGGAGGCTGCAAACAGCTGTGCTGGGCTCTTGGGCCTTGGCACCAGCTTCTTGGCAGTGGTGGGTACACGCAGCTTGCAGCACATGGTGGAGAAGGGGCTGGGGCAGCACAACACCAACCCCCCACTGTCTGCCTGGAGGCATGCATGCAGCCACTGCCAGCAATGAGAATCAGGCCCCTTGAGTCTCCTCCATCTCTGGCATGCCAAGTTGAGTTGCAGATGGAGGTTGAGGTGATTTTGGCACTCCGACCAAAAACGTTCCAACCTCTGATATAAGGTCTTATATATCCCTGGTTTCTAATCCACTGCATAGACAATTCCTCTCTCCTATTATGTATAATTAAGACTGCACACGCAATTGCTATCAGAAAATCCAGACTTTGGCAAATGTGGCCTTCAGGCTCACATTTTCAGAGACACTCTCTAATTTTGCAGGTACAATAAGTTGCTGATTAAAAAAAAAAGTGGACAGGGCATGCAAATGCACTCATCTATTCAGGGAAAGATTAGGGTGTGGGGGCGTGGAATGGAGGGAGGGTGCAGTAGTGCAGCTGTCACCCCACTTTGATTCCTGCTCTACCCAGGGTGGGGCAGTGGCATTTTCATTCAGGCAACTGTGAGGGAGTCAATTGACTTCATAACTTATTATAACTCACCTGATTCCTGCTAATCTCTCTCCACCCCACAGGTGGTAATAACACTCTCTCCTTTTTAACAGTCTTGATGTTCCACTCTTTAAACTATTCTTTTTCTGCCATTTTCCTGTCTGTTAGCTATTCCTGGTAACGTCTCTCATCAATTTCACAGCCCTTCAGACTGTTTTTAGCTCTAGCTAAAATCCTTAACTTGGGCGTGGTAATGCCAGATAAAAAAGTATTGAAGGCATTGTCAAAATGCTCAAGAAGGTTAGATTTTGTGTTATGAGTCTGAATAAGACACATAAATTTAACTATAATGACTATAGGACTAACGACACTATCTTTTAACTACTTTTTGCCTTTTTGTGTTTTTTTTAACTTTATATATTATCTAGCAAATGAGTGCACATTCCAATAGTTATATTTGTTTTTGGTTTGATTGTAAATTAAATAATATGGTGCTACCCCTTAGCAAATGAGCAAAGCATCTAATTTCTCCTTAACTGAAGAAAAATATGTACTGCATTGTATGCGATAATGTACTGCACCATCTGCAACACTCTTTACAAAATCCTAGATCCTCTCTTGCATCTATGCATAGCTGCACCACGTAAGAGCACAAATCAGTTCCAGCTATACAGAATTGTACCCAGCTGCACATTCAGAGGCATGTCATTTGCTGCATGTAACTTGCCATCCTTCCAAAGACTTCTATGGAGTTATGCCAATATGTACAAGCTGAAGATCTGACCTTTAAACTCTTGTGGGGCCAAGGCCTTGGTCTTCATATGCATTAGCATAGCATCTGGTACAATGGGGCTCTCAGCTTGATCTAGATACAACAGTATTGGAAACATGCAGTGATGACAGGTAAATCTACAAGCTTCATCCTATGAACCTTTTGATCCCCATATAGAAGACCACACCATCCCACTTCCCAGGCACACAGTGATAGCTGCCTAGGAAAGGCAACTTAAAACACATATCTAAGTCACACTGTAAATATATGCAATAGCATATGTGAGGTACAGCTTGCTATTGTTCGTTTGCATCTTACTAATAGAAAGGAGCATGTGAACAAACACTGATAGACTGCCTAATTATTCAGCTGCCTGAAAAAGATCATAATTTACAATACATTTAAAAACAGCTTGCTTGCCTGTTGAAGTCGGCTCAGTCCTCATTCAGAACAGTTGGACAAAACTAAGAACAATGCAAACATACTCTTCAAAGTCAGAGGGCCTTCCCTCTCCACAGGCTGTACTATTCTCCAAGCTCAAAACAAAATCTTTGATCAACCAGAAAAAGTATCAGAATCACTGAGGCAGCATCCGTTCATCTGCAGTGTTTTAATTTGAGCCAAATGTTTACTCTTCTATCCATATGCCCATCACTTTATTAAAGGGGATCATGGGAAAAGCTGGAAATAATACACTGTGAGTGAGTTGGTAAATGAAATACATTCTGCACTGATAAGGAGAGATGTAAAGAGGAGAAAAAGAGCTGCAACTACGTGCTTTGAGATATTGTCTACAATCTTTATAAGTTGCTCTGAAATTTAGTAAACATAAATCTATCCCAAAGAAACCCATCAGTTAACAAATGCTTAGCTATGCTTCTTTTTACAAGCTAAAACCTCACACATGACTAGAACTCATCTTCAGGGGTAGTTCCTCTTTGAGGATGAGGAAGGTAGCCCACTATGTGGCTCACTCTTGCATGCTGGTGACAAGTGTCTACTTGGGACTTGGCTTATAATCTGTCTCCCATGGCAAACGGAGGGTGCAAACAGAGCCCTATCCCCTTTCTTCCTTTAATCTTTTACCTTCTGAACCAGCAGAACTAAGTGCCCTTCACTGCTATCAGATGCTCTTAAAATGTGTCAATATATAAGTTAGGAGTACACCCCCAACTGTCTTTACTGCTTAAAACAGGCAGGTTAACAGACCCAGTGAAAGAAGCTCTTGCTGCAAGAGTGGGAAACAGCGAGCAACACAGGAGAATCCTGCAACTGTATGGAGAACAGAGGATGTTTACCACCTCTTGAAGCCTGAAGACAGGATCTTATATCACAGGGAATCAGGTATCATGAGATCCCTTAACTAGGGTTGTGGGAGTGGGTCACTGGACAATGCCCGAAAAAGGAAACATGTCCAGGGAGCAAAGGATGACCACCTGAAGAAAAGGACACCGATGAAGACTTAAAGACCCATTTCTATTCCCTCCTCCCATTTACTTATTAATGCTGACATCTCTCAGCATCATGTGAGGTAGCTCAGTTTGGCCCCAGAAGCGGTGTGACACACGGGTGCACGCCTGTCGTGCCCCTGCACCCTGCTGACCCCCAGTACTGCCGGAGGTAAATGGGGCCCGTGCTGGGAGGGACATAGCCCAGCTGTGGGGCAGCTGAGTGGAGCCAAGGAGGGCCTCGCCCTGCCCTGCCCCAGCTCCTACTTTGCCCAGGGAGCCGTGCAACCAGAGCCTCGCAAACAGGACATGCAAACAGGTGCGCTTCTGGGCCCGGCACATGAGTTAGCATGGGAATTTGCGCAGGAGGGTGAGTGGAAGGGCCCAAGGCCCTGCCTGCGAGCCCCCTAGCGTAGGCAGTCCCAGCACGAGCCAGCCTACCAGCGGCATCATGTGGATGGGCATGTGCTGCAACCTGAGGGTCCCCTCGGGGTCTACAGCCCCCACCCCGGCTCCTCAGAGGCCTCCACCCGGACAGAGCCCATGGCTCTGGGCTCCACGCACACGGAGCCCCTGGCTCTCGGCTGCAGGGTCTGCCTGTCCCTTTTTCAGGCTCTGGGGTCCGGGAGCATGGCCACCTCCCCTTGTGAGGTCTGCTCCCTTTTGGGGTCTCTGGCACACCAGCTAGAGGAGCTCCAGGCCACAGTCCAGAGACTGTGTGCCATCAGGGACTGTGAGCAGGAGATAGACTCCTACTATCAGGCCCTTCTCCCCCTGCAGGTAGAGGGTAGACCAAGGTCTCCTTCCAGGACAAGGGAGGATTCAGGGACCTCCCATTCTGTTTAGCCAAGGGGTTGGACCAAGGTGGTCAAGGGCCCCAAGGCCTGCCGCACCAAGGTCCCCAGCCCACTGGAGCTTTGCAACAAGTACGAACCTCTTGCAGCCCCAGCAGAGCCTGCCAAGCTGCAAGCTCCTGCAGGCAACACAGGCTCAACTGTAGCTACCACCCCTTCCCTCCCTAAGACAAAACGCAAAGTGTTTGTCGTGGGAGACTCCACCGTGAGGGGGCAATCTGCCGCCCCAACCCCTTAGCCTGGGAAGTCTGCTGCTTCCCGGGAGCCCGAATCTAAGACATTGTGGAGAAGATCCCTGAGCTCCTCCAGCGCACTGGGTTGGGTGCGCGGGTGGTGTTTTCATCAATCCCCCCAGTTTTGAGCTACAGGCTGAGGAGGATCGAGGTAGTGAATCAAAGACTGCAGTGCTGGTATCATCAGAAAGGCTTTGGCTTGCATGACCACAGTCTGCTCTTTGGTGAGAGAGGCAGTGAGCTGCTAGGAAGGGACAGCCTCCACCTCTCTCCACTGGGGAGGAGGCTCTTCTCAGCTAGGCTGGCTGACCTGCTCCACCAGGCTTTAAACTAAGCCTGCTGGGGGATGGGGGGACCACTGCTACTGCTGGCCAGCTGAGCAACCCTTGCAAACCCAGAAGGCCAAGGCACTTAAGGAAGCCCACCCCTGTCCCAGCCCTGGAGTGAGCTGTAGACAAGGCAAGGACCCCTAAAGGAACACTTGTGTGCCTGTACACAAATGGCAGGAGCTTGGGGAATAAACAGGAGGAACCTGTCCTCCTGCTTCACACAAATAATTACGATGTCATAAGGATAACAGAGACCTGGTGCGACTCCACCCATGACTGGGCCATGGGTATAGATGGCTCTACCCTGTACAGGAGGGATCAAGTGGACAAAAGGGGTGGGGGTGTAGCTTTCTATGTCAAGGAAAGCTATGCGTCTCTGCAAGCTGACATTGGTGCCCAGGGTGGACGACTAGAGACCCTCCGAGTTAAAATCTGTGGGGAACATGGCACAGGGGACACAATGGTGGGAGTCTACTACAGACCTCCTACCCAGGATCAAGAGCTTGACCAGGAGTTCACCAGGGAATTGGCTGAGGCTGCACGCTCCCGGTGCATGGTTGTCATGGAAGACTTCAGCTACCCAGACATCTTGTGGGAAGAGCGCTCGGCCAAATCTGAGCAGTCGCAAAGCTTTCTCACGTGCATGAAAGAGCTCTATCTGATGCAAGAAGTCTATGGGCCGACAAGAGGCAAAGCACTGCTCGACCTGGTACTAGCAATGGGGGACAACCTAATCAGTGACCTAACAATTGAAGGGAAGCTGGGTGA
>NW_017728998.1:45511362-45511588 GCF_001723915.1 Gavialis gangeticus
AAGGGCAACATTGGACCCCTGCTAAACCAGATGGGACAACTGACAACCGATGCCCAGGAAAAAGCCAACTTGCTAAATGGGTACTTTGTGTTGGTCTTTCACCAGTCCCACAGGATGCCCCTGCCCATTATGGGACAGGAGGCCTGGGTGAGGAAGATTCCTTACCCTCCATCAATTCTGACCTCAGGAAGGAACACTTTGAGAGGCTGGATACCTTCAAGTCAGC
>NW_017728998.1:45511599-45512377 GCF_001723915.1 Gavialis gangeticus
CAGGGGCCCACCACGAGGGATGCCCAGAGCTGAGGGCCTAGGGTTTCGGACTGGCCTGGGAGGTAAGGCCAGGACCTGTGTGGCCAAAGGTTCCAGGGGGACCATGCCCGAGAAAGGAAGGAGTTCAGGGAGCTAGGCAGCCCAGAATGAGGGTGGAGGAGGCTGCCTGGTCGGCTTCCAGTGCGGGGGCTCGGAGAAGAGTTGGATCCAGTGGGTGCTGCCTGCGAGCTGGGGCAGCACCCACACAACTAGCACTCAGCCTGGGTGGCCCCGGGGGCTACCACCACTGCAGAGGGAAGGACCCCCCTTCCCCCCTGCAGCTCAGGGGCTACATGGCCCAGTGGCAGCTCACATAGGCAGGCTGTGCTGAGAAAAAAAATTTAAAAAAAAAGTGGTGAGGGGCCTGTTTTTTTTGTTTTTTTGTTTTTTCTTCCTGCGGAGCCTGCCTGCTTTTCTCATGGCCAGCAGGAAAGCCACTGGTGGGCCCTGAGCTGCAGGGAGCCCTGGACCTTCCTTCCACAATGCTAGCACTCCCGGGGCTACCCAGTGAGCAGCTAGCGGGCAGGTGCTGCCTGAGCTCATTGATAGCACCTAGCCAGACCCAACTGTTCCCTGAGCCCAAGCTGGGGCAGCACCCACCCCCTAGCAGCCCGCCTGGGCAGCCCCAGGGGGTGTTGCCACTGTGGAAGGAAGGACTGGGGCTCTTAGCAGCACAGGGGCTTCTCTGTGCACCAGCAGCTTGTCCCCCAGCCGTGGGAGAGGTGGCCAGGCTCCAAGA
>NW_017728998.1:45517377-45520106 GCF_001723915.1 Gavialis gangeticus
CAACTGTTCCCTGAGCCCAAGCTGGGGCAGCACCCACCCCCTAGCAGCCCGCCTGGGCAGCCCCAGGGGGTGTTGCCACTGTGGAAGGAAGGACTGGGGCTCTTAGCAGCACAGGGGCTTCTCTGTGCACCAGCAGCTTGTCCCCCAGCCGTGGGAGAGGTGGCCAGGCTCCAAGAAAAAAAAAGGATCAGGCCCCTCACTGCTTCTGCCTTCAGCCTGTCTCTCTTGCAGAAGGGGGGTGAGCTGTCAAAGGCTGCAATCTTACAAATAAATACCTACATTGCAAACTAAACTACATGCAGACATGGTTTAGTTTGCAATGTAGCAAAATCATTTAAATTGTAAAAAAATACCCACAAAAACTACAGTGTGACAATTAAATTGCAAAAAGGGCCAATTTTCATCACATGTACAAGTGCCCATAATGATTTCCCTCCCAATGAAGCAAGCAAGCATGCTTCAGGAACCTCAGTAGTCGGGTGTAACAGGAATCACAATGTGCATATTTCAGATAAGAACAAAACTAGCAGGATGAAGCTGGATGAACACAATAAGACATTTTCCTTTTACATCTTGAACATGATCACCTGTCTTTTACTTCTGCTCTTGTTGCCACTAAATCTAATCTTATTCAATCAGTGGAGCTGCCTGTCTGAGCCCACCAAGGTCACTGACCCATCACTGTTCCAAAAACTTCAATCAATAGCTTTTTCTCCTAAAGTGTATGTTATAATCCTTAGGTATTACTGCAAAAATGCTGGGATTCATGATTAGTTACCAAATAGGTGAGAGGAAGTCACAGCTCTTTTTTGCAGAAAAATCCAAACCAAATGGTATCACTAAGCATCCTCCAGCCACCAAAGGAAGCACAGGGTCACTTCACAAATTTTGAATGTTATTGGAGTGGGGAAGGCATTGCCAACTGCTCTTTGCCTATTTTTCTCCAAAGACTGGTCTCAATCATTATCTAGGTAACTATGAATCTCACCACATAAGATCTTTGTCCAGCAGGACAGGTGAACAAACAATGCTCAGGTCATCTACCAGCTAAGTTAACTAACAGTCTGTGCACATTCTGCTCTCAGATGCAAGTGTACAGTTCCATCCGACATCAAAATATATCAGAAAGAAGATTTTAGTTCTTTGGCCAACAGAGAGTCATTCAGTCTTTTAACTCCTTCTATTCTATTACAGATATTTTGCATGATCTGCACAACAAACTGTCAACTCACCATGAGGTCCAACTTCTAGCTGCTCATCATGAATCTTCCTCCTAATGCTACTATTAAAACAGACAACTACAATGTTTTCTGATCAACAAAATGCATACAGCCCAGATCATGTCCACATGGCACACTTACTGCACTCCTAATGGCATCCTCAGCCATTCCAAGCTGCTTTGCAAAGGCTGCCTTCTAAGCTGGAATCACTGTCCTTGAGGACACAGTTCTGTGCGCTGTAAGTTTACCATGTTGACATGGGCAGAGAGAAGAGTTCCTATGGCTCAGTTCATTAATAGGGAACAAGCAACATTGGTTAAATGCAGTTATTCAAACAGCAGCAGTCATTAACTTTGAAATTGTAAAGCAGGGTGTGCCAAAGCCTACACGCTTGTCAAGGAAAGCCGAAGCACACCCATAAGTCTCCAAAACAATGCTGAAGCTGGCTGCTACACAGTGCTAGAACATAGCACGTCCAAATATGTCTTGTCACAGAATCATCACTGCAATTATATCCATCAGGGGTGGCATGGGTGGCCTCTGCATATGGCACGTAGCAGATTGGGTAGGGAGCAGCAGATCAGGCAAGGGAGAGGAATCAGAGTGGCATTCAGGAAGGATGTGGGGCTTGCTTCAGGTCTTCCAGAAAGGTTGACCCCTGCTGACATGGTCAGATCTAGGACTTTGAAAATGGGGGTGCAGATAGTGTGCATCACCACATATGACATTTTCCTCCAGTTAAAGAGAAATTAGAAGCTTTACTAACATGCTAGGGGTTCAGTGCTATATTATTCAGTTTAAGCAAAAACAAATATAACTTTATTAGAATGTTCAGTGATTTGCTGAATTCAATATTATCTTTAAAAACACACGGAACTAGAGGCAAAAATGGTCAAAATAGTCAAAAGATACTGTTTCATTAGTCCTGTAGTCATTATAGTTAAATGTACATCTCTTATTCAAATTCGTAAAGTAAAGTCTAGTCTTCTTGAGAGTCTTGACAGCACTTCCAATACTTCACTGTCAATCATTTCTACACCTGAGTTAATGTTACTGCACCTGAGTTAAGTTTTTTAGTTTGAGCCTGAAACAATCGGCAGGGCTGTGAAATAGAAGAGACGTTACCAGGAATCAAAGGAGGGTGAAACTGCACCACTTCATCCCACCTGGATCCACCCTTGCCCACTGGTATAAGTGAAATACCACAAAATTACAGAATCCTTACACCGAGCTCCCAGTGTAGAGGACAAACCTTTTGAAAATGTTACCACAACTCCCTCAATGACACTTAAAGCTTTTTGAGACACTGAGCTGCTGCCTTTGCTGCCTGTTGGTCCTCTGATCACAGGTAGCATCAGCAATGGACGACCCCGCTCCACTTGAAGAGGACCCCCGTGATGAGACTCTATATGGACTGAGAGACTTTCTCCGAACCACTTCCTCCACCATTGCGGACCATTGTAATGGGTTTGTGTGTATCTATCTCCTTTCTCTCTCAGCGTCGTGAAC
>NW_017728998.1:45520541-45526553 GCF_001723915.1 Gavialis gangeticus
TGTATCTCCTGTAACCTAGTTGTGTTCCCCTCCTCACCCCCATCCCTCTATTGTTAGTCCCTCGCTCAGGCGATCTGTATTTCCCTACCAGCTTTGTCATCTTTTTTGGATTCACAATCCTAAACATCTACTAATAAACGCCAAGTTCCTCTTAGAGGTTCTAGGACAGTCTTGATACAAAGAATCATAGAGCTCAAACATGAGGGCTGTGCATTAGCAAAGCATGCCATCCATGCAGGGCAAAAAGACCATTGCTAATCACCCAATTTTATTGCTCTTATTGATTCTTCACAATAGCTGTAGGGATTGCTATGAATTGGACCTTATAAATCAGGGCAGCAAGTCACTGGAGAGCTTGACGCAGGAGCACTGTGAGCCCAGCCAGCACTAGCTTTAGAATCTGGCACCTGGTTTTGACCCATGTTTCTACAGATAGCAAAAAGGCGACATGGGTAATAACACAGAAAATGAACTGCTTAGAGGGCTGTCAATCCCTAACCAGTTATAGGAACCTGGAAGAGACAGGTAAAAGCCAGAAAGTGCAGAGGATGGAGACTCTGGAACTGAATTTCCCCTCCTTTAACCCTTTTAAACATGCTTGATGAGGCTTTAGTTTTGCACATGGTGTGGACAGACAAAACACATCAATGTAATCAGCATACTACCCATTTAACAAAGTAGCAGACAGATGGAAGACATCTCTAAACTGAGGTAACTTTACCCAGTCCAGAGAAGAATTAGCCCTGAAAGAATCAGGTGTTATTCTTTACTGATACAAGGTCAGGTTTCAGCTGTCTGATCCAATCCTAGGGTAACCTAGCTCACCACATACAATTGAAACCGTGTAGTAGCACATACCACTTCAGGGCAGCTGCACAATCCATTCCTGATCCTGGTATATTTTTACATTAGATTGAAATATTAATGTAATTATTTTAGAGTATATGAATGTCTGCCCAAACCCAGTTGGATATAACTGCACAGATAGTGTCTGGGTCTAGTTAGGCTCTATCAAACTCCTCAGGCCACATCTAGTCTGGACTTGGGACTCTTCAGTCTGGAGAAGAGAGGGCTCAGGGGGGACTTGGTGGTAGCCTGCAACTTCATAGGAGGGGTACATCAGGACCTGGGAGAGCATCTGTTCACCAGAGCTCCCCAAGGGATAACAAGGTCTAATGCCCATAAACTCCAGGAAGGCCAATTTAGGCTGGATATTAGAAAAAAGTTCTTTATGGTGTGTGTGTCCAGGGTCTGAAACAAACTCTCCCCCAGAGGTGGTGCAACCACCTACTTTGGATTCCTTCAAAAAACAGCTGGATTTATTTCTTGCTGGGGTCACTTGATCCCAGCTGATTTCCTGCCTATGGTGGGGTGGGGGCTGGACCTGATGATCTCATGAGGTCCCTTCCAGCCCCTAATGTCTATGAAATCTAATCTTGCCTTTGGCTTCCCAAGCAGCTGCCAATCTACTATCCTGCATTTGCCGAGGAGATACATGAATAGCACAGACAGTGTCCTATTCATGGGAGGAATGGCTGGTCCTTCAGTACTCAGCCATGAACATCTTTGGTTATCATCTGGGGTCTGAAATATGAGGAAGTTCCAGAAATATATTTCCTCTGACAATCAGCAATGATAAAATATGTCTCATCAACAGAAGTGATGAAGAAAAAACTTTGAGTGACACTGGGAGATAGGAAAGAAATAGGAACGTACTATGTAATAACTTGTCCCTGGAGTCAAAGTGAATATTAACATCCAATGACCACAGGGGAACAAATCTCGAACACCATGTGATCCCATGCTGGCTGGGTCATACCTACTCCTGACAGGCACTTGACTCTAGGCCATGGCAATACCTGCACAGGCTGTCAGGCCAATAAGTTCCTAATCAATGTGACTGTCTTTTTCTGATGATATTGCCCGAAGACATGGAGATACTGTGGGATACTAGATTCACAGAAGTTAGGGGCTGGAAGGGACCTCACAAGATCATCAGGTCCAGCTCGCCTGCTCTAAGGCAGGAAAGACTACTGAGGTCAGATGATCCCAGTGAGGTGTGCATCCAGTTGTCTTTTGAAGATCTCCAGGGAAGGTGACGGTACCATCTCTGGGGGGAGCCTGTTCCAGACTCTGGACACATAAGGAAAAACTGCTTTATGGCTCATGTCTAATTTGAAGCCATCTTCTATCAGGTTATAACCATTATTCCTAGTCTTCCCCTGGGGTGCCTTGGTGAACAGATGTTCTCCTAGCCCCAAATGTATACTTAGCTGCCACTAAGTCTTCTCTTCTCCAGGCTGAACAGTCCCATGTCCTTCAGCCTCTCCTTGTATAACCTCTAATCATTTGTGTGGCCCTCCTTTGGGCCACTACAAAATACACAGATCCTGTATCAAGTTCTTCGTTGTTCACTGTTTTTATAGTTTAATGTTTAAACACAAAGTAGCTTCTATTCAGTGACCCAGATGACAAGACCCTCAGTACATGTAGAATCAGTATACACCCAGCTCATCTTCCCATCATTAATATGTGGCAGGCCTTTCATGTCCCATGTAGCTAAAGCTTTGTGAGCAAAGTTGGAGCACAAGCCAGAAGTCATGTGTATGGCCCCAACGAGAGAATCTATGTGGACAACGTTTTTAGGAACAAAGAGATAAGATGTCCTCTGACTCCATCATATAGGTACATACACACACGTAGCACAGCTAAACTCCCTGAGCTACATCAAAAGCATGATTGTAAAGATGGGCAATGGCCCAATTCTGCTCTTACATCCTCTGTGACATTAATGGGGGTTGCCCAGGTACAAGAGAGAGCAGAACAAGAGCCATTTTCTTGGTGTATAGTCATGCACATTTTGTTTTCACTGAGATAATTTTGAGAGTACACATATAAAATCGGGTCACAGGCTGTCACAATCAAAACATTCCAAGTCACATTTTCATTTCAAAATAGTCCTACAGCACACTTACCATCTGTGCCCCAAACCGTGCAGGAATAACAGTCTGATTAGAGAGGTGGAGTGTCCTGGAAATATCCTTTAAAACCTGGATGTTGCCAAAATCTATCTGAGCGGGATACACATAGATAACTGGGCCTTCTCCAGTACTCACTAAATGGATCTTCTGTTCCAGGAAACAGGGAGAAACAAAAATATGAAAGGTTGAAACGGAATATTTTATTCACATTACATTTCTTGACTGTAGCTGTGTTTGCAGTCCCTCAACACAACAGATTGACAGGGAAAGACAGAAACAGACCTAGAATTTTAAGTGATCTTAATGTGAAGGTCAGATTAGTAACAGCTGAAGACAAGGAAATCTATTGCCCTATATTTGCCTTACTCCACCATACCATCCACTTTTGTCCTCCAGATTCTCTTCTCCACCTATTTGCCTCTTTCTTCTCTTTCTCTAGCCCATTTCCACCCATTCTTATTGCTCCCCCATATTCTCCCAATACTTCCCTATAACTTAGCTTTTCACTTGTACAGCATTTGTGTAATTTAGGAGTAACTCAGTTGAAGTTGATGGTTACACTAGTGTAAGCAAGGACTTTAAGTTCTCTGCTGTAGAAAATCATGTCTCCTATTGGTCTCTGAAGTGTGCAAAAGCATGAGAAATTTAAATGGTACCACCTAACTTGTAGATTGCTCGTCTGAAAATCTGTTGTCCTGAAAATCTCAACATTGGTGTAACCAGGTTTGTGCTCCAGGGGTGGCTGTGAAGCCCCCTCATGGCCATGAGACCCTTCTCCAGCTCTATAGTGCCTTCCCCTTCTTACTTTCCTGCCATGCCTTGATGTAATTGATTGGAAGGGAGGCTGCCTAATGGGTCCTAGAGCAGGCCCCAGATGCCAGCTAGTCCTTCCTGGCTCCTGTTGGTCTCTACCCTGCCCTTGTTAGGTGGGTCCCGATGGCCTGTCAGTGCCCACCCCCAGGGTACCTGTTAGCCTGAAGGGCAAATCATGGCCTCCAACTAGAGGTCATGGTCACCTACAACCATGACCATGCCTCACAGGTGTTGTCACTTAATAATTCTGGTGGGTACTGAACCCCAGTCTGATACCAGGACACCTCAGACCTTTACACCTTGATCAGAGCTTCACCCTTCCCAGCCTCAGCCCCTTTTCTCTCGCTGGTTTCCTTAACTTATGCCCACTGTGCCCAGCCTGGCTTCTGGATTCCAGCCCTTGACTGCCTAATTTGGCTTTGTCTTTGCCCTGTCCTGGGAAATACACTTGCTGAGCCTGCTTGTGTTCCTGGTCCCCTGACCCTTGTCTCTGTCCTTTCGTGCACAGGACCCCCTGGCACTGGCTCTGCTCTTCCTGGGCACTAGGTCCCCTGGCCATTGTCCGGCTCCTGCCCAAGTTGGGCTTCAGCCTTTCTCACTTTCTGTCTCTAGGCTCCAACTGCCCCCTCAGGCCTCAGATATGCCCTGAATGAAGGCCCCTAGCAAGGCCCTAAACATTGACATGACCCAAGGACCTTGCTGTAGATAAAACCACCATGTGCCCCTCAGATGCCTGGCTGTGGCCCCCACACACTCCCCTTTCAGCAACGCCCACTGGTTGAAACTGGCTACAACACAAACTAAACCCGTTCTTGGTTTGAACATAAACAATGGCCACCTGCCTGCAAAACAAGGCCTCCCCTGGGTAGTATCCCTCTGTAGGGCAATAGCATTCTGCTTGCCTTCTTCAGGATAGCCCCAGTGACAGCTAAGAGCCCTCCTGCATTGCTCCTGCTCTGGAGCTCTTGCCTGGAGGGCCAGACTGCCTCTTCTGACTCAGGGCCTATGTTTATACATCTCCTTGGCCTGGCCTCCTTTTGGTCAGGGGACTCCCTGAGCTGTTGCAGGTGTTTCCTGATTTAACTTGCTGGCTCAACCCTAGGGTGACTTACTGCTTCTGGCCTCTGCTATACTGATACCTTGTCTCCCCTGCAGGGCTATAGCCCAGCATGCTACTGTAGCACAGCTGGTTAGGCAGTATTTGTAGCAGGTAAATCCCTGATTCCTGACAGCTCATAATGAGCAGGTTTCCCTGCCTGAGGCTTTTCATGCTGCTCTTTCACCCAAGTGTAACAGGAGCCTTCTGCTCTTTGTTACACTTGGGTCAGACCAGTAGAACAGAGAGGTTGAGTGAAATGGTGGTACATATTCCAAGTCATCTTCCCAGTGAATGAAAGGCAACTAATTATATCAATAGTCTTCTTGCACTAGGCTAGTGTTCATGGGCTCAAAATATCCTCTTCCTAAATTAGAATAAAATTTTAAAAAGCCCAACTGCAGCCAAGATGCTGTGAAAATCAGAAAGCAAACAATATTCCTTAAACTCTAAGAGACAAGGGGCAGGATCCAGTTTCACTTTATGCACCCAAATAACACTAACTTTGGCACCCCTGCCCAGATTGCAATGCTATTCCACATGCAGTGTCAGTGTCAGTGCTCAAGCAGCTATTGAGCACAAGCAGTAGCCTGCACTCTGGCACTACAGGTACATGACCCTATACATACACATACCTCAGTGAGTACAAGCCCTGAAATTGTTTGCAGACACAAATGCATGGCTAAGTGTTAGATGCCAGAGAAGCAGAGTGCACCATCCATGTTTTATCCCAATAGCCGAGAAGTTAGGGCACTCATCCAGGAACTGGGAGGCCTGGTTTAAACGCAGCCAGAACTTACATGTTTCCTACTTCCCAGCACCGTGTTCTAACCACTCTGCCATAGGTAAGGCATTATCCACTAGGGCTGTGTGAAATTTCACTGGCAGTTTCATTTCAACGCTCTTTTGACTCGTGTCAAGTTCAAAACAGCAAAATCAAAATGAAACACAAAGCTTCGAAACAAAACAAGGCAAGTTGAAACATTCAGAAAATTTCAAAATGTTTTGAGTTTTGAAGCTCAAGCTGGGTTTGCCTGCATGGAAACAGAAACTAAAGTAAGGGAGGGAGGAGAGGTGGGGAGTGAAGGACTGCTCTCATTATTGACTGTGTAGCTGGCCAGT
>NW_017728998.1:45527164-45538205 GCF_001723915.1 Gavialis gangeticus
ACAAAGTTATAGGCTGTTTCAAGCTTCCCCATTATAGCCCATAATGCTATAGGCAAAATGTCAAAACAGCGTTGAAACAGCAAAACTGTTTCGACGAAACTAAACAGAATGGCAGTTTCAAATCAAAATGAAATTCGAAACAAAACGTGGTTCCGTCAAAACGCAAGTCAAAATGGAACGGTGCTGTTTCGCACAGCCCTCTAATAGCCATATCTCTTCTTGAAATGGAGCCATTGCATCTTGCCTTTGTTCATTTATCCAATGAATACTGAACTGCAGGAGAGACTTTTCCGCCTCCCCTTGGAGCACCCACCCAGACTAGAACCTGTAGAAGTAATGATTAAGTCCCTTCCTGTTGATGAATCCCACTGAATCCCCTTTTGGACTATAGAAAAGGGAATACCAAAAGACCCAATTTATCATCTCTGCACCATGTACTCCTTTATAGGAAATGATCTTTCAAGGACTCGAGCTTCCTCCACTCCTTTTGACTTCAACATAAGTGAACAGTCTTTGGCACTTCCAGGATTTGTCCCTTATTTGTCTTTTCTGCAATCCAAGTAGTCTTGGTTTTTCCAGTCTATCCTCATTATTGATGGGGACAGTGCAAGTAACCTAAAATTACCTAAAGTGATATTGCAATGGTATTTGCATACTAATTATGCAAGTTGCTGTTACCCTAGTTTTTCATGTTGCTGGAAAATGCCTGGAATTGCAAAGAACTTAAATGTTTCAATACAAATGTATTTCATGCACCATAAGAACAACAATGGCTGCTCCCAGTAGAGGCCTTCACACTCCCAAGGGAACATTAATTCAAACGAACAAAAGACATATTTCATTATGGTCTTACCAGTGGGGATTCTTTGCTCCCAAATACAGCTATGTATGCAGCAGTGTCCTGCTCTCCAGTCACCTGGGATTCTAGTGCTAAAGGGATTTCTACCGAGCTGTGAGGCTGAATAATGCCACAAGGCACAGGGCTGGAATACAAAACAGTGGGCTTCTCCTCATATTCCTGCACAAAGACATAACCAAAATTTGTCTTCATAATTACTTGTGTGGAAACTTTCAATTTCTGGATACTCTTTCAGCGAGCAAAGTCCATGCTAATGCACAGTAGATTTAGGCTAATGTGTAGTAGCATCACCAAAAAAAGTTAATCTGTGCTAATGTGCAGTAGCGCTGATTATGGCACATAAAATTAGTACCTGGCATTACAGGTACTAAACTTAATGTGCTGTAATTACAGTGCATTAATGAACATGTAGATGAGCCCCAAGACCCATTTCAAGCATATGCAGGTTTCTTTAGAGAAGATTTGCTCAGTCAAAAGGAAGAGAAGACAGATAGTTGTATTGGCTGGTGCCTCAGAAGATACAGGACAGCATCAATGTGTGGAAACAGAAAAAAGAGTATGGAAGTACATTTTTGTTTATGATCCTCTAAGGCTGTGTCTGCATGGTAAAGTTACTGGGTTTTTTGCTAAGAATTGCTAATTAGCCCACCCAAAACACCACACAGTTGCATCTACGCTGCTTCCAGTTACGGAGGCAGGCTCCTCTTGGACAGGACCTAAATAGGTATTACGAGCATCAGCGAGTAAGAAGCAAATGGTATGGGCTACATTCAATGGCATGGTATTGTACAGATAGTTAAAAACTGTTCTAAACAAAACTAAATAGACTATAGTATGAATTATTAGATCATGCCAAGGCACACACCACCAGTTATGGGCTCAATTACCAGCTTTCATCCCTATTCCCCTATGACTTCTCTCCTCTGACAGAAAGACACCCCTGTTGGAGACATAGCATTACTCTTTAAATTAATGACTCCTGATTTCCACGCTGTGAGATGCCCTTTCAAGTGACCATGTAAGCCCAAAGACAGAGGATGTTTGAGGCAGGAAACACAAGGTACTCAGAGCTGCCTGTCATTGTCTAATCTGGAAATCCTCCTCCCATGTTCTAACAGTCTCATGAAAATGGCCAGAGATAAGGGGAGGATGAGATGACAAACCTGAGGGAGAACTCCATAGCATGCTGGAAGGTCATTGTCATTTATGAGTGTCACCATTTGCTGGTAAGGGTACTTCAGAAAACACCGCCCAAATTTCACAACAGGGTTAACCACATGGAGTGGCGGAACAACACATCTAGCCAAAAAAAAAAAGCATTATATATACCCAGAGAATAGAGAGTTTGTTTATTCCCAGAATATGGCAAACGAAGCATAACACATTTGTCATTGTCACATGGAAGCTTTACACCCATAAGGCCATTAATCATCTTAAAATTCTTTTTATTCACTTTTTAATCAACACCCTCTACTAAAGGACATATGGGGAATCAGCTATGGGTCTCTACACAACAGTGCTCCATCAGTGCTAGCAAGCATTTAGGCAGGGTATAATTTTTCAGCCCATGGCCTTGCTGGCATGCTGAGCTTCCTTACAGAAGGTCCCTTCACATAAGGCCTCCGAGGAATCTGGCAGCACCAGCTCCTTCACAGCAATGCTTCAATGATGTATTCTGAGCCCTTGTATAACAGTGCCCTGACAGTACCAGCTGGGGCTCCAGCCACGTGAAATCCTTCCCAAAAGAAACAAACATAATGACATTAGGTAGGACTTGAGGGGTGCAAGGTTTCACACAGTATCTGTATAATAGTAAATTGCTGTTCTCTTGCAGACTAGTGACCTTTTTTATAAATGCATTATCTGTCATAGTCATGGTTGAAAAGAACTGCCACATGATCTTACCACTGTAAATGATCACCCATTATCAGTTTCTATAGTTATCTTGATTTTTTACTTAAATAGGTTTGCATATTGCTCATTCATGTTTTCGTCTATTTATTTCACTTTACAACAGTGCACCAGCCAGTGACAAGAAGCCTTTGCTGAGTGAGACAGTGAGTGCCATTACCAACCCCCTCATCTCTTAGTCTGTCTCTCAGCCCTCTTCAAATTCCTTGTTCAAAGTCATTTGCTATCCTCACTACTTCTAAGATGCTAGCAGATTAACAAAAGCTAGCATGCCAAATTCAAAAATCAAGGAAGGGAGCCAAATGAAGCCAGGCAGTAATTCAGCCTGTTGAGCCTCTGCTGTCCACTTTCAACAAATCTCCTGGGATCTCATTAAATCTTTTTTCCCCAACCAGCTCCCTAGAGTTTCGTGAAGCTAAGACTTCTGATCACCAAGTCATTTCTACAGTCAGATCCCATTAGCTCCTGTGGACCTGAAAGGCCTACATGTCTTTTGTAAATGTTTTATCTTTATGCTCCATTTTGGCACTTTACTTCTTTCACCTGAACTAGCCTTTTCTTCTCTTTAGCAGAGCTCCACATTTCTAGCATACTGTGATAGGCAGTTGGTGCTTCATGGAAGGGAACACAATCAACTGCTGTACACTACGCCAAGAGTGCTTTTAAGAAAGGTTTCCCCTAAGCCAAGCAATGGCCTTGGAACTTGGTTAGTGCCCAGCCAGATTTCAACTTCAAGTTTAATGAAGCATTATTAGTTAATTAAGTACAGCCAAGCCTATCGGATCAAGATCTTAAAAGAAGGTGTTCACACTCAGTGAGGAGAGACAGACAAGTTTTGCTGAGCCATTCTGCCCTACAGGGATCCTGAGACTGTTGCTGAGAAACAAGCCCTACCTATTCACTCTTATTCTGCATGTGGTGCTTGCCAAAAGAAGTTGTGTAACCACTTATGGCATGTGCCCAAAGATGCTCTGCCAGGATCTTAGTCTCAGGCATGCCCCAGACAGTGATTCTGGGCATGCCTAGGCCGGCTCTAATAGCAACCATGTGACATTTTTTTAGCATCGTGTGTATGCAGAGGAAGCTTGTTTCTCAGAGGTGTCTCATGATTGCTGTGGAGACACTACAGAGATACCCCAGCAGTCAGGACCAAAAGCACAGGAACTACCCTGGCTTGCCTGTACAGTTGAGGCTTTTTGCTGGCATCCATCTGAATTAACCTGGAGTTCCTGCCATAAAACCTTGCTTGAAAAGGGTGGTCTTTGTTTTTTTCTGAGCTTTTTTTTGTCTTCTCATTCTGCCTGTGGCCCTACAATGCCTACCCATTATCTTCTGGATCATTACACCAAAACATGAATAGGGATTTAAGACTGATTTACTGACAGACAAGAAAATGCATTAATTAACAAATTGGGGCTCAGAGACCCCCAGGGTATTGAACATTATGTCCATTACTGTTCCTATGTGACAATCTCAGAAATTATCTTACAAAACTAACTCCAGCTGGGACTTGCTAAAGCACTCAGTATAGGCTAAACTCCACTGTCATTGACAGCACTTATGGCAGCATGAAGTCTGTAAATCACATATTTTTGGGTGTATAAATGATTAAACCAGATGGCCAAATACATCACTGCTGTAACTTCATGGAAGCTGACTGAGTTACAACAAGGCTGAATTTGCCCTACAGAATCTGCCTTGGAATGAACGAACTCTCACTTAAATGTACGATGCCAGAAGACCAAGAGGGCTACAGGAATGCTGTCGAACTTGAGTTCTTTCTTTAAAATGAACAATAATTTCCTTCTGTAATATCTTTAATTTGTTCTTTCTTAATAAAAATTCACAATTTGGGCCTAAATCTCTTCTCTCATGTTTTGCATGCTAATCGACAAGTTAGCTTCATCTCTCATTTGGTTGCCATTCATGTCTCAAACAGATTTTCCACTGCAGGGAACAAATGTACCACTTTTGTTGCCATCCCGTTCAAGTATAATACTTGTGAAGAAATGGGATGGCTGTTGGGTTGCTTGCACCTGAAATCTGTAATGCTGCATGTACTAAAAGTCAAGACAACAATGAATAGCATTACTTTTCTCATTCTGAAAAATGTTCATGGTCCTTCCCTTATCTATAGGACAAGTGCTTTTTTGTGTGTGTTGTTTTCAATATTTTGTCATTCCCCTATCAGATTTAGCTTTAGTGCTCAACTATGCAGAATAATCTCATTAATTTATGCTTATTATTAAGGGATGAAAGGCTAAATCCAGCAAATTGTGTATATGGCAGCACATTGTAGGTAAAATAGGGACAAAGTGGGGACAGCTGCAAGTAAAGTACCAATACCTTGCTGTAATTAGGAGGGCTAGCACTTCCTCTCCAATGCCATCTATGTCTACCACCAGCGCTGTTTCATATTTCTTCACAGTGTTGGAACATAAGGTCACCTACCAAAGGAAAAGAGGAGCAAATATTTTATTTTCTAAAGTGCTCCCCCTCTTTCTGTCAGTGTGATAATTCAGTGAACTCTAGAGTGCCCTGTTTGGGATTTCTGGAGATCAACCACTAGGTAACAATTTGCTGAGTAAGGCTGCACTAGTTTACATTATCAGTGATTCCCAATAGTGACTCTTTGGACTATCAGTTACCTAGGAAGCATTTCCTGGGAGTCCATTGATGAAGTATTTTGCAACAAAAGTTGTAAAAATTTGGGAAATGTAGGAGCAGAATTGGGAGTTGAGGGATTTTTCAATAAAAACATCCATGTAATAGAAAACTCCAGAAATTAAGGGTTTAACAACCCAAATTATTTACAGTATTTTTCCCTCCCTCAGGATGTTCATTTCAAATGACAATAGTCATTTACACCGACTTGAAAAGTTATATTACTGCAAGTATATTACTGTTTTTTCTGCAAGTTCTGCAGTTTGATACCAAGTATTGCAGGGCTGATCTAAGTTTGCTGTTATTTAAACATGAAGCAGAACAAGGAGTCAACCCTGGTCATTGTTGGTTGGTCAAGCATACTGCTTCTAAGTACCTTCCACACTGCAAGCACATCAAAGATGATCTGTATTGCTAAGGGGGGGGGGTTTATTCATTTTTTAAATTTGCTGTTCAGTGAAAAAAACAGTGCATGTGTCTGCTTCACCTCTTTGGGAATGAATTAAAATTCCCTGAAGAGCAGATTCAGTGTGAAATACTAAGTGAAGAAAAGAACGTTCCTAAGCAAACACACCCATTTGTTACTTTTTGTGGGGTTTTTTTGCTTTAGGCAGTAGAATGATGGAGCTGAAATGCTGTACACAAGACCCTGGCTGGTATTTGGCAGGTGGTGAAGATGTTTACAGGTAGGCTCCACGGTTTTTATACAGCAGTGGTTCCAGGCTAGAGTTCTACTGCTTACCAGGCTGCAACAATGGCTCACCACACTGGTATGTGTTCTGTCTTGACAGGGCATGGTCATCTGGTTCATAGTCTCATCAGTCCCAAGTGCTCTCTGAGAAAATGCTATAGCTGTTTGCAAAGCCAAGCTTGGGGACAAAGTGAACCTGCATGTTTATCTCCTCCAAAGTTTGAGCTAACCCATAAATAGACCCAAGATTCTCCCTAATCACACTGGTATCAGATTTGTGCTGAAACATCCTTCTAAAAAAAGATCCTGACTTTCCAGTTAATGTTACAGTTAGGGTAAAAATCCATTCCTGCTGTCATTCCACAATTAGTCTGTGTGCTGACACCATGGATAAATCTGGCTCATGAGTTTCATTTCACTATCCAATGAATTAATTTCACAAGTCAAGAAGGATATGAATGGGACTTGTACCACATTTTGGCATTTGGCAGTTATACCCTAACACTACTCATTGCCATGAGACTGAGATAAAGTCTTTATTTTCCATGTTATTTTATAACTGATCAGTTGCAAAAATGAATAAAACAAGAGCACTGAGCTTTTTTCAGGCTTCCATGGGACTTCAAGGACTGCCCTTCACCGATGGACAGTTGCAAATGAATACACTATGGTGGTTCCACAGAAACAGGAAATATATTAAATTCATTGTCTTTAAAATCAGGAGACTAAATTTTGCTCTCAACTATGCCACATTAAAACAAAGAAAATTCACGTTAATATAATTACTCCAAATTTATATTGAGTTATTGACAGAAAAATTTGGCTTAAGAGCTGTCAGGATAGTCCCTGAGTGCATTAGCTTTCATTGTTCCTGTTAGAAATCACTGCTTTGATTAAGACACTATGCTGAGGTGAAAATTAAACTGAGAAAAAAAAAATACATTTTTTTTAAACACAAGAATTCCTTTTTTTCAGCTACTACTTTTTGTCCTAATTCTTCTTCCTCCTACTTTAAATCAAAGACCAGCTGCTTTCAGAAGTTCTGTAGACCTATATCTGAACACTCATTAAGAGTTTTTGTGGTTAAAATTCATGGATACCTTGCAGCTTTGGAAACCAAACTGGAAACAGTCAAGCTTCTTTTTATAACTGTGGTTAATGAAAACTGTTGTTTTGCTCACATTATGCTAAAACCTAATAGTGAAAAAGCCCTGTTTTGAATTTTATAAAGCTGTACCTCCACCTGCTGAACACTGGTTTGATGTAGGTTGTACCTGGATGTCCAGAAATCCTTGAGGACGGATGGTCCCACTGCTAGGCAATATGGTAAATTCCTTTGGCTTGACATTTCCTTGGGGTCCCTTCCTCCAGGATGGTCTTGTGATGTCTGAAATCTGAACAAAACTGGTAACACTTGGATCGCTGGGGCCATCTCCAGGGATGCGAAGGTTAAAAGTCATTGGAACCAAGGATGTATTACAGAGGCAACATGATAATGTATGAGGAAATCCTATAAAGTAATGGCACCAAATGTAAGTTTATGCACGAACTATCCCTTGCATCCTAGAGTCTAGATTTATGATAAAAACTGTACTTGGAATTTAGCTCTTTTTTATTTGAATTACAGCTAATTGAGAAGCAAAGCAAATAATTAATCTACAATCAGCTTCCTTTTACATTGCTCACAGAGATTGCTTCTCTAGAAATATTACTTTCCCTGTTGCTGATCACCAAGGCCACTTGTACACATGATGGGGGTTTAGTCCTCTAAATTGAAATAGTGGTTTTTTAATTGTGACAATTAAAAACCCACCATTTCAATTTAGGGGTTTCCATCACTGTGACTGTGAATGGCCCAATTCTTTTTTTTTCCCCTTCCCCTGTAGAGCCTACCTGCTCCTCCTGAAGTTGGGGGGAGATCTGCCACCAGGCCACAAAGACCATGAGCTGTCAGGGGCCCTGGTCTTTCCCTACATACCAGCAGGACTTCCCGGGGCTGCCCAGGCAGGGTGCTATCTATTAGGGCTGGGCAAAACAGCACCATTTCAGTTTGACTTCTGTTTTGTCATTTCAAAAGGACAGTGTTTCATTTTGTCATTTTGTTTCATGTTAAAGCACTGTTCCGTTTCATTTGGTTGAAACTGTTTCAAGGCATTTTGATGTTTCGCCCATAGGCTACAATGGGGAATCATGTAAATGCCTATAACTTTGTTATTTCTTGCCTGATTCAGACGAAAATTGCAGGGATGGTAGCCCCTTCTAAGGGCATGAAGCCTGCCACGTTTCAAAGTAATAGGTGTAGGGGTTTCTGGGAAACTGCACCTCAAAGTGCTGAAAGCAAAATTATTGTCACTTGCTGGCAGTGGCAGCCTACCTCCTGTCATCCTGTGCAGAGATCTGGGGGATCACACCCCCAGGAAGGCTGTGGGGCTCTGCCAGACTCCTCTGCACAGCCCGCACCCAGCACCAGGAAGACTGGTGCTGCCGCTGGCCCCAGGCAGCAGTGACAGCCTCCTGTGACCCCACGCACAGATCTGGGGGCCTGCACCCCTGGGAGGAATCCAGCAGCCCTGGGAGGGCAGATTGAGCTCTGTGAGGCTGGCGGAGCTGCTCGGATCACAGTTCTGCTTCTCCCCAACTTCTGCCACCAGGTTGCACTTCAAGTGGCTCTGCCAGCTCCATGGAGCTTAGCTCAGTGGCGGGAGAGCCAGTGGCAAAGCCACTCCAAGTGCAGTCCTGGTGAGCACAGCCCAGTGGTGGGAGGCTGCGCAGTCTGCAGAGCTGAGCCTGGTGGCAGGAGGTGGGGGAGAGCCACTGGCTTGGGCTGTGCTCTAAGCGGCTCTGCCACTGGCTCTCCTGCTGCCCCCCACTGCTGAGCTGAGCTCCATGGGGATGGCAGAGCCGCTCAGAGTGCAGCCCTGGCTCTCCCCAGCCTCCTGCTGCTGGGCTGAGCTCTATGGGGCTGGTGGAGCCAGTCGCAGTGCAGCCCTGGCTCTCCCTCACCTCCTGCCACTGGCCTACACTCTGAGAAGCTCTGCCAGCCCCACGGAGATGAGCCTGATGGTGGGAGGCAGGGGAGAGCCACTGGCCAGGGCTGCACTCCTAGTAGGTCCACCACTGGCTCTCCTGCTACCTACCGCCTCCAGGCTGAGCTCCATGGGGCTGACGGAGCCACTCGGACCACAGCCCTCATGAGCACAGCCCAGCAGCTGGAGGCTCCACAGCTCCATAGGGCTGAGCCTGGTGGTGGGAGGTGGCGGACAGCCAGTGTCAGAGCTACTCAGAGCACAGCCCTGGCTCCGAGTGCAGCCCTGGCCAGTGGCTCTCCCCCACCGCCCACCGCCAGGCTCAGATCTGTGGAGCTGTGGAACTTCCAGCTGCCTGGCTGCATCCATCAAGGCTGTGCTCTGAATGGCTCCACCAGCCTCACGGAGCTCAGCCTGGCGGTGGGAGCTAGCAGGAGAGCTCCAAGCGCAGCCCTGGCCAGTGGCTCTCCCCAACCTCCCACCACCAAGCTCAGCTCTGTGGGGCTGGCAGAGCTGCTCGGACTGCAGGCCAGTGGCAGAAGGCAGAGAAGAGACAGAGCTACTCTCCGAGTGGCTCCACCAGCCCCACAGAGCTGAGCCCAGAGGCAGCGGGAGAGCCAGTGGCAGAGCCGCTTGGAGTTCAGCCCTGGCTCTGAGCACAGCCCTGACCAGTGGCTCTCCCCTGCTTCCCACTGCCAGGCTCAGCTCCATGGGGCTGTGGAGCCTCCAGCCACTGAGCTATGCTCACCAGGGCTGCGCTCAGAACCAGGGCTGTGCTCCAAGTAGCTCCGCCATCCCCATGGAGCTGAGCCTAGTGGTGGGAGGCAGGGGAGAACCACTCGCCAAGGCTGCACTCTGAGTAGCTCCACCATTGGCTCTCTCACTGCCTCTCACTGCTGGGCTGAGCTCTGTGGGGCTGGCAGAGCTGCTTGGAGCACAGCCCTGGCTCTCCCCTGCCACTGGGTTACTTTGAAACTCGAAACATTTAGAAACTTTTGAAACATTTCGACTACCCTTATTTAATTTCAAAGCTGTTTCAAAGCCTTTTGTTTTGTTTCAATTTTGCTGTTTCAAGCTCGAAACGCATCAAACCAGCTTCAAAACAAAATGCTCGTCGAAATTTCACACAGCCCTACTATCTATGTGGGTGCTGCCCCAACTCACAGGCAGCACCTGCTGAATCCAACTCCTCCCCAAGGCCACTTGGGGAGCAGCACCTGGTAGACTTCTAGCACGTGGGCTCAGAGAAGAGTTGGATCCAGCGGGTGCTGTCTGTGAGCTGGGGCAGCACCTGCACAGCTAGCACCCTGCCCAGGTGACCCTGGGGGGCACTGCCACTGTGAAGGGAAGAACCAAGGACCCCTACAGCTCAGGGGCTGTGCAGCCCAGCGGCAGTTCACATGGGCAGGCTTTGGTGAGAGAAAAAAAAAAAAGCAGCGAGGGGCCTGATCTTTTTTTTTTCCCCACAAGGCCTGCCCACCCATCCTGTGACTGGGGGGCAAGCTGCTGGTAGGTCCTGAGCTGTGGGAGGCCCCGGAATTTCCCCCTATAGTGGTGGTGCTCCCCAGGGCCACCTGTAGGGCAGTTAGTGGGAAGGTGCTGCTGTAGGTCACAGGCAGCATCTAACCATGTCCAACTGTTCCCTGAGCTTGAGCTTGGGCAGCACCTGCCCATTAGCAGTCTGCCCAGGAGGCCCCAGGGGCTATCGCCACCATGGAAGGAAGGACTGGGGCCCTCCACAGCTAGAGGCTGCTCAGCCCACCGGCAGCTTGGACCTGGCTGTGGGAGATGTGGGTAGGCTCCTTGGTGAAAAAATAAAAGGATCAGGCCGTTCCACACTTCTGCCTTCAGCCTGCCTGCCTCTCCTGCAGTGGGGGGGCGGGGGTGGAG
>NW_017728998.1:45538535-45541661 GCF_001723915.1 Gavialis gangeticus
GGGCGGGGGTGGAGGGTGGGCAGGCTGTCAAAGGCTGCAATGTTACAAATAGCTATGTTGCAAACTAAACTACATGTGGATGTGGTTTAGCTTGCAATATAGCAAACTCATTTAAATCATTAAATCTGAAAACTGTGCCCTCTGTTGGGTTGGCTCTAGCCAGTAAACAATGGGAGCTGACCTATCCTGATTCTCACCTCTTCACATGAATTTTTAGATAGTAACAGCCTCCCAAAACACATTCTTTGCCTTCTATTAACCAAGAATTTTCTCCCAGTCACCTCTCAAGCAGCTTTCCACTTTGCCATACGATAATTTCTTGTAGCACTCTTTATAGAGAGTGACCTTGAAAAGAACTGAATACAGAGCACTGCTTGCTTGATAGATAAAACAAGATGGTGAATGTATGTTATATTGATATATACATTGTGAATCCACTTCCAGGTGAAATTCTAGGCTCTGTTTACTATCTATACAACTCTAAATACCTGTTACCTCAGACCCTAAATATCCTTTAGGCCTCAGTAATATAACTGTTCTTGGCAGAAATGTTCTGTCCCTCTACAGTTTATTGTGCAGGCATAATGCAGAGGAAGATGCATTAGCTTGCAAGATCAGAACCTAAGCTATTACAGAAGTCAGCTGCTTGCTTCACCAGCTAATCCTATGGGAATGAAGATGGCACATCCTTCACTCTCCAACTACAAAGCATTAGATGATATCAAAGTAAAGAAAAAACAGCTGGAGATAGAGGATGTTGTTTACAAATGATCTTCAACTGGAACACTTTCTCAGACAATTGCTACAGAAATTTAGTATTAGAAGACATTTAGCAGGAAGGTGGGATGTCACTGTGAAGGACACATGTACACTGCATAGACACTAAAAAATGAACAAAGTCACCAGACAACGACAATAATTAATGGTATATATTAAAAGCAGCATGGATGAAAAAACCTTCGTTTGCTGCTGAATAGGCCTCATTAATGAAAACCTCCTTAAAGAAAATGAAGCTAGTGTTACATAACTGGTTTTGTTTTTTCCATGGAATATGTCTGGGTTTTGGGTTTTTGGGGGGGTTTTTTTAATTGTTTTTTTTTTTTATTCAAAAGGAAACAGAGAAATTAAAAGCCACAACAGTGGTGTACAGAAAGGAGGCTACTATTTAGGAAAGGTAAATGAGTCTTCTTAAAAAGTCCATGGACAGCATAAAAACACAGAGATGTCTCAGGCACAGAATGATAATGTGCCTTCAATCAATCCACAATTGATTTCACATTTAAACTTTCAACTGTCTCTGTAAAAAGCCTTTTGTTCGAGCTGGGAGAATCAGAATCTGCATTTAAATAGAGATGTTCTGAATGCATGGACATGGGAGTGTGTGTCAGCAATGCTGTGCTTTCAATGGAGGAAGAGAAGATGCCAGTGTTGAGGAGGATATCAATTCCTACTGCAGAGTTGTTTCATGGCTATATTAACTGGTAAAAAATAATGAGATATCCTCACAGAAGGAATTAACTTTTCACACGAAAGGACAGCAGGTTAGGTAATTTTATTGCCTTGCAATTCTAATAGCAGGACTGCTATCGACTAGTGACACAGCTAACTCTTCCTCTCTGTGCAATGCACAGACCCCAGGGAGAAGTTAACTTAACACTCCCTTCCCTCTGTACTCCTGGGACAACCATGGACAGTCATGCTGGTGCCAAAGAGATTACAAGTCTTGAGTTAAACAAACTACTTACAGATACTAGATAACCTTAACACCAGCTAAATTGTTTACTTCCTCCCATTTAACATCTCAAAATGAAATGAAATACAAAAAGCTCTCATTATTCCTTACTGTATATGGCTCACTTGTAACAGTCTATAGTGCATATTATGATGCAGCTTTAACTACCTAGGGGACATGTTTACTAATATCCTGAGAACTCTTTTATTCCATCTTCATTTAAAACTTTTACAAGGCCTCAAATGCCTCCCTTTTAGCTGCTGCTAGATGTTTCCTTTCATTTACCAAAAAAAAAAATCAATAAATTCAGACTTCTGTTCAAAACTATGTTCCATTAATGCATGTCAATTTATGACTAAGGATTGGACATGCTCTATGAGGGAAATCTGGGCTCTTCCAACTGCAGTGATCAGGATTGTCTTTCTGGCACCATGATCCATAAGCAAAGAACTACCTGCATCTATATTGTAGGATTTCAATGTATGTATCAGTATTCTGAGTTTTATTATCTATTAGGCATGAGCAAACATGCATTTGAACACTCCAAAGTTCACTCCAGTTTGGAGTTCTTCAAATTCAGTGTTTTTCAAGGCCATGTAACTCCAGTCGGGGGGGTGGAAGCAGGAATCCCTGAGTGCCTCTTGCCCTCTGGTCTCCAGAGTTTCCTGAAGACAGCTGAGCACACAGCAGAGCATTCACTGGCTGTCCACACACTCCCCCCTTGTTCCCATGATGGGGGGGAGCAAAGGAAGCGTGCAGTACAGTAGGATTTTAGAGGACTAACCAATCCCATCACATGATTTAGAGGACTAACCAATCACATCACACAGTTCTCAGGAAACAGTTCAAAATGAAGCACTTCAAAGATATTCCTCTTGTTAGAAGCATTTCAGCCTTTTTAAAGCAATTTTTCTGGCAGGGCATGTCTGTACACTGTGCATTGACTGTCTGGAGCACTACAAAGGTATTTGAGGGTGCTTTAGACAGTATATCTGTCCATGGCCCCACTTTGATAAATCAACTGCTCCTATTAGACCAAGTTAATTTTTATTAGGCCTGTGCAAAGCAGCTAGTGTTCGCTTCGGATTAGGCCGATCTGGGGGACAGTGATTTGATTCGATGATTCAAATCACTGTCCTGAATCAATTCAGTCGAATCTGATTTGGAGATTCGACTGCTGCCAAATCTCTGAATCACCCAGGCCCATACCCTGCCCCTCTCCCAGCCTGGCAACTGCTGCCCCAGCTCCTGGCACTTTGGGGAGAAAAAGCCCTGATTCACTGGGTGCTGCTGGGTGGGGGGCGGTAATCCCCACTGCCCCATGCATCATCAATCCCCCCCCCAGAATTTTCTCTGCCACCTGGGTGTGGCCCCAGGTCCCTCCTCCAGCCTGA
>NW_017728998.1:45541932-45543087 GCF_001723915.1 Gavialis gangeticus
CTACATACCGGCTCCAAGTCCAGGTCCAGCTCCATGCTGCAGTGGGTGGGGATTGTCCGAATCACTGAAGCTCTTCGAATCTTTTCCAAAGATTTGGAGAGCTTCATATCAATTTGGACCTTTTTATTGGTCCCCTGATTCGATTTGGATTTGGAGATTTGGTCACTGACTGGGGCTGAATCTCCTCTGAATCGACTCAGCATCCGAAGCTTCGCACAAACCTAATTTTTATACCCCAAAGTCTGTTGCAAAGTAACAAATGTAATAGATGCTCTTCCACTAAAATTTTTATTTTAATACCATTGTAGGTCTTACTTAACTTAGCAACTGGGGATGGTGTATACTCACCAAAAGAGACATCACCAAAATTTAGGAATGGTACACTGAAATGAAATGTGGGTCCAATAACACATCCACTGGAAGGAAAAAGAAAAAGCTGTTTAGAAAGGAAGAGTTAAAGCTTTCAGTTGCTGCTACAATTCACTTCAACCTGGAAAAGGTTGGAATCACCAGGTAGTTTCAAAACAGTACATTACCGCCCATGCTTAACAGGACTTCTGTGTGAGTGGTAGAGAGTCTATATGAAGCAACTAATGCAAAGTAATGCAAAATGGGAAAAGCTGTCTCATAGTTTCATAGATGTTAGGGTCAGAAGGGACCTAGTAGATCATTGAGTCCACCCCCCTGCCCTGGGCAGGAATGTGTGCTGCTGATGGCCAATCTGAATTTGCTCTCTTTCAGTTTGTGGCCATTATTTCTAGTTACCCTGACAGGTGCCCTGGTAAACATTGTACCCCCTATTTCTTGCTGGGCCCCTGGATGAGCTTGTAGGCAGCCACAAGATCACCTCTCAGCCTCCTCTTGCAGAAGCTGAAGAAGTTCAGGTTTCCCAATCAGTCCACATAAGGTTTTTTCTGTAGGCCTTTAAGCAGATGAGTGGCCCTCCTCTGAACCCTCTCCAGGCCATCCACATCCCTCCTGAAGTACAGTGCCCAAAACTGGACGCAGCGCTCCAGCTGTGGCCTGACCAGTGTCACATAGAGGAGAATTATCACCTCCCTAGGCCTGTTTGTGATCCACCTACTTATACAAGAAAGGCTGTGGTTGTAGCAATTTTCTTTTTCTTTTTTTAAATGCATTCCCTCCCCTTCCCCA
>NW_017728998.1:45544243-45544580 GCF_001723915.1 Gavialis gangeticus
TCTTTCCTGGCTATCTCCTCCTTGCCACCACTTATCTGCCCCCTTCCCACCCAAAAATATCTCAGCTATCTGCCTCAGTTTCCAGCCCCAAGCTCACAGGTTTCTATCTCTCTCTCTTTCCTGGCTGTCTCCTCCTTGCCACCAGGATTCTTTTTTTCTTTTCTTTTTCCTCCAATGCACCAGCGACCTTGAGTAACCCTGAGACCACTTGATCTTAAGTAAACCCAAGCCTCAGTTCCTCAGTCAGCTTCCCTCTAGTCCAACGGTTCTAATCCTGGTTCTGGCACCTTTCACTCCCTACACTTTAACTCTCTCTCTCACCTTAACCTTCCCCCAA
>NW_017728998.1:45549580-45554334 GCF_001723915.1 Gavialis gangeticus
ACATATACATACCATACCATCCAAGTTAGGAACTTACCTATGTATAGGTGGGTTGTATGTGTGCGAGCTGGTGAGTGTGTATGTATGTATATATATAATTGTGTGCATGTTATACAAATTAGTGATATGTGTACTGAGTATGCAGGTATTGACAATTGATTTTTGTCTAATTTTCAGTGTGTAGTGATTACGTGCTTGAATTGGTGATAGGTATGCATGTGCCTAGGCTGGTTTGGATGTGTATGTGTCTGAGCTGGTAGTGTGCATGTGTATGTGTGTGTATGCACCTAATTGATTTGTGTGTTTGTATATGTGCAATTGTGTCACACCCTCCTGTCTAACAGCACAATATTGAGATCCTGAGAGTTGGCCTGACCCCACAGGGCAACACAGTTAGCTTTACTTATCACCTCATCACACTGGTGACTCATGTTCATTTTGGAGTTGACTATGACTCTAAGATCCCTTTCCGCAGTTGTGCTACTTAGAGTGGTATCTCCCAGGCTGTAGGAGTGTTGATGATTCTTCCTCCCCAGGTGCAACACATGACACTTATCCTTGTTAAACTGCATCCTATTATGTTCAGCCCATTTCCCCAGCCTGTCCAAATCAGCCTGGATTTGCTCCCTGCCATCTAGTTTGTGTACCTCCCCCCATAGTGTGATGTTGTCAGCAAACTTGGACAAGGTGCTTTCTACTCCCTTGTCCAAGTCACTAATAAAGATATTGAATAGTACCAGTGCCAGGACAGAGCCCTGGGGGACTCCGTTGCCCACATTCCTCCAGGTAGAAACTGACCCGTCCACCACATAAGCCAATTTTCTACCCACCAGACTGTGTAATAATCTACATTGCAACTGTTTAATTTATTTATAAGAATTGGATGTGACACTATGTCAAAGGCCTTTTTAAAATCTAAGTAAAAACATCTCCATCTATTCCTTCATCCACGCATTTTGTGACCTGGTTGTAAAATGAAACCAGGTTAGTCAGGCAGGATCTGCCTGCTATGAACCCATGCTGATTGCCCCTTAGCATCATTTTACCCACTGGTCGCCCACAAATGTGATCCTTAACAATTTTCTCAAAGGTCTTGCCAAGGACAGAGGTGAGACTAACCGGCTTATAGTTACCCGGTTCCTCCTTCCTCCCCTTCTTGAAAATAGGGACCACATTGGCCCTTTTCCAATCCTCCATGACCTGTCCTGAGCACCATGAGTGCTCAAACAGTTGTGCCAGTGGCTCCGCTATGACTCCAACTAATTCCCTAAGTACCCTAGGATTAAGATCATCAGGACCTGTTGACTTAAATACATTCAACCCTTCCAGGTGCCCCTTTACTAGGTCAGGACGAACACTTGGTGGGTTGGTATCTATAGTGGGCTTACCTAAGGTTCCAATGGGATGCGTATTTATATCTGTGTCCAGGAACACGGATGCAAAGAAATCATTTAGAAGCTCCACTTTGGCCATCCTAACTGTTACCATTTTCCTAGTTCACCCTGAATGGGCCCTAATTTATGCTGGTAATCAATCTGACTGATCGAGTCAAATTTCTTCTGTGAGGTCAAGTAAAATCTGGAAATAAAGATTCTGTTCCTCCCTTGTCAAGGATCTGTGGATACAACAGATTCACTTAGCATACACAGCCCCTAAAACCTGATCCAATAATGGAGCCAGTAGAAAGCCAATGAAGCCTAGAGTACTGGACTAGGACTCAAGGTTCTATTCCTGGCTCAGCCACTTGCCTAGGGTGACTTTGGGCCAGACACTTCATTGCTCTGTCTCAGTTTCCCGATCTGTAAAATGGAGATCATGATAGTAACCTCCTTTGTATAATTTTAGATATAATGATGAGAACTGCTATACTTATAGTTCTATATATAGGATCTACTGATGAAAAGAGCTAGGTGGCATTAATGTAACCAGGCTTCCAGGTCATAGGTTCTAATTGTTAGCAATATTTCTCAGATAAATGGTGTTCATCTGGTGAACAAAGTAAGTCTTTCCCTTGATAAATATAGGCCCAAAGCAATTAAGTTACAAGATCTTGAAGCAGGAATTCAGGGAAGCTCAAGACACCTATCAACATCCTCCCGCAAGTGCAATAATATTAATGTGATTGCTGTACAAGAGCTGTCAATAAGTCACTTGCACACTGGGTAATAATTAAACCAAAGCCCAATGTATACTAGGACTGTGTGAAGCTTCATGTGCTGATCTGATTTGGAGAAGATATGACCTGATTTGGTGGCCAAATCTCCAAATCTGAATCAAATCAGGGGACCAATAAAAAGGTCTGAATCAATTCAAAACTCTCTAAATTGATTCAAAAAAGATTTGGAGAGCTTTGATGATTCAGGCAGTTTCCACCCGCTGCAGCAGGGAACTGTACCCAGACTTGGAGCTGGTAAGTAGGGGGCAGGGAAGGTGGGGCTGGAGGAAGGGGGAGGGGACCATGGGGGGACTCCTACCAGGCCCATCCCCTGCCTGCTCCCCCAGCACCCACCATGGCTTCCCTGCCCAGCCCCAGCTCCCGGTGCTTTAAAAAAAAGCCCCAACTCACCAGGTGCTGCCAGGTGGTGGGACGATCTCTGCTGCCCCCCACTGCCCCATGCAGCATGGGGGGCTCTGTCACGAGCCCTCGACCCCCCCTCCCCATGGCTGCCCCGCCTGCCCCAGCTCCAGCTGTTTAAGAACCCCCCCCAAAAAACCCCCCCAAACTCACCGGTTCCTGCAGCAGCCTTGGGGCTTTGGGGGGCTCATGGAAGAGCCCTCCATGCAGTGTGGGGCAGTAGGGGGCAGCGGAGATTGCCCCCTGCCAAGCAGGAACCGGTGAGTGCAGGGTTTTTTCTGTTTTTTTTTTCCCTTAAAGGGCCAGAGCTGGTGTAGGCGGGGCAGTAACAGGGGGGCTGAGACAGCAGGAGGGGGTTGGGGGACTCATGGCAGAGCCCCCCCATGTGGCATGGGACACTGGGGGCAGTGAGAATCACCCCCTGCCTGGCAGCACCCAGTGAACTGGGGCCTTTTTCCCCCAAAGTGCCAGAAGCTGGGGCGCAAGGGACAGCCATTGCCAGGGCCAGGAAAGTGGGCCGGGGATGGGCCTGTGTGATTCAGCAGCAGCTGAATCTCTGAATCAGATTTGGTCTAATCGATTTGGGACAGTGATTCAAATCACCGAATTGAATCACTGTCCCCCAGATCGGCCTAATCCGAATCCGAAGCGAATACTAGCTGCTTCACAAAGGCCTAATGTATACCTGTATCAAGACACTAGGAAACTGCACTGCTCTCAGGCTAACTCACTTTTAAATTCTCATTTTCTCCTTCATTCCTCCACTTTTTCACTGATAGAAGTAGGACATTTGCAAACTCCATTGAAACCAGTGTGTGGGGTTAGAAAATGCTAACCAACCATTTATAGGTACAACCTGACAGGTTCAATACACTAATATCCCTTTCTCTCAATGGAATTGAGACCCTATAATGAATTGTACCTCCAAGTTTTTTTCTTAGCACTGTGATGGCAGCCATGCTTCCATTTTAAATGGATGATAAGGTATTTTCCAATAGCTTGTTGGGGGAACTTCACCTTCACTTTGTATGCAGTGAGCACTGTTTCTACTTTTTCCAACACTACTTTTTGCCTCTTTTCTGGCAACGGTGTGAGTAAAAATATATCTTGATTTCTTCTGATTGATTTCTCATTGGAAAAGAAACCAGCAACAAGGAATTGGGTATATTCTGATTTTAATTTTGTTTACATTGTATAAATACATCAGAAGTCCTAGAACAGAAATTGTCAAAGAGCACACGGAGCACTCTTACCTTTAAGAAATTTCAACCCTACACTAATACTCAGTCAATTCTGCCCCAAGAGCTTTCTCTATTCAAATACAAAGGCAGAGATCAAAAGGTCTTCTGCTGCTCATACAGCTGCCTGTATGAGCAGCAGAAGACCTTGCAGACCACGGACTCTATACGGAATATTTCAGAACAAAAATCTAACAACCATTGCATATCTTCCCAAGACAGCCAGTGAGCCAGCAGACTATGGGCTAGCCCAAATGGCACTATTACTGCCATTATCTGCCAGCAGTGCATACTTTGAGACCCTAATTCCACGTGCAGTGTGCATGCACAAGACTCTGCACAAGTATATGTCACAAGAATCCTTCCATGTTTTAGCCCAAAGTTTAGTGATCTCATCCAGAAAGGAGGAGACCCAGGGATAGGGAATTATTTTGGCTGGCAGGCCACTTAATGAGTTTTGATGAGCTGTTGAGGGCTGCATACACAAAAACTTTCAGAAGATATCATTTTAATAAATTATAGATAAAAACAAATCATAGAATCATAGAATCAGTGAGTCAGAAGGGACCTAGACAGATCATCTAGTCCGACCCCCTGCCATGGGCAGGAAGGAGCACTGGGGGTGGGAGGTGTCATAAGACCCCAGCCAGGTGCCTATCCAGTCTCCTCTTGAAGATTTCCAGGGAAGGTGAGAGCACCACCTCTCTGGGAAGCCTATTCCAGGCTCTGGCCACCCTTACACTGAAGCAGTTCTTCCTAATATCTAACCTAAACCTATCCTCCCTCAGCTTGTGGCCATTGTTTCTGGTGACTCCAAGGGGGGGCCCTGGTGAACAGACTTTCCCCGAGTCCCTGCTGGTGGCCCCTGATAAGGTTGTAGGCAGCCACAAGATCCCCCCTCAGTCTCCTCTTGCGGACACTGAAGAGATTCAGGTCCCTCA
>NW_017728998.1:45554424-45555258 GCF_001723915.1 Gavialis gangeticus
AAGAGATTCAGGTCCCTCAGCCTCTCCTCATAGGGCTGGCCATGGAGGCCCTCAACCATATGAGTGGCCTCCTCTGGACCCTCTCCAGGTTCTCCACGTCCTTCTTGAAGTGCGGCACCCAGAACTGGACACAGGACTCCAGCTGCGGCCTGACCAGCGCCGCATAGAGGGGGAGTGTCGCAGAGCACTTAGGTGCCCTGTGCCTGAAAACAGAAACGGCTCAAGAGAGACCCCTAGCAGTAAGAAGGGGGAGGCACAGCTTCCAGTCACCAGGGCAGCACAGGTGCTGGTTGCTGGGGCAACCAGCAAAACCTGCTGACAGGAAGGGGCAGGGCTTAGCCCTTCTTAAGCCCAGGCAGGAGGCCAGGAGGGCAGTTCCCCTCTGGCAGCCAAGGAGGGGGGGAGCTCAGCCAGTGCGGAGAAAGGGGCGAAGATTGACTGCATGAGCATCCCCTGGTTTGCTGCCATGGGCTGGAGTATTTTTCCTAGTAGGGATCAAATGTTGTTTTGACTGGACAGTTTAGTTTTACGTTATAGCCCACAGGCTTTGTGCTTACTGTTTGACTGGAGGACTGGGTAAGGCTAGTAGGGGTTGGAGGAGGCCTCATAGGGACTCCACAGTAGTGTGGGGTCCTGGTGCCAGAGAGGGCACAGCATCTTGGGGGTGCATTGGCCCCAGCCCTGAGCGAGAGGGGGGCAGCGAGAAGCCCCGAGCGAGGTAAAAGAGAGGGCCGAATTACAGCAAGGCCTAGGTCAAGATCCTGCCGGTACCATCTGCGAGGCTTGGGCTGCAGTGTAGGGGAGGAAAGGAGCTGCAGATAGCGCCCCCTGGCA
>NW_017728998.1:45555284-45555594 GCF_001723915.1 Gavialis gangeticus
GCAGATAGCGCCCCCTGGCACCAGGGCATATAAAGTGGGCAGCCTCCTGCTAATTACATCATTCATTCAATTAAGATCAAGGCATGGCAGGTGAGTAAGCAGGCAGCTGGCCCATAACAGGAAGACAGAGTCACCACTAGAATGACTCCAGCAGCAATACTCCTGTCACGGGAAGCAAGACCTCTCTGGACCTGTTAGTGATGCCCCTGTTGATGTATGACAGGGTGTGGTTGGCTCTGCCTATTGCTTCGTTGCACTGGTGACTCATATTCATCCTGGAGTCAATCATGACTCCAAGATCCCTCTCTGC
>NW_017728998.1:45556298-45570800 GCF_001723915.1 Gavialis gangeticus
TCTCTTGCACGTCCGTCACCAACTGCCCTGCCCTGCCTCGTAGGGGTCCAGTGTTACCCCGAGACTTGTTCTTGCTACAGTCACAGTGTGGGGCCTAGGAGTGGCCATGATTCCTCTAGCGCCCCCCCTGCCATGTCAAGTAGGTGATCCAGCACCCTCTTTTCTCACCCGCCACGTCTTGTTGGTATATATAAGTCTCTATGGGAGGCTGCCTTTGATCCCCTTGTACACGGTGTTATGCTGATACTGTCCCCGTTCTGTATGGAGTGACCAGGTGCACCCCAGCCTTAGGGGCTATGCGTGCCTCCTACCTCCCCTTTAGCACGCCGCAAGCCTCACAGCTCTTCTGGACATTACCTGGTCCCTTTCCTTTCTGCGCCCTGTCAGGCACCCTTGGGCTTGTCACGCAACCGGCGCCTCTCTCTAGCGCCCCTGGGCTTGTCACGCAACCGGCGCCCCTTCTCTAGCGCCCCTGGGCTTGTCACGCAACCGGCGCCCCTCTAGTCGTTAGCCCTCTCAGGCTTACTAATAGTACTCGTCCCTAGTGGACTCAGGCAGCCTGAGCCTTACCTGGCCCCTTTGACCCTCCGGGGTCCTCACTACAGTGGAGCCCCTCTGGGACTCTTCCCACTTGGGCTCAGGTGGCCTGAGCCTTACCTGGCCCCTTTGACCCTTCGGGGTTCCCACTGCAGTGGAGCCCCTCTTGGACTCTTGTCAGTTCGCACCCCTTCTGGAGTTTCTATCAATAATATGCGTCCACTCCGGGGCTTCTGTCAATCACCTCAAACTCTGGTGCCCTCACCAGGGCCTCTCCCTCTGTTCGCCCCTTCTTGGGGCTGGGATCTAGACACCCCGCAATGTAGCACCACACTCCGCCGCTGGGAGCACCCCACCTCTCTGGGGAGCTCCTAATGAGGCCTCCTCCACCCCTACAGCCTCGCCCGGTCCTCTGGCCTAACAATAACTCAACAGAACCATAAGCCCATCGGCTGTAACACAACAATAAGCCTTCTGGCTATAACACAGTCTAGGCCCAACCTGGCTTTCCTGCAAAACGTCCCTGTCAGGGTTCTCTCCACCCATGCCATGATGCAGCAACTCGGGCGATCAGGCTGCTCATCTCTACTCTACTCTGTTGTAGAGCTGCTGCTCTTCAGGCTGCCAGCGGTGAACTGCTAACTAGGCTTCGGCCTGGGCTGCTTATAAAGGCCAAGCCCTGCCCCCTGCTGGTCATGTGACCAGACTAGCTGCCCTGGCAACTAGCACCTGGGCTGCCTTAAGGAGTTTCAGCTGCCCTCATTCCCTCATAGGAACAGGGTACCTGCGTGACCCTGTGACAGCTACCTATATACTTGAAGAAGGACTTTTTGTTATCCTTAATCCCAGAAGCTAATCTAAGCTCCAGTGCTGCTTTAGCCTTCCTTACCAAATCCCTACAAGCTTGGGTCAGGGAGGTGTACTCATGTACTAAATTGTGTACAAAAAATCAAATATCTACTATAACATATATTCATTTAAAAAATAATTTTGTCTTAATTTATGTGTTTGTATAGTGTATATAGAGGTGATCGCATAATAGTTCAAAATAAAGTCCTACTCTTGTATATTCTGTGGGGGTGAGGGGTGTGCAGGGTGTGAGGGAGTAGGTGCGTACATGTGTGGAGGGCTGTCCATGTGCTAGGTCCCAGGAGCTGGCCAGGGATGGGGAGAGGGAGTGGGGGAGCAAGGGGTACATGCAGCCGAACTCACCTGGGCAGTGGGGTGCAGGTACAGTCCATGCTCCCCTCCCCCATCCAGCTCGTGGCTGCCCCTGCAGTGCTCAGCATGGTACTGAGCCCCTCCTGCTCCTGTCTGGGGCAGCCTACATCATGATCCTGTCTGTGCCCACCAACGGTTCTGGCCCTGCATGCACAGCTTCCCAGTGGGGCTCCTCCTGGTGCACAGCTTCTCAGTGGGGCTGCAGCTGCCTGGGTACTGCTTTACTACCCCTGCTTCCAGCAGCTCCTCATATTTCTTCTACTCTATCCATTGCTGTACTGCTCTGGGCATCAGGTAGCATGGGGAAGGTAGCAGGGGGAGCCAAGCAGTACCCAGGTGGCTGCAGCCACACAGGGAGCAGCCCTGCCATGAAGCTGTGGGCACTGGCTAGGGCCTTGGGCAAGCACAGGTGGGAGCATGGCATGGGCTTCCCTGGGCAGGGCTCAGCCCCATGTGGAGTGCTGTAGGCTGGATCAGATCAATTGGCAGGCCAGAACAGCCTGTGGGTCATATTTTGCCAACCCCTGTTCTACGCCCTTCCTGCTAACCCAAAGGGGTTTTGAACAAATATCTCCTGCTTCCTAGCACAGTATGCTAATCACCAGGCTACGGGCCCTGCTCCATCCCTTAGAGACAGAGATGGAGATGGAGACAGACACAGATGTGTGGTGAGGAAGGAAAGCAAAGCTAGAAGTTGTGTAACTAAGTAGATGGCTACTGCGGTGGATGGGCAGCCCCTCTGGTTCTAGTCCTGGCCCTTACCTGTGGCTGGGAAACACTATGCTGGGAAATAGGAGAAATATAAGTTCAAACCTGCTCTAGATAAGAGGCTGTAAATCTGGGTCTCCTACTTCCTGAGTGAGTTCCTAGACCTCTTCCTTCAGCATCTAATACCCACTGCCCATGTATTTTTACCTAGCCACCATTTTGGGACTGATGGCACGATGTGCATAAACCTTCCCAGTCAGAGTGCAACCTACGGAGCATGCACAGTGGAGAAGGGTACTGTACCTGGAATATTATTACTAACTGGGGCTGACAAGTGATTAAAAAATTAATCACAATTAATTGCTAGATTAAAAAAAAGTCACAATTAATCACAATTTAAATTGCACAGTTAAACAATAATCAGTACCCTCCCCACCACTACCTAACAGCCCAGAGCCCATATGCCCTGCGGCTTCGCCCTGCCACCACCACCAGTCCACAACCCTAGCCTCACACCCAACCCCAGCCTGCTCTGGACTCACCCCAGCCGGGGCGGACCAGCTGGAACCCACATGAACAACCACAACCCTGGTCCACCCTGAGCTTGCTCCAAACTCATCTGCCCATGATGAGCGGTGGTAGCAGTCAGGAAGAAGCTACTGCTCAGTGTGGAGGAAAAGCAGGCTCTCCCCCTCACCGCTGCTGGGCCCTTCTTGCTGCAGCCGCCCAGAGCCCCTGTGACTCCTCTGCACTGCCACCAATGTCTCACTGGGTGGCCTGGAGTCACTGGTGATGACAGCAGACAAGAGCCACAGGGCAGCCTGGGTGTGGGCTCTGGGCAGCTGCAGCAGGATGGGCCTGGCAGCAGTGAGGGAAAGGGGCCACTTTCCCCCTGTGCTGAGTAGCAGCTTCTGCCTAGGCACTGCTCAGCATGGGGCAGGCCAGGGTTGGGGTTGTGCTTACAGGTTCCAGCTGGTCCGCAGCTGGTCTGCTCCGCTGGTCAAAACAATGTGTGTGATTAACACGATTATAAAAAATGAACGCATTAACTTATTTTTGCGTTGATTAACTGCGATTGACTGACAGCCTTATTAGTAACTATGCGTAAGAGCCCAAAATGGCAGTTACATGGCTGGGAAATTGGGCATGTTAAATGAAAGATCCCTATGTATAACAGTGGCAGACAAGGTTCTTTGTAGTGGGGTGCGAAGCAGACCCTATTCAATTCAGATTTGGATTCGGCCTGAATCCGAATCTGAAGATTTGATGCTGATTTGGAGAATCAGTGATTTGGACACAGACACAGCTTTAAAAGTTTATTCTACACACCTTGAGGTACCAGGCACAGCTCGTCATCACTGTGATGCTGGGGCGCAGAAAGCATCCCACAGGAGTGCGGGGGGCCCTCCATGTGCTTGGTGGTGAACCCGGAAGTGGACCAGAAGTACTTCCAGTCCACTTTGGTTCTGCCAGGGGGCACGCTGGAGGCCCCACTCCCCTGTGTTCCTGTGGAACACTCCATGCGCCCCAGCATCACAGCGATCACCAGCTGCCTGGTACCTAGAGGTACATAGAAAAAACATTTAAAGCTGTGTCTATGTCTGAATCTCTCCGAATTGATTCAGTTGCAATCACCACCTCACCAATCTTAAAAAGGCTTTCACACAACAAGGACACTCCTCCAGAGAGATAGATCAGACGTTTGAAAGAGCCACCTGGATACCATGTAAAGAACTGCTGCAGTACAGAAGAAAACCCCCCATGAATTGCACACCACTGGTTATGACGTATCACCCCTCCCTCAAACCCATATGGAAAATCCTCAAACAATTGCAACCCATACTAGAAAGAGACCCTATTCTTAAAGAGATCTTCCCAGAACCACCCAGCCTAGCCTTCCAACAAGGACTGAACCTTGTTAACCTCATCACCAGAAGCAGACTTCCTATGGCCCAAAGCACACTGAATGGATCCAGACCATGCCATGACAAGAAATGCAAAACCTATCTACACATCTCCACTGCCCCCACAATTACTACACCCCACGACAGAGCCATCAACATTCCCAGTTCTTACAGCTGCACCTCCAGAAATGTCATATATCTCATCCAATGCACCAAATGCCCTGATGGAAAAAAAATATGTAGGAGAGACCAAACAACAAATGCACACCAGAATGAATGCACGCTGGAAATCTATCAAAGACAAGAATACCCAATGACCTGTGGGGGCACATTTTGCACAAGAAAACCACTCTCTCTCCAATCTCTCAGTTCTAATCCTCAAAGGAAACTTACAAAACACTTCTCAGAGACGCACCTAGGAACTTCACCTCATCAACCCCCTGGAAACTAAAAACCATGGACTAAATATGGACATTGGATTTATAACACTTTACAACCTGCCTGACATCTGAGTCCCCAGGTACCTCTCCACTATTTAACTGCTATATTCATCCTCCTTCTCCCCACAAACCCAGCCTGTCTCTCACCCACTGACTCCTCAGTTTACATCTTCACTGATTGCCTATCTTGTATGCATACCAGCCCAGCCTCCGGCTTCTTTACTTTTCATCCCATCCAGGAAGAGCACACACCAACTGCAGAAACATCCTCAGCCTGACAAAGGGTTTTTAAACCTGAAAGCTTGCTTAAAATTTTTTTCCAACTATTTAAGTTGGTCTAATAAAAGATATCAGATTCACCCAAAGAACCTTGTCTGCCTACGTCCTGAGACCAACACGACTACAACCTACACCCCCATATGTATAACAGCACCACTTAGTGACACTTGCCATATCACAAAAGAAAGTTCCCTCTAAGACTGCCCTGATTATAGACTGTCCTAAGGAAAACTACTGCTGTTTTTGCTCACTGGTTTGTGTCAGTGCTTGAATGAGTTAAACTCTCAGTGTCTGTCTTGAAACTCTGCATACAATGCTATCTCAGGACTCCATGCACAACAGCTGATAACAGTGCAGTTTGCAGGTAATGAGAAAAGGCAGTAAATTCTGAAACAACTGAACCTTTTGAGTGTGTTACAGCAAAAACACTTAATGCTTGGTCAGAGGGGAGCAGTGGGCAAAGGACCCACAGAGAGCTGGAGCAGTCTAAAGCTGTCTGATTTAATTTAGTGAACACAAGGTCTCTCAAACACTTTGGGAAGGGGAAGGCACAAAGATTACTTTGTAGCAGAACTACTGCTTAGTAGGTGGCTTATTATTATTTACGTATTTTTATACCACAAACATTGGAGTCCCAGTCAGGAGCCTATTATGCCACTTACATGAAAACAGAAAAGAACCCCACAGTCCCTCAAAAGCCTGCAGCTGAAGTATAAGAGAAGAGACAGAAGGATGCAGACAGATGGCTAGGAGACAGCGAGAGTATATTGGTCAGCATGATGGGCAGTGATCTCAGTGCACCAGTGGCCTAAATATTATCAAATGTTCTGCAGGCTTCACAGCAAAGAGTTTTCAGGTTGGACTGCAAGGAGAATTATTATAAAAAAAAAAAAAAAAAAAAAAAAAAAAAAAAAAAAAAAAAAAAAAAAAAAAAAGCTTTGTGAATCCTTACAGGGAGCTTCTCCGAAGCATGAGAGACAATATGGCATAAGCACAAAGGTGGTCCTTTAAGCATTTACCAAATAGGCAATGAAGGTTGTCATCATGATAGTCATGAGGCTGACACTTGCCTCTAAATACTGAATGAGATGTAATAGGGAGGTAGAAGGGGAGCTACAAAGGGTGAAAGTCAAGACAAGTAGCTTTTGTCTGATATGATAAAGGGTGGGGGGGCAGCGGAGGGATGCGAAAAGTGACATCCTCAAAGCAACGGCACAGAGAAAAGATCTTTGCAGCAACGCTCTGAACAGATATGCACAAGGAAAAACTGAATTTGTCAAGGTTAGAAAAAAAAACCTACTGCAGTAACTGAGATGTGAGATGCTAAGAGCCTGGATAAGAATTTCAGCTACAGAAGGATAGGAAAGGCAGTAGCTTAGAAGAGTGCAGAAAAAATCTGCAAAACTTAGACATAGCCTAGGTGTGAGGACTAAATGGATGTTCAAGTCAAAGGGAATGAATATGGCTGATTGGCAAGAGAGTCACAGGTTTCTCAGATAAGAAAAAAGGAGGTAGTGGGGTCACTTTAAAGGGGAAGATAAAAAGGTCTCTTTTAGCCATTTTGAGCATGTGCTGCTTACTCAAAAGCTCAAGCTTCTCTCCATAAGGACATGTCAGACAGGCCAAAATTTTAGTGTGAACAGAAATGACAGGTATAGAGTACGCGACTAGGTGTCTGGGTTATAATCAGCTGTTATGGTGGATGTTAGCAATTTGAAGACATTTGTTTGGTGGATAGAACACAGGAGAAATGTATAATAGAGAAGGCACGAATGCTTATGTGGCCAATTACCAGTTCTGTTTTCAAAAGCAGCATGACCTATCCTCCCTTCCTAATTTAAGTGTTATAATGCCAAATGAATATATAGATAACAGTTTTGCACCTAAGCTAGCATTCTCAGATTCTGACAGCCAATGCTCAGCTGAAAGGACCTCTACATTTACTTCCAATTACAGATTTGTGGTGACTGGGCATCCAACCAAATCCAGAAGACATGCCCACTTTAATCAGGATGAGGTCAAAGTGCCAATCAGCACAGTCAATGGAAAAGGTGATATCCAAATGATATCTCTGCTGATGAAGGGGCTGCCTACAGATATGAATGGCAGTTCTGGAGGGGATGAATGGTATGAGAAGGGAGTGGTAAAGAAAACACTAACAAGGAGGCATGATACATCACAGGATAATGCCAAGAAATAACGTGGCAGACAAAACACAACCAAAAGAGCCTACAGCTCTGGCTAGAATGGGGTCAACTGGAACAGTCCCACTCTGAGGGGACAGTGGTGCTCCAAAGCATCTTTGCAGAGGCCATCCAGGGGTTCGTGGGATTGGAAACTCTCTTATGAGCTAACAGGTGAAGTTTCAGAAACTGCAATGAAATTTTTGCCCTGAAATTTAAGAGTTCCTACAGCCTGACAGCCCTACGCCATTAGAGATGTCACCTCATGCAGACAACACATCCTTCCACTAGTCTCCTCCAAGCTTCAGCTGGGACTCCTAAATGGGCTGATGTATACATTCAGTGCAGCAGTTTAGCTTCTCTAACTTGGAGTAGCCCAGTAGCTGATGCCCTGAAATCATACCCAGACTGTCCCTCCTTACATAAGGGTGAGATTTCTGACAGTCTCTTTTTCCTTCTTAATCATCAGATGAGGGCAGCCCCTCATGCCAGTGTCAGTCAGAAGAGGGGACCCTCCCAGAGATATATGCTTCCTTCCCAAGAGGTCCCGGTCAAGTAGAAACCAAGGGAGCAGATGAGATCACAGAGAGAATAAGAGGAGAAAGGGACTAAAAACAGAACCCTGAGGGACAACGAGAAGAGAGTGAAGAGCTTTTAAAGGATCCCATGGAACAGCATTCCCAATAGGAGGTGAACATAGGAGTGCAAACTCATGAAAGAAAGGGAACGGAGCAGAAGACCATTAGTGACCTTGTACTCTCAGAAAAGACAGAAGCGACAATGAAGGAGAAGGAGTCTAGAAAAGACGAAACAACAAGCAGGTTCCATTATTCTTGAGACAAAGGAAGTTGAGCTGGCAGTTGGAGAGGAAACTGAGATAAAGTGTAGAGTCAAATGAAAAGATGACTGTCCACTGCAACCTGCCTGTCCAACATGTCCTGTAATTACATAGCCACACACTGTTAGAGTGGATGTAATTACAGGTATCTCAATTCAGGAGGCATCTGGTGACTACCCTGTACAATCAATGTGAGGGATACATTCAAAATCATGTCTTGGTAGAAGGCAAAAACCACTCCATGCAAAAACATACCAAAACCAATTTGGGGAAGGAAAAGCGTTATGACAAAACATGCTCTCTTGGTTGCCAAATAGAAAAGCTGGGTACTTTCAACCACCAAACCAACACCATGTTTGACTTGTTAATTTCTAGATGGTACAGTCATCAATTTTGGCTTAATTTGTTATTTAACTTCATCACCACAACTGGATGTCATTTTACTTACTCATCACTCTAAAATAATAACTTCATTTAATTCTTAACACTGATTCCGAAGTTCAAACCTGCACTACCCCCAGCTCTGGTCTATTCAACAGCTTAAAGTAGATCATGGAGCTTAGTAACATCTCTGTTAATGTAACTGATGCAATCACACCATCTTTTACTCATCTCTACAGGCTAAATATCCCCAGATTTGTCATCCTCTCTTCATGTATGGTCTCTTCCATTCCATTTATAATCTGCGTTCCTATATGCTATACACATGTCATACTATGTCTCTTTTCAAATAAGATGCTTTAAACAGGATTCTAAATGTGCCTGGACCAGTATTTATACAGTAGCAGCACAATAATTTGGGATATAGCCAATATACTGCTCCGATACAAGCCTCCTTTATTGCTGTTTCTGACTGGACCAAGAAGACAAATGTATAACAATAAAATACCTACCAGACAGCCTTTTCCTCTTCCATGTTAACTAGTTCAATGCCTAGCATGGACATTACTTAGCTTTTAGGACTAGACCGATATGTGGCATGTCTTGACTCCTGCAACCCAGGGCAAATGCAGACTCTGACATACAGGAAAGTTCGGAATGTGCATATGAGAATCTGAAGATACTTTTTGTTGAATCTATTAACAGTAATACATGCATAGCCTTACTTTATGTTCACAATATAGTTGATGCTTACCAGCATGGTAGCACTCTCCTACACTTGTGGTTGGAGTAATTTTATTTCAGAATACCCTTGAACAAATATAAGAAGGACCTTCCAAGGGCTGGCTGTAAACTGCACCCCAGCCCAGTATCTCCAAAGTGATGAGCAACTGCTCCACCAGCCTCAATATATCCCATCTTTCAGGCTTATAAGGGGGAAGAACTGTGATAGCATAAGGTAGCTCTATGTTTCTCCAGCACTGAAAGAGTCTTCTCTTATCACATGGCAATGCCTTTCTACATTGGCAGGCTCTCTACATCATTAGGGTGCCCAACAAAGGTTGGAGAAGGCAGCAGGATTGGCCCTTCAATTCTGTACTCTGCCCCCACATTAATTCAAATTGTGAAGATTATCCTTTAAACCAGATACAGCTTAATCTTCACTATTTTTTTTCTTTTAGTGCTATCTGTAAAATTAATGATCTTGTGAATCAACATTTATCTCATGAGATATATGAACTACCACAGCACTTGCTGTTACTAAGAATAGGAATTACCTAGTCAAGTGCAATATGCTACTAGCTGCTGCTGTGCTGCCTGCTCTATCTTTGGATGAAAATGTCAGGTTCCAGTTACACAACCAAGCTGAACCCACTTTGCAACATTGATAGGTTCCAGAGTCTCACTGTCAACAGTGATCTAGTGTTCCCTGCTTTGGGGCCAGTTTCTCAAGATGATCCCAACTAATTTTCAATAGGAGGAGCTACAACACTCAGTACATCACAGAATGAGGCTATTTATTAATTTCCCTAGTGTACTATGTATAGCAAAACTTAGGATGTTCCAGCACCAGAAAGTTACCTATCCAATGCTCAAGTAGGTTTCAGATGACACAGTGATTGCTAAGGTACAAATGGCCAACTGTTACCTTGACCATAAAACATTTAAAAAATGAGTTCTTCCACCTTCTAAATCCTCCAGACACTAAGCACTTCCAAAGTGCCCTTAAAACAACCAGAAGTATCAGAGCTAACTAGCTGGGACAGTCCTTCCCATGTAGCTGCCTTTCTGTACAATCCTCATTGAAATATTTCTCCAGGAGAGACTCTTTCTTTTAGAATGAGCAATGACACAGAAAACACTACACTGGTACCCATGACAATTCTTTGCATGTGGATACAAATGGGCCTCAGAAGATTGCCACTGCATGGCAGAAGTTGATGCAAATGGATTATCCCAAAGTGCTCAACTGGCCTGATTTGAATGGTTGCCCAGTTGTGAATGCCACTCATTGAGGGACAGGAAATCTCCAAGGTAAATTAGTTTGCAGAAACTTCCTCCCTTCAAAGAACCTTATACTTCACCATATAAATGTGGTAACACCTAAGAAACAGTGGGTAGATTATGGTTATTGCTGAGGATAAGGAACCATGATCCTGGCTTCTACTCTTGGCTCTGGTGCAACTCTGGACAAAATCTCTTACCTTCTCAGGGCCTCCATATGTCCATCTGTAAAACGAGATGGGAATACTCACCACATAGGAGCCTGGGGAGAGTAAAAACTATCTAAAACCAGAGGTGTTGTGAAAATGCAAATGATCTAATAATCGCTATAATCCATCTTACCTAATAGTCAGGTTCACAGACTTGGGTGATCCATTTATGTTGAACCTAAACTCCTCCATGAACTCTCCTAAGATGGTGGAACTGAACGAGATTTGGATGGTTTGAAGCCCACCTGGCAGAATGATGCCTTCCTTGGGATCAAAGGTGAAACAAGAGCCAAGAGCAGTAGATGCAGGGATCAAGTTAAACAGGGCATCAATGGCTCCTTTGTTAGACAGAATTGCCTGCAACAAGAAAAAGGACAGAAAGAAAACATACAAGAAACCTTCCTTTCTCACATATTGAATTGATTTGTTTTCTAATTAAATGATTAACATCTGTAAAGTGTGCGTGTTGGGGGGGGAGAGGAGTGACTTGACACTGCCAGATGGAAGCCAAGGAAAATACAATAGGTCAAATGTTGCACTCCCTTACACTCATGTAAATCTGCAGTAATTCCAAATAAATAAAAAGGGTTACTCTGGATTTACACCAATGACTTTGAAAAGAGAAAACAGTCCTCTATGCTGAACATGCAATGCAAGACAGACACTCAGCAAGACCCTTCTGGGTTAGCTCCATTGCCAAAGAGCAGCCAGTAACAATCCCACCAGTACTGATGAATCATTCTATGACCATGTTGCTCGTGATGGGCACTCATCCTGCAGGGTGCTGAATGAATTTGATTCCTACTCCAGCACTAAGCTGAGGGCACTGGCTCTGTGGTAATAATCACATTAACAATACACATTTCTTGTTTAGAGCTGGGAACATAAACCACTGCAAACAGAAATGTTATAACTGTGTTTTATAGATAGGTATATTAGACAAAAACAGATATCAATTTAAATGCAGGCAATATAATAGCAAAACCCGTCAGTTTCATGTGCAAATGATGTGACAAAACATATTATACAGATACCCAATCACACCCTTCCCAGGGAGTATCCTTATATTTATTACTTGGTTGCTTACCCTACCCTTGAAAAGTGCTTTGGGGTAATCAGATGATAGGTGCAATGATACTGAAGTGCAATTTTTATTAACCCACTTCTCATTTTATTGACCACCATTCTTTGCATGTAACAAGGTCACCTGCTGTTTATTGCACTTTAAAATATCATTCTTGCTATTTCCAGAGGCATCCACAATACTGATTCAATGCAGGGCCTTTTCTTTTTTATTTAATTTGCTGGTTATCTTATCTTGACTAAACTCTGTATGCCAGCTGAGAAACAGGGTGCATGCTACCCCTCAACCTCCCATTCAAACAACTGTCATCTCACAAAGATTCAGAAGCATAGTCTATGAATTTAAAATTACTCAAAAACAAATGTGATTTGGGATTAGATTCTGAAAGTTCCTAAGCACCCACAAAGCCCACTGACTGGAACAAGAGCCAGAGCAGGCTCAACTTCTCTCAAGATCAGACCCTTTATGCTAGTCAAAATGTCACCACTTCTTCCAGCAAATGTTGGCAGTGTGTCACTGACAAATTTTGCCCAAAGCAAAGTTGTAAATTTCCTGACTGCTCCAGGGCAAAATCCTGCCACTTCCATAGACACATTTAATCTATTTTCGGGTCTGGGCTTTTGTTTTTCTCTTTACTACTTTTTGTCCTTGCAGAATCTGGCAAACGAATTGCATCAGAAGCAAAAAAATGTGATTTGTTTTTAAATGTGGCTGTTGCATGTAGTTCACACTGCCCTATTCCTCAATGGAGGAAATAAAAGTAAGCATAAAACTACATGGGCCTCTCACACACCTTGCTTCTCAGTCACACTAGATACCTAACAGAGGCTGCACCGTGGTAAATTTTACTCACTACATAGCTGCCAAGAAACGCATTTGACTAAGGGCAACATCCAGTTATTCAAATTTTCTCAAGTACAGAAAATAATAAATGGATAGAGAAAGAAACAATAAGGCATCGGCATTAAAAATTCATAGACAGCAAAATATTTTTGTAAGAAAACACCTTTACATGTCCTTCCCTGCCATACCCATGCTTTCAAAAATGTCCAGTATGATGCATTGCCTCATTTAATACCTCTTTAGGTTGCTGCGTTTTCCATTTGTGCTAATATTTGATGCTTTTGTAGGGGGGAAATGATTAGGACATTCCTTTGTAGAAACTCTCTGTTTCTTAATGATTCTTAAAGTCCTTGCCGCAAACAGTGTGAAGGCTGGGGAGTGAGATGTATTTGAAATCATTTGCAAAGAACAATTTTGAAATAACAGAGGAAATGGTATTCTCTTAATCTTAGGAATTACAGGATATATTGAACAAGAGGGTTGTTTGCAGCAAACTTCCGGGAATCTGAGTTCAAATGCAGCAACCTTGTTGCAGCTACGGTGTCTTCTTAATAATCACAGCACAGCGGGACATGAACCAAGTCAAGAGCTGTCCTTTATATGTAGAGTAGCTGGGTTGACTCTCCATCCTCCACACTAGATCGCACTGGGGCTGGGCTGACTCCCTGCCCCAGCACGATCTCGCACAGGGGATGGGGAGTCAACCCAGCTGGCTGACTCCTCATGCTCAGTGGAATGTCAAAACAGCCTTTCTGTTTTGACAGAATGGAACAGCTGTTTCGAATCAAAATGAAATTCGAAAAGGAACGCTGTTTCGTTGAACCATCAAAACTCAAGGCGAAACGAAACGGTGCTGCTTTGCAGACCTACTGTGTATGTATAGTTTTAATGTTAAAAGTGCTTCTTATTCCACTCAAAATATCTTATCTAGAAACCCTATAAGAAGGATGTGGCAAGAAAAAGTGCCTTCCTAGAAGCAAGCTGCAATCACCACTTCACAAAGGAATACACACCTTCCAAAGACATGGCTTTCAGAGCCATTCAGAAAGCCCTGAGTGTGCTCATTTGGAGCTTATACTGAAGACACCAGGTGCACCAGCTTGAGTTACCTGAAGCTGTGGAGTGCAAGAAGCTCCCTGATCTGCAGAGTTACTTTCCCTTGACTGCAAGGCTGTTCAGTAAGGAGTTAGGATATCTGTTGTACGTACACCATGGGCCAAGTACTCACCTCATAACTGTGTGTTGACCCAACGAAGATCTTCCCAATATCTAGCTGGTCAAAACTGAAGATGAGCTTGGGACCCATTCCTTCCCCTCTGATACGCAGGGGGAGTCGGGTCTCACGGCCTGTGAAGAAGATCAAATTTTCAGTAACAAGACCCAAGGGCAACAACTGTCAGGTGGAAATGGCCCATCCAGTCCAGGATCTTGTCTCTGACAAGGGCCAGAACCAGCTGCTTTGGGAAAGTATGGGAACCTCCAGAAGGTGCAGGTAGGATAATTTGTCCTCATGTTGGTCTCATGCTGGTCTTTTATGTTTAGAGGTTGGTTGAAGCCCTGAAAGTTACAACCTAGAAATTACTTAAGAACCATGAAGCACTGGCCATTTCTTCAGGGTGTAATATGTACCAAAATAATTTTGGCTATGTAAGGTCTGAACACTCACGCAGGTTCTTAGACAGAGTGCAGGACCTCCATCTAACCCAGGAGGTGCACAGCCCCACCAGGGGAGATGCCTTGTTGGACCTAGTGCTGGCCACGGGTGATGAGCTGGTAAGGGGGCTGCGGGTGCTCGACCACCTGGGTGACAGCGATCATCGCCTGCTGGAATTCACCATCCAGCGTAAGGTGGCAAAGGCATGCAGTAAGGC
>NW_017728998.1:45571669-45577283 GCF_001723915.1 Gavialis gangeticus
CTCCTACCTTGGGGGTTTTTAAGAGGGGGTTAGATGAATACCTTGCTGGGGTCGTTTGACCCCAGTACTCTTTCCTGCCATGGTAGGGGGTCGGACTAGATGATCTGCTCAGGTCCCTTCCGACCCTAGAAACTATGAAACTGTAAGTCAGATCGTCCAAGAAACTCGGGGGCAGAATCTCAAGTATTGAGCTCCTATTTAGACTCCTAAATAAGAACCTAATCTTCAGAGGTGTGCAGCACTCAGTTATGGCCATTGTGAATGTCAGTGGTTAGAACTTAGCGTTCAGTGCACTGAGCCTTTGCAAAGTCTTTCCTTGGTTACAGGTGGTATGCTTTTAAGTACAAAAGACCCATGGACAAATCCAGGATTTACTACAAGGGGGCATGGCATGCTGCCCCTTCAGCAATGGAGGGAAGGGAGCAAGGCATGGCTGGAGCCACTCCTGCCCTCCTCCAGTTGGGGGCTCCAGGGAATAGCTATATGGGGAGCCAGACTCAGCTGGGTACAGTGGCACTAGCACACAACTTTCTTCTTCTAGCCCCTACTCCCACCCTGCCCTCCTCCCTCCCTCCCTCCCTGCCTCTGTATCCCACACTGGCTGTGAGCAGGCTCTGGAAGGAGGAACCTCAATGATGCTACTGATGTTCCCTGCTAAACCTAGCGCCCTGCACAGCTGCAGGTGTGGCTCTGGGGTTCCCCCTGCATTTGAATCAGCCAGGGACAGTAGTGGTATGGGCAGAAGGGAGTGTTTCCATATTGGCACAACCCCTGTGAATCCATCTCTCAAGAGACCAGATTGGATATATACCACTAATGTCCCCTCACCACATAAATATAAGCCATCTATCCTGCATTTGTGTCTATAGTTTATAAGTTGCTAATTTTCCCATATTGGCCTGTTAAAGATCTCAAAACAGAGCCTTTGTGTTTATAGGCTATTTTGAACCACTGAAGTAGCACAAAGTATGTGAATCACAGCCTAAGATGAGTCCTTGCAGTACAAGTGACATTGTAAAGCTCCAGGGAAAAACATCTTTCTATCTTTTAACAAGTTACTTTTGTTTCAAGCTCACAATTTATTAAAAATCTTGTATTAAAGGAAATAACATTTTAGATTCTTCTTTAACCCTCCTGTGTGATAATTTAAGACCAGCCTGGATTACTTATTATTGAAAGAAAGGACTGTGATAGCAGAGGTTGGTCGTATATATGACTATAAAATCTGCCCTGTGACAGCCTTAGATCTTTCAGATGATAACTTGTTTTTTTATGGTCTCAAAGCCTTGACAGGTGACTATCTGATTACCTCCCAGCTAGGAAATATGAGTTGTGAAGCCTTTGTTTTATACATTAAATATAAAGATATAACGTTGAAATAGATATAGCAAAAGTCCAGCTGCCCACTCACAAAGAAGAGACTTATATTTCACAGGCCTGATATTAATTATAGGGCTGAGTATCTATATTTCACGGATACTGCAGAACTGGCTATATCACGAACTCAATGTTGGACGTTGTCAGAAGATATCTCCATATTGCATCAGTAACAGTATAAACTTCATAAAAGAAAGTTGAGGCTCCACTGAAGCTCATGGGAGCTCTGTCACAGATTTCAGTATGTCCAGCATTCAAGTTTTAGCAGGTTGTGGAAGGTTAGCTGTATCAAGGGTACAGATGGAAGATGAATGCCTTGAAGGGCCCTGCAGTAAAATACATTCATAGCATTTTTCCCCTTCGGATGCACTTTCCAGTTCTCTCTTGAAGTCCCAAGAAGACCTTCCTTTTATTCTTTTATTCTCTCCATCTCAGAAGTTTCCTGAAGCCCCAGGAAATTATTTATTTTTTTCCTTCTATTTTGAAACTCACATAAAGCTGGCCTTCCCCCTCAGATGAGAAAGATAGTCATGTTCAGAATCTCTAGGTACTGCCTCTCACCATGTCTACCTCCAGTGGGGCATGGGAAGAGAACAACGAAAGACCCATTCTTCCTCTTTCCAGGGAGCTGAGAGTTTTCAGCAGCTCCAAAGTTCTAGCCTCCGATGACCAAATCAGAGACCTGAACCTGGATACTGTCCTTAATAGTGAACTGTACTATAGCTATTGGGACTAGTTAGGTATGTTGTGTAGACATGCAATGTGATAAATGTAATATTTATGGTGGTCTTACATAAAAAATTCTGAACCAGAGTACTGCATTACCCTGGGGTGCCTTGAGATCCTGTCAAGGATGCCATGGGGTGCCACACCATGTTAGTACTATTAAGCACAATGTTAGCAAACATGAGTCACAAGATAAACTTAGAGATTTCAAATAGGAATCCATACTGTCAAAAACTTTCTGCCCTGCTGTGGTCTTTCTGAGTTCTATGCACCAGAAGAATTGCTCTGTAATTTTTCTATAGTCAAAAGCAAGTGAAAACTAAGAGATGGTGTTTTCTGACACATGCCTTGAGTCTATCAAGGGGTTCCTTGACTCTAAAAAGGTTGAGAGCCACTGTCACTTCCTTGCTTTTACATGCTTAAACTTCATAATAAATAATGCGATACACAAAGATCTCATGGTCACTTAATAACTTTCACTATTTTTTTAAAACAAAGGTTTATAGAATCTGTTGTGGTTTGTGGTGTCCCCCCTCCCTTTTTTTTTTTTTTTTTTTAACTACTGTGGCCACAAATAAAAGTCCACTTTACAATGTAAGAAAATAGGCTAGACAAGTCACGAGATCATGAAGTTAAAAAAGTGAGTATTACTAGACTTTGGAATCTAAAAAAGCTTTTTCTTCTCTAGAACTAAGGATTTAGAGTCCAAACCTGTAAGGGCTCCTATGGTAGTGCTTTACAACAGAAATTGGTTATAACCCTAATATAGAGAGGTTACTGCATTTTGTTAATACCTGCCTCCCTAGGTACAGAATTCTGAAATGTGCTGTGTGGAGCTGCTGGGAAAGTAAGCAAAAGAGTTTCCATGTTTATCCAGAAAAATCTAAAAAAGAATATGGATTATAGTGTTCCCAGCCTTTTCATGTTTGCTTACTACAAACACGGATGAAGCTTTACTTGTATGAATATCTAGATTATTCTGAGTTCAAATATTTGCTGGAAGCAAACTTCAAGTCATCTACCTACTAGTCTGTAAAATTTACAAGTTAAACTCTTTGTTCATAAGTTCAGTAAGTCAACAGATCCAGGGACATTAATTAGTAATTAACTAAGGCACCTGCAACTATTGGCCTCCTGCACTCATTCATGTGGATGCAGGAATCAGGGCCGAGTGTAGCAAGAGATGCAATTATTTATAGCAAGCAAATGGCAAGCAACTGTGAATTATGCACTGAAGAAATTTGTGGAATATATATAATACAAAGAGCAGGAAAAAGAAAGTATTGTTATTGTGGATTTTTTCAGGTAAACAGTTGTGCCACAAAAAACATTAAGTTAGTTGCTTGAGGTCACACAGGGAGTCTATCTAAAAGGATTCTTCTTGTATATAACTGGTAGGGCTGTGCAAAGTCAGTAGCTGATTCATTAGGAGGAGATTTGGCTCAATTTAGTCGCTGAATGTCCAAATCAGAAATCTAACTGGGAGACCCATTAAAAGGTCCAAATAAATCAGCAGCATCTGAATCAATTCAGAGAGATTCGGAGATTCGGAAGGCTTGCAGCAAACAGAAACTGAGAAGAGGGAGGGGAATGGGGCGATCTTCCATATATGGAAAGGGCTGGGGGGAGACTGCTCTGATATTGATATCTGTAGCTGGCCAGTGACTGTGATCTTTCTTTGAGTTGTCTTCCAATCACAGTGCTCTGGGGTAGGGACAAGGAAACAACGTATAAAGCTGTGTGTGAAGTGATCTGTGCCTTTTGTGAGCTGTTGGAGCAGCGGTGTCTGAAAGTCTTAGTCTCTTGCTAGCTAGTCTCTCTTCATGTAAATTGTATCCAATCCTTTTCTACTTATCCTTGCCTACAATCCCTATTGTTATCCTTATCCATTGCTTTCAAGTTCTTTTCCCCCCAAATCATCTTATTTGTTCTTGTTAACCTGTCTTGATTCTTTCCCCCCCACAAAAAGAAATTTGTATTTTCCCTGACAGTGTTATCACAGCACAATAAAGCACAACATATATTACACACACACACACATTTTGCAGCACACCAAACATTATGAAGTGTGCTGGAAAGGCAGGTGCCAGGTCTTCTGGCAAGACAGGGAGAGGGGGCAGAGGGAGAGCTGGAAGTTCGCCCCGCCCCAAACACAGATGCACCCTTTTTCCTGGCAGCGATGAGTATTCTGCTGCTAGTGGGAGCAAGGAAGTGGTAGCACTGCCCATCCCTGCACCACCCAAAAAGAAGTCCCCCTTGCTTCAAAGCCCCCATCCCCAGGAAGCAGAGACAGGCCACCATGGAACAGTGGGGGAAAGACAGACAGAAAGGGGGGCACGTTGCCAAGGCGAGTGAGGTTACCCAAAGCATTGGGGAGATGCTTGCTCCAAATAGCCAGCCCTTCTCCTTTGTTGAGCATCCAGGGTTCAGGCAGCTCATGGCACTCGTGGGCCCATTGTACCAAGTGCCCGCACATACCACCTTTAGCAGGATGGTGGTGCCTTCCCTGTATGAGGCATGCAGGGAACAGTTGAGGGAGAAGCTGTGGAAAACAGGTCCACAGGCAGCCTTGCACTTCACCTCAGACATCTGGAGTAGCCAGGGTGGAGATCATGCCTACCTCTCCCTCACAGGGCACTGGTTCGATCAGTCAGGGCATTGGTGGGCTCTCCTTTAAGTGGAGGCAATGGATGAGTCCATCATGGCAAGGGAGATCATGATGGCCATGAACCTCATGGTGCAGGGGTGTCTCGTTGGGCAGGACAAGCTCAGCTGTGGGTTCATGGTCACTGACAACGAGGTCACTATGGTGAAGGTGGTGCTGGCATCAGCTGTGTGGCACACAAGTTCCATCTCATAGTCAGGGATGCCTTGGAAGGGGACAGGGCTCCCAGTTATGGTGCTGTCACTACCAGCCAGCTCATTTTGAAATGCAGAAATGTTGTGGGCTACTTTCACCAGAGCATGAAGGGGGGCAAGATGCTGCAGGACAACCAGGCAGAGCTGAGCATCCTGTAGCACAAAATCATGCAGGATGCGGGGACTTGGTGGAACTCCACATACCTGATGCTGGAAGGCTGGTTGAGCAACAGAAGGCCATCCATGAGATGGCTTTGCTCAGGGACATTGGGTTCAGTGGTCGCCTTAATAAAACAGGGTGGGATACTGTGACAGGAGTATCTCTACTGGAGCCCTTCTATTGGTGACTCCGCCCTCCTGTTATGGGTCAACCGCCTGCTTACTCACCTACCATGCCTTGATCTTAATTGATTAATTGACTGATGCAATTAGCAGGAGGCTTCCCACTGTATGCGCCCCAGTGCCAGGGGGTGCTATCTGCGGCTCCTTTTCCACCCCTACACCACAGCCCAAGCCTCACAGATGGTACTGATGTAGTTTTTGACCTGGGCCCTGTTGTGACTTGGCCCTCTCCTTTACCTCCTTGGGGCTTCTCGCTGCCCCCCCCCCTTGCTCTGGGGCTTCTTGCTGCCCCCTCACTCTGGGGCTTCTC
>NW_017728998.1:45578186-45578663 GCF_001723915.1 Gavialis gangeticus
TTACCTCCTTGGGGCTTCTCGCTGCCCCCCCCCCTTGCTCTGGGGCTTCTCACTGCCCCCTTGCTCTGGGGTTGGGGCCAATGCACCCCAAATGCTGCTCCCTCTTGAGCGTCAGGGTCCCCACGCTACTGTGGAGTCCCTATGAGGTCTCCTCCAACCCCTAATAGCCTCACCTGGCCCTCCAGTCAAAACAGCGAACACAGAAACACAAAGTCCCCAGGCTATAACATAAAAACTAAACCATCCGGCCAAACAACATTCAATCCCTACCAAGAAATACTCCAACCCATAGCAGCACACAGGGGCTGCTCATGCCGTCAGGCTTCTCCCCTCTGTCTGCACTGGCCAAGCTCCTCCTCCCTTGGTCGCCAGTGGGGAACTACCCTCCTGGCCTCACGCCTGGGGCTTATAAGTGCCAGGCCCTGCCCCTTCCTGTCAGCTGGCTCCCCAGCGGTTGTCCTAGCAACCAGCACCTGT
>NW_017728998.1:45583663-45598173 GCF_001723915.1 Gavialis gangeticus
GCTAAGCCTGCCTCTTTTTGCCACTAAGGGGTCTCTCCTGAGCTGTTTTCTGCTCCCAGGTGCAGGGCACTTGACTGTTCTGTGACAGATACTATCTTGCAGATTTTGGTGGTCCTCAAGCCATTCCTTGAGGCCACAGAGAGGCTCAGTGCTGGCGATATCCTCCTATGCCAGGTGATCCCTATAGTGAAGGAGCTTGAGAAATGACATGGAGAAGTTCCAGGGGATCGATGTTTCTGGCTGGGGCAAGCCGCTTTCACCAGAGGTGCAGACACTGGTGAAGCAGCTGAAGGAGGGCATCAAAAAAAATGGCTGGATCCATTATAGTCCAGTATGATCCATGTTCTGGTGGGCATGTTTGACCTGAGGGTGAAGGGGAGTGTCTGCAGTAGCAAAACCCTCAATCACTGGACAGAGGTGCTGGTGAACAGAATCAGGGAGGCAGAAGGCCACAGGCAGGGGGAAGAGGAAGAGAGGAATCCACTTTTCTGTGCCAGTACTCCAACCAGGAGCCAATCTCCTCCACCACAGCTGCTGCTAATGTGGGCCAAGGGCATGGCTTCAGTGTTGGGGTCCTGAGGCACCAGACCCCACAATAGGGCAGGTAGTGTGAAGGCCTCGGTGGCTACATATCTCACTGAGGACGTGGAGCCGCTGCACTGCAACCCCTTGGCCTATTGGGCAACCTGCAGCCAGGTGTGCCAGGATCTGGCCATGGTTGCCTGGGAACACCTGTCCTATTCACTGACCACTGTTCCAAGCGAGAGGGTGTTCAGCATTGCTGGTGATGTTGTGACACTCCACCACATCTCTTTGGATCCTGGTTTTGTGGAGCAGCTGGTGTTCCTGAAGGTGAACATCCTGCTGTTGGATTTCACCAAGATCCACATGCAGATGGAGTGCCACCCTCCTCACTCTGCACCTATTTGGTTTTTTAATTTGCTTTCAGAGCCTTGAGGTGCACTTTCACAGAAACCCCTGCACCACTCTGCCTGAAACCTGGCAGGCCTCATGCCCACATGAGGGGCTACCATCCCAGCTGTTTTCATCCCGCTCTGCCTTAACACACACAGGTGATACGAGTTTTGCTTTCAACAGTTTGAGGCATACTTGAACAGACAACCCTGTACCTATCTCCTTGAAGCTTAGCAGGGTTCACGCCCTCAGAAGGGGCTACCATCCCTGCTTTTTTTCATCCACATCTGCAAAAAAATGACAAAGTTATAGGTATTTAGGTGATTCCCCGTTATAGTCCATGGTCAAATCTTCAAATCGGTGCCGAATCTCTGAATCAGAATCAGCCAAATCGAATCGGGACAGTGATTTGAATCACTGAATCGAATCACTGTCCCTCTGAATCAGCTGAATCCAAATACGAAGTGAATACTTTCTGCTTCGCACAGGCCTAACAACTGGATGCCTTGTACTGGGGAGTATTCCTTTTCCTTACTGTGCAAGTAGGAATGCTGTACCTGAGATATCACAGTAGACTGTTTGCTGATAGAATCTGGCTTCTCGTGGTTTAAAAATCACATTAATTTCAGCTGTAGAATTAGGCCAAACATCTCCTTCCTAAAACAAATGAAAGACACAAACAGTTATTGTAGCATTTAAATTACCTTAGAACAGTAGGCTCTTATTTCTATGTTCACAAAACTGAATATAAAACCAGGCGCAGATGCAAAATCTGCATGTACAAATCCTGAAGCCTGTTTGAGGCCAAGCTAAGATCTCTGTTCCTTACCTTACATTAGGTAACTTGGCTGTGAGCATGCATTTTATCAGACAGTCTGATCAGCAATCTAGTATATGTTTTCCAGTTCCCACTACTATGGTCCTAATTTAGGGCACTTAACACATTGCAGGAACATCATTTATACCTGAGGATAAGCATATCAACAAAAATGTCTTCCTACTAATGGCTGCTGTTACTGTTACAGTTGTCTTTTTTGGCCTGAATAGCTAGCTAACAATTTGGGGTCATGAGATGTTTTAGTTAAGAGGAAAACCTGATGATGGAGTCATATCTTTGATACAAAGCTGTTATAAAGAATTTACTGAGTTATTTTTCTTTAAACATAGGAGATGGTTTCTTCACTCACAGTTCCAAGCTTCTTTCAGCATCACTCAGCCAAGAAAGACAGTGTAGGAGCTTTTACTCAGGGCCAAGCTACGAGGCCTTCTGTAACTGTCTCTGACATTCCTCTCTGGGTGTGTCTAGTCTACACATGCCCCTAACTGCGTGGTTGTTACTGTGCAGTCATTTCCTACTTACATTAGCTCCAAGTCTAAAAAAGTTTAACCCAACCCACAACATTACAAATTGTTGTGCATGTATTTGTTGACATAAATGGATGCATTGTTTAGCATTGGGCACCACAATAAAAAATCTCTGAAAACTGAAAGTTCTCAGTTATAGAGGGAGAAAGAGAGAACTGAAATATTTTTATTAGCAAACTTTGGCCTGATACTGGGTAGTTCAAGACTTTAAGTAGAACAGGAAGGCCTCAAACACTGTTGAAGCCCCAAGCACTCCTGCAGTATAAATTTTAAATAATCAGACTAATTCCCATGAACTTAAATGGGAGAGCACTCAGCATCTCACAGAATTGTCCCTGTAGAAATTAAAGAAATATGACATGGTGAGTTATTAGGCTGCAGTTTCAAGTAATTCCCTGAAGCATACCATGCTTTTAGCATGGTTAGAAGTGAACAGACTGGAAAGAGCAAAGAACAGAATATGGATAAAGTCATTTCAAGCGCAGAAACAAAATTAAGACAAATGGAATAACACAAAGCCACTTGGATTCATTTAAAAACCTACTGCAAACATCAGCTTAATCAAGTGTACTTCCCAATGCAGGTTTCTACCCAGCAAAATGAATACCATGAAACATTATTAGATTCCCACACTGCTGCCTGATGCTGCATGTTAGAAATATTTAAGAGACCAGCATTGGAAACCGTTCAGCATTTCATTCCATTATAAAGCCACTGGGCTCAATTTTGGTATCACACTAGTTCAATAACTTCCATGGAATTACCTTTGGTTTTTATACATTTAACTAAAAGCTTTTCCACTGTCACTAAATAAAACAAGACTCAGGCCAAGGTCTTTGACAGTTTACTGTAGCTCAGGAGTTCAAAACAAAGACAAATGATAGATTTCCCTGGTTTAGTTAATTGAAGTCTAATAATTCATGAGTGTTCTTCATTCTACTCCTCATCCAGTTTAATATTATTAATTCTATCATGTCATATCTCAGCAATCTATTTTCAGAGAAGGTGTGTGTATATACACAATTAATTTTATTTCCCCACACTGTCTACTGTGCAGATGTACATCTTAGCTATCTGGCTTTATAATCTCTCTTTAAAATGGCACCATACAGGCTAAATGGACCACTAGTAACTCTATCCTGGTCTGGTTGCTGTGATCCTCAGAGAAGAAAGCTACAGAGACTATTCATTCCCTGAGGAGCACAAGGAGTACTTTGCATTGCTGGCTATCAGCACATCAGTGGAATAAGAACTCAGACACTGATGCTTTCAGAGAGAATCACCAGAACCTTGCTTGGCCTGAGGCACCGTAGTTATGATAGAGGTCTTACGGCTGTATAGGGAAAACAGGAGGAAACTAGGATGGCTTCAGGCTTACAATAAGACTGGGGAGAGAGGGTGTGTATGTGTGTGTGTGGGGGGGGGTGGATGTTCCTTAGGAAGGAATAAAGCCAAGTATTGTTGGAAGACGAAAGTGGCCTTATTTTAAAATTGAAATCTTAAGGAACCCATGGTATGCAATTCATTTGTGGATCATCATATACAGAATGATAAACTGGCACAGCAATAACCTAGGATTATATATTCCAGGGATCACAAACAGTAATGTCTGGACCTGTGGAAACCCATGCTATTTTGGGGCTTCACAAAGGCAGGCATGACACAGCTGTGGACATCCAACAAGGTAGCCTCCAGACACTTGAAAGGTTAATTCACAGCAAATGTCCCTGGCTCAGCAGGAAACATCACCACAACATTGTCTCTGGGAGTCCAAAACAAACTAAATGCTGAGTCTGTCAAACTCTGGCTTCTTATCCCTGTCAGACCAGAGTTCTTCCAATCAGGCAGTTGGTTTCTTTCCTGGAACCAAGGGCTGTCCCACAGTCCCGCAACCTCCGGTGAATAGCCTGCTTTTCTTCTGGAAGCCCAGCTCAGGTTTACATTCCAGGACTAACAATTTACTTCAGGGCAGGCATTTTCCCTCCTCTGGAGGAGAGTACGGTGGCTCCCTCTTCTTTCAGGGACAAGTTCATCCCAGTGCAGCAGGCTTTATAAATGCTAAAAAGGAGTTCTGTTGGTGACACTTAGTTTTTTAGACCAACCTTCCCAAATCTGGCAATATCCTTTTCAGTTCCATATGGTATGCTGAGCAGTACTGGAGGCATACACTACCACGGAACACATGCCTTCACAATAGAAATTAAACACATTCTAAACTACCCATTATCATAAAACCAAAACCATCAGGCCCAGCCCAATCTCACACTGTATAATTCCAAGGATTCCACTGATTTCAGTAGGGTTAGTTCTAATTCGCACTCCTGTGAAATCCAAATCTCGCTGGAACAGTTAGGGATCAGTCTTTCTTTCATCCAGGGCAGTGGCAGAACTCCCCAGAATTTTAATGGTACAGGGTCAGACTCTTTGACTGACTGCACAATAAAGTGCCTTATTGCTGTCTATTTAGATCATGAACCAATTGTATGTACTGGTCTATTTATCTGCTCCACTCACAAGCACACAGGCCTTAAAACCTACCCTCAGCCTAAAGCACAGTCTTCCTAGCCTAAAGGTCTAGCTACCAGCCCCACAGCCAGGGTGGTGGAAGTTCAAGGCCAGGGGATGGACTTACTTAATTCCCACACACGCAAAAAAAATTAGAATGGTACATCAAGTGTACCAGGCTACCCTGGCCTTTTAGTGTTGTGCCTTCTGGCGCTGGGCTCAGTGCACCCCCTATGGTACCAGTGCCTATATACCCCAAAAAGCCACAGCCTCACTGGCACCAGGGTCCCCACTCTGTGGTGGGCCCCCAAATGAGGCCTTCTCCTTCCCCTAATACCCTCACCCAAACCACTGGGTATTCAATAACCAAAAGAAATATGGACAGTCCCATCCATGGGCAATAACGGCCACTAATAAAAAAAATGTGCTCAGACAGCTGCATGCCAGCTTACATTTACACCGGGTTCCTGCTTCAGCTCCCCACCTTTAGCTTCTGGGGCGGCTGCCATCTCTCAGGGCTTCCGCAGTCCCCTCTTCCAGCCTTTGGACTGCTCACCAAGCCTCTCATGGAGCTCTGGGATGCACTCCTTCCCAGAGTTTTTTATAGTCCTGACCTGCCCCTTCTGGTCAGCTGACTAGCTGGCCAGGCTCAGTATTTAACCCTCTCCTTCCCAGCATTCCATGCCAGAAAGTTATGTCCTTAAAGGGGCTGACCCATCTTCTAGTGACAAGGCTAGGGTTCCCTGTTACACAACCCCCTCTCTTCTCCATCGTCTGGGGTCTTTCTGAACCCTAGACCTGCCTTCTAGTAACAGGGCTAGGGTTCCCCGTTACAGTAACACATAAGCAAAAACAAATGTATATAGAAAAGAAAGAAAATTAAAAAGAATTGTTGCCCTGATGAATACGTATCTGCTAACAACAGTATGACTTCCTAGTCGAGTGGGTTTAGCTGACTTTGGATTTTGACGAACTCCAAGGCTAGCAGATCTGTGACAGAATCATGACTGACATTGGGATCTTACCATCAGGACTGCAGTAATGGCAATACGTCACAGAGGCGAGGATAGGCAGACAGACTTGATAGGACGTGTGGATCTATGTATGGGACACAATGCCAAGAGCCAGAGACAGACATATTAAATAGCCCAGAGTCAGCATTGGTCTCTGCAACTGTTCTGTCTTGTTATTAGTTACCCCCCAAATGACTGCAGTTTGTTTCCCCACTGTTAAAGATTTGGGCATATATAGTGACTGGTATGGGAAGTTGTAAACTATATTATCAGTCTCCTAAAATAATACAGTCAAGATAGATACACGCAAGTTATGGTGGCCATCTTAGCCTCACACTTTGGGCACTTGAATTCTTAACCCAATATGCGTAGTAATAGTTCTGCCCATGAATACCAATAAAAACACAATGCATCTATGGAATGTAGGAACTAACATAGAAGGCCTATAAAAATAGCACCTTTCACCCAAAGATTTCAAAGAACCTCATGAAAACTAGTGAGTTCTGTTTTACAATCCTAATATGAGGAAAATAAAAAGTCATCACTGTTTTACAATATGCAGAAACTGAGGCCCAGTAGCATTCTTGACTAACATCACCTAGCAAATTAGTGGCCGCGTTGGGAATCTATCCCAGTCCCCATCACTCTGATATCTGAACACCTCACAAATTTTAACACATTCATCCTCACCACCCCCATGAGGCAAGGTAATGCTACTCCCTTACTGCAGAGCACAGTGATGAGACACACAGCGTCCATCTACATGTGCATTAATGTGCCACAGTTAGTATGCATTAAGTTGAGTACCCATAATAACAGGTACAAAATGTGCACTAACCAGCGCTACTGCACAACAGCCCAGGCACACACTTTTTTAGTGATACTAATGCATAGTAGACTAATTCTATTGTGCACTAGCAGAATAGCACAGCTTTTGCCATGACATGCTAATGTACAGTAGAATTAGTCTACTGCACATTTAGCATCCCACGTAGATGCACCCAGAAAGATTAATGGCCAGGTATTTTAAGGTGCTTAGACACCTAACTTCATTGCAGCCAATACGAGTTAAATCATAAAATCATAGAAAATTAGGGTTGGAAGGAACATCAGAAGGTCATCTAATTCAACCCCTTTCTCAGAGCAGAACCATCCCCAACTAAATCATCCCAGCTAAGGCTTTGTCTACCTGGGTTTTAAAAACCTCCAAAGATGGAGAGTCCACAACCTTTCTGGGTAACCTGTTCCAGTGTATTGCTACCCTCCTTGTGAGAAAGTTTTTCCTAATATCTAACCAAACTTCCCTTGCTGTAACTGAAGACCATTGCTCCTTGTTCTGTCGTTTTTGATTCTGGGGGCAGCTGAGACTATTGAGGCCCGAGCAGCAAGAAGCCAGCAGCCCTGGAGCCTTTGTTGCATCTCCTGGGCTGTGCATGATGCTGGCTGGCAAAAGGGGGTGTTGGCGGCCACCTATGGCGTCTTCTTGCAGGGCACAGGCCCATCTGTGAAAGGGTTGATTTTTTTTTTTTTTTTTTTTTTTTTTAAGTGTGGGCCACAGGTGGGCAATTCTATGGGTGTGACTGTGGTGAAGAGGAAGGCAGTGTGGGAGAAAGCATGCCATTTGCCTGCTTGTGTGGCATAAGGGACAGTGTCCTGACTCTGAGGCCACAGAGGTGCAAGTTGGTGTCTGGGTGTGTGCCTGTGAGCTTGTGTCCAGGATTTTTTTTTTTGCACCACAACACATGGAAGCTGCCATGGTCCCCAGAACCAAACGGAGTAGTGGCAAGGCTCCAGGGAAGAAAGTTGAGGCCTTGGCTTGGCATGCCGAACCCCCTTTGGAGTTCAGCATGCCACGCCGAGGCCCAGATTTTGGCCCTTGCTTCAATTGGAGTACTCGAAGTGTGTGTGAGAAAGGGGAAGTTGTGGGGGCCAAAATGGGCCAAAATGGGTTTTCTTGGTCGTTTTTGATTCTGGGGGCAGCTGAGACTATTGAGGCCCGAACAGCAAGAAGCCAGCAGCCCTGGGGCTTTTGTTGTATCTCCTGGGCTGTGCATGATGCGGGCTGGCAAAAGGAGGATGTTGGCGGCCACCTATGGCCTCTTCTGGCAGGGCACAGGCTGCGCACACTTGCAGGAGAACAATCAGCATGGATTCACCAAACAGAAGTCATATCTGACCAACCTAATTGCCTTCTATGATGAGATGACTGGCTCTGTGGATGCAGGGAGACCAGTGTATGTGGTATACCTTGATTTTAGTAAGGGTTTTAACATGGTCTCCCACAACATTCTCATAAGCAACCTAAGGAAGTCATCCAGTTTTCAAGGATAATGGTCAGTGGCTCTGCAGTTACATCAGCCAGCTCCTACAGTACCCTCAGATGCATTGCACCTGGCCCCATGGACTTGTATATGTCCAGCTACTCTGTATAGGCCCTGACCTGTTCTTTCATCACTGTTGGCTGCTCACCTTCTCCCCAAACTGTGCTGCCAAGTGCTCTGGGAGCTGACCTTGCCTGTGAAGACTGAGGTGAAAAAGGTATCGAGTACTTCAGCCTTTTCTGCATCATCTGTCACTAGGGACCCACACTTTCCCTGATTTTCTTCTTGTTACTGACGTAATTGTAGAAACCCTTCTTGTTCCCCTTCACGTCCCTTGCTAGCTGTAACTCCAATTGTTCTTTGGCCTTCCTGACTTTATCCCTGAATGCCTGAGCATAATACTCTAATACTCATAATACTCTTATACTCCTTCCTATTTATTCATTCAAGGTGCCACTTCTTATAAGCTTCCTTTTTGTGTTTTAGCTTGCTGAAGAGTTCCCTCCTAAACCAAGCTGGTCTTCTGCCATACTTTCTAGTCTTCCTGCACTCTTGGATGGTTTGGCCTCATATCCTCAGTAAGGTTTCTTTAAAGAACAGACAAATTTCTTGGATTCCTTTCCCCCTCAGACCGGCCTCCCAAGGGGATCTTGCCAATCAGTTCCCTGAGATAATCGAAGTCTGCTTTTCTGAAGTCCAAGGTCTGTACTCTGCTGCTCTCCTTCCTTCCTTTCTCAGGATCCTGAACTCAATCATATCATGGTCACTGCTGTCCAAGTTTTCATCCACTACTACTACCACCAAGTCTTCCTCTGAGCAGCAGGTCAAGAAGAGCACAGCCTCCAGCTGGCCTCTCCAGCACTTGCACCAGGAAGCTGTCCCTGTGGCAGAATACCATCTCTGTCTCTTCCCCAAACTCTGCTATCTGACAATTAGGTTACCATGGTCACTGCAGATGGCAGACTCTTCTGGTCCTATCTGCTTCAGGTAACCCTAAGTTGTAAAATGAGCTGGATACATTCCTGAGGGAGGGGGAAAACCTGTTCCCTCTGCCTACATGATTGGCATCACATACCTGGGTCAGGGGCTTAAGCTCCCTATTGTTCTAAGCAATGTCATTCTGACTGGGAAGGGGGCTAAAGGCCCTGCCAGTCTACCTAGCAATCAGTGATGCATTTCAAGTTGGTTGGCCGGCAGCTAATAGTTGATGATCTTCATTGGATGAGGTAAATGAGGTCATAAGTGCTATATAAATGAAGGACTGCCTAGGAGGAGGGGCAGTAGCCATGATGAAGGCCATCAGAGAGAAGCTGGACCATCTGAAACTCTCTCTCCCTCTTGAAACTCATGATCAATGAACTGTTTACCTCCAGAGGGAATCTCTAGCTGCATCTGGATGATACTTGTGAGTAAGCTACCTGAGATCTAACTAGATATATAGCTTGCAGTAACTCAGATGCGTGATCAAAGGCTACCATGCCACTGTTTGCTCTAAGGTATTTCTCTGATATTGCTCTACCTTGTACCTATTCCAAACCTACTCCTTGTAACCAATAAAGTTCTCCTTTGTACCTAGTGTGGGAGACTTATTGGGAGAGGGTCTTGATTATGTCTTGGGGTTCCCTTGGTTCAGCTGACTAGGGGAGACCACTATTTGTGCTTCACTGAGGGAAGCACCCCAAGTTCTTGTAGTGGGTTAAGTACCCTCAAGGACTACTAGACAGCTCCGGTCCCAGATCAGTCCAGACTTTGGGTGGTGGCAGCATTACCCACAGGCTTGTGGTTGTACTCCAGGAAGGGGGTCGGTCGGACATGAGGCACCCCCAGGGAGGCACTCAGAGCTTGGAAGGTGGTTGGGCACAGTGAGGTGGGTGGCTCAATGCAGGAGCACCCCTACTGGCCCACCACAGTCCCCAACACACTCCAAAAAAACTCTTGGATTGCCTGTACACTGCTGTATTGCTCTCTCAGCAGATGTCAGAGTAACTGAAATCCCCCATGAGAATGAAGGCCCTGGGGACTCAGACAGTAAAGAATTTTTTTCCCTATGTCCAGCCTAAAATGGTCTTCCAGGAGTTTGTGACCACTGGAACTTATCTTTCCATGGGATGCCCTAATGAACAGTTGTTCTCCCAGTTCCTGATGTACTTATAGGCTGCCACCAAGTCACCCCTGAGCCTACACTTTTCCAGGCTGAAGAGTCCCATGTCTCAGCTTCTCTTCATAAGGCCTGCTCTCTTGTCCTCTAATAATTCATGTGGCTCTCCTCTGGACTCAGCATTCCAGTTGTGGTCTCACCAAGGCTGAGTAAAGTTGAAGGATGATTTCCTCGGTCTTGCTTGAGATGCATTGGTAAATGCAAGCCAGAGTTTTGTGTTTGCTTTGCTGGCTGCAGCATTGCACTGATGGTTCATGTTCATCTTGTAGTCATTCATGACCCACAAGTCTCTTTTGGTTGTGGCTCTAGAGAGCGTAGGACTGCTGAGCCTATAAATGTGTTGTGGACTTTTTCTCCAGAGGTGAAGCACCTTGCATTTCTCAGTGTTGAATGCCATCAGATTTTGATCTGCCCACCCTGTAAGCCTGTTGAGGTTGGCCTGGATTGCCAGCCTATCCTCTAGGGTAACTGCATTTCCCCATAGTTTGGTGTTGTCAGTGAATTTAGCCAGTCTGTTTCTGACACCAGAATCCAGATCGTTTATAAACATGTTGAGGAGTACAGATCTGAGGACGGAGCCCTGGGGACACCACTGGTCACCAAGTGCCATGTTGATTTGGTTCCATCAACTATCACTCTCTGAGTCCGTCCATGGAGCCAATTCCCCAGCCATCGGACCGTGAAATTGTCGAGGCTGCAATTCCCCAATTTTTTCATAAGGACATCATGGGACACCAGGTCAAAGGCTGTCTTGAAGTCCAAAAATATGATATCTACCTCTTCTCCTTTGTCTAGGTGATGTGTCACCTGATCATAGAAGGAAAGGAGATTGGTCAGACAAGATCTACCTGCAATGAAGCAGTGTTGGCTATCTCTCAGAATGTTACCTTCTATTAGCCTGTTGTTAATGGTTTCTTTGATGATTTTTTGCAAGACCTTTCCAGGGATTGAGGTCAAACTGATTGACTTGTAGTTCCTTGGGTCTTCCTTCCTCCTTTTCTTGAAGATGGGCACCACATTGGCCTGCTTCCATCTTCAGGCACCTCACTCGAGCACCACGAGTTCTCGAATATCCTCGCCATTGGCCACGCTATGATGTCAGCCAGTTCCTTTAGCACTCCTGGGTTTATTCTGTCTGGGCTGGCTGATTTGTAGATCCCCAGCTTCTCATAGTGTTCCCTCACAAGATCAGTGCCAATGAAGGGCGTATGTTCACCCTTCCCCTGGTGATCCTGCATCTAGTCAGACAGGGTGATCCCATTGGGCTGATGGAAGACCAATGCAAAGTAGTCATTAAGGAGATTTGGCTTTTTCCTGGATGTTGGTTTGAAGAAAAGTTAAACACCTTAATATATTTTAAAATCTGACCCTAACAGCCATTCCTTGGGCCATGCACATAGTTTGTGGTAGAGTCTGTGCAATGGAAGCCAGGGTCCTGGCTTGTACCGCCAACAAACCAGATTCCCTGGTTGTTCTAACAGAAGGCTGTGCACATCAGCTCTTCTGGAGTGCAGAGGCAGGGTGGGTCCCAGAAGAGGAATGTAGAGATAGACTGCTGGGATTTCTGAATATAGGTCAGCTGGCTGGGAGGAACGGAAAATCTGCCAGACATTTCCTGGGTTTACAGTCTTTTTCAGATATCCAATTGTACTGAAACAACAATTTTTGCTTTTTCTGATGGAAAAGCAAAGCAGGAGAGGAATTTTCAGAAAAAAGAAGGAGCAGGTATAGGAGAAAGTGGTTTATCACCTGCACAGAAGTCTATTCTCAAACAGACCTTTTGATTATAAAATAGGTAAGGCTGAAAGCATGTGTCATCAGAGACCATCTGAAATGCACCACTCACTATTATATTTCCCCGATGGAAATTCTAGACCTTTCAAAAAACAAAAACCTCCAGATGCCTGGAAATGATCAGTAAAAGGATCTAGCCACTTCTTAACTGCCATATAACCTTTTGCCATTCACTCTTAGCCACACACAACTTTAGACTGTTGCTCTTTGTTAAACCTAGTTTTATACTATTTTCCTGCTCTATCTCCTTTTGGCAGTTCTTTACATACTTGCTATTACTGTATTCTATAACTTCCTAAGCTCCCAAATGCCTTATCTGATTGTACTAGGTCCCAATCCCCAACACTCCTTTGTTCAGGAGGACTTTGCTCTATTAACACCTGCTCTCTACAACCTTCACAGTGCCCAAATTATAATCCAGATCATCAGAGTCTGTCATCTTAGTTTTATCAACAAGTTTCCTCAGTGATACCTTATCAAATGTTTTTTAAAAATCCAGACAGATTATGTCTACTTCTTTTCCATTAGCTATTTCCTTCATCATCTTTTTACAGAATTCAATCAGATTTCACTAACAAGATGTATTTTCATAGAAATCTACCCCCTATTTGTTTAGTAATTATTTTCCATCTAAACATCCTACCATGTCATCCCTAATGATTGATTTCAGCATCTAAATTGGAACAGAGGTTAAGACAAGTAATCTGCCTCTTACCTGCTTTTTCTTTTTAAGAGAAGCAAAGTTTTTTTAGTAATATATTTAATTGGGTTTTCTTTTATTGGTACACTTGGTCCAATACGAGATGTTACCAAAATAACCTCGCTTTTTGAATATTCCCTGGCTCATCACGGTCACAACACCACTTCAACCCTACTATCTTCTTTTTAAATAGACCTGATATCACCAGTCCTCTGTTCCCTTAGTTCTCTTACTTTTGTTCTGAAGTAACTTTAATATTAGTTAATTTGATCCTGACTGTTCCCTTCTCTTAGCTTTTATTATACCCTCGGATACAAGATGTCTTCAGATGCATCTGAGCTGGACCCTATTTGCTTATGAAGGAGGAGGGGAAGGCTGGCAGGGCATTTTCTCTGAGGTCTCTGGGACTCTGGAAGTTGCTGTCCATCTTGGTCCAGAATGGCACAGACTGATTGACCTTCCAGATATGTTGCAAAACATCTCCATTTGTGATGGTCTGGGAGAAAGCTGATAATTTTCTTCTCAGAAAGATATAAATGTGAAAATGAATCTCTGGATGTGTCTGACTAGCACAGTTCCTTTTGGAAGGTCTATTTTAATGCCACTAGGAGTAAAGGGTGCTTGTACACGTAATACCATTAATATGCACATGTGACAAAAATGTCACTGTGTGACTTAATGATGTCACAGTGTACATATGCAAGAGTCTGGGAGGTTTAAAATGAGTTTGCATCGCTGCAAACTCCCGATGTAGCTTAGTTTGCAAATTGCAACAATGCAGCTGTTAGCTCGGCCCCCAGCCGTGGCAGAGGTGGGCAAGCTCTGCAGAAAAAAAGGATTAGACCCCTCACTGCTTCTGTCTTCAGCAGTGGCTGTGCCAGTGGCTGGCAGGATGCCTGGGGCTGCCCAGGAATGGTCTGGCTTGCCCCTGGGGCAGTACGGAAAAGTGGCTGGGTTTGCTGGCAGCTGGAGAAGGTGGTGAGGATGGTGCATGGCATGCTGGAAGTCCGGGTGGGCTGCTAGCTGGCGAGGCAGGTTGGAAGTACCCAATCCAACACTTCCCCTAGCCTGCCTGGGCTTCCAGCACACTATGCACTGTTCCCCAATCCCGCCACCTTCTCCGGCTGCCAGCATACCCAGCCACCCTCCTGCCACCTCTCTGTGCTGCCCCAGGGGCAAGACAAGTGTGCTGGCAACTGGAGAAGGTGGTGGGGACAGTGCACGGGGAGCTGGGAGCCCAAGCAAGGTCATGGAATCACTGGATCGGGTGCCTCCAAGCTGGGGCAGCACCCAGCCAGCTAGAAGCCTACCTGGGCAGACTCATGCCCTGTGCACTGTCCCCGCTACCTTTTCCAGCCACCAACAAACCCAAACGCCTTCCTGCTGCCTTCCCGCACTGTTCCCAGGTGGCCCAAGGCATCCTGCTGGTCACAGGGGCCTGCTGAAGACAGAAGCGGCAAGGGGCCCAATCCTTTTTTTTTTTTTCTGGCAGAGCCTGCCTGCCTCTCCTGGACCCAGGGGGCAAGCTGCCGGTGGGCTGAGCAGCCCCTGAGCTGTGGGGGACCTGGAACTTCTCTCTGCAGTGATGGTGCCGCCTCTCAAGGCTGCCCAGGCAGAGTGCTAGTGGGCCTGGTGCTGCCCCAGCTTGGAGGCAGAACCTGATCCAATTCAACTCTTTCCTGAGGGGGTGGAGGGGTGCTGCCACTGCAGGGGGCAGAACCATCCCCCCCCCCCCCCCC
>NW_017728998.1:45598560-45614210 GCF_001723915.1 Gavialis gangeticus
CCCTTGGCTGGGGGGCAACCTGCTGGTAGGCTGAGCAGCCCCTGAGCTGCGGAGGGCCCTGGTCCATCCCTGTGCAGTGGTGGCACCCCCAGGGCCACACAGGTGCTTCTAATGGGCTGAGTGTTGCTCTAGCTTGAGGTTGAGGAAGAGTTGGATTGGGCCAGGTGCTGCCTCCAAGCTGTGGCTGCGGCTGCGGCTGTGGCTGCGCCTGACCCGCTAACAGCCTGCCTGGGCAGCCCCGGGTGGTGCCGCCACTGCAGAGGGAAGGACTGGAGCCCCCTGTAGCTCAGGGGCCACTTGGCCCACCAACAGCTTGTCCCCTGGCCATGGGCAGGCTCTGGCTCTGACAAAAAGAAAAGAAAAGAAAAGAAAAAAAAGGATCGGGCCCCTCATAGTAATGTGACAGAAAACTTGAAATGATGGGTTTAAATTAAAAGCCCACAGGTCCAATTTAGGGGAATAAAACCCTGAGGACTAAACCTCTACCATGTGTACACGCACCCAAAGTGACTACTTTTTAGCTGCTGGGATTTCATTGTACTGAATAATTAATTTGCTAGAATGCCCAATGCCTTGGATAAGTGTCTTTTTTTTAACCCAAGGAAATCAATAAAATGAAGGTGCACACCATAGTCCATGAAGCACAGTTACTCGACACACTTCCTAAAGCAATCTTGTGATAGACCACTATCCTACCACCACAATCCTAACAGGTACCTGTGTAACATCAAAAGTAGAATCCCAAGATACAATTAGGAAAGATTTTTCTAAGAGAATGGAATAAACATACTGAAAGACTTGTGAAAAAGCCATCCCTTCACACACCAACATAATACCCAGGAGTAAGTAAATGTGATGTTATTGCTGGAATACTCCACTCACATTGCCACTCAAAACCCATCTGCCAAACTAGTTAAAAAGCCCAGTTTCTCAAGGTTCTGATATCAAATTAGTGCTCTGTAGAATTCTGTATGTTGCAAAGAAAATTTCAGCAGAACTTATCAAAAAATCTGCCCTGTACTTGTTATCAGTCAGACAGTCAGTTTAATTCCAGAAGATAAGTGACAGATGGAAAACTCAAGTATGTTGGTGAGCAATCTTTCCATTCCATGAAAAAAAGAAAGAAAGAAGAAAAAATATTTCCCAAAAGAGGCAACTTCTCAGTAATTTCCGCCCCTTTTTCCATCAATGGTACTGTACATGAGGCTATAAAAGTAGTGAAATACTGAGTTATTTTTCTTGGGAAATTAAAATAGGCTGCTGATGAGGTTCTGTACATTTCTGCTGCACCACAGAAAATAGGAACCGCTGGTTAAACGGCTATGGTTCATTACTTACCCTTTCAGGCTAGCTGCTACATGTATATGAGCCTCAGGATGTTTTTGGAAGTGGGTAGTCAGCCTGGGTAGTCATGTTCTCCTTAGAAAGACATTTAAGTCAGAGGTGGAAAACTACAAGTGACATTTATCTTAAAAGAAGTAAAAGACAGAAAACAGCAAACATGATTCTGCAGTGTTAAGGGTTAAAGACAACCAGGAACAAGACACAACTGCTGCATAATATAAAGTACTCAGGGATGCTGTGTCTCAAGACAGCACAAACATAGGTGCAATGGTTTTTACATGGCATTGTTATACAAAAAAGTATAAAGCAATGCAATACAGAAGGGGGATGTAACAGGGGACAAGGCCCTGTCACTTTGAGAGGTGAGAGCAGTTGGCTGTTGCAGCAGAGGAGAGCGGGCTGGCCAACAAACCCAAGAAGGCTCTGTGTGTGGCTGGGGAGCCACATGACACGAAGGGGTGGAGCTCTGGGGTACATAAGCCCAGTCCCTATGCTCAAGATGTTAGTCTGGCCCTGCATGCTGCAGGGAGAGGAGTTCCTGGGAAAGAAGGGCCGCAGGAGATACACTGGCAGGCACCCAAGCCACCCTAGAGCTGGCATAAGAGACAGCAATGGGAAGTAGGGCTTGTAGATGACATTGACCCAGAGGCGGTAAGCCTTTTTAGTCTGCAAAGCAGCTTCATTGTTTATGCTGTAGTTAAGCTGGATACCATAGGACTGGACTGTGGTTACATGGGAGGTGTGGAGACCATGGAGGGATGCCTGATGGAATACTCTGCGACAGGCAGCCTAGCCTGTGATCAAGGACCCAGAGGGCTGAGGACTGGTCTGGAGCACAAAAGTGTAGAATAAGGCCAGAGGGCCAGAGCACAAGACAGGGCCAGAGGCCCTGAAAAATCACAAGTTTTTCAGTATGTTTATTCCATTCTCGTAGAAAAATCTTTCCTAATTGTATCTTGGGATTCTACTTCTGATGTTACACAGGTACCTGTTAGGATTGTGGTGGTAGGATGGTGGTCTATCACAAGATTGCTTTAGGAAGTGTGTCGAGTAACTGTGCCTCATGGACTATGGTGTGCACCTTCATTTTATTGATTTCCTTGGGTTAAAAAAAAAGACACTTAACCAAGGCATTGGCATTGGGCATTCTAGCAAATTAATTATTCAGTACAATGAAATCCCAGCAGCTCTCACCTCTCAAAGTTACAGAGGCCCAGAGCAGGTGAGTGTGAGATGGGGCTGGGACCCAGTAGCCAAGGTCCAGGACAGTGGACCTGGGCTGATAGTCACAGCCAGAATAAAAGGGCCAAGGCTGGGAAAGCTGAGGCCTGGAAAAAAGTTCAAAACCTGAGAGCCAAAAGCTGTACTGGGGCCATGGAGCCCCCCCACTCTAAATTAACATGGAGTTAATTTGTGAGGTATGGACATGGCCACAGGGGAGAATGGAGGCCATGAATATAGCTCATAAGCAGTAGGGCTGTGGGAAGCTTCAGTCCCTGATTAGATTTGGCCTGATTCAGTGGTGAAATCTCCTAATCTTAATTGAATCAGAGGACACTTTAATGTCTCCAAATAAAATCAGAACCCTCCGAATCAATTCGGAGATTCAGACATAGACACAACTTTAAATGTTTTTTCTACATACCACTAGATAGCAGGTGGCTTGTGAATGCTGCAATGCTGGGGCATGTGGAGTGTCCCACAGAAGCACTAGGGCGGGGGGGGCGGGGGGGCAGGGGCACTTCCCAGTGCGCTCGGCAGCAGACCCACAAGTGGAGCAGAAGAACTTCCGGTCCACTTCCAGGTCTGCTGGGGAGCATGCAGGGGGCCCCCCATGCCCTCTCTGGCTCGGCGCCTGATGCCTCCTGGGTCTGGGGAGGGCTCCCAGGGTTCCCCCGCAGCCAACTGCTGAGCCAGGGAGCTGTGGCGGGCCCCCCGCATACACCCTGCTGGACCTGGAATTGGACTGGAAGTACTTCCGGTCCACTTCTGGGTTCACTGCTGAGCACATGGAAGGCCCCCCTGCACTCCTGTGGGATGCTCCATCCACCCCAGCATTGCAATGTTCATAAGCCACACTGGTATCTCAAGGTACATAGAAACATTTTTTAAAGCTGTGTCTATGTCCGAATCGCTGTGATTCTCTGAATCAGCATTGACTCTTCAGATTCGGATTCAGTCAAATCTAATTGGGCACAGTGATCCAAATCAACTAATTGAATCACTATCCCTGATTTGGACCAAATCCGAATCAAAGAGGGCCCACTTCGCACACCCCTAATAAGCAGGGAAGTTTTCTGTTCACTGCAGTGAAATGTGGATTTTTCTATTTTAAGGAGAAAAATGTGGATTTACCCTTTTTAAGGAGAAAAAGGCCTCTTTTCTCCCTTAAAGGAGAAAAACATGAGAAATGGCATGTTTCCCCTTGCAGATAGGCAGAGTTCCATCCTGCAAGGATCTGGGTGGAGCAGGAGAAGGGCAATCAGGCAGGGGGTGCCACGTGCATTTACATGCACACACATGCATGTGACAGCTAGGCAGCATGGAGAGCAGCTCCTGCAGCTCTCTGCAAGTTAGTCAGGGTGGTGGGGGGGAAGGAGTTGAGGCCCCATAGTAAGGGAGGGAAGAAAGGAGTTGGTCAGGGCTGGGGCTCAGTGTGGGGCACTGCCCAGCTGAGGCAGTATGTGGGACCTGGGGGCCAGGGTGGGAATGCATGGCCACAGGGCCCCACTGGAGAGCGGGATGGAACTGCGGGAGCTGCAAGTGGCTCATCTGTGGGGGTAGTGGAGGGGCTGGCTCCCTGCCACTGTGTGAGCTCCATGGAGGAGGCATGGGGGGCACGTGCCCACCAGATTTGTGCATGGGGCAGGAATGGATGCAAGCTACCCACTGCAGGCTTCGGGCTCCCCACTCTGCCGCCCTCCTCCTGGGGGCCTCAATGGCCCACTAGGTGGGGACACTCAGTGTCACCATCATAAGCCCCACACTGCCATTGCGAGACACCCCTTGCCCACCCACCACCCAGCATGGAGATGTGGGGCACAACTCCATGCTGCCATCCCTGCTGATGTTGGGCAGGCAGGGGGTGCTTTGCCATGGAGGTGTACAGCTTCTGGTGGTGGCACAGTCTCCCCACCTGCTGGAAAACAGATGCCCCAAAGGGAAGGACAGCATAGCAGAGAGCCCTAAGCCTGCAGCCGCCAACCCGCATCTGTCCCCGGCACAGGCTCCACTCCAACCATGCCGCCTATGGGGGAGGGGAGCGTGGCTCCACGCTCTGCTCGGTCTGAAACAACTGCTGCCTCCTATGGGCAGCAGCCAGGGCTCAGGTGCTGCTGGAGAGGCAGGGGGCTGCAAACCCGGGTCCCTGACACAGCTGGGGCCCCCCTCTGGCAGGGCTGGGTGGGGCAGAGAATTGTGGGTAGGGAGTGAGGAGCACTGGCAGAGCCAGTGGGCTGTGGCTTGGGAGTCAGGGGCAAAATCATGGGCACGGCACCAGAATATCAGGGCTGCTCGGCACCACAAAAACAGTGGTGGGGGGGGACAGCTGCTGCTGGACCTGCATCTTGGTGAGCTAAGGGTTTGGAGGGGCTCTGATTTTCCATGGTAAAAAGCCCAAAATTGAATGCCAAAATTGATATTTAGAATTTATTTTATTATAGTGATTGAGGCACTGGTAGGCTTCCAAATTGCTTTAATATTGTAAATATATCAATAAAACACCATGTTCAACTGATGCCTATATATATAAGTGGCATTTCATTTTAATTGTGGAAAAATGTGGATTTTGAGGGTTTAATGAGAGAATTTGCAATTTTTAAACAGAGAAAACCAGGACCTCTGCTCATAAGGCAACGGGTGCCCTGAGGCACTACTAGGACCAGGAGAGCCACAACTCAGAGACTAAGGGGCAAGACTAGGATCAGCTAGGTATGAGAGTATCAGCTTGCTAAAGTGAATCACAGCCACCCCAGGATGTGGTCCTGATACAGGGGAAAACAGCCTTCTGAGAATCAGAGCATGCTATATGTCCAAAAAAGGCCTTTATGTGGAAGTGTCTAGCTTCAGATGCCCATAGCCAGATTTTCAGAGATGCCAATTCCTACAACAATCCCTGCCCATCCCTACAGCTTTCCAGACCAGGCTCTATATCATCTAAAATGAGAAAATGCCATTTTTGAAAACATGAGCCTAACTGATGTTTTCACAAACCCTGAGTATCATGCTCTTAATCCCATCATACAGATAGGACAGAGGTAAGTAGATGCAAAGAGGTAAATTCACTTGCTCAAAGCAATAAAGAAACAAGAAGAGCTTGTAATAGAACTAAGGGGCTGCTGACTCCCAAGCACATTCCACTAGACCAGGGTACCCCTCATCATAAAAATGGAGAGTACAAAAGCCAATATCTGAGTCTTGTCCCAAACAACTGATGCTTCACTGAAAAGACAATCGTGACCTTGAAAGAAATAAAAGATGCCAAGCCACAAGCATGATTCTACAGTGTTCATGGCTTAATGTCACTGAGACATTTGTGCGTGGGTCAGGAATGGATGCAAGCTGCCCACCTGCTGCATGGAGTACAATGCTGAGAGAAGTGGTATCATGATACAACACAAAAGGGTTGCTATATGGATGAAATCCTTCCCAAAAGAGCGAACTCCTCCTGGCAAAGACAGACTTGGTCAACAGTGGCCTCATTTTTAATGAGCATAGCTAAAGAAATCACAGTTTGGAGAGCCTCTGTAACACTAATAATTGTAATATAGAATAGCAGGGAGAAGCAAATGTGTAACACTTGCCTCTCCCCTGCCATACCATACTACAATAACGGAGGCATTATCCAGCATGAACACAGGAGGCTGAGGAATCAGTAGAAGGCAATAAGAGGACAGTGATGATTTGTCAAGGACAGTGCAATGGTAGCAAATCCCTGAGCTCCTTCTCTTTTCTGGTTTCCATTTCCAAGGAGTCAGCTCCCACATGGTCTCAATGTGACTCACAGATAATGGCATGGTATGCTTCAAAAGAAAATTGCAGTAAAAAGCGAGATCTTTGTCCTTTGGTAGCCACCTGGGCTTCCACCACAGCTGTTTCTGCTGACATATCATGTCTATTTGTAAAAATAAATTAAACCAAATTTGAGATGCACTCAGAAAGTCAGAGTTGCATAACAGTTTGTTTCCCATGGGCATGGAAAGCTGCTGAAAATGTTTATAGTCACATGTTTCAGGTGTTTATAGTCACACGTTGATTGAGAAATTATTTGCCATTTTCCTATCTTATTTTCTGTCAGATAAGTTAACCCTACATTGGCTGACACCTACAGTAGTCTGTGATAGCTGTGGCACCTGCAGACAAGAGCAGAAGTGTTGCTCACTTCAGCCAGTGCTCCATACACATAGCTTGATCAGAGGCTTTTACAACCAAAGCCATACCACCCTTCAAGAAACTGCTGTGTTCGGTCAGGGTCCCAATGCCTAGCCTAAATCAATAGTTACCAGAACAGAAGGGGAGAGAGATGTAGAGATGGGAATATAGACAACAAAGATTCAGAAAAATAGAGAGAATGGGTGAGATTGCCAAAGATTTGATACTAAATGGGAAATACAGTGATATTGGAATGGAAAAATTAAGTCAAAATAAGAATGGAATTAAAAAGAGAAGTACTAAGTTGTATGAGGAGAAATAAATTATTACATATTCCATAAACTATGAACAGGAGATTTAAGTAATGTCTACCCAGCAAACTTAACGTGCTTGGCAGCAGTACCCTTAAACAGGCCTTAGGCAATGTAGCTGTATTTACATGGCCCTTTAGGTGGGCTAATTAGGAGGTCTGTGCGAAGCGGCTAGTATTTGCTTTGGATTCTCAGAATCTGCCAGGCCAGGCCCATCCACCACCCCTCTCCCAGCCCGGCAGTGGCTGCCCCAGCTCCTGGCACTTGTTAAAAAAGTCCAGACTCAGCGGGTGCCGCTGGGTGGGAGACGATCGCTGCTACCCCCCCACTGCCCCACGCTGCATGGGAGGCTCTGCACAAGCCCCCCAAGCCCCCCCTTGCTCTCCCAGCCCCCCACAGGTGTCCCACCCTTTAAGAAAAAAAACCTGAAAAAACCCCAGGACTCACCGCTCCTGTCTGCACACAGAGATCCCTGTACAAGCCCCTGAAGCACTGACAGGTGAGTCCCAGGGCTTTTTTTTGTTTTTTTTTCTTAAAGAGCCAGAGTGCCTGGCCTGGGTGGAGCACCCATGGGAGGGACTGGGGAAGGGGTTCGGGGGGCTCATGAAGAGCCCCCCCATGCAGCATGGGGCAGTGGGGGACAGCAGGGATCATCCCCCACCTGGCAGCACCCAGTAAGCACTGAGGCTTTTTTTTAAAGTATGGAGAGCTGGGGCTGGCAGGGGCAGACATGGGGGGGCTGGAAGAGCAGGGTGGTCATGGGGGCTGGCAGGGGGCCCCCCATAGTCCCCTCCCCCACCCCTAGTACTTGCCAGTTGGGAGCCGGGGACTGCCCGAATCAAAGCTCTCCAAATCTTTTCCGAACATTCAGAGAGCTTTGAATCAATTTGGACCTTTAAATTGGTCCCCTGATTTGATTCGGATTCAGAGATTTGGCTGCTGAATTGGGCCGAATCTCCTCGGAATCGAATCACCACCTGAAGCTTCACACAGCACAGCAAGTTACATTTCTAGAAGTAGCTTAATCACTTGGAAAAATAAGCTTCATTGACTCTGAGAGACTTCAAGGCCCAAATCCTTAAAGCTATTCAGGTACATAACCCTCAAGCTTGACTCCCACTGAGGGTCTGAGCCAAAGGCTTTAAGTTGCCTTTGAGATTATACAGTAGATACTTTTTCATAGTTCCCTTGTTGCTAGAGCAGGGGGTTGGGCCACCCCCCATTCTAGATTCTGCCCATTTGGCTGTGGGACCTTGGTAAAATTAAGGTGCTCCAGTCCACTTTATGTAATATACTTTACTACAACCTCTGATTTAACAGTCAGCTCTCACTTACATCAGTGAAAATCTGTTTCAGGAGGGGCTCTACTCCAGACATACAAAGGAACTGAAAACCTGACCCCTTCTGTAAGAAAAAATGAGTTCCATATATTTTAATAAAAAAAGATAATTGGATTTACTCAAAAGAGAATGAAAAGAGTTTTTCATTACCCAGCAAAGTGAGAAGACATTGTATCAGACAGTGTAAATATAGAGAATTACAGCTTCAGTTAATTTGCATGCCTGGGTTTTTGTTCACATAGCTAGATTAGGTTTACAAAGACATGCAAAACTTGCTTTTAAAGGTACATATATTAAAAATAACAAATGTATTCCAATGTGTCATGCTTATGGAAGGGCTTAGGCATGATCCTGGAGGGCAAATTCAGACCTGGTGTAAGTCAAAACTATACAGATAGAACTGTATGGGGATATACCTCTATGATTACCCCTGGCCTGAATTTGGGCCTGTATCCCCAAAAGACCTCTTGACCTTGGACTGATCATGTGATCAGCAGTGGCCACAATAACAAGTTATTAATCTTGAAATACCACATACTCAGGATGAGCCCAAATCAGCACCTCTCTGAACAATGCAAGCTGCTAATGTTTCTCATACAGGCGCATGTAATAAATAGCTACCATATACTGACACCTGCTTATGAAAGGACAGTTAAATATATTAGCACTGAATGGTCAAGTACTGCTACTTAGCTTTTTCAGTCATAGACTTCAAAGGACTTAACCAAGAAAGCAAAACAAAAAAAGAATTAGTATCATTATCCCTATTTTATAGATGAAGAAATGGAGCTGGAGAATGTAAGTGACTTGCCCAAGGTCATACGACTATTTAGCAGCAGAGCAAGAACAGAATCTGATTCTACTGTCTCCCAGGCTGGACCACTCCACTGTCTGCTGGAGAACACAGACTAGTAAAAATCAGATTGTGGGTGTAACAGAGTGGTTTTGATGGAAGCAAATTTTTATTGCCTGTTGGGACTCTCCACTCAGCAATAACATTGCATTTTGCTCTTCATTTCTAGCTGGAAACATTGCAAAGCTGACTCTCTCAGTGACTGAACAATATGCATTTGTCTACTGAGTGACACAGAGTGTACAGGGTAGGATACTTAGTCTGCACTCACCACTGGCTCAATAGTAAAGATGTTATCAGAGAAGAGCATAGAATCTCCTTGCACCATTCTTCTGTGGTCCTGGAAACTGTGGGAGAGAATGGAAAGGCGTTCTCGGAGAGTAGGATCTGCATTGCATTCCTTTAGAAATCGATCAGTCTCATCGTCTTCCTGGGTCTGCTGTCTGTAACAGAGCCTAAAGCCAAAGGGAGAGACAAAGGAAGCAGATAATTTAATGAGCAACATTTTTTTTCAAAGAACATCACCAATGTGCTGGGGCAGCGACACTCACAGTTCAGTGTTACAGGAAGCAACCTACCACATGGCTGAGGGCATAACTGAATCAATAGGTTTTCTAATGGATTAGGAATGAAATTGCTGTTTCATTTTGTAAGGTAGGTTATTTTGCTCTGTGCACGCTTGGTGGAAGAGGTACTTTTCCCTCTTCACCCTTCCTCTGTATTTCAGCATACTGAAGGATAAAGCATTTTTGAAAGTCAAGAGCCATGAATAGGAAAGGGAAAGTTGATGGGCCCATGCATAGGAATTACAGTAAAAAATGCCATGCTATGTCCTGCAGCCTTTTTCATATCTCATGGCACTGTTCAAAATCCACCTACCCCTCAAATCAGCTGTTGCTTCTCACGGTAGTGATAGGAAGAGCTGCATGTGGCATCCAAACAAGACTGTCCTTCTTCATTGTACTGTGCTCATACTATGAAAATGGTCACTGAGGGCGTGTCCTGATGATCGCGCACGTGCAGAGGTACACATTTTTCATGGAACAAACAGCAGTGGCACATATTTGTCCCCAAGCATGCCCCTGCACATGTGATCCAGCACGTGCCTGGCCAGCAGTCAGAGTATGGCTCTAGCCAGCCAGGCTCCATTTCTGGCAGTGCATGCTGCTGCAGCATGCACCATATGCTGCTTTTTTTAGCAGCAGGTTTTGGGTTTTTTACACCAGGCTCTTCCAATGTCAAGAAGAACTGCTGTGCTGCTAATTAGCAGCACGGTGAATGGGTGCATGTGTGCTGGACGCACGTTGCGGTGCTGCAAACTGCACGTGCATGCTTGTTGGGACATGTGCCCTGAGAGGGTCAGTATCTGTTATGATCATCAGAGAGGGTGCTATTTGAATACGACTGTGGGTGGATTTTCAAAAACATCTCAGGAGCACCAGTCACGGTGATTTCCCCATACCTCTTTGAGCTCCTAGCCTCCAAAATCAAGACAGAAACAAACAGACAATGGAAGAAAGGTTGAGTCATTAAGGCAGTATAATAAGGAACAGCAAGAATATCTAAGGATAAAAATTAGGAAAGTAAAGGTAAAAGGGGGTACAATTGACAAGGAATGTTAAAGACAACTGGAAAGGATTCTACAGGCAGAAAAGAAAGATGAGGTTAATTGTGGGTCGACTGCTCAATGATATGGTGAAGCTATTCATAGAACTGTAAAAAAGGTACAGCTACTCAATGACTACTTTGCTGCAATTTTCACAAAAAAATAAACTGTGCCCAGACAACTTCCAAAATTAATATAAACAAAGAAGGGAAGGGCTGTAGATCAAGATAAGTAGAAAGTGAAGTAGAGAGCTTTTGACAAATTTGAGTGACTAAGTCAGCCACGTCTGATAAAATTCTTCCCTGGATGCTGAAGAAAGTAGATGAAGAAATCTCAGAGCCATTGTTAATAATATTTGCAGAGTCATGGATGACTGGCACGATCCCAAATGACTGAAGAAGGGCTAAAACAGTGCCTGTTTTTAAAAAAGGGAAAAAGGAGGACCCAGGAAATTATCAGTCAGCCTGACTTCAAAACTTCATAAGCTATTGGAGCAAATTATAGAAAAGTCAATTTGTAAAGATTTGGAGGAGGAAAAGGGATCATAACAGCCAAAATGAATTTGTTAAGAACAAATCATACCAACCAACTTGATTTCCTTCTTTGACAGGGTAACTAGTTTGCTGAAAGAGAGAAATGCAGTGGACATAATATACCTGCTGGACTCTAGTAAAACTTTTGACACAATCCCATGTGACATTCTCACAAGTAAACTGGAGAAATGTGGCCCAGACAGAATTACTGCTAGATGAATACATAACTGGTTGAATAACTGCAAGCAAAGAGTAACTATACATTGATCAATGTCGGGAAAGGCAAGAGGTCTCAAGTGAGGTTTCACAGGGGTCTGTTCTGAGTCCAGCACTGTTTAACATTTTTATTAATGGTTTGGATGAAGGAACAGACAGCTCACTGATCATGGTTGGTGTGATAAACAACACTGGAAGAGGATGCAGACTCTTTGGAGGACAGAATTAGAATTTAAGAAGATCTTGATAAATTGGAGACCTGAGCTACAGACAACAAAATTAAATTCAGTAAAGACAAATGTAAGGTGCTACACCTAGAAAAGAAACACCAAATGCACAACTATAGAATGCTGGCTAGGCAGTAGTACTGCTGAGAAGGATTGGGAGATTGTGGTGGATCAGGATCTCAGTGTGAGTCAGCAATATGATGCCATCACACAAAAAAATGCATGTTGGGGCTATATTCAAAGAAGAATAGTATGCCAAACACAGGAAGTGATAGTACCTCTCTACTCAATATTTGGTTAGGCCTCAACTGGAGTATCGTGTCCTTTTCTGAAATCTGCATTTAGAAGGATGCAGAGAATCTAGAGAAGAGCCACAAACGAGTGGCAAAATTCAGGAGTGGAGGAGAGGGGGGAAATTAAAGCCAGGTGAAGAAAGGTTGAGATGTATATTTGGTTCAGAGAAAGAGATCAAGAGAGGGGGACAAATTGTAGAAGTTTCCAGATATCTGAAAGGCAGCCATAAAGAAGAGGGAGAACAACTGTTTTCCCTTCTCAGAGGGCAGAAAACAAGGCATTGAGTTTAAACTATAGCTAAAGAGATTTAATCTCAAGGAAAAAACCTGCCTAACTGTAAAAGCAGAAAGACAATGGAAGAAATTACCTAGGAAAAATTCACTGGACATTTTCAACAGGGCATTGGTTAGGCACGTATGTGGGGTAGTTTAGGGAAAGTGCAGCCTGCATTTCATAGTTTCATAGTTGGTAGGGTCAGAAGGGACCTGAGCAGATCATCAACTCCGATCCCCTGCCATGGCAGGAAAGAGTACTGGGATTTGATTATCTGCTCGGGTCCCTTCTGACCCTACAAACTATGAAATGCAGGCTGCACTTTCCCTAAACTACCCCAGATATATGCCTAACCAATGCCCTGTTGAAAATGTCCAGTGAATTTTTCCTAGGTAGTTTCTTCCATTGTCTTTCTGCTTTTACAGTTAGGCAGGTTTTTTCCTTGAGATTAAATCTCTTTAGCTATAGTTTAAACTCAATGCCTTGTTTTCTGCCCTCTGAGAAGGGAAAACAGTTGTTCTCCCTCTTCTTTATGGCCGCCTTTCAGATATCTGGAAACATTTATAATTTGTCCCCTCTCAATCTCTTTCTCCAGCATTTGTGAAGGGGGCTGGATTATATGGTCTTTTATGTCCCTTTCCACCTTTTGATTCTGTTATTCTATTTGCTAATCTTCAGACTCCTTCACAAACACTGCTTCTTCCACATGGCACTAAGCTGACTTGACAGAGTCAAAGCCATATGGTCATTAGTGGAATGGACTGGATCTTTGTCCTTGCAGACAGATGAGCCTAGTGAAATGGTTTCACAAGGAGCCCTGAATTTCCTTGAACTAGTCCTGGACCCATACCTGTCAAATTCTTGATTCTGAGTTTTCAGTTGGCTGATCTTGGTACATGCTTGGCCACCACTGCACTGTAGAAACCACAGTGCAGTATCCCACAGATCATGTGTTTTGTGAATGAATGAGGGTAGTTTATAGACAGCAGTTCAGGCCATCCACTAATAGGGTGTGGATAAAGAGTTTAATCTTTTTGGGATACCACATTCAATTTTCAGTATGTCAGATCACAGCAAAAATAGGAGACCTATGCTGTCAGGGTGTGCATTAGTGTGTACATTAGTGGGTGATGCCACAGCTGTTTGCCCCACACTTGTGATCATCCACTGGGGATGGAAGAAATGAAAAAAATTAGACTGAAATCTTAAAATGGAAATTGGCACAAGATCAAATACATAAATTTGCCTGGATTTGGCTAAAGGGAAAGTCCCCTATTACTAGCAGAGACTTTTTAGGGGCTTTGCTGGAGATGCAGAAATATGAAGAAGAGCAGAAGAAAGCAGGGAGAAAATTCCAGTGGAAGGTCACTAGATTTTTCTTTTCAACACTGGGTTTGTACAGTAGTCATATACGTTGTAATTAAAAACAGAGAGCAGTAGAAAACTAGTTATGCCCTTCACGGCATTGGTGACCCAATTATGTTGAGCTTTATTTGCTCAGAAACCGTTAAAACTAGCTCCAGTCTAAGGCAGTTTTTCCTGATCATGTGTGAGTTAAAAGTGTGGCCTTTGGACACTTGCTTCCTTCTGAGCACGAAAAACTAGAGGACCAATCCCCAAATCCTCTAATTTGTAAATGTAGATTCCCAATTCCCCTCCCAAGTTGCTAAGAGCAAGCATGCATGTGTGACCTGAAAATGGATGTGGAATGACAGCTATCTGGGCACTTTTACATGTGCTTCGGAGGTTGGGAGGGGCGTCGGGGGGGTGCGCTTAAATAAGAGCAGCTCCGAGAGCCAGTCTAATTAAAGTGCCACAGCATCTCATGCATCAGTGTCCCCACACTTAAAAATGGCGGCAGGGGCACTTGAACCAAAGCTCATTCAATGAGCTTTAGTTTAAACACCCCCCCACACCATTTTTAAGTATGTGGATGCTGATACATGAGATGCAAGGGGCTGCTGGAGCATGGTAATTACCACACTCCAGCAGACCTGATAGCCTAGTGGCTTGGGCACTTGCCCAGGAAGCAGGAAATAGAGCTGTCAGAAGACAGGGCAGCAGAAAGACTGACTCAAAGTCTGCTTCGACGTGCTGTAATTACAGCATATTTGAGCAGCCTTCGCGCTTCTGTACAGGCACCAGTAGACTGAAGGAACTGTTTCCTGCCTTTTCATTTTATCCAGAATGAGGGCTTTGGTCTGTATTCCCCTGTGCAGTACTGTCCCCTCACATTCACCTTGGTCCAGAGAAATTATTCCTGGTCATTTGTCTCTGCAGTCTTTCTCTGTCTCTATCTGCACTTTTGTTCCAGTTAGCCAAAGAACCCATATAAATACATGAAGCAAGCACATGAGAGCAGCAGGACTGGATACTGTCCCAGCCCCCTCTTCATATATAATTAGAGTCATCCTCCTAAACACTTATGTGCAAACCCTCTTGGCCCTAAACAAGGGAAGAAAAATCTCACTCAGTAGATATGTATGCAGAGATATAGCAAGGCACTGCTGTGCTTGAGGCAGATGTAATGCACAGGGCAGTCAGCTGCCGTGGTGCCAATGGCACCAGCATGGCCAGCTGCCACCAAGGTGGCAGTTATTTCTGTACACCTTTCCCAACACCCCTCCACAAAGATGGTGCCCAAGAATGCTGCCCTAGTTGCTCCACCCTGTTACATCACTGGGTGTGTGGCTCCGAGAGGACCACACACTCTTTACCTCAACTCTCTCTCTGCACTTCTTTAAAACATTTCATTTTGATCAAGATGCCTCAAATCATTAAAGGTGCCGGTATATTCTGCATGGGTGTTCTCTCAGGAAGGATGAGAGGGGGCCACTCTTGGAGTTCACAAGGACAAAACCCAGCAAATCCCAGTATCTTTCCCTGATCCTCACCCTGCTAATTTCAGCCAAGGTTGGGAAGTCTATCTACTACTAAATTATCTGATATGAGCTAAGGCAAGCTATTGCCATATGTGAATCCTACAGTTCCTGAAAGTGCCCAGTTACGAGAAGACCAATGTATAAGCCACACCACAATGACTTTGAAAAGTCCCTTTGTTTACAGTGACACCAGAATGAAGAATGAAGAATGAATCCCCGAGGGGATGACAGCAGCATAAACATCCCAGGTCACTTTTGAAGGCTGAACTACATTCTTCCACATGCTAGCCCTGGTGGTTCTTTGGCCCATATAAATTTCAGTTATAACAGAAGAATATTCAAGAAGGTGGCGTTTCATACCAAACCCTTACATTAATCTTCATGTGGAGTGTGAGCAGACT
>NW_017728998.1:45619210-45623226 GCF_001723915.1 Gavialis gangeticus
AGCAGCATAAACATCCCAGGTCACTTTTGAAGGCTGAACTACATTCTTCCACATGCTAGCCCTGGTGGTTCTTTGGCCCATATAAATTTCAGTTATAACAGAAGAATATTCAAGAAGGTGGCGTTTCATACCAAACCCTTACATTAATCTTCATGTGGAGTGTGAGCAGACTGCAAAGCAAGAATGGCCAGGAGAGGAGGAATGGCTAGAGCAGGCAAAAAAGATGCTCCATTGGTAGAGATATTATATCAATTTTTGCTTTGTACTTCCTAACATTTTTGGTGGAAATGGACAGACATCTCAACACATTAAACCACCAACTGATGGTATTTATACACCACTTCTATGCAGTAAATTTATGGCAGAGTCCTATTTCACTGTACACACCTAAATGACCTTACACGCAGTTTGGGATCCTATTTCACTTTGCAGTGAAACAGAATCACCCTGCATGCATACCTGCCAACAGCAAAGGAGTGAAGCCTATGCTGTAGCCCAGTAGCCTACTGGTTAGGTCATTTGCCCGAGATGCAGGTTCTAGGCTGTCCAGAGATAGGGCAGCAGAAAGATTGACCCTAACAACCTGAACCGTCAGTGGTCTAACTACTTCCAGCTGGCTCAGTTACCTGCAGAGGTGTGGCTGCTTGGAAATACGCCTCCTTTTCAGTTCTCAGAAAGTGACTCAACAGCAGATACTGCTGTGGGTAGGTCCTTTGTACATCACTATGGGCCTCATCAGACATTAGTCTTAAGACGTATTTTATTTAGAATGTAGTAAGCATTGCTGCAACAGTCTGCTACTGGCTAAACTCTTTTCTCTGCCAATTTCCCCTTCTTTCCCTCTTTTTGTCTGCCTTCTTCACCTGCATTCATTTTCTCTTATGGGCTCCTGGGAAGAAGCCACTGCAAAATGATGGGCTCTTGAAAAGGCACATACAAAGGAAGGCATGTTCCAATCTCCACAGGCAAGAATGCCTAACTCCTGGCTCCTGACTTTTTCACCCCAGTTGCATCTAATTCCTGAATCTCAAATGTCCACAGGTGCCTTGCTTAGTCACGTGTTAAGAGACTGTTTGGAGATAGTTTAGGCAGAGACCACCAAGGGCTTTAATAATTTTAAAGTGCCCCAGGAAGTAATGGGGAACCTCTGGTGAGCATGCTACATTAGAGTGATGAGTCCTTGGCATCTCACATTTTATACAGGCTGACGGTCTGAACTGGTCTTGAGCAGATTTTCTTGCTGTTTGCAGAGTGAATTACTGCCATCCAGTCATGATGAGACAAACCTATTTATTCCAACAGATAGATCACACCCACAGGGAATGGGTATAGTCTTTGAAAAAGCCAACAGGGACAGAAAGGAATTCTTCCTATCATAAGTCATGATGGATGTCAAGGACAAAGCTGAAACTAGTAACAGCCAAAAACTATGCACTATTTCAATAACAAACAGATAGATGCTATTTGTGGAGGGTGCAACCAGGGCCAATATAACTTCTCCATCTCTGCTTTTATGAATTCCCCTGTTGCATCATACGGTGCATCCTCACTGGCATTTAGGACTGAGCCTGAGGATTGCCCTCAACTAATCCAAGCCACATGAGTTTCCTACCCCATTAAAATCTTACAGTGCAGTCAACTGCATTCTACTTCCTGTTATTCAAGCAGAGCTCTTCTAGGAATCAGTCTGCACACTACTTATTTCTCTTCTTGTGATTGGCTTTAACAATGTGCAGAAGAGACAAAGTAGGGATGCAGAAGGATCAGAAGTCAGAAGCAGAAATTTGCTGCTGGGCAACCTGCTATATTTGCAGCCTGCAGTGTCTGGGTGAGTTCCAAACCCCCTTAAAGGAGGGATGGGCGGCAGCATGTTAAACCTCAAACCTTGGATACTCAGCAAAAGGTCAAAGGTCAGACTGGACAGCCACCAGGGGTGAAGCCTATGGGTTCTTTCTGTAGATGGCTAGTCGTTATAGATTTGAAGATAGTCCTGTGACTGATCCGTAAGTGTAAACAAACCATTACATTGGTAAGGGATCCTATGCTGCTCTGGCAAACCCTGAGGTAGAGTTGACCTCTCCTCAGTCAATCTCAGCTCCTCTTCACTATTAAACAACACCTAGAAATTGTCTTTTTTTAAAGTGTTTTCACCTTGACCACTCACTCCTCCATAGGTTATAAGACATTCTATTCAGCAGCATAATGAATAAAAAAAATGCTCTTTGCTAATTCTGTGGCTGGCAGTGTCAGAGGTGAACCTCTGTACAAGTTCGAGCAGTCTCAGAATCACTCTCATTTGGGCCTTGCTACTTTATCATCTCACAGAAGCCACTGCAGCGGTTGGGCATGCCGCCACTGAGCACAGGATTAAGTCACTCTATTATCTTGTAATACCAGTTTTCTTACTAAAGCAATAGTTTTTTTGATGTAACTGATTTTTTCCTCCAGAAAACTGTAAAATGTGCTATTATCATGATTACAATATTTTCACACTATTCACATACTGAACAAACAGTGTAGGTTAATTAAACACTTAGAGCACGGATGTCCTTGCTTGGGGTCATGACCCACAGGTGTCAGGGCACCACAACTATGCTTCTCTTTGAACAATACTATTTACAGTTGTACTGGGAGTAGAGCTGGTATGAATAATGTTGTGACCCACTGCCTTAGATCCTAGTGATTTTTCCCCAGCCAGGGCGGTTAGAGTAAAATACAATTTGACGTTATCTGTGCAATGGTTGTAAAGCTTTAACCATACATGGAGTTGACCAATAAGAGAATACCATATTGGAATCTATCTATCCTTCAAATTAACCTTTGTTTTTGTTGATCCTCCTCTTCCTGAGTTGCAGAAACCTTCCACTGGAAGTGTGCTATGATATCACTTCGATTATGTATGACCACCGATCTCTGGTTTGCCAGGGTAATATATGCCTTCTCGATTGTCAAGGAGTTCTTGCATAGCCTGATGTTGACATCTGTGGCAGCTCCATACATACTTATGTGGATATCTTCACCTAGAACAGAGCAAAAGATGGGAAATTCAATTGCCTCTTCCAAGTGAATTATTTTATGGGCTGGGACAATACATGAATAACACTTTCCAGCATTTGTTTCGGTTTGTAAAGAAATCAATTAATGTATTAACTCATCCTGCTGGTAAACATGGTCTAGACCAACAAAGTTTGTGTCCTCATGTGATGTACTCATGTCCCTCTTGAGCAGGAAAAAAGTACACAGAGATGGTATATTGGACTGCAAAGACTTAACCTTTTTTCCGTATTTCTTTTGAGATGCGCACTCCCAAGGCTGGTAATAATTTGCAGTGTCATTTTCAAAAGTGGCTTCTTGACTACGGAGCAGCAGTGCCACTGGAAGTCAAGAAGACTTCTGTTTCTATATCGTTCATGTGCTTTTGAAGGTCGCCACCTTAGTCACCACTTGGTCAGGGCTTCCTGAATGACAAGAGTGGACAGGTGCTATGTTTCTCCTTCCTAATCAATAAGCCTGTGCAAAGCAGCTAGTATTCGCTTTGAATTCGGTCGATTCAGGGGACAGTGATTCAATTCAGTGATTTGAATCACTGTCCCAAATTGATTTGTCTGAATTTGATTTGGAGATTCAGCCACAGCCAAACCAGCTGAATCTCCAAATTGGCTTCACCACCTGCTCGCTCTCCCAGCTCCTGGCTCTTTGAAAAAAAAGTCCCCACTCACTGGCTGCTGCCAGGGAGGGGGGCAATCTCTGCTTCCCCCGGCTGCCCCATGCTGCATGGGGGACTCTGCCACAAGCCCTCCAGCCCCCATCCACTTTCTCAGCCACCCCCATGGCTGCCCTGTCTGCTCTCCCAGCTCCTGGCCCTTTAAAAAAAAAGAAAAAAAGCCCGAACTCATGATCTCCTGATAGGTGGGGGGCCATTCCTACTGCCCCGCGCTGCATGGGGGGCTCTCCCACAAGCCCCCAGAAGCCCCGAGGCTGCTGCAACACTGAGGCAGGACTTTTTTTTTTTTTTT
>NW_017728998.1:45623656-45627994 GCF_001723915.1 Gavialis gangeticus
AGCAGGGACTGCCCGAATCGCTGAAGTTCTCCAAATCTTTTCTGAATTGATTCGGAGAGCTTCAAATTGATTCAGACCTTTTAATTGGTCTCCTGATTCAATTCAGATTTGGAGATTTGATCGCTGAATCAGGCCTAATCTCCTCCGAATTGAATCAGCACCCGAAGCTTTGCACAGCCCTACTAATCAACTTTTCCTGGCAACTACAGATGCTTAGAGGGAGATAGGAGAAGCTGGCTGTTTTACCGCAAGAAATCTCCTCTTTCTTTTGAAACACTTTGGTAAAGAGGAAAGGATTAATTGACTCACATGCACTGAACTGAGGCCATTGGAATCTGGCCTGGGAGAGAGAGGCAATGTATATATAGCATACTGCCTGGTTAGCCTGCTACTTTTGTCCTGATACTGTCACTTACTCGTGACTGCATGATTTCATGATGAGAACGTTCACAACTATTTACATAAACATAGTGAGGAATCTTGTCTTTGATCCTTCTAACCTTCATCTCCCTACCTATGAAGTGGAGATGGTGGCAGACTCCACAGAGCAATCAACAAACTAATAAAGGACTACTTACCAGCCTGCTAACTAAGTGAATAGGACACCTGCCTAAAACTCAATGGACACTAGTCTTTTAAAGGTTGCATACCCAAAAGTTTATTTCAGAAGGTAACTTCAGTGGTATACATAAACTCCAGACAGGAGCCCTGGGGTATTAGCATTCAGTTATGCCTATGCACACATCCAAAAATACATTTTCTCACAAATACAAAAGAATGTGATGACCATGATCACTCTAACTTTTTAACCTAAAAATGGCTTTTCTAAAACCACTGTCTGTAAAGAGTGATGGATCAGTGCCTATGGCCAAAGCCGAGCTCCAAAGCCAGTACCAGCTCCACAGCCGAGCCTGAGCAGCCAGGCCATGTGCTAGAGTGTTCTTCCAAGTCGGGGAGAAACATTCCCCTGCACTGTCAAGCTACTCTGAAGTATTTTTTCCAGTTCTGAAGCTGGAGGAACCTCAGCAAAGATTTGTGACTCAACAGATTATATGTGAAGGTGGCCAGAAGATGTTCTCTACACAGTAGGAAACATTCTTTACAGAGCAGCACACAGAGATCTCTTGTGAGACAGCATTCCAGAGCATGGAGAAAAGTACTTGTGTGCTGAATGGGCCCCCAAACCCTGGCCCAGCCACTACGGAGCAGATTGACACTGATCCTGGTATACAAGGATCCTCCATAACTCTGGGAAGTGAAACAAAATTCACCATTGCAAGAAACGTGCCCTGCTTTCATTCATTCCCTTATGTGTGCAGGAGAACTGGTGCTACAGTGGGTGGTTTTATGATGCACATGAGTCTATTTTGACAGGAAGACGATGATTTCTCCAATGAATGGAGAATCTAATTTCAAGGACAGGCGGTTTATCAGAGTCTAAGGAGGCGCTTTTTTTCAAGTGATCATGTCTTGCATGCATCACAAGCCTGTTGTATGCTCCTTGGCTGGTAGATAAAGCACAGTGCACACTGGTAAATGCAAGATATGCACAGCTCTGAATATATTGAAAAGCATATGTAAGATCAGCTAGACCAAAGCAACAGAGCTCTACTGAAGTCAAAGACCTGCCCCCAATTTCATCAGCTGAGACTGTCCTATAGTCTTGTGCCCATACACTTTAAAACAAAGGCCTAGGTGTAAAGTGCTAGGGGTTTCTCTGAAGGCTTCAGAACCTATAGGAGCAACTCCTGCTGGAAAAAAGAATAGAGGAAATCAAAATCAACCTGAATATATAAATCCACAGATAGCTTCATACACAATACAATGCCCAGACGCCAGTGAGGCGGCAGCAGGCTGTGGATCTCTAGGAGAGTCCAGGAGAGCTGTCTGTACTCTAAAGAAGCCTTACTGAGAGTGCAGGAACAAATCAACCTGATTAAAGGGCCGGACCTGGGGCAGGCAAGGCAGCCATGGCAGCAGGCGGGGCTTGTGCAGAGCCCCCCATGCAGCGTGGAGCAGAGGGGGGCAGTGGGGATTGCCCCCCCGCCCAGCCGCACCGGGTGAATCCAGCCTATTTTTTTCAAAGTGCCAGGAGCTGGGGTGGGTGGGGCAGCCATTGCTTGGGCTGGGAGAGCAGGCTAGGGATGGAACTGGGTGATTCAGCCAAATTGTTTCAGGACAGTGATTCAAATCACCAAATCGAATCACTGTCCCCCGAATCATCCAAAGCTAAAGCAAATACTAGCCACTTTGCACAGGCCTAAAAAGTATTGCTTCTTATCCCATCTTCATGCTGGGATGAAGTCAGGAAGGTCAAAGTGCAATTGGAGTTGCAGCTAGCAAGGAATATGAAGGGTAACAAGAAGGGTTTCTACAAGTATGTCAGTAATAACAGGAGGATCAGGGAAAGGGTGGGTCCCTTACTGAATGGGGGAGGCAAACTAGTGACAGAGGATGCAGAAAAGGCTGAAGTACTCAGTACCTTTTTTACTTCTGTCTTCACAAGAAAGGTCAGCTCCCAGATTACTGCACCAGGCAGCACAGTTTGGGGAGGAGGTGAGCAGCCAACAGCATCTAAAGAATAGTTTAGAGACTATTTAGAACAGCTGGACAAATACAAGTCCATGGGGCCAGACAGGATGCACTAGAGCAGGGGTGTCCAACCTTTTTGAATGTAGGGCCAGATCATGAACTTTTTATCACCCAGTGGGCCGGACCCCAGCCAAAAGACCACCCCCCTGCTGCTGAGGGGCTGAGGGAGGGACAAGGGGTGGGAACAAATGTAAACAGTGTTTACTTTCATTTCCTGTCACAGCACCTCAGGACTCAGAAAATGGCTTGGCAGGCTGCAGGGTGGCCCACAGGCTGTATGCTGGACAAGCCTGCACTAGAGGGTGCTGAGGGAGTTGACTGATGTGACTGCAGAACCACTGGCCACCATCCTTGAAAACTCAGGGTGATTGGAAGAGGTGCTGGATGATTGAAAAAGGGGAAATATACTGCCCATATTTAACAAAGGGATAAACGAGGATCCAGGGAACTACAAACAGGTCAGTTTCACCTCAATCCCTGGAAAAATCATGAAGCAGATCCTCAAAGAATCCATTTCTAAGCATTTGGAGGAGAGAGAGGTGATCAGGACCAGTCAGCATAGATTCACCAAGGGCAAGTCATGCCTGACCAACTTGATTGCCTTCTATGATGAGATGACTGGCTCTGTGGATGCAGGGGGACCAATGGATGTGGTATACCTTGATTTTAGCAAGGCTTTTGATACAATTTCCCACAATATTCTCATAGGTAAGCTAAGGAAGTATGGGCTGGATTAATGGACTATAAGGTGGATAGAAAACTGGCTGGAGCAGCAGGCTCAGAGGGTAGTGGTCAATGGCTCAATGTCTAGTTGGCAGTCAGTATCAAGTGGAGTACCACAGAAGTCGGTCCTGGGGCCAGTTTTGTTCATTGTCTTCATCAACAACCTGGAAGATGGCACAGCATGCACCCTCAGCAAGTTTGCAGATGACACCAAGCTGCGGGGAACAGTAGATATGCTAGAGGGTAGGGCTAGGATTCAGAGTGACCTAGACAAATTGGAGGACTGGACCAAAAGAAATCTTGTGCAGTTCAACAAGAACAAGTGCAAATCCTGCACTTAGGATAGAAGAATCCCATACACCGGTACAAGCTGGGGGCTGACTGGCTAGGCAACAGCCCTGCAGAAAAGGGCTGGGAGTTACAGTGGACAATAAGAGAGATTTGAGTCAGCAATGTGTCCTTGTTGCCAAGAAGGCTAAAGACATACTGGACTGCATTGGTAGGAGTGGCCAGCAGGTCAAGGAAAGTGATTATTCCCCTCTATTCAGCACTGGTGAGGCCACCCCTGGAGTAGTGTGTTCAGTTTCGCCCCCCCGCCCACAGAAAGGATGTGGACAAACTGGAGAGAGTCCAACAGGGGCAACAAAAATGATGATGGGGCTGGGGAACATGACTTATGAGGACAGGCTGAGGGAACTGGGTTTATTTAATTTAGAGAAGAGAAGACTGAGAGGGGATATAATAGCAGCCTTCAACTACCTGAAAGGAGTGGGGGGGTCAAAAAAGGATGGATCTAGTCTGTTCTCAGTGGTGGCAGATAACAGAACAAGGGTAACGGTCTCAAGTTGCAGCAAAGGAAGTTTAGGTTAGATATTAGGAAGAATTTTCTCACTAGGAGGGTAGTAAAACACTGAAACAGGTTCCCCAGAAAGGTTGTGGACTCTCCATCCTTGGAGGTTTTTAAGACCCAGCTAGATAAAGCCTTGGCTGGGATGATCTAGTTGGGGATGGTCCTCCTTTGAG
>NW_017728998.1:45632994-45637503 GCF_001723915.1 Gavialis gangeticus
CCAGAAAGGTTGTGGACTCTCCATCCTTGGAGGTTTTTAAGACCCAGCTAGATAAAGCCTTGGCTGGGATGATCTAGTTGGGGATGGTCCTGCTTTGAGCAGGGGGTTGGACTAGATGACCTCCTGAGGTCCCTTCCAGCTCTAAGTTGTTATGATTCTCTCTCATTGGTAGACAGATTAATTGACACAAAGAGTAGAGTTGTCAGTGTAAGCCAAGGGCACTTGCATACTTCATGTCTGAAGTGCCAAATCAGATGTGACATGTCATTTAGGGTTCTTGGTCACTTAATATGTAAGGGAAAAATCTCGCTGCTGTAATAGTGATATAGTGGTTGAGAATTTCATTTGACAGGGTAGTTGTCTACAGTTTAGTCTTTTGGGATATTTTACTGCCATGAAACCACATGTTTACTGAAGCTGGGCATGTTTGTCCTGTCATTATTTATATCACGCATCCTTATTACAGAGGCTGTCAATCACATCATCCTTAGATATTTTTAAATAAATTACCTACATAAAGGCAGGACACAAAGACAAACTCACTTGACAGCCTGAAATGCAACTGTGCTGGAAAACTAAATCAAGATGGACTTTTCATATATTAGAACAGCAGAGCATCTGGAGTGTAGTGCTTCTAAAACTCTTTGACAGAGCAGGTAGCAAGCTATATTAGTACTGCTTTTATCTGCAAGTCAATGGACACAGGTAGCTTACCATACCATGGTGATTTTTCCCTTCCCAAAGAAAAGATGGATCCATCTAATTATTCTTCCTGAAGACCAAACTACTGAAAGAATAAAATAAATGAAGTGATACAGACCTGATCTACACAAGACACTGACTGTGCAGTTATTACTGCACAATCATTTAGTACTTGCATACACAAGTACAAAATGACTGTGTAGTAACTGGCATTACTGTGCAGTAACCACACAGCCTCTTGGTGATGATGACTGTGCAACAGCTCATTACTACTGCACAGTAGCATCACATCACTCTTGGTGCCACATGATGCCACTGCACAGTAGTAATGAGCTACTGTGCAGTCAGCGTTTCGTGTAGATGTGGCCACAGAGTACTGCAGAAGTCCACTAATAATTCAGGAAACACTATCTTAACAATACTAGAGGTGAAGACTTTCCACATTTCCCTTTCAAAACGACCTCAGACAGAGAGACAGGAATGTTTTGAGTACCCTTAATGGATATTTGGATAAATAAATAAGTAGAGCAATGGGAAAACTTCCTAAATTAATTTGGGATATTTATGACATTTGTAGCCAACATTTACCTTCATTTTTAACTATTCTAGACACCAGGAATGGACAAAAATATTGATTAGACAGCCAGACAGAAATAATACCATGGAGGTGGGGGGTTTTTTGTTTGTTTTTTGGGGGGGAGGTTGTTTTTTTTAATGACTTCATTAATATGTATTGCTCCTTTCTCCTTTGCTGGGATTTGTAATTAGACTCTTAAGGCGGCAACATGAGCAGATGTCTGTCAAGTTCTGAGTGTTTGGGAATCACTACAATGAGCTACCATTTGGTCATGCAAAATAATTTTGTTCTAACATTTACTTGTTAATGAAGTTAATGGCTTCATCTCCAAGATACATTTGCTCTTTATAAGGCTAGAGGAAGCCAGAAATAAGCTTTCTTGCTTGGATTCCCTGCATAGTAACATACTGCAAACCAATAACAATTCTACAGGCAGGTCATTTTCAGCTGTGCTCCTACCAAACTGTGTCCAGGATCCAATTCTTGGCATTGTTAAATAACTGCATTATTTACTCCAGCTCTCAGCAACTGGTCATTTATAAATGTCATCACTAAATAATTGCTGTTGATAAAATGTGTAGTTTTAGAGAATCATTTTCAGGATAGAATAAAAACTCAGGACATTCTAAATATTATTGTTACAATAATTATTTCTACTCCTATAGTAGCCAGGAGAATTAGTCAAGGACTAGGACCAAATTAGGTCAAACTCTGCACAAACTTGAAACAGAAATACAGATGCCACCCAAAGAGCTTCCAACCTAAGTATAGGACAAAATTAAACAGGTGGCAACAGACAAAGAAGTACAAGGAATCAGTACTGGTTAGCCTGATACAGACAGCTCTCTGTTCTAAATACTAGCGTTCCATCAACCATACTTTCTTACATGGAACTGCACCTTTTCCCCAGAAAAAAGCAGCTGAAAACCGGAGCATGCATTATATACTAGGAATATGGTAAGAGCAGGTTCTGCCACTTACCAGCTGAAAGTAAAATCTGCAACAATCCGCAGGGAGAGGAACAATGAGCAGTCAGCTCCCTAGATGCTGCCATTGTATTTCCTTACTATAAAGAAAGATCTTTTTTCTTTCATTTTGCTTTTTAAAAACAAAGCACATGTTATATTCCAAGGTGTGTTGTATGCAAAAAATATGGTATTTTGGGGACAAGTAAATTGCTACATTCGTCTTGCATCTTTCTTTAATGGGGTATACAAAGTAAGCTATCATCTCCTCTGTATCATGCCTGGGATTCATAAAAGTTGTAACTGTCTCTTGATAAGAAGAACTATATACAATATTGTGGCAGAAAAAATACTGGGAGTCACTGAAGAGGCTCTGCTACTAATCAGTGGAGGAATCTCTCTGAATATCTTTGATGAATAGGATAATACTCTAGAAGATAAGGAAAGATGTGGCTGCAATATATATATGATGATGAGACCTATTTTTAACCATTATTGATGCTATGGTAATGATGAGAGAGAGGGCTGAAATACTTGCTTTGACTGGCGCAAGAACTTTAATCCCAATAGCCTGACAAAAAAATACACAATATATCATTTAATAAATCAATCATCCTTCAAGAAGCTCTCATGTTTTCAATCAAATACTAATTGATCAGAAGGAAAATGTGACTACTAAATGGTCACTGTTGCCTTGATCTGTGTCCAGAGTTAGTAACATTTAAGAATCCATTAGCAATTTCCACAAATAAAAGGTTAAGCAGGCTGTAGTTAATGATGACCTGCAATGGAAGACGAAAGTGCACTCTTCCTGAAGGATCACTTTCATGGAAGCAAAAGTCAGGAAATCTTGAGTTGCATGGAAATCTCTGCTTCTGTGGTTACCTCAAGTAAAAACCTAATTATGTGAAATATTCAAGTTGATATTTTGAGTGCAAAGATGTCTTTGCACACACAGGGTCAGTGTCATTGATAGCTATATCCACTGACATTAATGGGAAATCTTCTTTTCATATCAGTAACATCTCTGGCTCATGCAATAATAATTAGTATTATGCAGAGATGTGCAACATGAATGCATTCCTGTTCCTGTGGAAACCTACCTCTGCACCAGCAGGCTGTAGAGAATGTAAAGCCATAATGTGTTACATTAACAACTTTGTGTATTCTCTGAGCTAGTTACGTTACTACAAGATATTGCCAGTTAGGTTACTATGAGATGTGATCCTCGTAGATATCTCAAATTAGATGCAAACCTAATTCTTCTGCATGTGTTCTCAAAATGATAGATCATCTGTCTCAATACAAAGAGCCCTGCACAGGGACAGAGGTCTGAAAAGATTCCGTAACAAGTACAGTAGCCTTATCTGAAAAATGAAAAACTGATTACTGGACCTGGTTCTTAAAATTGAGAGTGTATGGACAGAAAATGTGAAACCAGCTAACCTGGGATCTGCAAGAGGGGTCCATCTAGGGATCAGAAGATTCCAGCTCCCTAGCACTAGCTTAAGTAGCTAAGGAATCAAGACTTGCATTAAAATAAATAACTATAGGCGTCAATACTAATCATTATAAACAGCTGTGGCCATAGGAAGCTATTGGAACACTGCAGTAACATCTACACGAAAATGGTCTAATTTCAGTATGTGGAATAATAAATACTACTAATGATGCTCACAGCAAACTAAAATGCCCTTAACCAGTAGCAGAAAGTTATCTGGAACAAGAGCCACATGATAAAGAAATCTAAAGCAAAAGGCCCCAATAATATCTTGATTCTTATGGCTGTAACCCTACCTTCTATGATACCCCACAATGCTTCATGCTGTGGAGAAACCATTAGTTCTCACCATACCTTCACAGTACCTCTTTCTGAGTTGAAAAGGTTGGCTTATTAGTATAGGAATTATAGGCAACACATTACTCTCCTACTGAATGTGTACAACCAGTCTAAAGAATTCCAGTTTACATGGGCTCTACAGCTCCAGTCTACAGGGGCTGGAGACTTCTGTGGAAGAGCAAGGGTAAGGAAACTGGTTATGTGCCCACAAGTCCTCTGAGATGTGAACACTGAATGAGGTAAGTTTACCTCTGAATAGAACAGAACTAAGATTTTCTGGTTTAGTTTTTATTGAAGTGGGACTTACCACAGGATAAGAACAGATATATGAACAGTTTTCAGACAGCTATTCCACAGTAAGACCCCACCCACTGGTAACTCATTTTGGGAGCCTATATGTGTTCGGGGGGGGGGGGGGGGGGGGG
>NW_017728998.1:45637677-45640056 GCF_001723915.1 Gavialis gangeticus
GGGTCGAGCCTCTATGGTTATAGATTTGGCTCCCGACCCTCTGTCCCTAGGACCTTTAGTTCTAGTAGACTCGGGTGCCAGTGGTCCTGGCGGCGACCCCGCCCCGATCAAGATCCTCCCTTGGGATCCTTGTCACCCTTCCACACCCGGCGTGCACCTGATTCCGGTGAGTCCTCTGCGGTGGCTTCTCCTCTTCGCTGTCCCGTTCAGGCGCCTCCCATCTGCTGCCGGATTCCGGGGGCTGCTGCCAGCTTCCTCCCTCTGGCTCTCCTTGTTCCAGCTCCCCATTCTTTCCTGGACACCGCGGGACCTCACTCTCCGCTTCCTCCGTCGGCGGATCTCCCGCTCCGGGGCCATCCGCCCCTTCTGCTGCAGCTGCCGCCGTTTTTATCTTCGCCGGCTGGTGTCTGGAGCTGACGTCACTGGCCGGCCGCAGCTGTATAACGAGCCGGCTCATGAGCCGCGCGGGTTTCGCTGGCGCGTCATCCCCTGCCGCAGGTGAGTTTCCTGTGTCACCCTGGTCTCTGGGACATAACCCCCCCGCCAGTCGCCTTGTGGCAGTTCCCATAATCGTGTGTGCCTGTTACCTGTGTCGTCCCGCCAGGCCCGCTCATCCTGCCATCCTGAGTCCGGGATCCGCTTTTCATAACATCTGGACAAGAAATCCGCGGTGATGTTAGTTCTCCCCAGGCGATATAGGATTCGGAACTTAAAAGGCTGAAGAGCTAAGGCCCACCGTGTGATACGTGCATTCTTTACCTTCACCGTGTTAAGCCATTTCAATGGTGCATGATCCGTTACTAGGGTGAATTCCCTTACAAGGAGATAACATCTAAAATACTCAACCGCCCACTTGATCGCTAGGCATTCCCTTTCAATTGCTGCGTACCTGGTTTCTGCGGGCAGCAACTTGCGACTAGCATACACTACTGGTCGATCTACTCCAGCATCACATTGGGTCAATACTGCCCCTATAGCTGCTTCGGATGCGTTGGTCTGCAATGAGAAGGGTTTCCTAAAGTCAGGGGTATGAATGATCACCTCCTCGCACAGCGCACATTTCAGGGCCTGAAAGCTCCGTAACCGGGCTTCTGTCCACCACACGCCCCCCTTTTGGTGGACCCTTTAGCACCTCCAACAGAGGTGCAGACACTTCTGCAAATTGGGCAACAAACCTCCGGTAATAGTTTACTAGTCCTAGGAAGGACCGCAACTGTTTCATAGTTTGGGGAGCTTGGAAGGAACGAATGGCCTGGACTTTGTCCTGTAATGGTCGAATGGTCCCCTGTCCTACGAGAAATCCCAGGTACTTTGTATATTTGTGGGCGATTGCACACTTTCGGGGTGTTGCTGTCAGGCCCGCCTCCTTCAGTTCCTTTAGGACTGCCTGTAAAGCTTGTACGTGCTGGTCCCACGTCTGGGTGAAGATGACTATATCATCGATATAGGCGGCTGCATATCCGTCATGTGGTGCCAGAAGCTGCTCCATTAACCTTTGGAACGTGGCTGCCACACCATGTAACCCGAATGGCATTTTTATAAACTTGTACAGCCCCCATGGGGTCCCAAAAGCAGTCCTGGGGCAGTCACAGTGTCTTAGGGGAATTTGCCAATATCCCTTGGCCAAGTCCAAGGTAGTAATATACCGGGCAGCCCCGATCCGTTCCACCAATTCAATTACTCGCGGCATGGGGAAGGCATCGAATGTCGCTATATTGTTTAATTTGCGAAAGTCTATACAGAGTCATAGAGACCCATCCGTCTTTCGGATAGGTACTAGTGCGCTCCTCCAGGGGCTTCGTGATGGTCATGTTAACCCTAGTGCCTGCATTTTCTCCACTTCAGCCTTCACTTCCTCGTTCCAGTGATACGGTAGCAGCCGCCACCGATCTCGTACTACCACTCTGGGCGGGGTATGGATAACGTGATGCGTGCCCTGTACTCACCCGGACTCCTCGGAGAACACAGTCTTGAATTCTTTTAGAATATTCTCTACCTCCATCAACTGTGGTGGCTTCAAGTCCCTACTCACTTGGACGGCTTCCGCGCCCTTACTGTCTTCGATATTCCTCCCTTTGGCTTTCTCCCCGAAGGTCATCCAGCCTTCTGGTTGCTGCCATTCTCTCAATAAATTAATATGATAGATCTGTTTAGGTTTTAAATGCCCCGGGCGATAGACTTCATAGTCTACGGGCCCCACTTGCCTTATAATCTCAAAAGGCCCTTGCCACTGCGTTAATACTTTATGGGTTGAAGAAGGCAACAGGACTAACACTTTCTGTCCTGGTCGAAACTGTCTCTCCTTTGCACGAGTATCATACCGGGCTTTCTGTTGTTGTTGGGCTTGCTTCAGGTTCCCTATCGCGAATTCTCATGCCG
>NW_017728998.1:45645056-45646880 GCF_001723915.1 Gavialis gangeticus
GTGCATTCTTTACCTTCACCGTGTTAAGCCATTTCAATGGTGCATGATCCGTTACTAGGGTGAATTCCCTTACAAGGAGATAACATCTAAAATACTCAACCGCCCACTTGATCGCTAGGCATTCCCTTTCAATTGCTGCGTACCTGGTTTCTGCGGGCAGCAACTTGCGACTAGCATACACTACTGGTCGATCTACTCCAGCATCACATTGGGTCAATACTGCCCCTATAGCTGCTTCGGATGCGTTGGTCTGCAATGAGAAGGGTTTCCTAAAGTCAGGGGTATGAATGATCACCTCCTCGCACAGCGCACATTTCAGGGCCTGAAAGCTCCGTAACCGGGCTTCTGTCCACCACACGCCCCCCTTTTGGTGGACCCTTTAGCACCTCCAACAGAGGTGCAGACACTTCTGCAAATTGGGCAACAAACCTCCGGTAATAGTTTACTAGTCCTAGGAAGGACCGCAACTGTTTCATAGTTTGGGGAGCTTGGAAGGAACGAATGGCCTGGACTTTGTCCTGTAATGGTCGAATGGTCCCCTGTCCTACGAGAAATCCCAGGTACTTTGTATATTTGTGGGCGATTGCACACTTTCGGGGTGTTGCTGTCAGGCCCGCCTCCTTCAGTTCCTTTAGGACTGCCTGTAAAGCTTGTACGTGCTGGTCCCACGTCTGGGTGAAGATGACTATATCATCGATATAGGCGGCTGCATATCCGTCATGTGGTGCCAGAAGCTGCTCCATTAACCTTTGGAACGTGGCTGCCACACCATGTAACCCGAATGGCATTTTTATAAACTTGTACAGCCCCCATGGGGTCCCAAAAGCAGTCCTGGGGCAGTCACAGTGTCTTAGGGGAATTTGCCAATATCCCTTGGCCAAGTCCAAGGTAGTAATATACCGGGCAGCCCCGATCCGTTCCACCAATTCAATTACTCGCGGCATGGGGAAGGCATCGAATGTCGCTATATTGTTTAATTTGCGAAAGTCTATACAGAGTCATAGAGACCCATCCGTCTTTCGGATAGGTACTAGTGCGCTCCTCCAGGGGCTTCGTGATGGTCATGTTAACCCTAGTGCCTGCATTTTCTCCACTTCAGCCTTCACTTCCTCGTTCCAGTGATACGGTAGCAGCCGCCACCGATCTCGTACTACCACTCTGGGCGGGGTATGGATAACGTGATGCGTGCCCTGTACTCACCCGGACTCCTCGGAGAACACAGTCTTGAATTCTTTTAGAATATTCTCTACCTCCATCAACTGTGGTGGCTTCAAGTCCCTACTCACTTGGACGGCTTCCGCGCCCTTACTGTCTTCGATATTCCTCCCTTTGGCTTTCTCCCCGAAGGTCATCCAGCCTTCTGGTTGCTGCCATTCTCTCAATAAATTAATATGATAGATCTGTTTAGGTTTTAAATGCCCCGGGCGATAGACTTCATAGTCTACGGGCCCCACTTGCCTTATAATCTCAAAAGGCCCTTGCCACTGCGTTAATACTTTATGGGTTGAAGAAGGCAACAGGACTAACACTTTCTGTCCTGGTCGAAACTGTCTCTCCTTTGCACGAGTATCATACCGGGCTTTCTGTTGTTGTTGGGCTTGCTTCAGGTTCCCTATCGCGAATTCTCATGCCGTCTGCACTCGTTGTTGGAATGCTTGCTGATATTTCAACCAATCGGAGACGGTCTCTGGGCCCTGTTCCCATTCTTCCTTAAGAATCTGCAGGAGGCCCCGGGGCTGATGCCCCAACACCAACTGGAATGGGGAATATCCTAATGATTCCGACGGGGCATCCCGTAGTACAAATAGAACCAGCGGTAGCAAC
>NW_017728998.1:45657066-45657497 GCF_001723915.1 Gavialis gangeticus
CGTTCCCTGGGATACACCGTTGTAACACTCTCTTCATTGTCCCATTTAGTCGCTCGACTAACCCATTTGTTTGCGGGTGGTACACCGACATCTTAAGCTGGCGGATCCGTAATGTTTGACAGACCCCTCGCAACACCCCCAACAAAGTTCCGCCCTTGATCCGTGAGGATCTCCTGTAGGATCCCCACACGGGCTATCCACTTCACTAGTTCCTCCGCAATGCGAGGCACAGTCACTGACCTCAGGGGTACAGCCTCTGGGTACCGAGTTCCATAATCTACGAAAACTAGGATAAATTGGTAGCCATTGCTGCTCCGCGGTAAGGGTCCCACCATGTCCATTGCTATTCGAGAGAATGGCTGATCTATAATGGGCATGGGTCGAAGTGGGGCGCAGGGGGGTCTATCCTCTCGAGTTTTCTGGCACACCAG